>NC_091950.1:357466990-358084521 GCF_031021105.1 Erythrolamprus reginae | reverse complement strand
CTGTAATATACCCCGTGCAGTAATAAGCATTGTCCTTGAACACAAACTGCCCTTTGCACTCTTCACAGGGAAGCAGAGCTCCAAAAGCCATCCCATCTGAAACACAGTCCAAGATCTAAAGCAATGGAAAAGCAAAAGAAGTAAATGAGTAACGCCCAATGCCCAGCGAAGGGCTACCAAAATTTTTGCTACCACACTGTGGGTGTGGCTTATGCAGGACGCCCTGCATTTTCTTTCAACATCTTTCTGGCTGCCGATTAGTTTCCGGTCACAATTCAAAGTGTTGGTAATGACCTATAAAGCCCTACATGGCATTGGATCAGAATACTGTACCTCCGGGACCGTCTTCTGCCGCACGAATCCCAGCGACTGATAAGGTCCCACAGAGTTGGCCTTCTCTGGGTCCCGTCGACTAAACAACGTCTTCTGGCAGGCCCCAGGGGAAGAGCCTTCTCTGTGGTGGCCCCAGCCCTCTGGAATCAACTCCCCCCAGAGATTAGAATTGCCCCCACCCTCCTTGCCTTTCGTAAATTGCTTAACACCCACCTATGTCGCCATAATACATAATACAGTGATACCTTGTCTTACTGGTACGAGGTTCGTAAGATGAAACGTTCGTAAGATGAAACAATGTTTCCCATAGGAATCAATGCAAAAGCCAATAATGCGTGCAAGCCGAAAACTCACCCCTTTTGCCTCATTACCGATGGCATTCGGATCCTTGTTTGGGGGTGGGTGGAGGAGGGGGGGGGGGGAAACAGCGCAGGCTGCCCGGAGGATGCCTCGTGGGTGGATTGACAGAAAGGTCAACAGTTACTGTCCGGCTGCAATGACTGGAAGGGAAGGGAGGGAAACGCACGGGCTGTTTGTACATGCGTCTTCTCCGATTTTTTGTGTCTGGGAGGCTCCACTGGGGTTCGAGGATCGTCCTGCGGGAGTCCGGCAGCGGTTGGGAAAGGTTGGTGAAGCCCTTGCCGGATTCGCACTGCGCCGCCACCCCTATTTGTAAGTTCAAGCAGAAACCTCTCTCTCTCTCCTTCCTACCCTCCCCCCCTCTATAATAACTTGGCAGTATACAACACAAAAAAAAAAGGAAGATGAAGGATGCATGTTCAAAATAGAATGAAATATCTAAACCATCAGAAGAGGGTAACAACTTAAGAAGATACAACATAGTCCTATAAGCGGCTTACTACCCACCCTAGGTCAAGGCCTAAGGCAAAAACGTTTTTAAGCTTTTAAGCTTTTTGAAGGAATTCAAATTTAGACCCACAAAGATCATTGAAGGCTGCGGACATTCATCTTATTTCAATTAAATTTGCATGAGCGTTAATATTTAGTAAAAGCTCATTGTCTTTGTGTGCTCAAACAGATAAATCAATACAAAATCTTCTTCTCTTTCCTCATTTCCACACAAAATGTCAAATAAAAGAGGAGGCAAACTCACAGCAGCTTCACCAGAAGGAACTTTTTGCTTGTTGGCTATCAGGAGCTCCTTCATGTCATTAGTAGAACAGGCTTTCTTCAACTCATCTTTGATATTCCAAATCAGTTCTGTCTGATCCTGTAAGTAAAAAAATGTGCCAAGTATCACATTTAAGATTTCTTTCCAACACCTTTCTACTAAGAATAATAAGAGGCGTAGGTGACAGGTTTATAGAGCAGACTACGTTTATATAATTCAGTGCTATTGTGTGTATTCCTACATGAAATATTATTTGGATCAGGAGTCTCCAACCTTGGCAACTTTAAGACTTGTGGACTTCAACTCCCCAAATTCCTCAGTCAGCAAAGTGGCTTAAAGTTTCCACGGGTGGAGACCCCTGATTTGGATGATGGTTCAAGAAAAAAAATGTAAGAGACTGCTTCTAGATTTTAGAATAACCAGAGGTTGTGGCCCTACTTGGACCGGGAGTCACTGCTCACAGTCACTCATGCCCTCATCACCTCAAGGTCTGACTACTGTAATGCTCTCTACATGGTGCTACCTTTTAAGAGTGTTCGGAAACTCCAGATCGTGCAGAATGCAGCTGCGAGAGCAATCATAGGCTTCCCCAGGTATGCCCATGTTACACCAACACTCCGCAGTCTGCATTGGTTGCCGATCAGTTTCCAGTCACAATTCAAAGTGTTGGTTATGACTTATAAAACCCTTCATGGCATCGAACCAGAATATCTCCGGGACCGCCTTCTGCTGCACGAATCCCAGCGGCCGGTTAGGTCCCACAGAGTTGGCCTTCTCCGGGTCCCGTCGACTAAACAATGTCGGTTGGCGGGACCCAGGGGAAGAGCGTTCTCTGTGGCGGCCCCGACCCTCTGGAACCAGCTCCCCCCAGAGATTAGGATTGCCCCCACCCTCCTTGCCTTTTGTAAACTTCTTAAAACCCACCTCTGCCGTCAGGCATGGGGGAACTGAGACATCTCCCCTTGCCTATGTAGTTTTATGTATGGTATGTTTGTTTGTATGCTTTTTAAATAATGGGGGTTTTAGGCTTTTAATGTTAAATTGTTATTTTAGACTTAATATTAGATTTGTTATTATATATTGTTTTATCACTGTTGTGAGCCGCCCCGAGTCTGCGGAGAGGGGCGATCTACAAATCTAATAAATAATAATTATTATTTCAGGCTGGCATCTTCTCAATGAGGCTTGACTTGCAGTTAAGCCAAGCTACTAAAAATGAGACTGGTTCTAAATGAAAGTTGGTAAGGCTCTTTCACTATTATCACATTCCACTTACTTCAAGCATTCTTCAGAGCCAAATCATAATCAGAACGGTGATAATGCAGAAGAGAGCAGTCTCCATCAAGAAGTCGAATTGCTCTTAGGGTAGATGATTTAAATGAAATTAATTAGTCATAGCAAAACAAACCTTTAGCAGCTTTTCCTGTTTTGATAATTTTCCTTTTTCTTTCTTGGGTCTCTTTTTTGAGATTACATTTGCATCCACCTCATCTCCTTTTCTCTTTCTGAAAAAAAAATTATATATAATGTGCTAAGTAGAGCTATTTAAATCTACAGTGGAACCCCGACATAAGAGCTGCTCTACTTAAGAGCAATTCGAGATAAGAGCTGGGAGGGGAGAGATATTTTTGTTCAACTTACAAGCCCAAATTCGAGATACAAGCGCCAAGGAGCTGTCTCCTGAAGCCAAACGCTAACTTCCGCGTTCGGCTTCAGGAGACAGCTGCGAAGCGGCGCGCGTGTTTTAAAAGGTTGCAGCCGGCCTGGGGGGCTCGGGGGGGTGCTTGCAGCTTTCTTTCTTGCTCTTTTTCTTTCTCTCTTTTACCTTCCCTTCCTCTATTTCTTCTTTTCTTTCTCCTTCCCACCTTCTTCCCTCCCTCCCTCCCTTCACTCATTCCTCTCTTACTCTCCCCTTTCATAAGTTTCCTTGCTTCCTTCCTCTGTTCCTGTCCCTTCCCCCTTTCTTTCTTTCTTTCTTGCTCTTTTTCTTTCTCTCTTTTACCTTCCCTTCCTCTATTTCTTCTTTTCTTTCTCCTTCCCACCTTCTTCCCTCCCTCCCTTCACTCATTCCTCTCTTACTCTCCCCTTTCATAAGTTTCCTTGCTTCCTTCCTCTGTTCCTGTCCCTTCCCTCTTTCCTTCCTTCCTTCCCACCCTCCGTCCATTCATTCACCCATTCCTCTCTTGATCGCTTAAAGCCGGTCCCTGGTGCAAAAAGGGTTGGGGACCTCTGTCCTACAGGATTGGGTGGCAGAGAAGTTGAACATATGTAAATTTAAAAGTTTAAGAAAGTTTACAAGTTAAGTGAAAGAAACTTCATTATTCATTTATATGTACATGTACATTTCTTCATTAAAAACATGTCTTTCTGCATAATTTAGACTAACTTTGTGAGTTTTTTGAGGGCTGGAACCAATTAAAATTATTTACATTAATTCCTATGGGGAAAAGTCGTTCGAGATAAGAGTTGCTCGACTTAAGAGCCCAGGTCCGGAACGAATTAAACTCGTATCTCGAGGTACCACTGTATTTCCCAAATTTCTTTTAATATATATATATTAATTTGGTGTACAGTTGAGTGATTGCATACAGTGAGCTTATATAGTGTATACACACACACACACACACAAAAATATGCATACACATAGTCTACCTTTCTTCTTGCTTTTCCCCAATCCTGAACCAGAACCTACACTACTTTGGCTGTCAGTTTTTGTTCAATACGAGTATCCATAGCATTTCATTAAGGGAACAGAGATTACACAAAAGTAGAAATAGACTGCAGCAACCCTGAACACCAGGAAAAGGAAACAGATCGCCTATACAGTGATACCTTGTCTTACAAACTTAATTGATTCCGGGACAAGGTTCTTAATGTGAAAAGTTTGTAAGACAAAACAATGTTTCCCATAGGAATCAATGGAAAAGCGATTAATGTGTGCAAGCCCAAAAATCATCCCTTTTGCCAGCTGAAGTGCCCATTTTTGTGCTGCTGGGATTCCTCTGAGGCTCCCCTCCGGACTTCTGTGTTTTTGCGATGCTGCAGGGGAATCCCAGCATCGCAAAAACAAGTGCTTCACTGGCAACGGAAATCCAGAGGTGGGGTTTCCCAGCGAAGGGAGCGTCAGTGAAATTGCAGCATCGCAAAAACACTGAAGTCCTCGAAACCCCACCTCCGGACCTCTGTGTTTTTTCCATGTTGCGATTTCACTGAGGCTCCCCTCACTGGGAAACCCCACCTCCCGACTACCATTGCCAGCGAAGCGCCTGTTTTTGCGCTGCTGGGATTCCCCTGCAGCATCACAAAAACACGGAAGTCCGGAGGTGGGGTTTCCCATGGAGGGGAGCCTCAGGAGAATCCCAGTAGCGCAAAAACGGGTGCTTCGCTGGCAATGGAAGTCCGGAAGCAGGGCATCCCAGTGGTGGCGGTGGGTTTGTAAGGTGAAAATAGTTTGTAAGAAGAGGCAAAAAAATCTTAAACCCCGGGTTTGTATCTCGAAAAGTTTGTATGATGAGGCGTTTGTAAGATGAGGTATCACTGTACATCTTCCAACAAAATGGATTTCCATACAGCTTTTATTGAAAAGTGTGTGACCACTCAACCTACTGCAACATAATCAACACAAGCTATGAAAAGGATAACATCACTGTACATAAAAAGTATCTCAGAAACAACAGTCACAAAGCATCACTTTAGCACACTGAACCCCCCTCCCTCCAATTTCTTAAATAAGCTGAAAGATCCAATAGCCCAAGGGGGAAAAAACAGGACTGGTTTTCAGTGCACTCAATGGAAGCTTCTTAATTTCATAACACATGGGTAGACTCATAGTTTCAACTGGGAAACCGTGAGCGTGCTAATAAATCAAGATGGATCCAAAAATGCTAGGAAATTTGTGAAAGCTTTGCATTGAGACAAATCAGCCATCCGTGGAGATAAACTATATTCACCCACCATTCAAAAGATACAATAAAAACACTACAAAGATTAGAGCACAGCCTCTCCAGCAGCCTATAATCAGGCCATCATTGTGTGGTATGATAAGATTAGTTTCTATTGAATAGGACATCTTGTAAATGTTTATATTTTGGATTATTTAGATAACAGGTTGATGCAAACAATTATATGATAGATGTCAGTAAAATGAAGGGAAAGCTTGATGTCCATCCCCAAAACAGGTATTAGATTACTGGCCTTCAAGAAGCCTCAGCAATTTACACCACACTGTGGTTTGTAAAATAATGTTTTATGGTTTACAAAATTGTGAAATTCACCTAACCATTATGTAACCACAAACCACCCCTTTCATTTCTAACAGGGGATTTTTTTTAACACATTATTTTTCTTCTTTTGTTAGGCAAGATCTCTTCTGTAAAACTGATGGAAACTAGGTCCAGAAAGTGGCCTCTATCTTCCAGTGTTTCAACCACTACAGTGTAGCAAACTTCCCATCCTGATTTAAAACTACAGTGGAACCTCGACATACGAGCAGCTCTACTTACGAGCTACTCGAGATAAGAGCTGGGAGGGGAGCGACATTTTTGTTCGCCTCCCGAGCTCACATTCGGGATACGAGCGCCAAGGAGCTGTCTCCTGAAGCCGAACACTAACTTCCGCTTTCGGCTTCAGGAGACAGCTCCTTGGCGCTCGTATCCCGCGTGTTTTAAAAGGTTGCAGCCGGCCTGGGGGGATCGGGGGGGTGCTGGCAAGCCCCCCAGGCCGGCTGCAACCTTTTAAAACACGCGCGCCGCTTCGCAGCTCTCTGCTGAATCCGGAACGCTAACTTCCGCGGTCGGATTCAGCAGACAGCTGCGAAGCAGCGCGCGTGTTTTAAAACGTGGCAGCCGGCCTGGGGGGCTCGGGGGGAAGCCCCCGAGCCCCCCAGGCCGGCTGCAACCTTTTAAAACACGCGCGCTGCTTCGCAGCTGTCTGCTGAATCCGAACGCGGAAGTTAGCGTTCCGGATTCAGCAGAGAGCTGCGAAGCAGCGCGCGTGTTTTAAAACGTCACAGCCGGCCTGGGGGGCTCGGGGGCTTCCCCCCGAGCCCCCCAGGCCGGCTGCAACCTTTTAACACACGCGCGCTGCTTCGCAGCTGTCTGCTGAATCCGAACGCGGAAGTTAGCGTTCCGGATTCAGCAGAGAGCTGCGAAGCAGCGCGTGTGTTTTAAAACGTCACAGCCGGCCTGGGGGGCTCGGGGGCTTCCCCCCGAGCCCCCCAGGCCGGCTGCAACCTTTTAAAACACGCGCGCTGCTTCGCAGCTGTCTGCTGAATCCGAACGCGGAAGTTAGCGTTCCGGATTCAGCAGAGAGCTGCGAAGCAGCGCGTGTGTTTTAAAACGTCACAGCCGGCCTGGGGGGCTCGGGGGCTTCCCCCCGAGCCCCCCAGGCCGGCTGCCATGTTTTAAAACACGCGCGCTGCTTCGCAGCTGTCTGCTGAATCCGAACGCGGAAGTTAGCGTTCCGGATTCAGCAGAGAGCCGCGAAGCGGCGCGCGTGTTTTAAAAGGTTGCAGCCGGCCTGGGGGGCTCGGGGGCTTCCCCCCGAGCCCCCCAGGCCGGCTGCCACATTTTAAAACACGCGCGCTGCTTCGCAGCTGTCTCTGAACGCTAACTTCCGCGTTCGGCGGCAGCGGTTTTTTTTTTTTGTTGCACGGATTAATTGACTTTACATTGTTTCCTATGGGAAACAATGTTTCGTCATACGAGCGTTCCGACTTACGAGCCTCCTTCCGGAACCAATTAGTCTCGTAAGTCGGGGTTCTACTGTATACAGAATTTTGTAAAAACTAACAAGATCTAGACTGGAATCTGGGGCCAGATTTTGCATCTAAAGAAAGCAACATTTTAAAAATGATCTGCCTCTTTGGGCCTCCATTTCAGCCTGCAACAAGCTGGGCAAGGCCTGCAGAGCTCTATTTTGACTTACAGTGTGCCAGGTGATGCCTCAGCAGGCCTAAAGGAAGCTGAAGAGGGACGCATATAGCTGAGAGGCTGGAGAGGAGACAGCTTGTTAGATCTTTGCAGCCTCCTAGATATTCACACCAGTTATCTGCTGGGGTAGGTTGGGTGGGGGGAAGTAATTGTGGGGAGCATGAGGTATTGGTTGCCGATCAGTTTCCGGTCACAATTCAAAGTGTTGGTTATGACCTATAAAGCCCTACATGGCACCGGACCAGATTACCTCAGGGACCGCCTTCTGCTGCACGAATCCCAGCGACCAGTTAGGTCCCACAGAGTGGATCTTCTCTGGGTCCCATCAACTAAGCAATGTCGCCTGGTGGGACCCAGGGGAAGAGCCTTCTCTGTGGCGGGCCCGGCCCTCTGGAACCAACTCTCCCCAGAGATTAGAACTGCCCCCACCCTCCTTGCCTTTCATAAACAACTTAAAACCCACCTCTGCCGCCAGGCATGGGGGAATTGAGATCCTCTTTCCCCCTAGACCTTTACAATTCTATGCATGGTATGTATGTTTGGTTTTTATATTAATGGATTTTTAATCATTTCTAATACCAAATTACTGTTGTACACTGTTTTATTGTTGCTGTTAGCCGCCCCGAGTCTCCGGAGAAGGGCGGCATACAAATCCAATCAATCAATCAATCAATCAATCAATCAATCAATCAATAAATAAATAAATACATTTCAGAGGGTTGGGGAGGCCGGCCTGTTCCATCACTAGGCTTCCCCATGGCGTTTCCCACCCTGAAATACCTCATGTGCAAACTTAAAATCCGGGGTGAGGTGGGGGGGGGGGGCGTGAATCCAGCCCACTGGGTGCTTAGATCTGGCTTGGAAATAGCAAAGGACTGGCCCGTGGTGCCTCTGCTAGTGAAAATGAAGCTCGGGAGGCTTGCGTGTGTCCCTTCGAGCTCAGTTTTTGGTTGCGATAGCCTCCTGAAATCCTCTATCAGTGAAAACAGAGCTCGCAAAGGCTGGACATGGCCCTCCCGAGTGCCGTTTTCACTGGCAGATGGTTGTAGGAGGCCATCACAGCTGAAAACGGACCTCCCAAGCTGTTTTCATTGGCAGAGGGTTGCAGCAGGCTACTGCAGCCAAAAATGGAGCTCGAGTGCTTGGGCCACCACAAGGCACACCCAACATAAGCGATGTCGAGCTGGCCACGCCCACTCCAGCATTTTACGAAAACATATCTCGAAATATAGATAAACGGACAACAATTTGCAATAAGATAAAAAATAATTTGAAAGTTATTGTATCAGAAAACAACATTAATAAATAAATAACAAATGGAATAGCTCAGAGGTCACTAACCCCTGATCCTTTGACAGCAATGGGCTGCCACACGCCAGCAACCAGGTCGTGAAAACAAGCGAAGCCCCCTCCACCCTCTCCAGTATGTGGAAAAACCTTTCTCTATGGCAGTGTTTCCCAACCTTGGCTACTTGAAGTTATTTGGACTTCAACTCCCAGAATTCCCAAGCCAGCAAATGCTGGCTGGGGAATTCTGGGAGTTGAAGTCCAGATGTCTTCAAGTTACCAAGGTTGGGAAACATTGCTCTATGGAACTGGTTCCTGGTGCCCCAAAGGTTGGGGACCTCTGGAATAGATGCATAACGAAGATATTTAAAAAACCAACAACAGATAAACGAGTCTCTCTTATAATTATGCTGAAAGCTAATAAAATTCATTGCCAACCATAAATAAACTGAGACTGAATTCCACAACACAACTACATATCAAGAATGCCTCCTTCTTTTGTTCCTGCGTTATCTGGCAACCTCACAGATACCTAGGTGACACGTTCAAATGCTCCACCATGTATCTAGGTCCCAAAATATATACATTTTGTTTGTCATTCCAAGAATCTTCTACAAACTGGCATCCAGTGCAATGTCTTCAGAATAGACACGAGACATTTTTGTCCTCTTCAGCAACCTAGCCTCAATGTCTTGCACTCCCTGCTCATTCTGGACAAACCTCCAGAACGAGATATAAACTATTGCAATACCCCAATTGTTTAGAAAAGCAAAAAAAAAAAAAAAAAAGTGAAAGAGAAGGGAAAAAAACGTATCTTAACCTAAACAGAAAACAAATACAGTGGTACCTCAAGATACGAACCCCTCGTCTTACGAACAACTTGTGATACGAACCCGGGGTTCAGAAAATTTTTGCCTCTTCTTATGAACTTTTTTCGAGTTACGAACCGGCGTTCGGAGACTGCTGGGAAGCCGCGTGGCTGTTTTAAAAGGTGACAGCCGGGCGGCGGGGCTTCCCAGAAGCCTCCTGAACGCCGGTTCGTAACTCGAAAAAAGTTCGTAAGAAGAGGCAAAATTTTTCTGAACCCCGGGTTCGGTTCGGGAGGTTGCTGGGAAGCCCCCCAGCCCGGCTGTCACCTTTTAAAACAGCCGCGCGGCTTCCCAGCTGTCTCCGAACGCCGAAGTTCGGGTTTGGCGTTCGGCTTCGGGAGACAGCTGAGAAGCCGCGCGGCAGTTGTAAAAGGTGACAGCCGGCCTGGAGGGCTTCCCAGCACCCCCCGAACCCCGAACCTTTGCCGAACTTCCGGGTTCGGGGGGGTGCTGGGAAGCCCCCAGGCCGGCTGTGACATTTTAAAACAGCCGCGTGGCTTCCCAGCAGTCGCCGAAAGCTGTTTTTTTGCGGGGGGGTTTTTTGGTTGCACGGATTAATTGACTTTACATTGTTTCCTATGGGAAACAATGTTTCGTCTTACGAACCTTTCGTCTTACGAACCTCCTCCTTGCACCAATTAAGTTCGTATGATGAGGTATTATTGTATTTACATCTGCTATCTAGGCAAAAAGGTATAGCTTATCTACATCAAAGAAACTGTGCTTCCTTCTTGATATCTATCTATCTATCTATCTATCTATCTATCTATCTATCTATCTATCTATCTATCTATCTATCTATCTTCCAAGATAGATAGATAGACAGACAGACATAGATAGTGCTAAGTCTTAAAGTAAGCTTGTTAAAAAACCCTCTTGCAAAAACAATAGAAAACTCTAAGAATTAGAAAATATCCATCTGCCATGTTGCATTATCATTCTGATCATTGAAAGCTTAACATCTTTAAAAGTTAACGCATTTACTAGCTAATCTGCAGTTACCCCTGCACAATAGTCACAACTAGAGATCTTCCATCGCCAACATAAGAAAACACCAGCCACACTGGTGTTTTAGAAGTATCTGTCATACAATGATCAAAATCAAATATCACGACATGCACATTTTGGGGCATCTTCTACGTACCCTTCACTCTTGACAGAGGGCAGCTGCACCTTTAGAGTTTCTTTGTCTTCCGCCTTCAGGTTCTCAAAGCCCTGGATCTGAGATGCATTAAAGGTAGGAAGAAAACCCAGATCTGTTCTGCGGCCACTGAAACAGGCAAGATGGTACCAATTGTCTATCATCCCCAGCTGTGGCTTTTCAGCTAGCACCATTTTCTTTGAGATTCTAATCTGGCCCTGGGAAGACAGGAAGAAAAATTAGAAACAAACTCACAAAAAAACAAAATTAGCCAATTGCCTACCAAGATTTCAAACCAGTAATTTAATATTTTTGTTTTAATAATAATAATAATAATAATAATAATAATAAAACAACTATTATTATTATTATTATTATTATTTGGAATAATGCATTTGGGTTTTTCTTTATAGTTCCTGAAAGTTAAAGTCAGTGTTTTTAAAAAAAAAAAAACATTAATAGGAACTTTGTTTCTGAAATAAAAGTGATATGAGTCCTTATTCTTGAACACAGATTCTTTCAGCCCAAAATTAATGATTTCTATTTTTCTCTTACTCACACACACTCACACCTTTATTTCTTTAAACTGAATAGACTGCCAATAGACAGATGGGTAGATACTATGTGTTACTATAAAGACCAAAAATGAGAAGGACGACAAAATTACCATTCTGCCTCCATTTCAGAAATAATACAGAACTATTAAAATTTCAGGATTACAGGTCACAAATTTCTTCAATGTCAAAGCTTTTATTTTACGACTATTCAAACCATTATACTTAATTTTTTAACAAATTAAATCTACACCATGTGAAATTTCAATTTCTGATCTTGCCTCTTCAATTATTATATTACCATAAATGCATTCAATTAATAGTGGATTCAAGGAGCCATATTTAGACCATATTCATTGGGATTTAAAAACCAAAAATTAATCTTAGGAAGTTTTAAAAATAACCAGAAATCCTGTGATTTGGAGGGATGCTTTCTGGCTTTGCGCACTGGTACGTGGAGTGGGGAAATGTTTCAGCAGGAGTGGGGGCCAAGCATGCATGTAGCTCCATTTGCACAAGCGGCAGTGGAACACGCATGTATGCACTCTCCTTCTGCTTACATAAGGGAGATATATGCGCATGCACTTCGGGTGCCCCAGTTTTGAACAGCTCACGGCCTAGAAGTGAGTTGTGGCCTGGGGGTGGGTGGGTTGGGGTCCCCTGCTTTAGAAAACATTTCTGCCATTAAAAACAGTGTTCGTATATTGTGTGAATGTTTTCATCTTTATCCATAGAGAGCTACCCATATGTTTACCTTTTCTATCTTTTGTTCACAACCTTTGCAAGTGCTTCTATTGGACTTTGCATATTCTGCTGCAAAATCATGTAAACTTTTTTCACGTTTGCCACCTTCTTGGCCACCACCTTTGCCTTTAAAAAAAAAAGAAAAAAGGGAATAATTTTTAGTTTCTGATTTAATGAATCCCATGGGACAACAGAAATAAGATACATAAATCAGTCAGATTTGCTCAGGAATACATACAGACTTCTAAGAAAGAGAAATTGCAGTTAATTTTTTCTAGAACACCCCAGAGGATGACAGCAACATTAATTCAATCAAACTTACTTCCAAAAGAAGAATTATAATCTTTTATATAGGTTTAGATTTACTATGTTAAAACTGATATTTTCATTTTATATATCTTCATACATTTTATAGATTAAGTTTTTCTTTTATTATTATGATGATGACTTCCACTTTGAGCGGAGCGACTGTAGCTCCACTAAATGTTGTGTTTTATGTCTGTTATGTTTGTTTTTGAAAATTAATAAAATATATTTTAAAAAAAGAATTTCTTAAGCAATTATATTTTTAGCATGGGCTAGCAGCTGAGTTCGTTTCCAGAAGCAAGAATAGTGGGGCCAATGTGGGACTTTGCCATTAATGAAGTATGCTCTCAGCATAAAAATGACAGAGTCCTAAACCTAAGGTCAATGGTTCACCTAACATCCTTTTCTCTTTTTATCATCATTGAGTAACTTACCTGCTGCAGCTCCTCCACTTTCTATGTGTTTTTTAATTTTTTCCTGATCTTCCCAACGCAGTTCTGAGAAGCCATCCAGATCAGCATGGGATAGCAGCTGAGTTCGTTTCCAGAAGCAAGAATAGTGGTGCCAATGAGGGACTTTGCCATCAAACATAGGGGACTGAAAAGAAAGAATTGGGATGGGGGGACCCCAGGCATGAAAATTGTTACAATTAAATTATAGTTTATTAGATTTGTATGTCGGCCCTCTCTGAAGAATTGGGGAAAAAATGCCCATGCGCTACAATTACAATGCAGACAAACATGTTTTTTTATTAATAACAATCAGTTTCATACACCTTGTATATGTCTACTCCCTATTTCATACATTTTTCCAGTTTTGCAGATGTTTTATTTGTTTGGGTAGAGCAGTGTTTCTCAAATAGTGGGGTCCTCCTGGGGAACATGCGTGATCCCTCTCAATTGATTCCCCCGTATGGGGAGTGTTTTCCCAGTTGCACACTGCTCCGAGCCCAGAACAGAAGGCGGCCAGGCGGGGGTGAAGTGGCTGCGTGGGTTCTCGTTCTCAGTGGGCACTGCGTATTTTGTATACTCCTGTTCAGTTTGGGGATTTTTCAGATTTTGATTCAGAAAGTGGTTATGAATTAGTGCTAGGGCCTGATTTGGAGGCAGAAGAAGTAGGAGACCAACCACAGGATGTTTCTATGGGTTCAGATTCAAGTGAAGAAGAAGCAGATGCTAGATGGATAAATCCTTATTTCAGACGCTTGCAGAGGCAAAGAGAGGGAAGAAATATTAAGGAGAGGAATGGGTTAATTAAGTAATTAATTCATCAAGTCCGGGTATCAGAGGAAGAGAAGAATTGAGCCGTCAATCTGCGTTAACAAAAATTGAGGTTTCTTTCAAGCAGTTCTGAGTATAAGCATGCCTTGTGTACTTTTAATTGCAGTTTTTATGACTCTGGGCTAACTCTGACTAGCCATAAATCTTAGAATGACTTGTGGAATGTATTAATGATTTTGATGTTGCTTTGCATACCGAAGTTTAAGATAAGAGATTAGCACTGCGGAACAAAGGAAAGAAAAATAAATATGGTATGGTGTTTTACAAATATATGCATTTAGCAATCCTTTATTCCAATTACCTTAGACGGAGATCAGAACATTGTGGTAGCCGTAAACAGTGTGGCAAACCTGCTGCTGGACAGAGGCAGCACTTATGGGCCAGGTCGGCGACCCCAACATATTGGCTTGATTAAGCTGACCTGGCCCATGTCAAAAGAGGGCCCTAACCACTTGGTTTGCAAACAATAAAATTCCATTGGGGCCCAGATTGGAGAGTTGGGGAGGGGATGTTTACTTCTTCCTGGGGGGGGGGAGAGCATAATAGAAAATAACCAAGAAGCACTGGGGTACAGTCAAGTGGAGTGAGGCCAACTCCAGCCCTCCTGACCTATTACAGCTTAAAGACTTGGCTTAGCCAGTTGGCTTGGAGCACCAACGGATGGGCTTCATGTTTGGGGTGGCTGATTGTGTGACAACAGATTCCTCCCTCTCCCCCTCTTATCATATCCCCCCATCTTTTTAGCTAGGTCGATTTTATATTATTATAAATGATACAGTTTTATTTTTTAAGGTTGTAAACCATCCAGAGTCACTGTGTGGCAAGACCGGGGGCATAATGCATTTTATAAACAAATAACTTATGCCCATCTATGAGTACTGTTTTCGTTTCCATAACTTCCCCTATGAAGTTACTATCAATAGGTTTGCTATTCAGATTTTTGTAACATCCAGAAGTAACTGTGATTCTTCTATTCATTTTGCTTCTTTCTGCTCAGGCTTTAATAAGAATTTGGAGATGCAATGCCTACACAAAACTGAAGTGCTGGTTTTAAAATTTCGAGCTACAATAATATACTGGTTAAAAATCACATTTCCCCCAACCAGTCTCTTCGCAACCACTTCATTTACAAAGAAATATAATCTAAGCTGAAATAATCTTATAGAAGCCAAACTAGCTTCTTATGGTCTTTACATGGAGTACCTCCTCACAATGGATTATAATTAAGCCAGTCCTATAGTCCTTCAGAGGATAAAGCATGTGCAGTATCGAGTGGAGCTCAATACGAACTTTGCAAACAATAGAATCTGGATCCCAAGGTTCCCAGAGCCAAACAAATATATGGCATCTTCACTTTCCCTAGGCTGAAGAAAGATGCCCAATGTAACGGCTCACCATCCACTTTCTTTCTGGGTACATATTCAAAGAAACGTGCCTCATACATTTGAAAAATCAAAACCATCACTCACATACTGCTGTCCCATACTTTTTTCTAGGGTCTACTCATGCTATTCATCTACCTTGGAACGACATCCCAGTCAGGCAGATCTTTGGTATATAAATCTTTTACTTTCTGATCTGCAATATTGTGCCCAAATTTTCTGTGGCAGCAATTAGGACACACCATCAAATAGAGTAAGGGTGTCAAACTCAAGGCCCATGGACCTGGCCTGCAAACAGCAAAGG
This sequence comes from Erythrolamprus reginae, assembly GCF_031021105.1. Taxonomy (NCBI): domain Eukaryota; kingdom Metazoa; phylum Chordata; class Lepidosauria; order Squamata; family Dipsadidae; genus Erythrolamprus; species Erythrolamprus reginae. The sequence goes on along the minus strand of NC_091950.1, from coordinate 358,069,259 downwards.
ACTGGCCTGGACTACCTCTGCCAGAAAAAAACAGAATGTGGGAGGGCCACAGGTAGCCCTCCCAAGGTCAGTTTTCACTGACAGAGGGTTGCAGGAGGTTGTCGCAGCTGAAAATGGATATCAAGAGCCCATTTTCACTGTGGCAGAATGCTCGGGCCACCACAAGTGCCTGACATGAATGACATTGAGCTGGTCATGTCCCTTCTGGCCAAACACAGCTTTGATACGGCCCTCAATAAAATCGAATTTGACACCCCTGAAATAGAGTACCCCTGATTATCGAGTTGTTGTTTTTGTACTTTTACATCTTATTGTGTATGGATCATTGCTTGCAATAAAGAGGTTTGAGGCTGAACTTCCAGATTAAGAATCTGGAAGACAATTATGGGAAGAAGTCTCTGAATCATAAATATCGGCATATCAAAGTCTAGTCTAATTTGGAACCCAGAGTTTTCTCTTTCAAATTTGTTTTATGAAAAACATAAAAAGGATAAAGCAAGACATTTCATAAAAATGAATCAATGAAAAGGTAGAATGGAAGCCAAAAATAGGATGAAGTTGTCTCTTTCAATATTGCTGCTAACAGATTTACATTACTGAATATTTAACTAAAAAAATCTATTAAATAGTACTGTAATAAATAATATAAGTTACTAGGCAAGCGTACAAGTAATCCAGCAAGATGGTTCCATGATTATCAACTTTGCCTATTTTAAAGAATTTCCATTGTTACCAAGTTTGATTGCTTATTTCTTTCATAATGCAGTCTTCAATACAGAATGGGTGTGAATGGGTGTTCCATTTTGGAACAGGGGTTTTGGGTTGCACTTGAGAGGGTAAAGGCTTACAGAATAACCTAGTATGCACAACTATATACAGCAGTAGTTTTCTGTAGCAAAGTTTATCTACATGCCAAGAATAAGAAACTGAATCATCTTGCTGTTCCTCTGCTAGTACATCTAAAGCTGCTTGCTCTCTGCCTGACCTACTTTTCTAGGTAAAAAGTTATGAACAAAATGCTTTAGCATGCTCCTCAGGGAATGGAATACAGTACACATTCCACAATAGACTTGAAGACATTACACCAGAGGTCTTCAAACTTAGCAAGTTTAAGAGTTTGTGGACTTCAACTCCCAGAGAGAGAATTCTGGGAGTTGAAGTCCACAAGTCTTAAACTTGCCAAGCTTGAAGACCTCTGCATTAGACCATATAGCATTATTATTATTATTATTATTATTATTATTATTATTATTATTATTATTATTATTCCATTTATTTGATTTCACCCTATTGCAATCAAGCTGCTTTTGGTGAGTTACAAATTGTCAGGATTACTAATTACATTATTTTTTTATTTTGTCAAATGGCAGTCAAATTTATTGCAAAAATAGTAAACTATCAAGAGAAGGGAGAATGCAGTATTGCTTGGCTAAGCGAACTCTTCCTAACTCAATAAATCTGTCTATATACTGTTCTTGGCAACACATCAGACTAGTGTCAAAACTGTATGCTTGAAGACTTTATGTCCCACTGCAGAATGCAGCATTCAAACCCAGATTCCAAAATACAGATTGAGAAATAGGATTGCGGGGCGTGACTATTTTAACAAAGCAAGCAATATCTGTCCTAATTATATATTTTAAAATCCCTCCCACTCAAAATGATTCGATTCCATACATCAGCCCAGTCCAATTTATGATTATTCCAATTAAGACTGAGCATCAGGACCAAGAAATGTGCTAATCCTAAGGACTATTCGGAACTGTGCCCTTCTGAAAAAAACCTTTAACAGGGTTGTTTTGTAAACCATATTATGGAAAAACAGGATATTGGAGTTGAATGTGATTTTTTACTTGAAGCATAGCCATCCATCCACAAAAAATAGGTGATATTTTTGGTGCCCATTCCAGATCTAGCAGCTAAACCCCACAGCCCTAATGGGACAACATGGGAATTACTGTCAGCTCAAATTTCTCCACCCAGAAGTAAAAAAACAACCCTAAAGAACTTCCTCCTAAAAGTGAAAACTAGCTAGGGGACCTTAGCATAGGTTCACTTGCTGCACCAATTGCAACCCTATTCTTCTCATGGTCACTCATGCCCTTATCACCTCACGGTTAGATTACTGCAACATGCTCTACATGGGGCTACCCCTGAAGAGTGTTCAGAGACTACAGCGGGTCCAGAATGCAGCCACCTGAGCAGTTGTGGGTGCATCTAGCTACACCCACACTACACCAACTCTCTGCAAGCTGCACTGGTTCCCAATTGGTCTCCAGGTGGAATTCAAGGTGTTGGTCGTTACCTTTAAAGCAGTGTTTCCCAACCTTGGCAACTTGAAGATATCTGGACTTCAACTCCCAGAATTCACGCCAGTGAATGCTTATTGTTTATTTGACTTCTATGCTGCTCTTCTCAAAGGGACTCAGGGCGGGTCTTCTGGGTCTCATCAGCTAAAAGCTAAACAGTGTCAGCTGGCAGGGCTGCAGGGAAGAGCCTCCTCTGTGGCTGCTCCGACTTTCTGGAACCAGTTATCTCCTGAGATCCGGATTACGACCACCCTGCTGGGCTTCCGGAAAGTGGTAAAGACCTGGCTTTCCAACAGGCTTGGGGCCATTGATCTGATGAGGGTAACCATCAAGATCTAGCCATTATGCATGGGTTTCAATGTTTTATTTTAATTGTTTTTAAATTGTTTTATGGTTTTTTAGTATGTTTTAGTATATTTTAGTATATTGTGAGCCGCCCTCAGTCTTCGGAGAGTGGCGGCATACAAATCTAATAAATAATAATAATAATAATTATTATTATATAATATTTGGATGTTATATTTTTGGTTGTAAGCCACCCAGAGTCTCTAGGGAGTTGGGTGGCATGCAATGGCATCCTTCAGTCTCGAAAGACCATGCTCTGGATTCTGCATAAAAATCAAATAAATAATAATAAAAAAACAACCAAACCATATTGTGGAAAAACAGGATATTTGGACTTGATTGTGATTTCTCAAATGACGCATAACCAGCCATCCACGAAAAATAGGTGATATTCACCGCCCACTGCAGGACCAGCAGCTAAACCCCCCTAGTTGGGACAACGTGGGAACTACTCTCAGCTCAAATTTCCTTATCCAGAAGTAAAAAAAAATACACCTAAAGAACTTCCTCCTAAAAGTGAAAACATAAGAGACTTGCAGCTTAAGGCGGCCGGGTGGTGAGCCCGGCAAGAAAATGATCTCAAACTGGAAGCTCCTCACAAGGGAAAGCTAGGGAAGGGCGGCTCCTCCTGCGCTGCGCTCCGCATCCTCCAGCTGCCTGGACCCCAGACACAGAACCGAAGCCATTCCGGGGATCAGGCGCAAAGCAGCGGCGGTGCACACAGAGGGGCGGCCACAAAGACGGTTCTGCAGGCAACGTGGCGTTGCCGGGCCTAGGGGGAGAAAACCTTGCAAACAGCTCGCCGTAAGACTCTTAAGCCTGCTTAAGGAGGGAAGGTGAGAGTCCCTACCTGCACCATGATGGCCAGGCGGAGCGAATCCTTGGCGATGGTCTCCTTGCATTTCTTGCAGGACGCCCGCCCGCTCTTGGCGTACTCGGCCCGGTAGAGCTTCTCCGCGGGCTCCGCCATCGCCAACCCTCCCCGACCGCCCCCGGGGAACGCTTTCCCGCCGAGTCTCGCGAAAGAGGCGGCAATTCTTCCCCCTGCGGCTTGCAACGGCGGCGGCGGCGGGAACAAAACGTGCCGAGCGCAGAGCGCGCGATCCCGCCCGGTCGGCTTCAGCGATTGATTAGCCGAGCCTCAGCGTGGCGCGCTTGGAAAGGGCAGCCCGGGGTGATGGTTGCGTCCGAAGAGAACGAGGCTCCAGTGGGGGTGGAGAGACGGGGACGGAAAGCCCTGGTGGTGCCTGATAGGAAAACCACGCGGTCGGGGATCACGTGCTCAAGGGGGGGCTTTCCCCTCTACTCCTCGTTTACGCCTCCCACTCGGGGGTGGGTGGGATGGGGCGGGACTCGCTTGTAATTTATCAGAGCCCCCTTGGAGTTGCCCTGCCCCCCCTCGGCCAAGAGCTAGCAGCTGGAACAGAATTGTTTTACCCTCTCCATAAGCATCTGCATTCTTTGATTTTTTATTGGGAGGCTGGAGGCTGGAAGGGAACAAGTCGGTAACGTGGATTCCTTGCTTGCCTTTGGCTTTGTTTTATTCAACTTCTCATGGTTACAAGAATAGTGGAACCTAATTTTTTTGTTTTGTTTTGTGCCTCTAAATCATGGAGCACTGGTTGCACGTTTCAGATGGGGGCGGGTAGGATTTCTGCAACGTTCTGCCTATCAATGACTACTTCAGCTTCAACCGCAACAACACAAGAGCACACAACAGATTCAAACTTAATATTAACCGCTCCAAGCTTGACTGTAAAAAATATGACTTTAGCAATGGAGTTGTCGAAGCGTGGAACTCATCACCAGACTCAGTAGTGTCAACCCCTAACCCCCAACATTTTCCCTTAGACTATCCACGATTGACCTCTCCAGGTTCCTAAGAGGTCAGTAAGGGGCGTGCATAAGTGCACTAGTGTGCCTGTCCAATTGTCTCTCCTTTATCTCATATATCTTTTCTCCCTTATATCTTCTCTATTTTTATATATTTTCTTCTATCCTTTTCTTTATATATATTACTACATGTCTATTCTCTTCAATATGTACAAAATAAATAAATAAATAAATTTCCCATTAAAATCATCTTGGATTTTTTAAAAAAAAAAATTACAGTATTATCTATAACTCTGGCATCTTCTGGTGACAGACTAGACTAGAATTCTTTATTGGCCAAGTGTGATTGGACACACAAGGAATTCATTTTTGGTGGATATGCTACAATAGAATAGAATAGAATAGAATAGAATTTTTTATTGGCCAAGTGTGATTGGACACACAAGGAATTTGTCTTTGGTGCATATGCTCTCAGTGTACATAAAAGAAAATATAGCTTTGTCAAGAATCATGTGGTACAAGTACAACACTTAACGATTGTCATAGGGGTCAAATAAGCAATGAAGAAACAATATTAATAAAAATCTTAAGGATACAAGCAACAAGTTACAGTCATACAGTCATAAGTGGAAGGAAATGGGTGATAGGAATGATGAGGAAAAAACTAGTAGTAATAGTAGTGCAGACTTAGTAAATAGTTTGACAGTGTTGAGGGAGTTATTTGTTTAGCAGAGTGATGGCGTTCAGAGGAAAAACTGTTCTTGTGTTTCGTTGTCTTGGTTGTACAGTGCTCTGTAGCGACGTTTTGAGGGGAGAAGTTGAAACAGTTTATAATCCAGGATGCGAGGTGTCAGTAAATATTTTCACAGCCCTCTTTTTGACTTGTGCAGTATACAGGTGCTCAAAGGGAGGCAGATTGGCAGCAATTGTTTTTTCAGAAGTTATGATTATCCTCTGAAGTCTGTGTCAGTCTTGTTGGGTTGCAAAACCAATGCTCTCAGTGTGCATAAAAGAAAAGATACATTTCTCAAGAATCATGAGATAATGGTTGTCATAGGGTTCAAATAAGCAATCAGGAAACAATATTAATATAAATACTAAGAAAGAAAGCAACAAGTTACAGTCATGCAATTATAAATGTGAGGAGAGGGGTGATAGGAACAATGAGAAATTCTTTATTAGCCAAGTGTGATTGGACACACAAGGAATTTGTCTTTGGGGCGTATGCTCTCTGTATATTAGAGCAGTGTTTTTCAACCAGTGTGCCGTGGCACATTAGTGTGCTGCAAGACATGGTCAGGTGTGCCGCGAAGCTCAGCAAGAGAAAGAAAGAGAGAAAGAGAAAGAAAGCAAGAGAGAGAGAGAAAACAAGAAAGAGAGAGAAAGCAAGAGAGAGAGAGAAAGAAAGCAAGAAAGAGAGAGAGAAAGCTGGAGAGAAAGAGAGAAAGAGAGAGAAAGCAAGCAAGAGAGAAAGAGAGAGAAAGCAAGAGGGAGAGAAAGAAAGAAAGCAAGAGATAAAGAGAGAGAGAAAGAAAGCAAGAGAGAGAGAGAAAGAAAGCAAGAGATAAAGAGAGAGAGAGAAAGAAAGCAAGAGAGAGAAAGAAAGAAAGAGATAGAGAAAGATAGGCAGGGAAGGAGGGAGAGATAGAAAGAGAGCAAAAAAGAGAGGAAGGAAGAGAGAAAGAAAGAGGGATGGACAGAGAAAGAAAGCAAGAGATAGAGAAAGATAGGCAGGGAAGGAGGGAGAGATAGAAAGAGAGCAAAAAAGAGAGGAAGGAAGAGAGAGAAAGAGGGAGAGAAATAGAGCGAAAGGGAGGAAGAGAGAGAAATAATTTTTTTTGTCCAAACGTTTTTTAGGCCCCCCATGTGCCCCATGATTTTGTATATGTAAAAAATGTGCCGCAGCTCAAAAAAGGTTGAAAATCACTGCATTAGAGATATATTTGTCAAGAATCATGAGGTAATGATTGTCACAGGGTTCAAACAAGCAATTAGGAAACAATATTAATCTCAATCGTAAGGATACAAGCAACAAGTTACAGTTATACAGTCATAAGTGTGAGGAGATGGGTGATAGAAATGATGAGAAAAACTAATGGTAATAGTAATGCAGCCTTAGTGAATAGTTTGACAGTGGTGAGGGAATTATTTGTGATGGCATTTGAGGGGAAAACCTGTTCTTGTGTTTAGTGGTCCTAGTGTGCAGTGCTCTATGGTGAAATTTTGTGGGTAGGAGTTGAAACAATTTATGTCCAGGATGCGAGGGGTCAGTAAATATTTTCACTGCTCTCTTTTTGACTCGTGCAGTATACAGGTCCTCAATGGAAGGCAGATTGGTAGTCATCATTTTTTCTGCAGTTCTAATTATCCTCTGAAGTCTGTGTCGGTCTTGTTGGGTTGCAGAACCAATGCTCACATTACCCTGTGAAGCAATGACTGTCACAGGGTTCAAATTATCAACCAGGAAACAATCAATATGAATATAAATAGTAAGAAAGCAACGAGTTAAGTCATGCAGTTATAAGTGTGAGGAGATAGGTGATAGGAACGATGAGAATTTCTTTATTAGCCAAATGTGATTGGACACACAAGGAATTTGTTTTTGCGGCATATGTTCTCAGTGTACATAAAAGATATATTTGTTAAGAATCATGAGGTAATGACTGTCACAGGGTTCAAATAAGCAATTAGGAAACAATATTAATATAAATAGTAAGGAAGCAAGCAACAACTTACAGTCATACAGTCATAAGTGGAGGAGATGGCTGCTAGGTGCAATGAAAAAAAACCTAATAATAACGCAGCCTTAGTGAATAGTTTGACAGTGGCAAGGGAATTATCTGTTTAGCAGAGTGATGACGAGAGGGAAAGAACTGTTTTTGGGTCTAGTTGTCTTGGTGTGCAGTTCTCTATAGTGACGTTTTGAGGGTAGGAGTTGAAACAATTTATGTCCAGGATGCGAGGGGTCAGTAAATATTTTCACTGCCCTCTTTTTTGACTTATGCAGTATACAAATCCTCAATGGAAGGCAAGTTGGCAGTCATCGTTTTTTCTGCAGTTCTGATTATCCTCTGAAGTTTGTGTCTGTCTTATTGGGTTGCATAACTGAACCAGATAGTTGTAAAGGTGCTCTCCGATTTAAATACTAGCACAGGTATTCCCCCACTTCCAACAGTCCACTTAGTGACTGTCTGAAGTTGCAATGGCACTGAAAAAAAGTGCATTGAAGAAAGAGGCACAAGTACCTCTCATTTATAGTTATATCTGAGAGCAATTATGAGCTAGGAAGAAAAAGAATCTGATATACAAGACAATTGGGTAGAGGTCAGGACATTCTATTATGATCCACCTGTTTGTTTTTTGGCAGGCTAAAATGGGCTATTTTGCAGAAAAATTACACCATGAGGAAATGCAAAGGTCCTGTCTCAATAGAGCTACCCACTCTCACCCAAACAAGGATTTTTCATTCATATAAGCACCTTTATTATTCATGAAGTAAATACTTTATTTATGAAAGGAAAGAAAATAAATAAATAATACCTGTACTTTATTCCTAAATTAAAATAAAATACAATGGTGGTGCATCTGCCCTTTTAGGGGACCAAAACTCCATTGTAATAAAACCACGTATTTACTCTTTCTAAACCGAGAGTTTGGACTAGCTGTAGTTCCAGAGCAAAATATTCCTTAATGAGTGGTTGCTTATCAAGAAGGGATTTTGAATTTCTAACCCAGTGTTTCCCAAACTTGGCAACTTGAAGATATTTGGACTTCAACTCCCAGAATTCCCCAGCCAGCGTTTGCTGGCTGGGGAATTCTGGGAGTTGAATTCCAAATATCTTCAAGTTGCCAAGGTTGGGAAACACTGTTGTAACCTACCTCTCCATCACAAAAGGATGACAAATACACGTAACAATGGTGACAAAAGATGTAAACAAAACAATAAAACAAAGTAGATGATAAAATATTTTTTTAGGATTGCTATAGTTTCTTTTTAAAAAAATGTCCTCAAAGCAAAGTAAGGCTGAATCACCAATACAAAAAAAAGTATGTTTCAGTGAAGGAAAAACACAATAGGGCCTTTCTTGTCCAAACTGCTGATAAGGGTGTTTCTGCAAATGGCATTTTCATAAAATCTTGTTAAGGACACAATGGCAATAATTGTCCCAGCCCCACCTCCTTTTGGGGAGGGACATCAAAATATAGTTCAGTACAATGAAACCTTGATTTAAGAGATCCCATTTAACAAGATGGATGCAATGAACTACATTTCTGCCTAGGCATCTCCCTCCAATAATGGACAAAGTATTAACTTTACATTGCTTATAGTGATTTCTGTCATTTGTGTAATGATAGAAATACTGTGTTGATGTAAATTGCTACAAGTGACCTAGTTTTTAATTTCACAGACATTTGGAAATCCCATATACATATACAATTCTACAAGTTATTTTGACATTTTAAGTTTCCCCTCATACTTTATCCATAACAGAAAGAAATCCCTATCTACCCTATTCGATCCAGAAAGGGAGAATATCTCAAATTGGGTGTCATGCTCCCAAAGTCTGATTCTTATATTTTGTCCATGGTTTTGTTTTTCAATAATTCACTGTAACACTTTTCTAAGAGTGATTGCAGCATAGCCTAAAACTATTCAGTAGGAACAAAAAACATATCTGGAGGCTTATAAGTCCCTTAAGAAGATGTACAAACTCACAATGAAAATGAAAGGCGAAGCAGTTTGGAATAAATTATATGATTGGTTGGAAAAGAGGAATAAAGGTGTACAGAAATGAATGTAAAAGTAAAGGTAAATGTAAAGAATTAAATTGTAAAGAATTAAGTGAAACACATGATGCAGTACTGTTAAAAGGGGGGGGGAATGCTTATTGGTTTGTAAGTTGGAAAAATAAATAAATAAATAAAAATAAATAAAAATTGAAGCATGGAAAAATAAGGATGCCACTTCCTTCCCCTCCTCCTTTAGTAACACAGAGTAGTGGTACCAATCACACAATTAAAAGAAAAGCAGTTTCAACAATTGAAAGAATTGGATTAATTCCTAGCACAGGAAGTCCTAAACCTATGACAACAGTTGGGACCAGAACATTGCTCACTAAGTTATGCAGTTGTTAAGTGCATTTTATGACCTTTTTTGCTGCAGTTGTAAAGGGAATGTGACTTTCTTCATTGACTTAGCTTAGTGTTTTCAAATCTTGGCAACTTGAAGATGTCTGGACTTCAACTCCCAGAATTCCCCAACCAGCTGACTGGGGAATTCTGGGAGTTGAAGTCTAGACATCTTCAAGTTGCCAAGATTGGGAAACACTGACTTAGCTTGTTGAAAGCTCAACTCTCCACTGTGAATGAAAGCCCACCATTCACATGACCTTGGAATGCTGCTATGGTTGTAAATGCAAGAAGCAGTCTTAAGTCACTTTTTTCAGTGCTGTTGTAACTGTGAACAGTCATTAGACAAATTGGTCACAAATCAAAGTAGGACAACATTTGCTTGAAGAAAAATTTAAATTGACAAGTATAATATTAATGATGCCTATAAGAAAATAGTTAACATCTAAAAAAAAGCAATCCGGTATATTACTGGTACTTCTCTCACATCCTTTAATGATAGCCCATTGGCATTTTAATATTCCTTTACTTGAATAGTGCCCTTTTAAGGAGATGTTTATCTCTTTAAAATGAATTTCATAGTTTGACCATTATTTATTTAATTTATATCCTACGTTGTGGCTGACAAATGCATTTGAGGCAGGCATTGGTAACAAAAGAATCAGCAGTAACACCAATAACATTAACAGAACTGACAGATATAGGCTGGATTTTCCCAATTCGGCAACTTGCCATCTTTTAAAGCCTGCAATATTTTAAACAAGTAGAATTCTTCAGAAGGTGAGTTTTCCTCATTTTGTAAAGATACAAAAGCCTCTTTCTCTATTGGTTGATTTATGAATTTTGTTGGCATATTGCAGTTTTGTTACATAGATTGTTTATTTGGGTTTGCTTTAAAGTGTGAGGGGAAAAATTCAAATTGCAACTTATTCTACAAATCATGGCTAAGCAAACCATTGCTTGTATCAATCCAACCTTAGTTATTGTTTGTCTTAAACATGTTGATATAGTTCTTGAGCTACATGTGTCTCTTGTTTCCAAACTCATCCATTAGTTATTTAGATACTCAGGATAATAAATACTTATATTGAGGGATAAGAAGTTACATAATTCTTTTTTTTTAAGTCCTGAGAATCTGCCTTATCTATATGTGAACACAATTTTTGCTCTGGATTTGGCTGGATAATTAATTCTTCAATTCACATTATGTTTCTAGCCGCTAGATGCCAGCATACACAAAGCTAAAATACTGCATATGTTCAGAAACAAAATGCTCTTAAATTCTAGGAATCAAAAACAAATTTTGTGTTTTTTCCCAAGGAGGGAGGGGGGTGGGAAACACAATGACAACAGTAATGTTATCTGTAAGCATAACTTTACTTTATACCTATTGGGCCTATTACTAACTGCTGGGTGGAGGGGGAAACAGGATTATGTCTTCTTTGAAGATCCTGCCAATGCTTGCTTTGGATATCCAAACAGACCTGTGAGGCAAGAAGAGCAGAGAAGATAAGACAATTTTAAATAAACAGAAAGGTTACTTGTAGGCTGTTTTTGATATTGGGGGAAAAAAAACAGCCTGGGGACATAGCAAATAGCAGAGTACGATAATTTAGATCAAGATATTATAATGTTTGGCCGTTATTAGCAGCGGGTATAAGATAAGTGGGTTCAGACTGGTTCAGATCAGTCCGCCTGAACCGGTAGCAACCCACTGGTGATGTCACGATGATGTCACTGAACCAGATCGGTCGATGACGGTCTGTGGGTGCCGCCATTTTTTTTTTTTAAATTGGAACTTAAAAAAAAAACTTTTTAAAAAAATTCCTTCTGAGCAGAAGCCAGGTTCTGACACTGCATGCGGTCACCATTTTGGGGTTTTTTTTAAAATCAGATTTTTCGTTAGTGTGCATGCATATGCCCATCAAGTGTGCTCATACAGCATGAGACGCCATGAACCGGCAGTGAGGTAAGTTGGAACCCACTGCTGGTATAAGATATGGAGCCATCCCACACTTGTATCTAACTTGTATCTGACTGAGGTTTGAACAGACCTCAGCAAACTATTTATTCTGCCATGTATCTATGACAGTGTTTCCCAACCGTGGCAACTTGAAGATATTTGGACTTCAACTCCCTGAATTCCCCAGCCAGCATTCGCTGGCTGGGGAATTCTGGGAGTTGAAGTCCAAATATCTTCAGGTTGCCAAGATTAGGAAACACTGATCTATGACACTACATTTGTCTTCTTCCCAACTACAGGCTTAAGTCATCCTTAACTGTTTTAAAGTAGCATTTTGCCCCTTAACCAACTATATCAGTGCCTAAATTAAGATTTTATTATGCTTTTTGCTGACTTCTGACCAGTAGCGGATTGCAGCCATTACGGCCCAATATGGTGTCCCGGTAGTGAAAATGGAGCTGCACGCGCAGCTCCAGCTGACCGATGGGCGAGCGCGTTGGCACGAGATTCAGCTTCTGCGCATACACCAGAAGACACGCACGCAAGTGAGATTTCGGCAATTTTAGGCGTTCACGGAAACAAAAATATTGGCAAAAATCGGCAATTCAGAACACAGCCTAATACTATACTGACAATTTTAGTTCATGTAAATAAGCCCTGTTTCTTGGTGAATCGCATACTTTCCTCGCTGATTAAAGTGGGTTTAGTGCTCTTCCAGATGTGTGCTAAATTCGGGCTCAAAATAAGCCTACCAAATAGCTGATTGTCAAGCTGGAAGAATTGATCAATATTAGAGTCTTTCCCTTTTTACTGGACTGCCCTCCTGTTGCTGCTAATTGATATGTCAATGCTTAATTTAGGATTTACAGGATGAATACAAAGAACAAAAAGTTAAGAGAGATATCAGCGCACAGTAACAAACTTTGAAGAAAGTATATTAAGAAATTTTCCCCAAATATATTCGCAGCACTGGGGAGCTCATCCTTAATCTACCAGTTAAACTCAAAAAGCAGGACAGTCTCTGGAATTCTTTTTTAAAAAAATAATGTTATTAAAAGTTTTAATTACAATAAGTAAGAAATAATAGAAAGTGAGAAAAAGAAGAGAAAAAGTTCAAGAAAACAAGAAACCTAAGAAAGCAACTTTCACCTTCATCACAAGTATGAACAATTTCATTATCTTTTCACCTCCTCTTAATTAACTGATAAAAAGCTCTTAATCTCATAATTCATCATAGAAACACAGAAACATAGAAGACTGACGGCAGAAAAAGACCTCATGATTCATCTAGTCTGCCCTTATACTATTTTCTGTATTTTATCTTAGGATGGATATACAGTATGTTTATCCCAGGCATGTTTAAATTCAGTTACTGTGGATTTATCTACCACGTTTGCTGGAAGTTTGTTCCAAGGATCTACTACTCTTTCAGTAAAATTATATTTTCTCATGTTGCTTTTGATCTTTCCCCCAACTAACTTCAGATTGTGTCCCCTTGTTCTTGTGTTCACTTTCCTATTAAAAACACTTCCCTCCTGGACCTTATTTAACCCTTTAACATATTTAAATGTTTCGATCATGTCCCCCCTTTTCCTTCCATCCTCCAGACTATACAGATTGAGTTCATTAAGTCTTTCCTGATACGTTTTATGCTTAAGACCTTCCACCATTCTTGTAGCTCATCTTTGGACCCGTTCAATTTTGTCAATATCTTTTTGTAGGTGAGGTTTCCAGAACTGAACACAGTATTCCAAATGTGGTGTCACCAGCACTCTATATAGCGGGATCATAATCTCCCTCTTCCTGCTTGTTATATCTCTAGCTATGCAGCCAAGCATCCTACTTGCTTTCCCTACCGCCTGACTGCACTGTTCACCCATTTTGAGACTGTCAGAAATCACTACCCCTACATACTTTTCTGCTGAAGTTTTTGCTAACACAGAACTGCCAATACAATACTCAGATTGAGGATTCCTTTTCCCCAAGTGCATTATTTTACACTTGGAAACATTAAACATCTCTTGACTATAGGCAAATCGGATAATAATGTCTTCTCCAATCCAAGTGTCAGTGAAAAGTCCAAACAGCTCTAACGTTATTTAACAGATATATAACTCAACATTCCACATGTCAACTTTTAACTCTAGGCAAATCCATTTTTAGAAGTGTTTCCAGAATCTTAGCCTGAACAAAATACTGTACAAGAAATTTACATGACAAAGAGAGATTCTTTCTTTGTTCATGTCAGAAGCCTCTGCAAATTATAGACTTATACCATTCAACAGTGAGCCAATAAAAGATGTAAAATGCAATAATAAAAGAAATATAGCATGTATAAAAAGAACATAAAATAAATAGGATTAAACGTAAATGATATTCGTCCAGTTTCTGGCCATGTCTACTGCATTTTTTCTTGACTGCAAGAGGTCTTCCTCCATACGTTTTAAAGAACCTTATATCCACAATAGCATATGTGAGCTGACTTCTTCAAATTCACGCAGAATATATTCTATAGGGAAGCCCCATTTTCTTAGATTGTTCTTTGATTTCTCTATTTTGGCATGCAATCTATTTAGCTATTTCCATACAGGCCAAGGTTATTCTTGACCAGGCTGCAAACAGTTGTGTGGTTGGGTAGCTCTTTATTCATCTTCCATTGTTCCAGGACAATCTGTGGTGGCCATGCCCACCTGTTTTGAATGTTTTGATCTGTACAGGGTAACATAGGTCTAAAGCAGAAATTCTTAAGGCGTGCCTGTTGCTCTCCTCAAAGCGTTGTTCCTAGCAAATATTGAGAGATAAGGGGAGATCATTCAAAAAGATGCTGTAGCTCAGTGGTTCTCAACCTTTCCAATGTCACGGCCCCTTAATACAGTTCATCATGAGTCTAGCACTAATTCTCCCATAGATCTTTAAGCTGATTGGCAGGAAGGTCAGAGGGACACTCCCACTGTAAACGCCTGATTGATCAGATTGTAAAAATATGTTCCAAGGTGCCAGTTCTTAGTTAGGTTTATTTCCCCTGACACCATGGGAAATTTGTCTACTGTATTCCCATGATCTTAGGCAACAGTTGTTCGACCCCCGAAGGGCTCCTGGCCCCAAGGTTGAGAACCACGGCTGTATCTGATGGTAGTACAGTAATGTCTACCGAGAGAGGTGCTGCCTTTTTCCCTTCCAGTTGCCAGCATAGGTCCTTCATGAAGACAATCCTTATTCCCTCTAAAAGTGTTTGAAATATGTTCAAACAATCAGTATGCTCTAGATGTGCATGGAATTGTGAAGGTGTTAATTTTCTGGTCGCCTTAGTCATAAATGAAAATTTAAGAGTGGGCAGTATTTTCCCAATTCTTTTAGTCAAGGGAAATATAGTTTATTAATGCACTGTCCTGATTAAATTAGTAGGGGTGCATTTTTCCTACGAGGAAGTGTTAGTTTACCATAAACATGAATTTAGTCCCGATGGCCAATGTAGTTGATCAGGATGGTCAATTAGGGTTGGAGGCAGCAGCCCTCATATTTCCAAACACTCTGCTTGAACCCACCAAATCTACAACCTGAAAAGATTCAAAATAAAAGCACAAGCAGTTGGCACAGTTGAATCTTTGTGTAATGACATGCCCTCCCTCTGTCAAGGATCTTGGAGTACTCATCTGAAATGATCTAAGCACCAGAGCTCACTATATCATCCTTGCCAAAAAGGCATTAAGAGTTTTTAACCTAATCTTGTGAAGATTCTTCTTCGGTAATATTGTACTGCAAACTAGGGCATACAAAATCTTTGCTAGAGCAATTCTCAAAAACAGCTTGTCTGCCTGGAATCCGCACTGTATATTGGACATTAATACAATTGAGCAAATCCAAAGGTATTTCATGAAAAGAGTATTCCATTCCTCTGCTCACGAGAGAATGCCTTATGCCACCAGGCTTCAAATTTTGGGCTTGGACAACCTACAACTACTCCGCCTATGGTCTGACCTAAACATAGTATACAAAATTATCCGCTACAATGTCCTACCTGTCAATGACTACTTCAGCTTCAACCACAATAATACACGAGCACACAATAGATACAAACTCAAGGTAAACTGCTCCAAACTTGATTGCATAAAATACGACTTTAGCAGCAGAGTGGTCAGTGCCTGGAATGCGCTACCTGACTCCATTGTTACTTCATCAAACCCCCATAGCTTCAACCTTAAAGTGTCTACTGTGGACCTCACCCCATTTTTAAAAGGTCTGTAAGCAGTGTGCCTATCGTCCCTGTCCTACTGTCCCCATTTATTTGTACGCATTTCCTGGGTTCATATTTATTTCCTGTGTTCATACTTCATTCATTCATTCATTCATTCATTCATTCATTCATTCATTCATTCATTCATTCATTCATTCATTCATTATGCCGCCCTTCTCCGCAGACTCAGGGCGGCCTACAAAATAAGGATAAAATACAATACAGAATTTAATGCGAGAAATCCAAACCTAAAAGTAATATTAAAACCCCAAAGGTACAAAAACCTGACATGCACATTCTTTCTAACTACAATCATATCCTTGGCCGGAGCAAGATGGCCCCAGGCCTGTTGGCAGAGGTACGTTTTTAAGACCTTGCGAAAGACCAGGAGGGTGGGGGCAGTACGGATCTCTGGAAGGATCCAGAGGGCCGGGGTAGCCACAGAGAAGGCTCTTCCCCTAGGCCCCACCTGTTGGAATTGCTTAGCTGACGGGACCTGGAAAAGACTATCTCTGTGGGCTCTAACCAGCCTCTGGGATACGTGAGGCAAAAGACGGTCCTGTAAGTAGAAACATAGAAACATAGAAGATTGACGGCAGAAAAAGACCTCATGATCCATCTAGTTTGCCCTTATACTATTTCCTGTATTCTATCTTAGGATGGATATATGTTTATCCCAGGCATTTTTAAATTCAGTTACTGTGGATTTACCAACCACGTCTGCTGGAAGTTTGTTCCAAGGATCTACTACTCTTTTAGTAAAATAATATTTTCTCACGTTGCTTTTGATCTTTCCCCCAACTAACCTCAGATTGTACGCCCTTGTTCTTGTGTTCACTTTCCTATTAAAAACACTTCCCTCCTGAACCTTATTTAACCCTTTAACATATTTAAATGTTTCGATCATGTCCCCCTTTTCTTTCTGTCCTCCAGACTATACAGATTGAATTCATTAAGTCTTTCCTGATACGTTTATGCTTAAGACCTTCCACCATTCTTTTAGCCCATCTTTGAACCCGTTCAATTTTGTCAATATCTTTTTGTAGGTGAGGTCTCCAGAACTGAACTAACCTGGTCCTAAGCCATGTAGAGCTTTATATCTATTATCTCATACATGTTTGACAAATTAACTAACTAAATTAATCAAATAAACCATTAACAGCCAATATGCCTAAACAAAGACCCAGCCCTTTTTGGTGGGATGTGTCTTGATCATAGAAATATTTCATATCTTTATGATATTGATAAAATTGAACGGGTCCAAAGACAGGCTACAAGAATGGTGGAAGGTCTTAAGCATAAAACGTATCAGGAAAGACTTAATGAACTCAATCTGTATAGTCTGGTGGACAGAAGGGAAAGGGGGGGGGAGACATGATCAAAACATTTAAATATAGTAAATGGTTAAATAAGGTTCAGGAGGGAAGTGTTTTTAATAGGAAAGTGAACACAAGAACAAGGGGGCACAATCTGAGCTTAGTTGGGGGAAAGATCAGAAGCAACGTGAGAACATATTATTTTACTGAAAGACTAGTAGATGCTTGGAACAAACTTCCAGTGGACGTGGTAGGTAAATCCACAGTAACTGAATTTAAACATGCTTGGGATAAACATATATCCATCCTAAGATAGAATACAGGAAATAGTATAAGGGCAGACTAGAGCAGTGTTTCCCAACCTTTTTTGAGCCGCAGCACATTATTCATGTTTTCAAAATTCTGGGGAACACTGAAGGGGGGGGCGGGGGGGCTAAAGAAAAGTTTGGACAAAAAAAAAATATCTCTTCCTCCATTTCACTCTATTTCTCCCTCCCTCTTTCTCTCTCTTCCTTCCTTCCCTTCTTTCTCTCCATCCCTCTTTCTTTCTTTCTTCCTCTCTTTCTCTCTCCCTCTTTCCCTCCCTCTATGTCTTTCCCTCTCCCTCCTTCCCCCCTTTCTTTCTCTCTCTCTCTTGCTTTCTTTCCCTCTCTTTCTCTTGCTTTCTTTCTCTCATTCTCTCTCCCCTCCTTTTTCTCTCTCTCTCTTTCTCTCTCGTTCACCACGCCAGCAACAGAGAGAAAAAGAAAGAGCGAGAGAGAGCCGCAGAGAGAGTGGAGTGTGCAGCAGCCATCAGCCTCCTCGCCCTTCCAGACGTCCCCAGTGCCCGGCCTCGCGCTACCTCCCGTTAGCCCGGCCGAAAGCCACACAGTCCCGGACTCCCGGATCGCTCGCTTCTCCGGCCAGCGCGGCGCTTTCCTGGGCAGATGGCTTTGCTGACCGGAGAAACAAGCGATCGGGGAGTCCGGGACTGTGTGGCTTTGCGCCATGAAGAGAAAACGGCAGCAGGGAAAAGTCGGCCATTTTCTCTTCATGGCGCAAAGCCACACAGTCCCGGACTCCCGGATTGCTCGCCCCAAGGCAGGAGGCGGCGGCGGAGGAGAGTGGGCGGATCGGGCGGGCAATGGGGCAGGGCGGAGAAGCCAAGGGCGCGTTTGGCCGGAGGCACCGTGGGGAGGCAGGGGCAGGGAGGTGCAGCAGTAGGAGTAAAGGGAGCCGCGGCTGCCCCTGCCTCCCCACGGTGCCTCCGGCCAAACGCGCCCCTGGCTTCTCCGCCCTGCCCCATTGCCCGCCCGATCCGCCCACTCTCCTCCACGGCCTCGAGCCGCGGCACACCTGACGGTGTCTCGCGGCACACTAGTGTGCCGCGGCACACCGGTTGGGAAACGCTGGACTAGAGGGACCATGAGGTCTTCTTCTGCTGTCAATCTTCTATGTTTCTCTGTTTCTACTAAGATCTGCTTCATCTGAGGAAAAACCTCCACTGTTTCCAAAGGTCATCTCTTCTCTCACATCTACCTGCAGTATTCTAGCTCTTCTATAAATAAAAAAGGAGCTGGAACGGACATGTATATTATGGTAGAATTCTGTAGATGGAGTAACCGATGGCTATACAGTGTTCCCTCAATTTTCGCGGGTTCGAACTTCGCAAATGGCCTATACCATGGTTTTTCAAAAAATATTAATTAAAAAATACTTCACGGTTTTTTTTCTATACCCCGGTTTTTCCCGTCCGATGACGTCATACATCATCGCCAAACTAATAATTTTTGCAAATAAATAACAAAAGAAATAATTATTGTCAATAAATAATTATGTTTATAAATATCAGGATCACTAAGTGTCTTATTCAATGGTGAGTACCAGTAATAATGGTGAATAAATGGTTGTTAAGGGAATGGGAAATGGTAATTTAGGGGTTTAAAGTGTTAAGGGAAGGCTTGTGATACTGTCCATAGCCAAAAATGGTGTATTTACTTCCGCATCTCTACTTCGCGGAAATTCAACTTTTGCGGGCGGTCTCGGAACGCATCCCCCGCGAAAATCGAGGGAACACTGTATATGCCTGGGGGACCCAAATCTTACTTCTTTGCTCTTCCGTCCTCAGCATCTTGATGGGCAGCACAGCATAGAAAAATCTAATCTGTGCAAGTGTAATGGAGGCAGGTAATTAAGTAAGTTAATTCTTCAAAGAAATGTAAGTGCTAAGAAATAACAGCATGACCTTATTAACATCCCAGGGGTAATTCTTGTCAACCAGAGACACAAGGCAATAGCTTCATTTAGTAGGTTATGTCTCCTACACGACTTTCCAATATGCTTTAGCTCCTCAGAGTATTCAGCAATAGGTATGTCAAAATAGGTTCATACTGCTTTTTGTTACTGCTCTCAGTAGATTTCCTTGAGTGCCTTATTCTGTCTCCTGTACTTTGCAGAGAAATCAGTACCCCTCCACAAGGGACTTGTTATATAGATGAATAAATTAGGCATAAGGATCTGGGCCTCCTGTTTCCTAATTATAGTTATACAGCTGTTTCCTCTTTAGACGTTCACACTCCATGCAAATTAGGCTTTTGTGTTTTAGCTTCCCCTTCCGTTTACATATGTACAAGGAAAAAGAAGTAGCAAATAAGAATGCAAAAGGAGCTGGCCACCAATTTATGTGAAATCAGATCTGCAAGGTCTGCATAACCCAGCCTTGCCCAAAATATAGATTACTTGCTTTCTGGACAGAAATGTACATGTACGAAAAAGATTTAGATGTCATTCTACTACTCATTTGACTTCCTTCTTCCAGGGGCAACTTTTTAAATTCCAGCCATAAAAGGTCCTCATCCTTTCCCTCTCCCTCTCCCCCTTTCCCTAACCCCCCTCCCCTTTCCATGCCTACAGAGATTGCTCCTTTATTTTGTGTATTTGTGTATTTGTGTATTTGTTTATTTGTTTATTTGTTTATTTGTTTATTTGTTTATTTGTTTATTTGTTTATTTGTTTATTTGTTTATTTGTTTATTTGTTTATTTGTTTATTTGTTTGTTTGTTTGTTTGTTTGTTTGTTTGTTTGTTTGTTCGTTCGTTCGTTCGTTCGTTCGTTCGTTCGTTCGTTCGTTCAGTTAGTTAGTTAGTTAGTCCAATACAGTATACAATAATACAAAATGAAGGTAATAGAGGACACCTTTGAGGAAATAGAATTAGAGAAAGAATAGAAGAGAGAATATAGGATAAAATAAATTGATGAGAGAATACAAGAAAGATACAGTATAGGGATAGAAGAGAAGATAGAAACATAGAAACATAGAAGTCTGACGGCAGAAAAAGACCTCATGGTCCATCTAGTCTGCCCTTATGGACCATGAGGTCTTTTTCTGCTATATGGGGTATAGGAGAGACAATAGGAAAGGGGTCGGAAAGCACTCTAGTGCACTTATGCATGCCCCTTACTGACCGCTTAGGAATCTGGAGAGGTTAAAACTTTCATCCACTTCCTCTCACTTCCTCTCTAAAGTCTTCCTCCTCAGTCCAAACTCTGTTTAGAGCAGTGTTTCTCAACCTTGGCCATTTGAAGATGTGTGGACTTCAATTCCCAGAATTCCCCAGCCAGCAATGCTGGCTGGGGAATTCTGGGAGTTGAAGTCCACACATCTTCAAACAGCCAAGATTGAGAAACTCTGGTTTAGAGCAAGTTGCAAGCAAAAGTTGTGACTGGCATGAGTTATATCTTTTGATCATTTATGTGATGTTCTCACGATATGTGTAAAATCCTATGTGCCACCCTCCAATGTTCCTAGTGGGAAAGCTCAACGAGTAACACCTCTAAGTGGACAATTTATTTCTTTTCTAAGGTGCTGGAAAATGCCAGTGAGGCTGGTATTGTTGGGAATGCTGCATCCCTTTGTCTGCGCAGAGAATCGGTGTCCTTCTATATAGCCTCCCACTGTGTGACTGATTTCCATAATACATGACAAATGCAATAAATTACTCTTGGCAAGAGCTGAGAATTTTTGACAGCCATCACCTGGATCTGTCAGCTCTCAGTGACAACCTTTTAGATACAGGAGTCAATGTGTTTTTCTTCATCTTGTTGTGAAGCCATCAGCAAGATTGGATATGATGCACACTTAGTGCTACCGGTGGGACAATTTAGATTTTAATTTAACATTAAAAACCAATGTGCCTAAAGAAAGACCCAGCCATTTTTGGTGGGGGGTGACGGTCAAAGAAATGTTGCGTATCTTTACTAAAGTTTGCTTCATATGAGAAAAAAATATGTAGTTTCCAAAGGCCCTCTCTTCTTTTACATCTACCTGCAATTTTTTTTATTTTTTATTTATTTATTTATTTATTTATTCATTCATTCATTCATTCATTCATTCATTTGTTAGACATAGAAACATAGAAACATAGAAGACTGACGGTAGAAAAAGACCTCCTGGTCCATCTAGTCTGCCCTTATACA
Organism: Erythrolamprus reginae; assembly: GCF_031021105.1. Taxonomy (NCBI): domain Eukaryota; kingdom Metazoa; phylum Chordata; class Lepidosauria; order Squamata; family Dipsadidae; genus Erythrolamprus; species Erythrolamprus reginae. The sequence goes on along the minus strand of NC_091950.1, from coordinate 358,047,674 downwards.
ATTTCCTGTATTTCATCTTACAATGGATATATGTTTATCCCAGGCATGTTTAAATTCAGTTACTGTGGATTTACCAACCATGTCTGCTGGAAGTTTGTTCCAAGGATCTACTACTCTTTCAGTGAAATAATATTTTCTCACGTTGCTTTTTATCTTTCCCCCAACTAACTTCAGATTGTGTCCCCTTGTTCTTGTGTTCACTTTCCTATTAAAAACACTTCCTCCTGAACCTTATTTAACCCTTTAACATATTTAAATGTTTCGATCATGTCCCCCCTTTTCCTTCTGTCCTCCAGACCAGCGTTTCCCAACCGGTGTGCCGCGGCACACTAGTGTGCCGCGAGACATGGTCAGGTGTGCCGCGAAGCTCCTAGGGAAGCTCCAGCTGGGCGGGGCGCTGCCGGTGCCGGACCGCTGCTGCCTCTGACCTGGAGCTCCCACTTGCAGCTGTCCCCCAGCTACTGCCGGGGGACAGCTGTTTCCGGCGCTCTCCCCAAAGAAGGAAGGCGGGAAAAAGGAGGCAGGGGCGGGGAGCTGCGGCAGTAGGAGTAAAGGGAGCCACGGCCGCCCCTGCCTCCCCACGGTGCCTCTGGCCAAATGCGCCCCTGCCCGCCCGATCCGCCCACTCTCCTCCTCCTCCGCCGCCTCCTGTCTTGGGGCGCGATCTGTCCCCTCTCCTCCGCTGCCGCCTCCTGCCTTGGGGCAAGCAATCCGGGAGTCTGGGCCGGAGCCGTTTTCTCTTCATGGCGCAAAGCCACACAATCCCGGACTCCCGGATCGCTCGCTTCTCCGGTCAGCAAAGCCATCTGCCCAGGAAAGCGCCGCGCATTGAAAAAGCGCGATGCTTTTCCGGGCAGCCGGCTTGCTGGCCGGAGAAGCAAGCGATCCGGGAGTCCGGGACTGTGTGGCTTTGCGCCATGAAGAGAAAACGGCAGCAGGGAAAAGTCGGCAGGGCTAACGGGAGGAAGGAAGAGATAGAAAGAGGGAGGGAGAAATAGAGTGAAATGGAGGAAGAGATATTTTTTTTGTCCAAACTTTTCTTTAGCCTCCCCGCCCCCCCCCATTCAGTGTTCCCCAGAATTTTGAAAATATGAATAATGTGCCGTAGCTCAAAAAAGGTTGGGAAACACTGCTCCAGACTATACAGATTGAGTTCATTAAGTCTTTCCTGATACGTTTTATGCTTAAGACCTTCCACCATTCCTGTAGCCCGTCTCGAAGTGACTCAGTGCGGCGTATAACATTGTAAATGCAAACAATATATGTGAAAAATCTAATTATTTTAAAAAGACATATACAAAGTTAATGAAAATCTAAAACCCCATATGCGGTCATCCACATTCCCTTAATCCCTTACCCATATTTAAACTATACAGTTTTTGGTTAATCTTCCATTCAAATACACTGCTCAAAAAAAATAAAGGGAACACTTAAACAACACAATATAACTCCAAGTAAATTAAACTGTCCACTTAGGAAGCAACACTGATTGACAATCAATTTCACATGCTGTTGTGCACATCCAACTTTGTACAGAACAAAGTATTCAATGAGAATATTTCATTCATTCAGATCTAGGATGTGTTATTTGAGTGTTCCCTTTGGTTTTTTTGAGCAGTATATACTGTATACCGTACTTAACTTTTGGGATTGTCACAACCATTTGTATTACCATCTAACTGATCAAAATTTGTATAATATTGTACTGATCCTTTTTTGACAATGGTTTGTCAGTCTAATGGAAAGTAGTATAGCAAATCTCATTAGGTTCTTTAAAAATCTATGATTGACAACCTTAAAAGACGTTCCATTCAACTGACTCTCTAAGTGATGTGCAGGACCAACTGCTAAAGACAATGCAACAATAAGTACAATAATATGTATACAACATGGATTTATAACTAATCACTGTAGTGATTCTTTTGAAAGCTAATGGCAGATAGAAGTTGAAAGATCTCTGCTGTTGCTGTTGAGACAGCCGTGCACCGGGCAAAGCCCATTGTATTTCTTAGTGACATCTATAGTGGAGCTTCTTTTAGCTGAGATACCAGATTAAGATCAACTGATGATACCGTAAGTCAGGGGTATCAAACTCACAGCCTGTGGACTGGATGTATCACGCGCTGGCTATGCCCACCTTTAGCTTAGTGAAGGGAGAAAATGTCACGATGTCACATGACAATAATGTGACAGCGCAAATGTGACACCCCTGTTCTAAATAATGGCCCAACAATGAGGTCCAATGCTTAATAATTAACCCATGCTGCGACTGAGGCATCATTTACCAAATCATGACTGATGTTCAATAGGCATGTGGTGAACAGCTTAGTCCAGTATCCATAGCTGAAGACACAGTATATATGCCTTCTAAATTCTAAATAAGAGCCTCCGTTGTGCAATGGTTAGAGTGAAGTACTGCAAGCTACTTCTACAGATCATCACCTGCTAGTAGTTTGGCAGATCGAATCTCAGTAGGCTCAAGGTTGACTCAGCCTTCCATCCTTCCAAGATCGGTAAAATGAGGACCCAGATTGTTGGGGGCCACATGCTGACTCTCTGTAAACCGCTTAGAGGGGCTGTAAAGCACTGTGAAGAAGTATATAAATCTAAATGCTCTTGCTCTTGCTATTTGTAAAAGGCCCTACATTCTTTTACTGACCAATAGCACGACAATTGCAGGGTCATTTGATTGCTTGTGGTTTTCAGTCCAATTTTCTGTCTGAATGTGCATTGATTTGAATTGTCACGTTGGCTGCAGTTTTTTTAAAAAAAATCAGCTGTGTCTGGTAGAAAGAGTCAGGGATAGCCACCCTGAGTCTCATCGGACTGGGCAGCATATAAATAAAATCAAAGCAAATGAGCCAGGGTGGCGTAGCAGGTAGAGTGCTGTACTGCAGGCCACTGAAGCTGACTGTAGATCTGAAGGTCAGTGGTTCAAATCTCATCACCGGCTCAAGGTTGACTCAGCCTTCCATCCTTCCGAGATGGGTAAAATGAGGACCCGGATTGTGGGGGCAATAGCCTAGCTCTGTTAAAAAGTGCTATTGCTAACATGTTGTAAGGCGCCCTTAGCCTAAGGAGAAAGACGGCATAAAAATCAAATCAATAAATCAATAAATCAATAAACCAATAAATCAATAAATCAATAAATCAATAAATCACCTCTCCATCCCGAATTCATCTTACCCTTGCTCCTTCCGTAGTCAGTTTCAACAACTAATCTCAGGAGGTGTTCAAATCTAGACATTTTAGAAATAATACCTTAGTTTCGTAATGCCCATAGAAACCTCAGCGGCCTGATTTTTACAAGCTTATATAAGTGCACCTCTCCCCACAGCAGCTAAAACTGATAATGCTGCAGCTTTGTAACATACTGTACTCACGACTTCACAGAAGCCACTGTTGCCCCAAAGAGCTGTCATAAAAGCTGTCAGGGAGAAAACAGATTGTTGCGAGTAAAAACATCAGGAGGATGGGCCGGAGCAGGAGTTATGTGTTTTGGGAATAAGGCAGCCATCACTGTGATAGGAAATTGTTTTGCCCTTGAAAGAAGGGCTTCTGATGAAATGAAAATCGTGTTTGGGTAGATACATGGGCAAAGTAGGCTTTCAAGCTCTGAGGCTCTAACCAGGTTCAGAAGGGATTTTTATATTCTTTAAAATTTTATTTATTTTATTTATTTATTTTGTCCAATACACAATGAGGGTTTTAGTGGGTATATATCTATATACACATAGTAAAATACATGATGAAGGTTATAGAGGAGATACTCATAGTAAAATATATCTGAGAAATACAGTGTTCCCTCGATTTTCACGGGTTCAAACTTCGCGAAACATCTATATCACGGTTTTCCAAAAATATTAATTAAAAAATACTTCGTGTTTTTCCCCCCTATACCACAGTTTTTCCCGCCCGATGACGTCATATGTCATTGCCAAACTTTCGTCTGCCTTTAAAGAACATTTTTAAAATAAACTTAATAAATAAACATGGTGAGTAATAATCTAAATGGTTGCTAAGGGAATGGGAAGTGTTAAGGGAAGGCTTGGGATACTGTCCATAGCCAAAAATAGTGTATTTACTTCCGCATCTCTACTTCGCGGAAATTCGACTTTCGCGGGCGGTCTCAGAACGCATCCCCTGCGGAAATCGAGGGAACACTGTAATAGAAAAGAAGGTATAGTAATAGAACATATCACTGAAAGAATAGAAGAAGAGATATAGAAAGGTATAGGAGATATAGGAGAGCAATAGGACAGGGGACGGAAGGCACTCTAGTGCACTTGTACTCGCCCCTTACTGACCTCTTAGGAATCTGGATATGCTATGAGATACATAGATTCCTCTATATGTGTATCAGATAAGGGACGAAGGGGGATTGCACCTACTAGCCATCCTCTTAGTGTTAATTGTCCCATAGTCTTATCTGTCACACATTTAGTATGATAACATAAGGCTTTGCAAAAATGTATTTCCATCGGCTACCCAAGACATATGATCAGTGAAGGGCTACCAAAATTTTTACTACCACACTGTGGGCGTGGCTTATGCAGGACGCCCTGCATTTTCTTTCAACATCTTTCAGTGCATATTGGGTGCTCTGGGGTGGAGCTCCATTTTTGCTACTCCACTGTGTCCGCCCCCCCCTCTCTGGTCCAGGCAGTAGCCCACCAGTGCATGTGATTAGCAGATTTGCAAATGCATCAGATCAATGTGATAAGTGTTAGGTCCTTTGGTGCATAGTAGTATATGAACGAACGAAGTTTCCCCAGAGAAAGAAGTGGATGGGAATCTAGATTGAAGTGGCATCCCTCTCCCATGGATCAGATTATGAAAACTGTGTCTGTGAAATAGATACTGCCCTCATGGAATATAAATTATCACTTAATTTCTAGCAGTAATTCAGTACTTTTATCCAACCAGAAGGTGGAAGCAATTCTCACTAAGCACAGAAGAATTGTATTATGCAAGGCACAGTTCCTTTATTCTTAGATTACTGCCTAAGGAGCATGCAAACACTTGCTTTCAACAAAAGGAAATGTCGCTGCTTTAGTTGATAGAATCACTATTGTCTATCACAGGGATGGCGGATCTATGGCATGGGTGCCACAGGTGGCATGTGGAACCATATCTGTTGGCATGTAAGCTCACATCCAATGTGCATTTGTGTGCCGGCCAGCTGATTTTTGGCTTCCACAGAGGCTCTGGGAATGCGATTTTGGCTCCCAGAGAGCCTCTGGGGGGGATAGGGGAGGGAATTTTTACCCTCCCCCGGATCGAGGGAAGCCTTTGGAACCTGAGGAAGGTGAAACACAAGCCTACTGGGCCCACCAGAAGTTGGGAAACAGGCCGTTTCTAGCGTCCAGAGGGCTCCGGGGGTGGGGGAAGTTGTTTTCGCCCTCCCCTCACATTGAATTATGGCTGTGGGCACTCGCACATGCACGATAGTGTGCGCACATGCTCTTTTGGCACCCGAGGGAAAAAAGGTTCGCCATCACTAGTCTATCAGATTCAGCCTTTTCTTATTCTTATCCTTGCTTTTCTATTTTTCTTCTTCTTTAAAAAAGAGTGTTTAATGTCAGGAGTAGAATTTTCTACAGTTTCCTGCTGGGGAAAAGGCTAAGATTTTTGCAGCAGAACAGTCTAATGTGGAGTCCTTGGTGCACTGAAAATGACACTAGTTGGGTAATGAAATGACTGTAAGAAAACAACCAAGCTTGGAGCACCAAGAACTCCACAGTTCAACTCTGAGCTACAAATATTCTCTTCTATTGATATAATCTAAGCTGATTGCAAGTACAGTGGTATTTCTACCTAAGAATGCCTCTACTTACTGTTGTGGTTGGCTTGGGCCAGCTCCTGCTTCGAGGACTGTGGACGTTGGTTTGGGAGAATCCTCAAGTTCTCATAGACTGGTTTTACTGCCAACAGCTTTGGACAGTGAAGATTCTGTGTCAAGGGCAGATGCTGGGAGTGAAGCAGGATCGGATAGTGAGGTAGATGCAGGCAGCCCATTAGCTAATGACTTGATTAATGGGCCATCAGACTCAGAGGAAGAGAGATTAATAGATGCTCGCAGGCACAGGTTTATGACAAGAAGGGAACAACTGTGCAAATATCATAGACGATAAGGGAGGACACCTGTGGCTGGGGCAATTAGGCTAATGGGGATGATGATAAATTGCCAGCATCACTGAGAGCCTGCATGGGACGTCGTGCTTGAACTTTGTTCCTGATTATTCATAGACTCTTGGGGAGATTTCACAGTTAAGTAAAAATTTGTGGAGTGACTAAAAGAGGTTTTGGCTGTGACGTTTTTCACAGCTGTTCCTATCTGCTTTGGTTTGTTTTATTCTCACAGCTGGCAAAGTCTGTTATCTGTGTTCGAGCTCATTTGCTCAGTTTAAAGTGCATGTGCACCGTATTTTTCTTTGATAAACTGTTCTGCATCAGCTTGTGTGTGTTTGAATTTACATTCCTGACTTCACTGGGGCTCGTAACGTGAGCCCGGCATAACACTTACAAACTTTTCTAGATAAGAACCAGATGTTCAATTTTTTTTTGCCTCTTCTCAAGAACCATTTTCCACTTACAAACCCGAGCCTCCGAAACTGTAACCGGAAAAGGCATATTTATTTATTTATTTATTTATTTATTTATTCATTCATTCATTCATTCATTCATTCATTTATTTGATTTGTATGCTGCCCCTCTCCGAAGACAACAATAAAAAAGACAATGTAAACAAATCTAATATTAAAAATAATCTAAAAAAACCCCAACTTAAAGAACCAATCATACATACAAGCCTATATATATGCCTAGCATTTATCCTATATAGTAAAGGACATGTTTTTCTTCAAAATAACACACATTAGAGTCTCGATTATTTGACATAAATGGGCGGGCTGATAGTCAGATAGCTGAAAATGTTGGATAATCTGGAGGGCCTAAGAAAAGCCTTGAAATCACTATGAATTGCAAACGTATTGAAGTTTTATTGCGGTAATGTTATAGTAACAACATATCCAATCGGTTTCTTCTCCAGTCTCCTACAGTTACCCTTCCAATGCCATAGCATCTGCTACCTTCAACAACGTCTCTCCATTGTCCAGTCTCTTGATTGCCTCAAGTTCCTGCTCTATCGATCCATTGGTACAACAACCTTCTTCCTTTTCATTGCAATGTTTGGGGGCATGTTTGGAGGCCTGGCTCTGCACATCACCTTCCCCGTCACGGCTGCCATACTTGGGGGCATGTCTGGGGGCACGGAAATGCCTACAGCCATGCCCCCAAGCAGCCGCAATGTCGGATAATCTAGAATGTTGGATGACCGAAGGATGAGCCGAGGTGGCGCAGCAGGTAGAGTGCTGTACTGCAGGCCACTGAAGCTGACTGTAGATCTGAAGATCAGCGGTTCATATCTCATCACCTGCTCAAGGTTGACTCAGCCTTCCATTCTTCCGAGGTGGGTAAAATGAGGACCCGGATTGTGGGGACAATAGCCTTGCTCTGTTAAAAAAGTGCTATTGCTAACATGTTATAAGCCACCCTGAGTCTAAGGAGAAGGGCGGCATAAAAATTGAACAAATAAATAAATAAATAAATAAATAAATATTAATTAAAATTAATTAAAATAAAATAAAATAAAATAAATAAATAAATGGATAATTGAGGCTCTACTGTATATAACTCACATGTAGTAATGGCTTTACTCATGGCAATTGGATTGTTGAACTTATTCCATTAAAGTTTCACTTAAAGATTGTATTTGTTGTATCCTGAAATGGCTACCTTTGTATCATTGAATTGGTTTGTTCCTCTTTTCCAACGCTGCCTGAGCCAAATAAGGAAGTCGCTCCTGATTGGCTCAGGCGCGCCTGGCTATTGCTTTGGCGGGAACCGCAAATGTATAAAAAGAGCGGTTTCTCCCAGGCAAGCCAGACGGTACAGCTGAAAGTCACTTTTACTCACTGAGCTGAATAAACGTACCGTTCTCAATTCATCCCGTGTCCTGGGTCTACTTCAGTATTGTATTTCTTTTTCTGCAACACAGCTAGCTAATCACATAGCTCTAGATTTTCAAAGGTTTAGTGAAGTACAGCTTTAGACTTTGCATATTCCTCCAGGAAGATTTACTGATCCTCTAACAGTTATTGATAACTGAGGTATTTCTTGTCATGTTAGACCAAGATGACAGACACTGTCAGAGAATTGGGCAGGGGAAAATATAACACATACTGCCTGAATGTTATTAACAAATCCACCCATAGATTTAGATTGAGAGGAGAAGATATGAAAGGGATTTGAAAAAAACAAGATACCTTAAGTAGAGAATCCACACAAAAAATCCATCTTACTTACCAGGGATTTGATATAGTTTCGTTTCTGTTTTTCATTCCAATCTTGTATTTGTAGAATTGACTGAAACTATATTTTATCATGGATTTTCATAAGATGTTTGGCTTAAATAGATTAGTTCCTCTAGGGTTGCTGGTGTGCAGTATAATGCTATAGTTATTAGGTTTCTAATGAAATGAGCCAACATATCTTGAACCAGTTTTTGCTTCAGAATTAAGAATGTCTTATGTATTTTAGCAATTTAAGTAACTCCAGTGTTGGTTATGACCTATAAAGCCCTACATGGCATAGGACCAGATTATCTCCGAGACCGCCTTCTGCCACACGAATCCCAGTGACCGGTGAGGTCCCACAGAATTGGTCTCCTTAGGGTCCTGTCGACCAAACAATGTCGGCTGGCGGAACCCAGGGGAAGAGCCTACTCTGTGGGGGCCCCAGCCCTCATACTGCCCCCACCCTCCTTGCCTTCAAAAAAAGTTTAAAAACTCATCTTTGCCGCCAGGCCTGGGGTTCCTTAGACCAGGGGTCCCCAACCACCGGGCCGCGGACCAGTACCGGGCCGCGGGGCATGTTGCACCGGTCCGTGGAGTCAGCAGCTGCCGGCCCTCATGCCGCCACCCCCTCCCTCCAGCGCTTCGCCTCCCGCCAGGCAAGAGGCCTCGGGAGGCAGGTTCTGCCGTCCACAGGACGATGGATGGGACAGAGGGGCGGGAAGGACTGAGAGGCTCAAGCCTCTTTTGGCTTCTGCCGTGGGGCGCTTTTGCGTTTTTGGCTGGGGGGAGGCAGGAGGGCCAGCCTGACCCCCTCTCTCCAGCGCTTAGCTCCCGCTGGGCAGGAGGGCTTGGGAGGCAGGTTCTGCCGGCCACAGGACGATGGCGGGAAAGAGGGGCGGGGAGGACCAGCACCCCCATGCTTAATCCCGCCCCCAACCACGCCCCTTTCCACCCCCACTGGGCCATAGAAAAATTGTCTTGCTGAAACTGGTCCCTGGTGGAAAAAACGTTGGGGACCACTGCCTTAGACCTTCCCCTCCGACCGATGAATCCTTAGTTTGACTGCAGAATGAATGATATTGATAGTTTTTAATTAGAATTTTAAGATTGTTTTTTAAGGTATAATTGGATTGTTATTATTGTTTCCTGTTATTTCTGCACATGATGTGAGCCGCCCCAAGTCCTCGGAGAGGGGCGGCATATAAATCCAATTAAATCTAACATCTAAATCTAAACCCCAGATGATAAAAAACCCATTTATTGAGACTGATGCTAAAAATACTGGCAGAAGGAAAGAAAGTTAAGAAGAGGAAGAATTTTTGCTGTAAGATTGCATCTGCAAAACTACCAAGTTTCCACTGAAGTGTTTATAGATTATCTCTGTAATGTCAGATTTTGGATTTAGAAACATAGGAACATAGAAGTCTGATGGCAGAAAAAGACCTCATGGTCCATCTAGTCTGCCCTTATACTATTTTCTGTATTTTATCTTAGGATGGATATATGTTTATCCCAGGCATGTTTAAATTCAGTTACTGTGGATTTATCTACCACGTCTGCTGGAAGTTTGTTCCAGGGATCTACTACTCTTTCAGTAAAATAATATTTTCTCATGTTGCTTTTGATCTTTCCCCCAACTAACTTGAAATTGTGTCCCCTTGTTCTTGTGTTCACTTTCCTATTAAAAACGCTCCCCTCCTGGACCTTATTTAAGCCTTTAACATATTTAAATGTTTCGATCATGTCCCCCCCTTTTCCTTCTGTCCTCCAGACTATTAAAGGTTTTCATGCAAATCGCTTCTTTATATAAATGATAATTTATATTATTTCACTTTACATAAGCATGTAAGAAAGGCTCCCTTAAATCAGATCAAGAAACCAATGACCACAGTGGTAGAAATATGATTCTTTCTATGATGTGCATTTATTCTCAATTAAGAGCCTTCTATTATGGAGACTGGACTAATCTGTCCTTTTGTTTGTTCCAGCTTGAGCATGGGACCCCTATCTTTTTTGGGTTGTAGCAGGGGTGGGTTCCTCCCAGTTCAGACCAGGTCACCTGAACCGTTAGTGATCTGCTGGTGATGTAATTTGGCGTCACAGATCCGGTTCTGTTTGTGCTGGTCCATATTTGTATTTGTTTATTTTGTCCAATACACAATACATATAGAAGAGAATAGACAGGAGGTAATAGATATAAAGAAAAATATAAAATAGAGGAAAAGACATATGAAAGGAAGAAAATATATATGATATATGAGATAAAGGAAAGACAATTGGACAGGGGACGGAAGGCACACTGGTGCACTTATGTACACCCCTTACAGACCTCTTAGGAACCTGGAGAGGTCAATTGTGGATAGTCTAAGGGAGAAATGTTGGGTGTTAGGAGTTGACACTATTGAGTCTGGTAATGAGTTCCACGCTTCGACAACTCGATTGTTAAAGTCATATTTTTTACAGTCAAGTTTGTAGCGGTTAATATTAAGTTTGAATCTGTTGCGTGCTCTTGTGTTGTTGCAGTTGAAGATGAAGTAGTCATTGACAGGTAGGACGTTGCAGCATATGATCTTGTGGGCAATACTTAAATTGTGTTTTAGGCATTGTAGTTCTAAGCTTTCTAGACCCAGGATTGTTAGTCTATTTGCCGCCCCGAGTCTTCGGAGAGGGGCGGCATACAAATCCAAGTAATAAATAAATAAATAATAATAAATTTTCGTAGGGTATTCTGTTTCGAGTGGAGGAGTGAAGGGCTCTTCTGGTGAAATATTTTTGGACGTTTTCAAGGGTGTTGATGTCCGAGATGTGGTATGGGTTCCAGACAGATGAGCTGTATTCTAGGATGGGTATCTCGCTGTCATCTCTTTTTCTGAATTTTCAGCCAATTTTCCTGTGTTTGGATGGCTTCTGCTCGATCTATGCTTTGAAAAAAGGCCTCCCACCCACCCCTGGATTAATGCTGAACTTTATTTCTTCGCCCGAAGCACAGCTGACCAGGTCCTCAGTTGTGTTTTGGGCTGAATCCACCGTCTGAGCATGCGTAGAAGGAAATTGATCATCGGGATGTATGTGTGCGCGAATGGAGAGAGCATCTGTGCACAAAACATCACGAAATGAATCAAAAGTAAGTGGAACAAACTTTTGTAGGAATGGTTGTAGGAATGGATGATGTCATCCTAACATTCCCCCCTCCCCTTGCATGCTGAGATGGTGACTTCATCTGAGATTTCTCACTTCCAAAATAGACCATCTTCTCTCTGCTAGAGACAGTATAGCAACCAGCCTACCTACTCCATCCACTAGAAATGCCTCGTTCCAATTGGCTAATGGCCAGAAATACCTCTCTGACCTCAGTTATTTATTTATTTATTTATTTATTTTGTCCAATACACATAGTAAAATACATGATGAACGTTATAGAGGAGATACTCATAGTAAAATATATCTAAGAAATAATAGGAAAGAAGATATAGTAATAGAACATATCAATGAAATAATAGAAGAAGAGATATAGGAATAGAAGAAAGGTATAAGAGATATAGGAGAGCAATAGGACAGGGGACGGAAGGCACTCTAGTGCACTTGTACTCGCCCCTTACTGACCTCTTAGGAATCTGGATAGGTCACCCGTAGATTATCTAAGAGTAAAGTGTTGGGGGTTTGGGGATGACACTATGGAGTCCGGTAATGAGTTCCACACTTTGACAACTCGGTTACTGAAGTCATATTTTTTTACAGTGAAGTTTGGAGGGGTTAATATTAAGTTTAAATCTGTTGTGTGCTCTTGTGTTGTTGTGGTTGAAGCTGAAGTAGTCGCCGACAGGCAGGACATTGCAGCATATGATCTTGTGGGCAATACTTAGATCTTGTTTAAGGCGTCTTAGTTCTAGGCTTTCTAGGCCCAGGATTGAAAGTCTAGTCTCATAGGGTATTCTGTTTCGAGTGGAGGAGTGAAGGGCTCTTCTGGTGAAGTATCTTTGGACATTTTCAAGGGTGTTAATGTCTGAGATGCGATATGGGTTCCAAACAGATGAGCTGTATTCGAGGATGGGTCTGGCAAAAGTTCTTTTGCTTCAGTACCTGTTTTGCATTGGAGCTGCCTGTCGTGAAAGATTGTGTCCTTCCTAGGAGATACATGCACAAACATCCCGGAGAGGTGGTTTCAAACTTTTCTGAGAAGTTTGTGAAGCAAATAAACAAGTGGCAAAGGCAAGGTGAATGTAAATGCACATACAGAAAAGAACACAAGTCCCCCCAGCAAACTTACCCTTAAGAGAATTTTAAATCCAAAACAGCAGGCAAAGAATGGCCACGAGAAATGCTTGGGTCCAAATTTATTTATTTATTTATTGGACTTGTATGCCGCCCCTCTCTGTGGACTCACAACAATTCCGATAAAAAAGATACAATATAAAACATTCCTAAGCCAATTAATAAAATAATTTCTTTTAAAAAGATGTCTTAAAAAGTTAGTCATTTAAAAACGAACAATTAAAAACAAATGTTATAGAAGAGTCATCAGCTCACCCAGATCCAGAGACCAAGCTGCGAGGTTTCAAGTCCCGATTCGAGACACACAAATGAACAGATGTTGCCAATAGAGACTTGAGCTTACTGCTGTTCTTAGTGTTGTTTTGCTCATTTGGAAGGGTGAGCTCCTTTCTTGCAAGGAGCCTTGTAGAGCAGTGTTTCCCAACCTTGGCAACTTGAAGATATCTGGACTTCAACTCCCAGAATTCCCCAGCCAGCAAATGCTGGCTGGGGAATTCAGGGAATTGAAGTCCAGATATCTTCAAGTTGTCAAGGTTGGGAAACACTGTCGTAGAGCATCCTTTCTCTGCTCTCGTCTCAAGCCTTGTACTGGGTGGTGGTGGCATCTCAGACTTCTCATCTTCAGAGACTGATGGCAGCTATGTCTTCTGGTTGGCAGGTGGTGCAGCAGCGAAGGGCTCCACTTACTTTTCCCTACTGGTACGGGATCCGATGTCCAGCATGGGCACACACACATCCGACACGTATGTGCATGTTCCCGTGCGAGATTTCGCTTCTGAGCATGCACCTGAAGAAATATCTCATGTGAGGACATTAACGCGGGTAAGATTTCGGCAATTTTTGTGTGCAGAAGCACAAAAAGGGCAAAAATTGCCAAAATCTCACCCGCGGGAGCGTTCTTGTGTGAGATTTTGCTCTACGCGTATTTGCAGAAGCGAAATCTCATGCGGGGGCACACATACGTGTGTTAGGTGTGTGCACGGCCATCCCAGCCTTCGGAACCCATTAAAAATAATAATAATAATTAATAATAATTTATTAGACTTGTATGCCGCCCCTCACCAAAGACTCGGGCAGCTCACAACAGCAATAAAACAATATAGGTACAAATCTAATAATTAAAACTATGACTAAAACCCATTAACCCAGAACTGCCCCCACCCTCCTTGCCTTTCGTAAAGTTCTTAAGACCCATCTCTGCAGTCAGGCATGGGGGAACTGAGACATTTCCCCCTGGCCTATACAGTTTATACATGGTATGTTTGTGTGTACACTTGCTTTTAATAATGGGGCTTTTAATGTTTTTTTAATTATTAGATTTGTTCTTACATTGTCTTTGTTATTGTTGTGAGCCGCCCCGAGTCTATGGAGAGGGGCGACATACAAATCTAATTAATAATAATAATAATAATAATAATAATAATAATAATAATAATCTTAAAAAATAATCAATATTATACAATCATAAGCACACATAACTTTTAATAGCTGGGGGGGGGGCATGTACTAGTTGCCTCAGGCCTGGCAACATAGATAGGTCTTAAGGCTCTTGAGGAAGGCGAGGAGGATGGGGGCAGTTTGAATCTCTGGAGGGAACTGATTCCAGTCCTAACGGATCACCAAACCCATTCGTACCGAGTGGGACCCGTCACTGTGGTGCAGTTCCCTGCAGCTCCACTTCTCTTAAATCAGGGTACATTTCCAAAGGCTGAGAGGGAACACTCACAACATGCACCATTATGATTTAGCAATAGCAATAATAGTTAGACTTATATACCCTTTGGTAGGGGATTTACAGAATACAGGGGCATATTGCTCCCAACAATCTGGGTCCTCATTTTACCCACCTTGGAAGGATGGAAGGCTGAGTCAACCTTTAGCCGGTGCTGAGATTTGAACTGCAGTTAGCTGAAGTAGCCTGCAGTGCTGCACTCTAACCACTGCACCACTCCAGCTCATACCGGAGGAGTTTAATGGACTAGTGGCAAATGCCAATGTTTCTGACAAAAATACCCACCACATTACAGAGGTAACACATCAACTAGAGAGCAAAACCTAAGGTATATTTCCCCTTTCTCCTGTTTAGTTCCAGCAATGTGTGGGAAGCAACCATCTGGAAGTGCTCTTAAAGCCCTTTGAAATTTCCTCTAAAACTGCTGAAAACAATCCAAGTCAGCCAGATGATCCAATTAAAATCTGTCTACATAAAGCAATATATGAAAAAACTGCTTTTAACTTCCACTTCCTCTGTCTAGTTACCAGTATTGAATCGACATGCAATTTCCTTTATTTAAAAAAATCTGGTCAAAATATCATTGCTAACTGCATAACCTTTCATGCTTCAGGAATTTAACAGATCAAAAATGACAAACTCGCTTTCTGTAAATATAAACTCTTCCCTCAAATACATTTTTTCCATGAGCTAAACACTTGTTTTAAATAGCAAGTCTGTCTCCAAATATTTTTCAAATGCAAGAGGCCAGACTAATGAAAATGCTAAGGTATCTTAGCACATTGACCAGTGTTTCATGCTAAAGCAGAGTATAGCAGGCACTGGTGGTAACATGAAATATTTCTTTGTGTCATGATGGAGAACAACAAAATGGAAATGTTTACTCAACGCACCTTAGTTAGGAAAAATAAAGGATTCATTTAAGGAAGAATTAAGAGAGGATGGCTGACATGGTTGATACTGCAATTAGAAGCAGATGGAAGTCTTTAGTTTTTTTTTGAAAGAGTTGATATAAATTGGACAAAATTGCATTTGACAGCCCATTATATATCTCTGAACATAATTATTTTTGGATTTTGACTTTTGAGTGTTCTCACATATTATATCCTAATTGTGCTGCGCTGAATTACATCATATAATGTCCTCTTTTATTTGTATCTACAGTGTTCCCTCGTTTATTGCGGGTGTTACGTTCCAGGACCACCCGCGATAAACGGAAATCCGCGAAGTAGCGTACAGGGAACACTGTAAATGTAAAACAGTAAGTTTTAGGTTCGCACAATAAAAAGAATCCTAAAATGTATTTTCGGTAACATTTTAACACCATACGATTCAATAAAACTTTCTCCGGAACAAGAAGTGGCTATAGAGGCGAAAACAGTGAGATTCTCCCCTAGCTACAGCAGGGTGGTTGAGACCCGTAAGTATTCGAAGGCAGTGCTGGAAATGCTATTTTTCCTCTTCTCTGGAGCAAATAAATCAGCCCAAAAATTGCAGCAAAAACCCCATGATGCACTGAGTCTGCGAAAGGTGAACCGGGAAGTGGTGAGAAAAACACTGTATTTCATATTTATACCTATATTTGTTATCTAGTACATGCTTGATAAATAAAATAAGTCCGAAACCTCAGAAGAATAAATCTCTGGTCATAGTGACCAACCCAAGTTCAATTTCACCTCATTACCCTGGGATACGTATATTTGCCTTCATTCCTTTAAACCAGTGTCTCTTGATCTTGGCAACTTTAAGAAATATAGGCTTCAACTCCTAGAATTACTCTTTCAGATAGGTAACCTGGCTGGCGAATTCTGGGAGTTAAAGCTCACACATCTTAAAGTTGTGAAGACACCTTTCTCTAAACAACCTGTGTGTTTTGCAGGGATGTGACTGTAAAATAAAGCTATGGATCTCAGCTTTAAAAAATAGATTCCTTCAAGATGGCAATAAAACATTAAAAAAAAAACCCCACAGAAACCCCTAAAATCCAGCCTTTTACAGTTGAGAGCTGATAGTCAATTACTGGTACGACCATATTTCATAATATGGAAATCGAAATCACACTTGGGTATCTCTAAGCAGTTGAGCCAAATTATGATGCTGAGGCCGA
Source organism: Erythrolamprus reginae (assembly GCF_031021105.1). Taxonomy (NCBI): domain Eukaryota; kingdom Metazoa; phylum Chordata; class Lepidosauria; order Squamata; family Dipsadidae; genus Erythrolamprus; species Erythrolamprus reginae. Next base: position 358,031,206 of record NC_091950.1, on the reverse strand, counting down.
AGGGCTCATTGAGAATGTACAGTGTTCCCTCAATTCCCGCGGGGGATGCGTTCCGAGACCGCCCGCGAAAGTCGAATTTCCGCGAAGTAGAGATGCGGAAGTAAATACACCATTTTTGGCTATGGACAGTATCGCAAGCCATCCCTTAACACTTTAAACCCCTAAATTACCATTTTCCATTCCCTTAACAACCATTTACTCACCATTATTACTGGTACTCACAATTGAATAAGACACTTAGTGATCCTGATATTTATAAACATAATTATTTATTAACAATAAATTTTTTTTTGCTATTTATTTGCAAAAAGTATTAGTTTGGCGATGACATATGATGTCATCGGGTGGGAAAAACCGTGGTATAGGAAAAAAAACCGCAAAGTATTTTTTAATTAATATTTTTTGAAAAACCGTGGTATAGGCTATTTGCGAAGTTCGAACCCGCGAAAATCGAGGGAACACTGTATATCTGAAAGTGCAAAATCACAAGTAAAATGTATATTTAAGAATATAGGATTCCTTGGGAAGGGCTTCAGTGCCAAGAGTTGAAGCTGCGGTGAAATTCCACCACCTCCACATAATACGGGCTTCGTTCCAACCTACCCACGCTGGAAACAGCATCTGCCACCAGCTCTTGCGTCACCGTGTATCTCGATTCCTTCCTGGCATTCTGGCTTGATTCCCAGACTGATCTTGGACTTGCTTTCAGATGCTGACTTAATTCTGTTCTTCCATATTACTGTTTATCAAGCACAACCTGTTGACTTGTTCCTGAGAATAATTTTGCCATTAACCTAAAGGATCTGATATTTTCCTATAAATGTGAGTCTGTCCCGTTTGCCTATCAACTCTAATTCAGGACACACTGAGTAGCTGTTTGCAGAAGTTCCTCCAGCATTTCCCCAAACCTGATGGTTAACAGAATGACTCAATCCTGGAGACTTAATTTTGCCATTAGATTTTTGCCTGGAACAAGAAGTTTCCTTCTGTCCAAGCACCTATTAAAAATACCAAAGAACAACTACTTCACCCCCTCCCACATGTCCAGGAATAGTCATTATACCCTCTAAAAGCAAAATGTGCACTTTCTTCACGATGCGAAGCAGTAGGGAAGGTAAGTGGAACCCCTGAATCCTAACCATATATTTAAGGACGAAAGCCTGAAACAGAGTTCATTTAATACTTTTTCCTGAGTTGAACTTACTGAAAAATTGCCCAGGAGTGTGGGTAGATTCCCTACAGAATCCCAATTTCTAGATGTGTTTTTCAGATTGAATGATCAGGGGTGGTGGGGGAGTAAAGCTATCCTAGAAAGACTTTTAAAAAAGCCATTTTTAGTCAACAAAGACCTCCCCTTCCCACATCCACCTACAGGCTTTCTTTGAAACACGGAATTGTGCTTTGCGCTACATTATCTCTCACCAGCCTTTTCCTCTCTGGAGTTCTTCTGTAAATATTGCTAACAGCTAAAGACATTGCATAAAAATATGCAGCATGAGCTGACTTTGGAGTCACTATAAAGAAAATAAAGAAACCCTTTGAGAGCATTTCACCGAGGCAGCCGTTGTCGGCGCCATCTTGGAAATAATGTATATAGAATCATGCAAAGATGACATTAATAATATATTTCATCTCACACGTGTTGGTGGATTGCTATCACCTACACCCAGAGGGGGGGGGCTGCTGCCCCGATGGAGTGGGTGGGTGGGGAATGCAGTGGGGTAGCAAAAATGGAGCTCCCCCAGTGTTGTATTTGGGCGTGGGCCGGCCGCTGCTCCCACGTATGTGAGAGATGCATCACAGAGCGATTGTGAAAGTCTGGCTGATAGCCAGGAAAACTTGGCCGACAGCCCAAAGGATTTGGCAGACAGCTCAGAGGAGCTGGCAGACAGCCCAGGGGACTTGGCAGGCAGCCCGTCAGATAGCCTCTCTTCTCTGGATTCGAATGCCGAACAGATAATCAATATGCATAGCCATAGAGCAATGCAACGTAGGGCTCAATTACAGGATTATCAACGGTGATTATGGTGTCACCTGTGTACGGGTGTGGTCCACAGAATGAGGGCTACAGTTACAAAAGGGAACAGAGGCAGAGGCAAACTGTGGACGTTTATCTGTGTGGTTTGGATGGCTTTGCTGTTCCCTGCTTTGAGATCTTTGCTCTGTGTTTTTGGATTCAACCCAGCATTTTCAGGCAAGTGGGCGTTGGGAAACCTGTGAATCACAGCTTCTATCGTGCCCCGTACCTTCGGAGAACTCCTGGAACTTTCCTGCTATGTGAACTTTGTATGTGGTTGCTTTTTCACTTCACATGCACTTTGTATCTATCTGAACTTTTGCTTAGAACTGTGGTTTATTCCTGAAGAATAAGGACATTTTGTTTAGTTTTTCCTTTTGTGTTTAATACAATTGTGCTGTTTATCATTGCCTGTGTGTGTCTGACCTTCTTTCCTGGACCCTTAATTACCGCCTGAGCCCCGTCAGGCAGAACACCCAGAGCCCCCAATTTGCACTGAAAGATGTTGAAAGAAAATGCAGGGTATCCTGCATAAGCCACGCCCACAGTGTGATAGTAAAAAATTTGGTAGCCCTTCACTGCCTACACCCAGGTTCATCCCAGAGGATTTACCACAGCTGCTGTGATCAAATATAATACCAGTAGATATATATTCCATTTCTAGAAGGGAGAGAGGGAAATCATCTCTGCAAATAAGAGAGAGATTAATTATAACTGATGAGATGCAATGTGAGGTAGAAGAACAATAATCAAACTTGACTAAGGCTGAAGAACTTTCTACACCATCAATCTATTGAACAATAAATGAACATTTCAGTTATGCTTATTGCAGATAAGGCCATTTCTACATTGTTTCATACAGATAATGTTCTCAGAAAGCCAGGACTTGAGAGGAACTCACAACTAATTTTTATATACTATAAAAATGTATATACATATATAAATAACAATATATTGTTATTTTCAATGGATGGATCCATTCCCCTTTTAAATTAGTGTACAGGATATTAGCAGCCATCTCCAAGTCTTGTGGTAATGATTTTTATAACATACTTGAAGAGTCCGGAGACAGGCTAAGTAAAGACGGTTCCTTTATTCAGCTCTTAAAAGGGGAAGTGACAATCAGCGGAACACGTCTGCTCTACCTGGGGAGAAACCGCTCTTTTTATACATTTGCGGCTCCCGCCAAAAGAGAGCAGCCCGCGTCTGAGCCAATCAGGCGCGACTTCCTGTTTCCCGCTCAGACAGCGTTTCACATGGAACAAACTATTTACAAGGATACAACAATACTGAAATAGTATAAATATTGTTTTCTTTTGTTTATTCAATCCCTTCTCATCAGCTTCATTTGGATGATCCCTGGTCCTATTGTTTTGAGAGGGGGGATATTTTTCATTGGTGAATTACAGTGTACACATTGTCCACTTTTACTTGCTATTCATTATGTTCCTTCCCCCCCCCAATTAAAGAGTCCCCCAAACTCTAGACTTCTTTTCATAAGGAAGATGTTTTAATCTCCTAATAATATCAGGAATTACCGTATTTTTCAGAGTATAAGATTCACCTCCCCCCTCCCATATACTCTATATGTCTTATACTCTAAATCAGTGTTTCCCAACCTTGGCCACTTGAAGATATTTGGACTTCAACTCCCAGAATTCCCCAGCCAGCAAATGCTGGCTGGGGAATTCTGGGAGTTGAAGTCCAGATATCTTCAAGTGGCCAAGGTTGGGAAACACTGCTCTATATGTAGCTTTTTTGAAGCTTTTTTTCCAACCCTAATGAGGTGCTAATTATCTCCCCAGTTCTTTCCAGCTTACAGGCTTGTTTTCATTGCCACTCCCTCTGAAAAAGGTTTTTTCAGCCCTAAAGGTGCCAACAATGTTTTTGGCTTGCAGGATTTTTTATTCCTACTCCCTCTGAAGAAGTTTTTTCCAGCCCTTTGCAGGCTTGTTTTCATTGCTACTCCCTCTGAAGAAGAATTTTCCAGGGGGTAAAATAATGTGCTGAAGCTGACCAGACTAAGGACACTAGCCAGATGAATACTTGGAAGGTAGATTTTTCCCCTTATTTTCCTCCCCCCAAACTAAGGTGCATCTTATACTCTGAAAAATACAGTATAAGTACATGTTGATCTGGATAGTTGCATTCACGGAGTTTCAACTTTTTTTTGAAGCAGAGAAGTACTTCAAATCAGTTTTGATCCCTGGTGACTGCCTGGACCTGTGGTTTTTTGGCAAGTTTTCAGAAGCGGTTTGGTATTGCCTTCAGGGGCGGGTTCCACTTACCTTTCGCTACGAGCGTGCATCGCGACTGTGCAAGCGTGCTCGCTATGTGCATGTCCTTTTGCATGATTTCAGCTTTCTGTGCATGCACAGAGGGACAATTTTACTGCTGCACATTACAGAGAGCCAAAAACACGATTTTTGGCTCAGCAAAGCTATCACATCTACGATTATGCAATCGGCAGGTTCCTACCGGAACGGAGCACCAAGATGCAGCAGTAGGAACCACCACTGATTGCCTTCTTCCTAGAGCTGAGAAAGAGTGATTGACCCCAAGTCACCCAGCTAGTTTTGTGCTAGTTTTGTGACCGGACTAAAATTCATGGTTTCTAGCCTGGTGCCTTAATCACGGCACCAAACCCGTCACTTCACTTATGCAATTACATTTATTTAATGTTTATTTTTAAGCCTTTATCAGCTTTTACAATTTTTCCAGTATCTCTTGCCTTAACAATACTAGAAAACGTATTAAGACAAAGGATTCTGATTTTTATCATCAAAAATTTGGCTTGAACAAGAGCATCTCTTGCAGAGTTAATTTATGCAATTGCGTACTACATAAGGAGAAACTATTTTTACCATTAAAAATAGATTTAGTCATTGAAGTGGGGGATAGACAGGGAAGGAAGGCTATCAAAGACTTTTCAAACACAAGTGATTCCATGTAGGGAATGAAGAAAAGCTGAAAGAGAGCCAAAGAAATAAATCCATCAGTCCTAATTACTTTTTTTTAAGAACAGAGTCATTTCAAAGGAATCTGTTATTTCGAGTGAATCATTCTGGTGAGCCAAGGGCATAGTATTGCTATTGATGATTTTGGTGGTATATTCCAGATAAGAAGAAAACAATATATATAGTATTTCAAGTCAGTGATGAAATCCAATTTTTTAAAACTACCAGTTCTGTGGGCGTGGCTTGGTGTGAGTGGCAAGGGAAGGATACTGCAAAATCTCCATTCCCACTCTAGCCAGAGGTGGTATTTGCTATTCAAAATTTCCACTACTGGTTCTCTGAACTACTCAAAATTTCCACTACTGGTTCTGTAGAACCTGTCAGTACTCCTGGGTTTCACCCATTTTAGGTCTCACATATGTCCCCTTGTGAAAAATACAATGCTAAAAGAAAATGAGTTGAGCTAAGACCTATATATTCTTTGCTTTGAGCTGCCAAAATACCAAACAGGACCTGATAGAATAGAATTTTATTGGTCAAGTGTGATTGGACACACAAGGAATTTGTCTTGGTGCATATGCTCTCAGCGTACATAAAATAAAATATACATTTGTCAAGAATCATGTGGTACAACACTTAATGATTGTCATAGGGGTCAAATAAGCAGTGAAGAACAATTAATATTAATAAAAATCTTAGGATACAAGCAACAAGTTACAGTCATACAGTCAACATGGGAGGAAATGGGTGATAGGAATGATGAGAAAAACTAGTAGAATAGAAGTGCAGATTTAGTAGAAAGTCTGACAGTGTTGAGGGAATTATTTGTTTAGTAGAGTGATGGCGTTCGGGAAAAAACTGTTCTTGTGTCTAGTTGTCTTGGTATGCAGTGCTCTGTAGCGACGTTTTGAGGGTAGGAGTTGAAACAATTTGTGTCCAGGATGTGAGGGGTCAGTAAATATTTTCCCCGCCCTCTTTTTGACTCGTGCAGTATACAGGTCCTCAATGGAAGACAGGTTGGCAGCAATTGTTTTTTCTGCAGTTCTGATTGTCCTCTGAAGTCTGTGTCGGTCCTGTTGGGTTGCAGCACCAAACCAGACAGTTATAGATGTGCAGATGACAGACTCAATGATTCCTCTGTAGAACTGTATCGGCAGCTCAGAATCAGTGTGTGAAATGCCAGAAACCTGTCAAAAGCCAGGCATACGGTACCCAGTTTTAGTAGAGGAGAAGACCTTCCCAGACTTTTAACTATGGACTCATGTAACTGGCAAGTGAAGGAGATATCATATAAATGGAAAAGAGTCATTAGCCATCTTGCTGGCTGGCTGCATCTTATGCTTCCTGATCTATTTGTAGGACAAGGAAATCCCTGCCTATGAATAACTTTTTCATAAGTTGAGTAAAAATGGTGCAAATTTGAAATCCATTTCAGTTAGATTTTCAGCTGCAATGTATAACCCATTTTAAGAACTGGATTGGAGTTGTACTAATTTATATAGATTTTATAATGTCTTTCAATACAATTGCTTATGGTATAGTTCTGGATTACTAGAAGACATCTCACAGTGAAAGGCTGCAAATTGTTTACTACCACATTGTGGGCGTGGCTTGTTTTGTGGGTGTGGCTTGTTGGCCATGTGATCAGGTGGGCGTGGCTTGATGATCACGTGACCAGAAGGATGACTGGCCTAAAAGGGGCCAACTTGACGTCACTCACGTCAAGGGTTGGGGTCCCTGGCCTCTCCTCGCATCAAAGAGATACAATTTCCATATCTATTTACTATTACTGAACATCCAAAATAGACTATTTAATTCTGTGTATATATACCATATGTGTACATACATATTACACACAAATATATATATTATCTACTGTATAAATTATATGTGTATGTACACACGCATGCACAGCTCTTGTAAAATTATACACATTCAACTTCATTTACTGCAATAGAAAAAACATACCCAGAGTCCAGAAGGGAAAAATAGAAAAAAAAATCAATTTTTTTTTACCTGACCAAAATTTTTCTACAGGTTCTGCGTACCTGACTGTACCCATAGGAGCCCATCACTGACATTTCAATCAATATGAAATACATTAAGAATGTAGTTAGCCAGTGTACTATATTGGAATCATTTTATGTAATGTTGGAAGTATTACACTGGTACATTTTGCTTTCTACAGACTGTTAATTTTAATATTCTTTCTCAAGAGCCTCTCTCTCTTATAAACCTGTCTGAGCTTCAAGGTTGGCAGTAGAATCCCACTTAAACCGCCAAACACCTGTTTGTTGAACACATGAGAGAAGCTACTCTACAAATAGTTTACAAATAATGGGATTTAGTTCCACAATAACTGTGCTTTGTCACTAATCTTTCAGTCTTTATCCAGGTCCTTTGAGTTGAATAAATATTAAATTTAATCCTTTAACTTTTTGTTTTCAATTATTAGCCATCTTGGTGCATTGTGCGTAGAAAGTTATAGTGCAGATTTGAATAACAAATAAAAATAGACCATTTCAAGCAGGGTCTGTGCAACATTTTAAATAGGGTAATCTCTTAGGCATTGCCAAAAAAGGAAGCACATCACCAGAAAAGACACATCTGTATAAAGTTCGACATGCCAATTTATATGCACAAATGCAAACTTGGAAATAATAACCATGAACCAGACAGAAACGCAGTGCATCTAATTATTTTGGGGGAGTCTGTGACCTTTGTCTTCTTTTACTCTGCTCAGATGCAGACATAATTCTGAAGTAAGAAAACAGTTCTGAAATAAGAGTTTAATTTACTCTGTAAAGTATGAGATTCCAGGATAATGTGTTCTTCGCTATTTTTTAGTGTTCTGCATAATCCTTTGCTGCAGGACCTTTTTTTATTCTATTTATTAACCATACATAAAAAAACAGAAATATATTTTGCAAAATCTCTCCCCCACTTTCAACGAACCGAGGCAGTATTGTTTGCCTTGGGGAAAAACCAGAAGCATCCTTGCATCAAAAGAGCTATGCTGCCAATGAAATCCTGCCTTCCAAATTAGTTTCTCAGTGTTTGATGACCCAGGTGGGACCTGACAATTATGCTAGTACCATCAGGAACCAGGGTACCAGGCCCCAGAGGCTTCTGAGTAGCATATGAGTCATGAATTTGTCAGCTCTTTGCATGCCTCCTACATTTGTCCTTATTCCTTCCCCTGCATCCTATGTTAGTTGATGTTTGCAGCTATACGGTTGTCTAAGAGGGCTCTTAGACAGTCCTTCCCCCTGCCAATGGTTTGGCAGAGGGATCACTAATGGTGATCAAAGCTGGGAGGCTATGATCACCATTACTGATCGCTCTGCCAAACCATCTTTAGTGATCCCTCTGCATAATTTTTAATCTGCTTCACTCGATTTAGACCAGTGATGGCGAACCTATGGAACAGGTGTCACAGATGGTACAGGGAGCCATATCTGCTGGCACATGAACCATTGCCCTAGCTCAGCCCCAACATGCATGTGTGTGCCAGCCAGCTGATTTTTGGCTCACACAGAGGCTCTGGGAGGGTGTTTTTGGTTTCCAGAGAGCCTCCAAGGGGATGGGGAGGTGTTATTACCCTCCCCCGTCTTCAGGGAAACCTTTGGAGCCTGGGGAGGGCAAAACCCCTGCCTATTGTTTCCAGCCTCCAGAGGGCCCTCAGGAAGCTGTTTTCGCCCTCCCTAGGCATTGAATTATGGATGTGGGCACTCGCGCAAGCGCAATAATGTGCATGCATGCTCTTTCAGCACCCAAGAAAAAAAGGTTTGCCATCACTGAACTAGACAAAACTGAATTACATGTGACGCTTGAAGAAGTGCTTCTTCCCTCTATTAGATGGGCTGGAAAGATTCCCATTGTTGTGACTATGGGGCTAATATGCAAACTATTAAACTTATTGCACAGGATTTTCATTCTCTGGTTCCTTAGAACAGAGGTCCTCAAACCCTGAGGCCTGTTTGGAACCGGGCTGTGGAAGTGGCTAATTGGCACATCTATGCACACATGCAGCTTGACTTACAGGAGCAGTGGGCCAGCACACACATGTACACTTGTACAGCTCAACTTGCACAAGTGGGAAGCCAGCACATATACGCGCAGCTTGACTTGTGTGAGTGGTAGACTAGCACAAACATGCATAGCTCAACTTGTATAACCAGTGGGGCGGCGCCTATTCATGTGCTCATATGCAGCCCACCGCTGTGCAGGCTAATTTCCCTCTCTGTTCCAATAGGCTACTAAGCCATAAAGATTGGGGACTGCTGCCTTAGAAGATCTGGATGTAGTAACACTGGAGGTAATCACCTGGATAAGCTGAATTGGACATCCACTTACAAGGTCTCTGTCAACATCGAAATGTAACTATGCTATTGCAGCCATCTTTTTGTTTCTCAGCTTGCCAGAGACTATAGGGTGAGGGAAAGGTGACAGCAAGAAATAGTCCAGTGGAAAGCAAGGTCATTATCAGGGTTCCAAACAGCATCGAAAATTAAATCGAGTCCCTAGCAAAGTATTACTCAAAGTTCCAATTTATTAGCAGAGCCATGTTGGCACATCTGGGAGAAACATAGAAACATAGAAGTCTTTCCCCCAACTAACTTCAGATTGTGTCCCCTTGTTCTTGTGTTCACTTTCCTATTAAAAACACTTCCCTCCTGGACCTTATTTAATCTTTTAACATATTTAAATGTTTCGATCATGTCCCCCCTTTTCCTTCTGTCCTCCAGACTATACAGATTGAGTTCATTAAGTCTTTCCTGATACGTTTTATGCTTAAGACCTTCCACCATTCTTGTAGCCCATCTTTGGACCCGTTCAATTTTGTCAATATCTTTTTTTAGGTGAGGTCTCCAGAACTGAACACAGTATTCCAAATGTGGTCTCACCAGCGCTCTATATAGAAGGATCATAATCTCCCTCTTCCTGCTTGTTATACCTCTAGCTATGCAGCCACGCATCCTAGAAACCCGAATGTGAAGTCCCATGGGTTTCTCCACCCAGTTAAAAGTTCAAGCCCTTGTCCTCATATCCCCAAGTCCATCACATTGACCAATCTTTATCTGCCATCTTGGCAACAACTCCCATCTCCTTCTGTGCAGGTGCAGAAGTGTGAAGACAAAGGATTAACTTGACCATCTAGAAGGAATTTGTTATGGTTACATGCAGACATCCCTCATGCAATTGCCCCTCCCAAATTCCCACAGCTTAGAATACATTTTAAAATAGCACAAAGTGTGGCAGGTCAAAGACCCCAACTAAAATGGCTTCAGCCTGACAGTCATCTCAACAGATGTTTGATAAAGACTTGAAGGAGTTGCCAATGAGACAACAGAACACTTAATTGGATAACATGACCTGGACGAAGGATGGGAGGAAAGAATTCATTATTTAATTAGGTGAAAAGTTTTCACTGAAAACCAGAGGAACTACCGTAGCTAGAGTAGGTTTTACTTCATGCATGCCAAAATGATACACTCAATAAAGTTATCTTTAATTAGATCTGATCATCTCCACTAGCTGGTTTGGTTGGGTTCATCAGTCAGAATTTTGACTTTTAAACCAACTCTAGCTAGCAGTACCCATGTAGACATTTTGTATATAATTTTGTGGATTATGTGTACATCTTTAGTTCTCTTTGTCATGTTCCCAAAATACTCTAAATAATAGACAGCTATGGAATGCCAGCATTTCATGAATAAGTTTATGGTGCTCCACAATGTTGTCTAAAGATTGAAGAAAATAAATTGACATATTTGAAATTCATTTCCTAGGTCGATCAAGTATCCTTTTTAAGATTGAGCTGTGGCATTGGGATACCTCAAATTTCACAGCAGGAGAAAAAACCCCCTCTGTTTTGTTTATTATATTCATTTACAGAGCTGCCCATCCCACAATTCTGCTCAATAAATTAAAAATTTAAAAAACCAATGGAATAAGGACAAATCAAACCAAATAGCAATAATACAATAATAGTACAATAGTTTAATTGTAAATACAAGACTCTGGTTCTCCAAACAATATTACTATCTGATACATAGTGAGCCTTTTTTCTAAGTACCAAAAACAAACATTCACACATGTATCCAATACCTTTACTGTATTAAAATGCAAACACTCTTTAAAACACAAATCTCACACAGTTCCTTAATTATGATTGATTTTGCCTATTTGAGTTGTATGGAACATGTTACAGCTTAAAGCTACTTTCCTAAAATTTCTACTTTTAGTGAGATTTTAATGACAACTGCTTCCAATATTAATCCTTTTAAAATGGTTGTCTATTATGTAACTAGCACAAATTATTAATTAGGAATAGTGTAATTTCTAGACTCAGTCACAGCAGGTGGCAGCATTTGGCTGACTTTAACTGATATCAGAAAGCTTATGTAAGATTTATATTAGTTAGCACTGGACGAGTCACTCCTTGGAAACCACTGTAGACTAGAACGGGAAATTGGAAAAAAATATCCCCAATGAAATATTAATTTGTATATCTTGGTTGAATGTTTACTGAAGATGGGGGGAAATATCTTAACAGATTCTAAGCCATAAAGGTTGGGGACTGCTACCTTAGAAGATCTGGATGAAGTAATGCTGAAGGCAATCATCTGGATCTGAATTGGACATCCACTTGCAAGGTCATTGTCAACATTGAAATGTACCTATGTTGTTGCAGCCATTTTTTTGTTTCCCAGCTTGCCAGAGACTATAGGGGGAGATAAAAGGCAACAATAAGAATAGTCCCGTGGGAAGAAAGGTCATTGTCAGGGTTCCAAAAAGCATCGAAAATTTGATTTAATTTTCAATGCTTTTTGGAACCCTGACAATTTATTAGCAGAGCCATGTTGGCTCATCTGGGAGAACTCCGAATCTGAAGTCCCAGGGGTTTCTCCATAGGGGTTTCTCTTTTTTTGGAAAAAATATCCCCAATGAAGTATTAATTTGTATATCTTGGTTGAATGTTTACTGAAGATGGGGGGGAAATGTCTTAACAGATTCTTTTTGAGCATAAGTAGTCCTTGACTTACAACCATTCATTTAGCAACCATTCAAAGTTACAACAGCACTGAAAAATGTGACATATGACTGTTTTTCACCCTTACGAACTGTGCAATATGATCAAAATTTGGATGTCCGGCAATTGGTTCAGATTTATGAGGGTTGCAGTGTCCCTGAGTTGTGTGCAAAGGTGGACTGCACTTTCTTTAACAAAGAGTTCAGTGGTTGTGAGCACGCATGCACGTGCAATAGCTTCGTTTGCTCACGCCCCTTTGCAAGAGAAATAGACCTTCAAACAGGCTCCTAATCAGGTAAGGTAGCTCCGATGAGAACAGCAGGGGCGCCGCGGAATGCAACTGGGCCAGCCAATGAGTCGGAAAGTAATATACAATTCATGTATGGTATGTTTGTGTGTATGTCTACTTTAATAATGGGTTTTTCTAAATGTTTTTAAATTATTAGATTTGTCTTGAATTGTTTTATTATTGTTGTGAGCCGCCCCGAGTCTAATCATAATCATAATCATAATCATAATCATAATCATAATCATAATCATAATCATAATCATAATCATAATCATAATCATAATCATAATCATAATCATAATCATAATCATAATCATAATCATAATCATAATCATAATCATAATCATAATCATAATCATAATCATAATCATAATCATAATCATAATCTATTAGATTTGTATGCCGCCCCTCTCCGAAGACTCGGAGCGGCTCACAACAACAATACACAATGTACAAATCTAATGTTAAAAGAACAATTTAAAGCCCTTATTATAAAAACAATCACACAACCTAACAGACCTTACATAAAACCATAGTAGCTAGGGATATATCAGTTTCCCCATGCCTGGCGACATAGGTGGGTCTTCAGGAACTTTCGAAAGGCAAGGAGGGTGGGGCAGTCCTAATCTCCGGGGGGAGCTGGTTCCAGAGGGTTGGGGCCGCCACAGAGAAGGCTCTTCTCCTGGGTCCTGCCAGACGGCATTGTTTAGTCAACGGGACCCGGAGAAGGCCCACTCTGTGGGACCTGATCGGTCGCTGGCATTCATGTGGCAAGTAAGTTATAAATGGATAACATAGAACAGGGGAGGGTGGGAGGGTGGGTCCAACATTGATCAGAGCTAAGGGCCGAAAACCTTGCGACCATGCACCAGTCCAGTGTTTCCCAACCATGGCAACTTGAAGATATCTGGACTTCAACTCCTGGAATTCCCCAGCCAGCATTTGCTGGCTGTGGAATTCTGGGAGTTGAAGTCCAAATATCTTCAAGTTGCCAAGGTTGGGAAACACTTCACCAGTCCACCATTGGTCATGTGATCACCCTTTGAAATCTTCTGACAAGCAAAGTCAGTGGGGAAGCCAGAGTCACCTAACCACCATGTTACTAACTTGACAACTGTAGTGATTCACTTAATAACCGAATGATTTGACTTAATAGACTTGAGTTTAGATTTCTGCTGGAACATGGATTAATAAGGCAATTTGATAGTGTAGCCTAACCTGCTTATTTCTTGTATTGCTCTTAGGCAACTTTGAGGCCTCAGTTCAAGGCTTGTAATAGGATTGGGTTGATCTTTGGTCTGGAGCAGTAGTGGGTTCCTTCCAGTATGGTCGACGCCATTGTACTGGTAGTGAAAATTGAGCTGCGTGTGCAGCTCTGCAGCTCTGTCCTGCGCATGCATAGGAGCTGTTCTGCCGGCATGTGCCAACCGCCCTTAATTACAGGTTAATTAGTCCAAGCAGACACACACACACACACACACGATAGAAGGCAAATAAATGTTCTTTATCAACAGTTCTTCTGAAGAACAATACGAAAAACAGTATGTAAGAATTATCACATATCACCTAACACATATATGATTCATATAGCACTTAATCATATGGGAAGACTAGTTCAGAATACTTACAAAATGTTTTCAGTAAACTTTCAACCCACACATACCGTAAGTAATTTCGCAAATACATTTTTGATACTTCAAACTACATCTACTTAGGAAGAATGATAGGCAAATGAGTAGTAACTCTAAAGTAATCATCAAAGACTCCTGAATGCTAGTAATTGGGGGTTTAAGGCTGAAACACACTGCTTGAAGACTTATTACAACTTTATTTCAGTTGAGCAATATGTGCCAGGATTAAATCTGACACACAGAGGCAATAAAATGAGAGATGAGCCCCATAGTTTGTTTTTAAACAGAACAGTAGAATATGAAGAGAAAATCAATTGTGCCCTTGGCATTTTGTTACCTAGGTGCAATTGACAAATAACAACATGGCTCTTTTCTGACATAAAAACAAACAGCAAGCAATCTTACTACAGCTAATAATTATGAAGCACTTGGGAAAGGAAAATAATATTGTGGCATACATCAAGGCAAACAAGTAATTTGGAAAACTATTTTCTTGTCACTCAGGAAGGGTGAGGGTAAGACTTTTCACCTTCTGTTTGCCTTGTCTTACACATAAGAGGGAAGCTCATAATATTTCCTACCATGTTTCGTTTTAGCTTAGCTTAGGCTGCAATCTTTTATCCACTTCTAAAGGAGTAAGACTCACTGAATTTAATAGGCCTTATAAGACATGTCTCTCATCCTGGTGTTTCTTCTGAGTCTCCATCACTTACGCCTGGTTGGTTCCACAAAGAAAACAACTTCTTTCTTAATATAACTGAGTTTTCATACAACACTTGGCTAAAACTATGGTTGCTTTGGTTCATTGTGTGTAAGTAGGTTAGAGAAAAAAAAACCCATTCTCAGAGATAAGAAAAAGAGTGGTGAAAACTTTGTTTATTGTGAGATGTTTATTTGAGCCCTTTTGTTTCCCTGTAGTAATTGCCAGGAATGCAGATTAGGCAGGTTAGTGCCCTTCTTGTCCTGGGTTATAGAATCAGGGTAAGCAGAGTATTCTTATGCTAGAGGTCCAGATTTATAAATCCTATTCTAACAGCTATACTGCAACACCTATGGTCTAACTTAGTGCTTGAATTGTATTCTACAAATTATATACTTATTTATTTGATTTTTATTCTATTTTTTTATGCCGCCCTTCTCCTTGGACTCAGGGCAGCTTACAACATGTTAGCAATAGCACTTTTTAACAGAGCCAGCATATTGCCCCCACAATCCGGGTCCGTTATAGGATCAAAGGGGGGAATTTACATTGCCTGAAGCATACAACACTATGACAGGGTGATTAAGGAAGATTAGTAAGATAAGGCAGAAGACTTCAGAGAAATTAGGTGTGAGGAACATCTGCTCTTGGGAAGTTTTCTAGGAAATTGTTTCTTGATATCTATGGGAAAAGGAAGAACACAAAAGATACGTTTGAAGTTATGTTATTGGATGTATCATTTGACATGTATATGTAATTATCCCCATTTCCTTATGTTCCCAAATAAAAAGGAGTACATGGCTCTACACCATGTCACTTCACCCAGAGAGAGACAATGTGTCCAAGTTTTCTTTCTAGGATTCACGTTCGTGAGTGACCCCACACGGCTGGGTTGCTCTTAGCCCCTTTTGAGGACATTGTCTTCACTAGGGACTTTGACAGCATTCACACATAGGAAGATAGGGACCAACAAAGGGTAAACAGATTTCAGGATGGCACACTTGTCTCTTGATTCCAGAATGGATGGATAACACTTTATCTCAGCAGTCTGGAAAAATCCCTTTTTGGTTTCATGAATACAGTATACATAATTGGAAGATGCTTTATTGTATTACTGTACAACAATGTTTCCCCCATTCATTTAGTCATTATTTTATTTTGTAATCTGTATATATCTTAATGATAAACTACAATTCAAGGCAAATACATTCATTCAGTTAAAAGTGATGAAATAGGTCAAATAAATAACATTTATATATCACAGAAAATAATTTTGGAACAATTCATGTGAGTCATGAACCAGCCAATTACAATTAAATAAATTAAAGGTAACTGAGTGAATACTGTTTTGACATTAAAGTTTCTTTATTCTGTTAAGGGCTCTAGTTAAATATGACAGGAATTAGGCTGATTTCACAGCAATTTTACTGTGAAAGAAAAGAAAAAAATAGAAGGAAATAGGTGATTAAAGTATTTTCTATCTCTGGGAAGACAGAGCAAAAGATATTGGTCTAAGTTAGTAGTTCTCAACCTGGGGGTTGGGACCCCTTTGGGGGTCGAACGACCGTTTCACAGGGGTCGCCTAAGACCATGGGGGGGAAAAAACTTCCCATGGTGTTAGGACTTAATGCTTCTATTCTGGCATGTTGGAACATATATTTACAATCCGACCTGTTGTGGTTAGCTCTGGCCCAGCTCCTGCCCCAAGGACTGTGGATGTGGGGGAGACATCCACATGCTGCAGGCCTGTTTTGCCCCCGGTGGAATCTGCTGATGAAGGCTCCTCTGACCAAGAAGACATGAGTGACAGGGAGGAGGAGAGTGTGGCAGACAGCTCAGAAGGAGATCAATTATCTAGCTCCTCCTTGGATTCGGAACAAGAGTTAATGATACAGCTAGACATGCGGAGAGCGATGCATAGGCAAGAACAACTGAGAGATTATTATCAAAGAAAATGAGGCCACCTGTGATTGGGTGAGGCTGTGGTAATTAGTGAGGCTGCTATAAATAGCAGCCTGTGGGTTTGGCCATTGTGGAGGATTATCTGATCGTTGTGTTTCGTGACTGCTTTACTGACTTTGACTTTTTGTAGGCTGATTTTTCCCTGCTTTGAAACTAAACCAGAGCAAAGTGTGTTTCACTTTGTGAAAGAAGAACTGTGAATTGCCTCACAGCTGCAAGCCAAGTATCACAGAACTGATAACGGACTTGTACAAATTACCAGTTTGTTTGGAGACCAGTGCTCTTTGCTATACCAAAAGAGGACTTGGTTTAAGTGAATTTTCATTATAAATAACATTGTTTTGAATTTTCAAACGTGTGTGTGTGAAATTTGTACCTGTGAATTTTTGGGAGGAGTCTACCAGAGAGCCCGACAAAACACCGACCAATCAGGCTTTTACAGTGGGAGTCCTTCTGACTTCCCTGCCAATCACCTTAAAGCTCCGTTAGGAAAATTGGCGCTAGACTTATGGTTGGAGGGTCACCACAACACGAGGAACTGTACTAAGGGGTCGTGGCATTAGATAGGTTGAGAACCACTGGTCTAACTAAAAGAGGCTTGAAGAAACAGGTAAGGTGAGATTGGAATGATATAGTATGCATTCATAAATCAAAAGGCACAAAATTAAAGGCAAATAATGTCTTTGAAAACTCAATATTATTTTACCTATCAACAATTGACAGCTGTGGTCAGGGCCACCATCAGGAATTTTGGGGCCCCATACAGCCTAAGTGTCTGCCCCCCCGCCATTTTAAAACTATTTTATGTCGCCAAGCCACTCCATCCCCCGGGGATCATTTCCCGCTTCACGCCAAGCGAGGCAGTCCCATAGGCCAGTGTTTCCCAACCTTGGCAACTTGAAGATATCTGGACTTCAACTCCCAGAATTCCCCAGCCAGCAAATGCTGGCTGGGGAATTCTGGGAGTTGAAGTCCAGATATCTTCAAGTTGTCAAGGTTGGGAAGCACTGCCATAGTCTATTTCAGGAACTGGGTTAAGCCGATTGTGTGGACTCGTCCAGGAGAAAGAAAGAAGCGGGAGCGATGAGGGAAAGAAAGATCCTCCTGGCATCGGTCAGGTGGAGCGAGGCTTATTTACGGCTCCTTGGCACTTCTCCCTTCTTGGAAGAGGCCTTGTTGACAAAACCATGTGCTTTCTAGCGCGGGGGGAGGGGGATCCCCCACCTGGAAGCCACCGGTGAGGAGCTGGAAAGGACGAGGGGAGAGAAAAAGCAGGGTACCAGCAGTCAGACGGGTGTCTTGAGGGGGCACTCCCATCTGGAAGGAAGGGAAGAAAGGCGAGGGTGAGCTATGAAGGAAGGAGGGAGGGAGGGAGGGAGGAAGGAAGGAAGGAATGGTAAAAGGGGCGATCAAGAGAGGAATGGGTGAATGCATGGAAGGAGGGTGGGAAGGAAGGAAGGAAAGAGGGAAGGGACAGGAACAGAGGAAGGGTGCAAAGGAAGCAAGGAAAGGTGTGAACGGGGAGAGTAAGAGAGGAAGGAATGAAAGAAGGGAATGAGGGAGGAAAGAAGGGAGGAAGGAGAAGGAAATCAAGAAATGGAGGGAGGGAAGGAAGGAAAGAAAGAAAGAAAGAAAGAAAGGGGGAAGGGACAGGAACAGAGGAAGGAAGAAAGGAAACTTATGAAAGGGGAGAGTAAGAGAGGAAGGACTGAAGGAAGGGAGGGAGGGAAGAAGGTAGGAAGGAGAAGGAAAAGAAGAAATAGAGGAAGGGAAGGTAAAAGAGAGAAAGAAAAAGAGCAAGAAAGAAAGCAAGAAAAAGAGCAAGAAATAAAGAGAATGAAAGAGAAATAAAAATAGAGAGGGGGAATGAAAGAAATGGAAGGAGGGAAGGAAGGATAGAAAGCAAGACAAAGAAAGAAAGAGAAAGAAAAAAGAATGAAAGAGCAAGAGAGAAAGAAAGAAAGAGAAAGAAAGAAAGAGAGAAAGAAAGAAAGGCAACTTCAAAGAAAGGCTCACTGAGCATCTCTCACTCTCTCTCTCTTTCTATCCCTCTTTCTTTCTCTCTCTTCCTTTCTATCTCTCCTCTTCCTTTCTCTCCTCTCTCCCTCTCTTTCTCTTCCTTCCTTCCTTCTCTCCCTCCCTCCCCTCCCTCCTTCCTTCCTCTCCATTTCTCTTTCCCTTCCTCTCTTTCTCTTTTCTTTCTTTTGGTCCACTTCTCTCTCTCTCCGCTTCTCCACTTGCCTCCCCCTCACGCCTTGCCCTTCCCACCCGGCCACCCGCGCGCTTACCTGCTCCCAGCGCCAGCAGCAGGAATTCGAGTAAGCCCAAAAGAAGCCATTGGCTCTGGGCGGCGGGCGGTGTTCATGGCCCCCCCAAACCCCCGGCCCAGCACTTCTGGAGGCCGAAAGGCGCGGCTCTCTTGCCCTTGCAATCCTTGGGGGGACACAAGGCCGGCGGAGAAGCCGGCCGGGCTCAGCCCTCTCCCGGCTACCCCAATTCCGCTTCCCCAGCAGCGCGGCTTGGCTTCCAGAGGGCCGAGCCAACCCCGCGGTCATTCCTCCTTCCGTGGCTGCCATCGGGGCTCCCTGCCTGTCTGCCGGCCTCTCTGCCTTCTTTCCTCGTGGGGGTGGGAAGAAGGTGCAGGCCGCGGTCGGAGAAGCTCCGCAGAGGCAGAGTTTGTCTCAATCAGGGTTGGAGAGTTTTTGGCGGGTGCTGGGGGGCCCCCGTTTTCCAATTTGGCCGGGCCCGTGACGCCACTCCCAGTAATACCGGTCTATCAGCGGCCCTGGCTGTGATATAATTATATCATTTATATATTGTTACCAAACAAATTAAATCACACACACAAACACACATACACATACTACAGGTCAACAGATAGCTGAGGTCGCAGACACTGAAAAATCCTATCAGTGGCTGGAAAGCGCTGAACTAAAAGATAGGATTGAGGCACTGATCGTAGAAGCACAAGAATATCAAACTCCTTGATGAGATGGTTTACCAAGCTCACTTTGGCCCAACCTCAAGAACCTTTGGCAATTGCAGTGAGCAGTGCTACCCTGTTTACTCTTGAATGTAGGGGCAAGCACTACTTTTGAGGTGAATAGAATAGAATAGAATTCTTTATTGGCCACACAAGGAATTTGTCATTGGTGCATATACTCTCAGTATACATAAAAGAAAAGATACATTTGTCAAGAATCATAAGGTACAACACTTAATGATTGTCATAATGAGGGTCAAATAAGCAATCGGGAAACAATATTAATATAAATCGTAAGGATACAAACAACAAGTTATAGTCATACAGTCCTAAGTGGGAGGAGATGGGTAATAGGAACGATAATAGCAATAGTAAGGCAGCCTTATTGAATAGTTTGACAGTGTTGAGGGAATTATTTGTCTAGCAGAGTGATGGCATTCAGGAAAAAACTGTTCTTGTGTCTAGTTGTCTTGATGTGCAGTGCTCTATCGTGTCGTTTTGAGGGTAGGAGTTGAAACAATCTATGTCCAGGGTGCAAGGGGTCTGTAAATATTTTCTTTTTGACTCGTGCAGCATACAGGTCCTCAATGGAAGGCAGGTTGGCAAGTAATTGTTTTTTCTGAAGGTCTGATTATTCTCTGAAGTATGTGTCTGTCTTCCTGGGTTGCAGAACTGAGCCAGACAGTTATAGAGGTGCAGATGACAGATGCTGAGATCTCCAGGTAGGGATAGTGCGTAGGTGAGACTGGCCAGGAGATTTGGGTTGTCCAAAAAGGAACAAGGAAGAACCACGGAGGAGGAGGAGGAGGAAGAAGAGGAGGAGGAGGAAGCAAAATTTGGATAGCTCTAGGTTGGATGGACGACCAGATATAATAGATACAGCTTTGACAAAAATTACATATTAATTCTGCCTGCTGCTGGAAGTGATCAAAATGAAATGGTTCTGCTGTTCTATTTTACAAGTAACTATTTTTAATGTAATGAATTTATGCTGGCATATTATACTCTTTATTGTTTCTGACAGTGGAGAATTTTGTACCGACAAATGAAAAGGCTTCAGTGTTGAGGCTCTCAGCCTAATGACCTGGCTATCAGGCAGCCCTTGCGATGATTTATGCTGGTTTTAAAACATACAAGATCTGAATCAATTCTGTTAAACCAGGAAGCAGGAAAAATTGTCACTGATGGAAAAACGAGTAATGGAGTGGTATAAATTGTTGAGTCCTCATACCAAAGAGGCAGGAAGCAGACTTAAGGACAACAGCTCTTTATTAGTAGTGAAATGAATCCAGTAAAAAACAGTGTTTCCCAACCTTGGCAACTTGAAGATATTTGGACTTCAACTCCCAGAATTCCCCAGCCAGTGGGAAACACTGCAGTAAAAGACCACCCAGCAGGCTCTCCTTTAAATAGAGGGCTGCTGCAGGGGGCGATTGCCAATACTTCTGCTACTGTTGCGCTGTGCCTCTTGCAAGTGCATCCCAGCAAAAACATGATGAAATCTCATGAGGGGTCGTGCATGCGTGTGAGATTTCGGTGACTTTTTTGCTTCTGCGCATGCACAGAAGAACCCCCCCCCCAAAATCTTACATGCGTGTGCGTCCACTCACAAGATTTTGCTTCTTCGCCTGCGCTGGGACGCGTGAGTGTGCCTGCAAGAGAACTGAAGCTGGAGGACATGATATTCTAACGCAGTGATGGCTCATCTTTTCTGGACCGAGTGCCCAAAGCATGTGCGTATGCGAAAGCATGTGCACACACGTGTGAAAGCATGTGTGTTTGTGCATGAAAGCATGTGTGCATTTGCAGGCAGAAAAATGCGTGCACACATGCCCAAACCCTCAAATGTAATGCACGTGTGACCCCTGCATCCCCCTCACACAGGGCCACCGATAGGGCGGTACTACTGGTAGTGGTGTCAGGGGCCCGGCCAAATTGACAAATGGGGGGCCCCCGGACGGTTTTGCTGGCCCCTTGGCACCCGCAGTAATTTGTGCCCAGTGAGCAGCGCCGACGCCGAGCTCCAACTCCTCGCTCGCACAGGCGAAGGTAGGAGCCCCTTCGGGGTGGTGGAGTTGGGGAACGAGGCTTGGGCGGCCGGAGCGTTCCCTGTAGCTGTAGGCTGCGCACGCCTTAGCCAGCGCACTCCAAAACGCCCCCCGGCCCCACACACCCTTTTCCAAGGGTGCGCACGCCGCAGCCTCCCCCAGCCCCCCCATGCCTCTAGCCCTCTCGCGCCCCTGGCTACTCTCCGCTGCCCCCCGCATGCCTGCCCACCCGCCTCTCTTTCTCCTCCGCCGGCCAAGGTTTTTCTTGCCAAAAAAGAAAGAAAACCTTTGCCGGCTTTTTTTTTCTTTCTTAATTTGAATGTTCCGGGCGGGCTGGCAGGGACATTGAAAAGCACTTTCGCCAGCGTCCGGAGAACGAGAGAGAGTGAGAGCGACAGAGCAAGATAGACAGAAAGTGAGAAAGAGAGAGAGAGAAAGAGGGGGGAGAGAAAGAGATAGCAAGAGAGAGAGAACGAGAGAGAGAAAGAGTGAGAGAAAGAAAACAAGTGAGAGAAAGTGAGAAAAAGAGAGAGAGCAAGAGGGGGAGAGATAGAGAAAGGGGAGAGAGAGAAAGAGAAAGAAAGAAAGAAAAAGATAGAGTGATGAGAGAGGAAGGAAGAGAGTGAGAGAGAGGAAGAAAGCAAGATAGAGAAAGAAAGAAAGAGATGAGAGAGGAAGGAAGAGAGTGAGAGAGAGAAAGAGAGAGAAAGAAAGTGAGAGATGAGAGAGGAAGGAAGATAGTGAGAGAGAGGAAGAAAGCAAGATAGAGAAAGAGAAAGAAAGAGAGAGAGAGATATAAGAGGAAGGAAGGAAGAGAGTGAGAGAGAGGAAGAAAGCAAGATAGAGAAAGAGAAAGAAAGAGAGAGAGAGATATAAGAGGAAGGAAGGAAGAGAGTGAAAGAGAGGAAGAAAGCAAGATAGAGAATGAGAAAGAGAGAAAGAAAGAGAGAGATGAGAGAGGAAGGAAGAGAGTGAAAGAGAAGAAGAAAGCAAGATAGAGAACAAGAAAGAGAGAAAGAAAGAAAGAGATGAGAGAGGAAGGAAGAGAGTGAAAGAGAGGAAGAAAGCATGATAGAGAAAGAGAAAGAAAGAGAGAGATGAGAGGAAGGAAGAGAGAGAGAGGAAGAAAGAGAGAGAGAGAAGAGTGGAAGGAAGAGAGAGAGAGAAATGATAGAATAAAGGGGAGAAAAAAGAGAAATGAGAAAATGATTGAGGCAGAGAATGACAGGAAAGAGGGAGGTGACTATTGATTTAAAGCATATGGTAAAAGCACTTAAATAATAACAGAAAAAACCCCCAGCCCTCACCTATTTTTATTAATAGTTTTGCTGGTTGTTTTAGTTTTAATAGTAATGGATTTTGGATTTTTAAAATTATTAATTTCTTTTAATAAAAAAGAAGGGATTTATTTATTTATTTATATTTATTTATATTTATATATTTATATATTTTTATATATATATATATATATATATATATATATATATATATATTTATATATTTATATATTTATATATTTATATATTTATATATTTATATATTTATATATTTATATATTTATATATTTATATATTTATTTCTATGCCGCCCAGTCCCAAGTTTTTCCTTATTTCCAGGTTGCATTTCTTCTTGGTGAGGTTCCGCCCATTGCTTCTTCTACTACCTTCAGGTGGCATGGAGAATAAATAGATGCCATCCACTCTGTGGCAGCCCTTTGAGGATTGGGGAACTACTATTATATTCCCCCTCAGTTTTCTATTTGTTGAGCTAAACATACTCGTTCTCTTAGCCCTTGGACATAGCCTCTAGGCCAGGGGTGTCAAACTCAATTTCATTGAGGGCCACATCATGGCTGTGTTTGACCTCAGAGGGCCGGGGGAGGGCTTGCCCAGGGTGTGTGGCCATGGTGGGCATGGCACGGGATTTGGGGGCAGTAGTTTTAAAATGGCGGGCGGGGCCCCCAAACACTTAGGCTATATGGGGCCCCAAAATTCCTGATGGTGGCCCTGCCCTCACATGTGTATTCACACACACCCATGCACATATCTCATAGGTTGGCACGTGTGCCATAGGTTTGCCATCACAGTTCTAAAGTTTGGCTTCTCTGTGATTTGTCCTTGCTTGAAGACAATACAACCAGAGGTGGACAGCAGGCACGACGGGGTGGAACACAGTTCCACCAGCGGAAATGAAGATCCGTGTGCAGCTCCAGCTGATCGGCGGCTGTCACTTCCTGGATTACTGGTCTCCGCTCAGCTCTCCTTTTTTATTTATTTTATTTATTATTTATTTATTTTGTCCAATACACAATAATACACAATGAAGGTTATAGAGGATATAGTAGAAAAGAAAAATGCACGCCCCTTACTGACCTCTTAGGAATCTGGATAGGTCAACCGTAGATAATCTAAGAGTAAAATGTTGGTGTTGTATCCTGTAATGGCTACCTTGTATCTCTGTAAATAGTTTGTTCCTTGCTAAGCGCTGTCTGAGCTGGAAATCAGGAAGTCGCTCCTGATTGGCTCAGACGCGCCCTGCTCTTGCTTTGGCAGGAACCGCAAATGTATAAAAGAAGCGGTTTCTCCCAAGCAGAGCAGACGGTACTCGCTGAAAGTCACTTACCTATGCTGAGCTGAATAAAAGTACCATTCTAAGCAACCCTGCCTCTGGGTTTACTTCACTGGCGACGACGGACGAAAGAAACTACGCGTGCAACATGAACAATCTCCAAATCGGCCGGGCTCCTGAATTCTTCGACCCAGAAAAGACTTCCTGGGACGAATACATAGCCAGCTTCGAGATCTTCCTCGAGGCAGCAGGAATACGGGACGCCGACGCCGATCGAAGACGGGCCATTTTCCTAAATTACTGCGGTCCAGAAATCCGCGCCCTCGCCCAGACTCTCACCGACCCGCTGCCGGCAAGATCCGTCGCTTGGGACGTCCTACAAGACAAGCTCGCGAGCCATTTCAGACCAACAAAACCAGCCATGGTTTTCCGGCACCAGTTCTCGAGAATGGCTCAGCGCGAAGCGGAATCAATCAACCAATTTGCAACGCGACTTCGAATGGTGCTTGCTAAATGCAAGTTTGACAACCCGGAAGCTTGCCTCACCGATGCCTTAGTCTTTGGCATGAGAAACGCCGCGGTCAGGAATAAACTCCTCACCGAAGACGAACTGACCCTACAAACAGTGATTAAGCTAGCGCAAACCGCAGAGGTCGCCGACGCCGCTGCTAAAGAGCTGATAGATCACGAAAAGAAAGAAGTCATCGCCATGATAGACTCCATGTTCTCCCGCGCCGAGGACCCAGATGACCGCAGCCCACCAGCTCGCCACGAGGACAGCTGTTTCCTGCTGCAAGACCAGCCGAGACAACACAGACTTCCTCACCCCGCCACCCCCTGCGCCGGCTGCCGAGGAAACCATCAGCACCAACGTTGCCCCTTCCGGGACGCCATTTGCCGCCGCTGCAACCGACGGGGCCACATCGCCGAAGCCTGCAGAGCATCAGCACCGGAGGAAACCTTCTCCACACCGTGCCACCAACGACCCCAGAATCAAACACCGCAACCGCGAGAAAACCGACCTTTTCGTTTTTCGAGCCGTAAGAACTACTCAGCCGCTAACCGCGACTACTCAAGAGGTAACACTCAATCTTTCGTGAATACCACGGCAACAGAAAATGGGGGCAAGATTGTTATTTCTTTACTTTTAAATAACAAGCCATGTTCTATGGAACTTGACACGGGGTCTAAATACACCATTATGCCGTGGGAAAAGCTTAAATTGTACATGCCTAGCCTGTCTAAATCTAAGCTATTGCAAACCTCGTTGGTAATTAGAGATTTTCAAGGGGGGATAATCTCTGTTCTGGGCAAAGTGAATGTACCTATCATATTTAAGAATGTTAAATGTACCCTACCCATGATTGTTGTTACAGGGGCTAAACACTGTCTCCTGGGGTTGGCTTGGATGGAACCTTTGGGAATTGAAATTTCTGGTATTTGCAATGTTAACTGTGATAGCATGCCTAACTTTTTACAAGAGTTCCCTGAAGTGTTTAGCCCCACCTTGGGGTCGTATAAAGGGCCCCCTATCTTGTTTTCCATCGATCCCAAGGTCCCACCTGTCCGGCTCAAACCTCGCAGGGTACCCCTTCCGCTACTCCCCAAACTTGACCTGCAGCTGGATAAACTCATAAGCCAGGGCATTCTAGTTCCTGTGGAGCAGGGACCATGGGAAACACCCATAGTCACCCCTCTAAAACCGAATGGCTCCTTAAGAGTTTGCGCTGACTATAAATCTGCGCTAAATAAGGCCCTCCAACACCACCCTTACCCCATTCTAGTGGTACAACAACTCCTGCACTCCCTGGGGGAAGGGAAAAGGTTTGCAAAGATCGACCTCGCCCAGGCTTATCAACAGCTGCCGGTCGATGAAGCGACAGCAAATGCGCAAATGATTGTGACTCACAGGGGTGCCTTTAAATGCACCAGATTACAGTTTGGAGTAAGCATAGCCCCAGGGATATTCCAAAGCATAATGGAAAGATTGTTATCAGGGATTAAAGGGGCCATTCCCTATTTTGATGACATCTTAATTGCAGGGGAAAACCAAGAACAGCTCAACAAAAGGATTAGGGAAGTACTCCAGAGACTTCAAGACAAAGGGTTGAGAATTAAGCCTGACAAATGCGTATGGGGAACCAACAGTGTAGAATTCCTAGGGTACAAAATCGACAAGGAAGGTATCCACCCCACCACTGAGAAACTGAGAGCTATTAGAGAAGCCCCAGAGCCACAAAATAAGACTGAATTGCAAGCCTTTTTAGGCCTTCTTAACTTTTACTCCGTTTTTTTAAAACAGAAGGCAACAGCAGCAGAGCCTCTACACCGTTTGCTACAGAAAGAAACCCCTTGGACATGGGGGAGAACTGAACACGAAGCCTTTGTACAAATAAAACAATTATTGACCTCTAAAAGTGTGGTAGTCCAGTATAGTACTTCGCTACCTATCAGGCTTACGTGTGACGCCTCCCTGTACGGCATGGGAGGAGTCTTGGCTCACGTTTTGCCTAACAAAACAGAGGCCCCAATTGCTTTCTTTTCCAGAACGATGACCAATACTGAAAGGAACTATAGCCAGCTAGATAAGGAGGCTCTAGCTCTAGTGGCAGGAGTAAAAAAGTTTCATAATTACCTTTTTGGGAGGAGTTTCGAATTGGTTACCGACCACAAGCCGTTATTAGGCCTTTTAGCCCCCAACAAGCCTACTCCTCCATTTATGTCCCCAAGATTAATCAGATGGGCCCTTTTCCTCTCAGGATACCAGTACGAGCTCATCCATAAAGGGGGTAAAACCATCAACCACGCAGATGGCCTCAGTAGGTGCCCCATGGCAGAGTTAGTGGAGGACCCTGCCCCTTCTGCGGATGTCTTAATGATAGAGCTCGAAGACAACCCATTAACTACTGCAAGGGAGGTGGCTGCACATACGCAGCAAGACCCAATCCTAAAACAGGTGGTTAACTGTGTACTAAAAGGATGGCAATATGACTCTGTAAAACCTGAATTGTGTGACTTCAAAACCAAAAGACTTGAATTGTCATATGAAAAGGTTGTCTATTGTGGGGGGATAGAGTAATCGTTCCTAAAAGCCTAAGAGAAAAGGTACTTGAAATGTTACATGTGGGCCATCCTGGGATTGTCAGGATGAAAGGCCTGGCTAGAGGGCATTTATGGTGGCCAGGTTTGGATGCTGATATTGAAAATTGGGTAGCCAAATGTGACCCATGCCAAGAATCACGGCCTAACCCCCCCAAAACAACTCCAGCAGAATGGGAGCAACCTGCAGGGCCTTGGTCACGGGTCCATATTGATTTTGCAGGGCCAGTGGGGTCACAATATTTCCTAATAGTAGTTGATGCATTTTCCAAATGGGTGGAAATCATAGCAATGAACAACATAACCACAAGTGCCACCATCAAGGTTTTGCGCAGACTGTTCGCTACCCATGGTTGTCCCGATATCCTAGTGTCTGACAATGGGCCTCAATTAACGGCCAGGCAGTTTGAATTATTTTTAGATAACCTAGGGGTCAGACATGCACTCATCTCACCTTACTCGTCCTGGGCTAATGGGTTGGCGGAACGTTATGTTCGCGTGGCTAAGGAAGCATTACGCAGGTCAGGCCCAGGAGATGTACAACAGAATTTGGACCAGTTCTTGTTAACCCAGCACATTACCCCAAACTCTCACACGCACATGAGTCCTGCTGAGTTACTAATGGGAAGGAAATTAAGGTCCCCACTGGACAGGTTACACCCAAGGTTTTGTACTAATGACCCAATATATGTGAACCCGGAAAGACAAATGTATTTGGGACAAAATGTATTTGTAAAGAATTTTGATGGAGGTGTAAATTGGATGAAAGGAATTGTTGTTAAACAGACTGCTCCAAAAACATATTTGGTGAAACTGGAGGATGGTCGAATGTGGAAACGGCACATTGATCACATTCGGAAACGCATGGGAAACCCCCTGGAGCAAACCGCTGACAAAACCTCTCCCATTCCAGCAGACTGTAACTTGCAACCCGATTTACTAGACATTCAAATGGACTTATCGGGTCAGGGGGAATCCTCCAGCGACGCCGAACCATCGTCCTCCTCCGAAGCCATCGTCCTCCTCCGAAGCCATCGTCGTGCCGGCCAGGCCGAATCAACCGGCCGGAGCCCCGACTAGGCCCCAGCCGCGCCGGGGGAGCAACAGCGAGCCAACCTCCACCGCCGATAGCGAGGACGCAACTGAACTGCGCAGGTCGGAGCGAGCCTCGCGGCGACCCAACAGATTGGACGACTTTGTCACATGGCTTTCTTGATGGTTGCATCCATCTAAGGAGGGAGGGGTGTTGTATCCTGTAATGGCTACCTTGTATCTCTGTAAATAGTTTGTTCCTTGCTAAGCGCTGTCTGAGCTGGAAATCAGGAAGTCGCTCCTGATTGGCTCAGACGCGCCCTGCTCTTGCTTTGGCGGGAACCGCAAATGTATAAAAGAAGCGGTTTCTCCCAAGCAGAGCAGACGGTACTCGCTGAAAGTCACTTACCTATGCTGAGCTGAATAAAAGTACCGTTCTAACCAACCCTGCCTCTGGGTTTACTTCAGTTGGGGGTTAGGGGATGATACTACGGAGTCCAGTAATGAGTTCCACGCTTCGACAACCCAGTTACTGAAGTCATATTTTTTACAATCAAGTTTGGAGCAGTTAATATTAAGCTTGAATCTGTTGTGTGCTTTTGTGTTGTTGTGGTTGAAGCTGAAGGAGTCTTTGACAGGCAGGACATTGCAGCATATGATCTTGTGGGCAATACTTAGATCATGTTTAAAGCGCCTTAGTTCTAAGCCTTCAAGACCCAGGATTGTAAGTCTAGTTTCGTAGGGTGTTCTGTTTCGAGTGGAGGAAAGAAGGGCTCTTCTGGTGAAGTATCTTTGGACATTTTCGAGGGTGTTAATGTGTTAATAATTTTTCCCTGCTGCTGCTACTGCATCTGCACTCCTTGCTTTTTTCCTCTTTCCTCCTTCCTGGCCTTGGACGAGCTTCCCTCTCTCCTGCCCAGCTCCCCTCCAGCCTCACGTGGCCACCTCCCACCTGAGGTGCAAGCAGAAGGTGTGGATGGAAGCGGCGCTGGCAGCATTTATGCTTCTGGCAGCACCCATTCGCCTAGCTATCCAGCTTGAGGCTGGAGGTGACCCAGGAAGGAGAGTGTGGGAAACGTGAAGCAAATTGCCACCCCAGCGAGCGACACTGGTAAGGTTGCAAGTGGAGGACTTAACAGTTCACTTGAATGATGATGATCATTCAAGCCACTCCCACCTGGCCACATGGCCAGCAAGCCACTCCTACCCAGTCACATGACTATTAAGCCACACCCACACAATAAGCCATACTCACAGTGTGGCAGTAAAAATTTTGGCTGCCCATTACTGCACGCAGTGCACTGTGCAATAACGATGTGCCATCCTCTATAGAAGCAACTCATTACTGGGCCACCGGCTGGGAGAACCAATCAGCACTCTTTATTCTCCCACTCTGTAAAGTGGACCTGAGTGGAAACAATTTGCTAACATGCAAATCCTAATACATAACATAAATATTAGGTGAGAAACCTCTTAGAAGAGCAGGAAAAAAGGTTTTAGTACTAAAATAATATTATTGCAATCAGTACCAGAAAAAAACCAGCTTTCTCCCTTGTGGTCACCTTCTGGATTTTAGATAGTGAAGACCTTGAAGTGATGATCAATGAGATGATGGATTGATTTACATCAGACAAGTTCCTTTAGATGAGCATACAGTCTTTTCAACTTGAGGACTGCAAGAACCAGCTTTTAAACTGAGTTGAATCATTTCGACAGTTAAATCTTGTTTCCCAGATGAAAACATTTAGGAGTGTGATCCTTTCCATCAGTCTCCCCTTAATTAGTAAACTCATCCTATTCATCAATTCCCCCAACCCTTCTGTTCCAACTGAGCCTGTGATCAGTAACAATTAGAAACAGAAATTAAAATGCTATCAAACATCAGGTAATATCCTTTGATTGGTGAGCCAAAAAATTAACACTGCACTTGATGTAGCTGCCCAGAATGGAAAAAAATGCATTTCAGTTAGTCAAGCAAAATACAAAATCCTTTTCTCAATTATAATAACTAGTTACAAATCATTTTCTCGTCTTGTCTCTGCCAGGTTGAATCTAAAAGAAAAGGTGAAGCAGGTAAAATTTAGAACAAAGATCTAATAATGTGAGGGTCACCCATTATTCTGGTGACAAGCAGTCGTTTATAATAATAACTGCAATCATGTGTATGTGCAAGTTAGTATGATTCTTTGGAGAAAGCATAGTGACATTACTGCAGTTAAATTGTTCACCTGCTGATAATGTACAGGTGGTGAACGAGCTTTGTGTTAAAATTATATAGGCCTATTCAGTAAAAGAAACATACTTTTACATAATAATTATGTATTTCCAGGAAAGAAATCTTTTACATAGTTATACAGAAGCAATCGTTTTCAGTGTGTTTCCGGTAGTACTTACTCGCTTTTATCTGAAATTGTCAGAAACAAAGGAGGGGTGGAGACAGAAAGAGCGGGTATGTTAAGAAATATATTGAAAAGGTAGCTGAGCTTTTTAAATTACTTGTGTTGGTGTTTTGCTCCACATTTTATTTATTATTTATTTATTTATTAGTTGGACTTGTATGCCGCCCCTCTCCGAAGACTCGGGGCGGCTCACAACAAGTAAAACAGTCACAACAATCCAATTAATTAAAATATTTAACGATTTAAGAAAAACCCCATGTAATAGCAAACACACACACAAGCATACCATGTATAAATTAACGTGCCCAGGGGAGATGTTTAGTTTCCCCATGCCTGACGGCAAAGGTGGGCCTTAAGGAGTTTTCGGAAGGCAGGAAGAGTAGGGGCAGTTCTAATCTCCGGGGGGAGTTGGTTCCAGAGAGCCGGTGCCGCCACAGAGAAGGCTCTTCCCCTGGGGCCCGCCAACCGGCATTGTTTAGTTGACGGGACCCGGAGAAGGCCCACTCTGTGGGACCTAATCGGTCGCTGGGATTCGTGCGGCAGGAGGCGGTCTCGGAGATGCTGGATTTGTTTCTGGGATCATGCAAATTCTCATAGACTGAAGGAAAAAAAGAAAATGTTAAAAACTTAGTATACCAGGCCAAGTCTTTTGACATTATTTAATGCTTTTTTTTCAGGGAAAGGAGAAGAAAGCATGGAAAAAACATGAAAAAGATCCAAGGAGAAGATAATTAGTGGCTTCCCTTGCATTTTGCAATTGCAAAACAAAACCCTGATTTGAAATAATCAGAAATGGCAAGTTCACAATGGATTTGCACCAAGCAATGATAGATTTAATTTAATAATTCATGAATACTCATGGTAAAGTTCCAGCTGTAAAAAAAAAAAAGATTGAATGATAGCAGTATTTTTCTGAAAAATATGGGCTTTCTCCAGTAAGGGAAAATACTGGAAAGAAAACCAAACGCAATGAATATATGTGACAATTGAATATCTAGTGATAATACAGTGCAATGGAGCTACCTCCTAAAAATTGAATAAATGGTATACTATATGCATTATATATTTAGTATATAAATGATGTAGAATAAGTGATATAAAGTCAAGTCTGGCTCTTGGTGTCTAGGCAGAAAAAAACATGCAATTTGCTTGGCAAAAGTGTGGAACATGTTTGATACTACCATTTCTGTTTTGGATTTTACACACATACACACAAACACACACACACATACACACACATGGTGGTTTTTTTTTTGACTTTTTATATTAGCTTTGGTGATCCTTCATCCAACTACATAAGCCAGACTTCCAAATCCAAAGAAAACCAGCCAATTACTGCTAATTGCTAAGGCAAATCATAGCAGTTTTCTTCAACCATGGATCTATTGAGAGATATTTGTGAATGATGGACTGAGAAATTAATTTTAAGGATCTCCGCCTTTATTGATAGTCTAAATGATGTTATGGAAGAAGAACAAGCTTCACTGGGTGTTGTGAGTGGTCCATATCCGGCTCAGCTGGTCATGGATTTTGAGGAGGACAAACCGGGACCATCTTGGTATCTTAGGCCTGTGTTTTTGCCAGATGAGGCTAAGAGTGATAGCAAAGGAGAGTTGGAACCTGAGGAATCTGGGGGACCATCAGAGACTGTAGAAAGCCCAGCTATGGTAGTGTCTGAGTCAGAGGACGAGGGGGGCGTTGAGGATCAGGAACCCCTGTTAGATGCAAGAGTAAGGAGGTTCAGAAGCAGACATGAATATCTTTATAGATGGGGGTCTAGACATTGAATATCTCTATGGGATATTTGGCCACTCCTTGACAGTATATAAAGGAAGGCTGATGGGAAAGTGGGCGTGGCAAGACAATGTTCCCAAAATGGAGAACAAAGACTGGAAGCTGAAAGCCTCTCCTAATCTTCCTGGATTCTGAAATCACCCAAAATCGCTGAAATCTCACGTGGCCATGTGGCATCTCACAAGATTTTTCTTCCTGCGCATGCACAGAAGCCAAATCTCACTCTGATGTGCCCACTCGCCCACCACTCATCTGGAGCTGCATGCGCATCGCCATTTTCCCTACTGGAACACTCATCTCCCCCCGTCCAGATAGGAACCCAATACAGTACTGCCTTTTTTAAAAAATTGATTTTTAACAATTTTAAGATACATACAACATAAAACAAGTGTATAGTGAAAAGTGCCCACCACCCAACAAACATACATACCCCACCACCAATTCATAGTTGTTTCTTGTAGAACCCACTTTGACCCAAGAGCAATATATCTATTTACATATTATAGAGCAGTGTTTCCCAACCTTGGCAACTTGAAGATATCTGGACTTCAACTCTCAGAATTCCCCAGCCAGCATTGAAGTCCAAATATCTTTATTTATTTATTTTATTTATTTATTTTATTAATCAGATTTGTATGCCGCCCCTCTCCGCAGACTCGGGGCGGCTCACAGCAATAATAATACAATGCAAACAAATCTAATATTTAAGTTAATTTAAAACCCCAATTTAGAAACCAATCATACATACTAGCATACCATGCATAAATTTTATAAGCCTAGTGGGGAGGGAAGTGTCAATTCCCCCATGCCTGACGACAGAGGTGGGTTTTAAGGAGCTTACGAAAGGCTAGGAGGGTGGGGGCAACTCTGATATCTAGGGGGAGTTGGTTCCAAAGGGTCGGGGCCGCCACAGAGAAGGCTCTTCCCCTGGGTCCCGCCAAACAACATTGTTTAGTTGACGGGACCCGGAGAAGGCCAACTCTGTGGGACCTAACTGGTCGCTGGGATTTGTGCGGCAATCTTCAAGTTGCCAAGGTTGGGAAACACTGTTATAGAGTGATTCCAATTTATTCCTTGTAGCTTGGTATCGGATTCTACTCGCCATATATCATCTTACCTTGTCCCACCATCCCATCAGTTGTCTCAAGTCAATTTCATTATCCAAATTCATCCTTAATTTCAAATTGAATATGGTCCACCATATACCTATACAAATTTTGCATTGTCCATTTTGTCGCATTCTTCCAACCCAAGACTATTACCACCTGAGCGCTTCCTATCGCTGCTTGTTTTATTTCTCTAAATTCTCCCATCGCATTGCTTTTGACTAATACTGCCCATGGCCCACTATCAGGCCTATTTGCAACTGGACTATGTGATCAGTGGGTCTTGCAATTGAGTTGTGTGAGGATGTCCGTGCAACAACGGTGGGTTGCTCCTGGTTCGGCCCAGTTCTGTGAACCAGTAGCAGTGGCGGAAATTGCTGGCCACTCACCCAGGACACTCCACCCACCTGCCTGGGACCCTTCTGTGCATGTGCAGAAGCATCGTCTGTGTGCATTTGCACATGTGCGAACCAGTAGGAATGGGTTTTAGAACCCATTACTGGCATACGACCCAACCCATTAATTGCATGATTCAAGCTGCGCTTGCATATGTATGTGCCAGCCTGCCATTCACATGACCCGGTTCCCTTTCCCCACCCAGCCAGACCGCCAAACTGCAAAGGTTATGGACCACTAAGTGGGAGGAGATAGGTGATAGGAACGATGAGAAAAACTAATAGTAATGCAACCTTAGTGAATAGTTTGACAGTGGTGAGGGAATTATTTGTTTAGCAGAGTGATGGCGTTTGAGGAAAAACTGTTCAGAGAAAAAAATTGCCTTGTTTCTAATGTACAAGAAAACATTGTGATTAAAATCTAGCATTTGTTTCTGGAGGAAATCTATT
The DNA here is from genome assembly GCF_031021105.1 of Erythrolamprus reginae. Classification (NCBI taxonomy): domain Eukaryota; kingdom Metazoa; phylum Chordata; class Lepidosauria; order Squamata; family Dipsadidae; genus Erythrolamprus; species Erythrolamprus reginae. Next base: position 357,996,740 of record NC_091950.1, on the reverse strand, counting down.
CATGGGTTACTCCTGCTAATGGAAGAAAGAAAGTTGATTGTCCAATCTCTTTTTATGGCCCCTTTTTGTCCCTCATTGCTTGCTTTGAAATAATAAATACATTTCAAGAAGGAAATTTATGAAAATGTCCTCTCTCTCCATTTCTGCTTGTGGAATGCAAATAGATCATATTTATTTTGTTTAGGGTTTTTAAAATTAATAATATTCTTCATTCTTGCAACTCTTATAAAGAGTCCATTGAACATTTATGCTCTTACACTGTTTTTTTTTAACCAGCTAGCCTTTGTTTTGAATTTCAGAAGTTGTTAAATGACAGCTTGCATTACATCAATTCATCTCAAATTAACACACAAGAGTCAAATGTATTTAACACTACTGGGGCATTTGCAGTAAATGCTTTGTAGATTTGTCAACTTTCACAGCAAGTTGTTTCTAGATCTCTTTAGTGTTGCTATGGAAACTGCAAAAATGGCTGTTAGTTGTAAATCACACACCAAGGCCTTCCACTGTTGGGTTCCCCTCCTCCCTTTCTTTACAAGCCTTAGCAGGTGTCTTGATTGGGCTTATCCTTGAAAATTATAGCTGCTCAACTATTTCAAACTGAAGTAGACCCAGAGACAGGGTTTGAGCAATCGGTACTTTTATTCAGCTCAGAGAATAAGTGACAGCTCAGCAAGGTAAAGTGACGATTCAGCGAGTACCGACTGGCTCTGCAGGGAGAAGCCGCTTCTTTATACTTTGCGGTTCCCGCCAAAGCGAGAGCCGGCCGCGTCTGAGCCAATCAGGAGCGACTTCCTGCTTGGGCTCAGACAGCGCTGGAAAAGAGGAACAAACTATTTACAGCGTTACAAGGTAGCCATTTCAGGATACAACACCCCTCCCCTCATAGTTGGACCCATCCATCAAGAAAGCCACGTGACGAAGTCGTCCAATCGGTGAGGCCTTCGAGACTCTCGCGCTGACCTGCGCAGTCCATTTTCTCCTTCGCCACTGACTGTGGAGGATGGCTCGCCGCTGTTCTCCCGGTGCGGCGGACTAGGCCTGGCGGGCCCAACGAAGGCCTCGGAGGACGAGGATGGCTCGGCGTCGCTGGATGGTTCCCCCTGGCCCGATAAGTCTCTCTGCGTGTTTCTTAGTTCGGGCAATGTATAAAAGTCTGTTGAGGGGGGAGAGTCCGAGTCAGCGGGTTGTTGTAATTGGTTTTCAGTTCGTTTCCGAATGTGGTCTATGTGTCGTTTCCACAAACGACCATCCTCCAGTTTAACAATATAAGTCTTGGGTGCATTTTGCTTAACAATAATTCCCTTCATCCAGTTTACATTTCCATCAAAGCATTTTACATATACATTTTGACCCAAATACATTTCTCTTTCTGGTTTTATGCACATTTGGTTATTATTCAAACAGAACCTTGGGTTTAACCTGTCTAGTGGTGACCTCAACTTTCTCCCCATCAATAACTCTGCAGGGCTTACATGTGTGTGCGAGTTAGGGGTAATGTGCTGGGTTAATAAGAATTGGTCCAAGTTCTGTTGCACATCTCCAGGGCCTGACCTGTGCAATGCCTCTTTAGCCACCCTTACGTAACGTTCTGCCAACCCGTTAGCCCAGGGCGAGTAAGGCGAGATGAGGGCATGTCTGACCCCCAGGCCATCTAGGAATAATTCGAATTGCCTGGCTGTTAGTTGTGGTCCATTGTCAGACACCAATAGATCAGGGCAACCATGGGATGCAAACAGTCTGCTCAATACCTTGATAGTGGCACTTGTGGTTATGTTGTTCATTGCTATTATTTCCAACCATTTGGAGAAAGCATCAACCACTATTAGGAAATACTGAGACCCCACTGGGCCAGCAAAATCAATGTGGATCCTAGACCAAGGGCCAGCAGGCTGTTCCCACTCAGCCGGAGTTGTTTTGGGGGGATTGGGCCTAGACTCTTGGCACGGGTCACACTTTGAAACCCAACTTTCAATATCAGCATCAAGCCCTGGCCACCATAAATGCCCCCTTGCTAGGCTCTTCATCCTGACAATCCCAGGATGGCCCACGTGTAACATTCTGAGTACCTTTTCCCTTAGGCGTTTGGGGATGATCACTCTATCCCCCCACAGCAAACAACCTTTTACATATGACAATTCAAGCCTTTTGTTCTTAAAATCACACAATTCAGGTTTAACAATATCATTTTGCCATCCCTTTAGAACACAGTTCACTACTTGTTTCAGGATTTGGTCTTGCTGCGTGTGTGCAGCTACCTCTTTTGCTGTGGTTAGTGGGTTTTCCTCGAGTTCTATCATTAGCACGTCTGTGGTTGGAACAGGGTCTTCTACCAAGTCTGCTATGGGGCATCTGCTGAGGCCGTCTGCATGATTGATTTCCTTCCCCCCCTTGTGGGTGAGCTCATACTGATACCCAGAGAGGAAAAGGGCCCATCTGATTAGTCTTGGAGACATAAAAGGTGGAGTGGGCTTGTTGGGGGCTAGCAGGCCTAGTAGGGGTTTGTGGTCAGTGACTAGCTCAAAATTTCTTCCAAAAATGTAATTGTGAAACTTCTTTACCCCTGCCACTAATGCCAGAGCCTCCTTGTCTAACTGGCTATAATTTCTCTCTGTGCTGGTCATGGTTCTTGAAAAAAATGCTATTGGGGCCTCTGTCTGATTAGGTAGAACGTGAGCTAGGACTCCTCCTATGCCGTACGGCGAAGCGTCGCACGTGAGCCTAATGGGTAGTGAGGCACTATATTGGACTACTACACTTTTAGAAGTTAGTAAATTTTTTATTTGAGCAAAGGCTTCACGTTCAATTTTCCCCCATGTCCAGCGGGCTTCCTTCTGGAGTAAACGATGGAGAGGCTCTGCTACTGTTGCCTTCTGCTTTAAAAAAACGGAATAAAAATTAAGGAGGCCCAAAAATGCTTGCAACTCACTCTTATCTCGTGGCTCTGGGGCTTCTCTAATTGCTCTCAGCTTCTCAGTTGTGGGGTGGATACCTTCTTTATCTATTTTATATCCTAGGAATTCAATACTGTTAGTTCCCCAGACACATTTATCAGGCTTGATTCGTAACCCTTTGTCCTGTAGCCTCTTAAGTACTTCCCTTATTCTTTTGTTCACTTGTTCCTGGTTTTCCCCTGCAATTAAGATGTCATCAAAATATGGGATGGCCCCATTTACCCCTGACAATAGGCGTTCCATGATGCTCTGGAATATCCCTGGGGCTATGCTCACCCCAAACTGTAACCTCGTGCATTTGAAAGCCCCCCTGTGCGTTACAATTGTTTGAGCGTTTGCTGTTTGTTCATCGACCGGAAGTTGCTGGTAAGCCTGCGCCAGGTCGATCTTTGCGAACCTTTTCCCCTCCCCCAGGGAGTGTAAGAGTTGTTGCACAACCGGAATGGGGTAGGGGTGGTGTTGGAGTGCCTTATTCAGGGTTGATTTGTAATCAGCGCAAACTCTTAAGGAGCCATCTGGCTTCAGGGGTGTCACTATGGGAGTTTCCCATGGCCCCTGTTCCACAGGGACCAAGATACCTTGACTAATGAGTTTGTCCAGCTGTAAGTCTAGCTTGGGGAGAAGCGGGAGGGGAACCCTGCGAGGTTTCAGTCTAACTGGTGGGACCTTGGGGTCAATAGAGAAAGATATGGGGGTTCCCTTATACAATCCTAAGGTGGGGCTGAACACTTCAGGGAACTCTTTCACAAAGTTAGGCATAATATCACAGTTTACATTACACACACCCGAAATTTCAATCCCCAACGGTTCCATCCATGCTAGCCCTAGCAGGGAGTGTTTGGCCCCCGTCACAATAAGCATGGGAAGGGTACATTTGACATTCTTAAATACAATAGGTACATTTGCAGTTCCCAGGACCGAGATTACCCCCCCTTGGAAGTCTCTGATCACCAAAGAGGTTTGAATTAGGTCAGCCTCAGACACATTAGGCATATATAGCTTAAATTTTTCCCAGGGCATGATGGTATATCTCGAACCCGTATCTAGCTCCATTGAGCAAGGCTGGTTATTTAGCAACAACGAGATAACAATTTTAGCCCCCTTTTTGGTTGCCGTGTTATTCACGGAATATTGAGAGTTACCTCTATTGTAGTCTCGGTTAGCGGTGGGGTAATTCCTTTGACCCGAGTTGCGGAACGGTCTCCTTTCTCGCGATTGGGGGGGGTGGTTTTGGGGTCGCTGGTATTGTTGTGTGGCAAAAGTTTCTTCTGGTGCCGTTGCCCTGCATGCGATGGCGATGTGGCCTCTCCGGTTGCAACGGCGGCAAGTGGTGTCGCGGAACGGGCATCGATGGCGCTGGTGATTTCCCCGGCAGCCCGCGCAGGGGGCTGGATGAGTAGCTCTAGGGTGTCTCGGTTGGTCTTGCAGGAGGAGGCAGTCGTCCCCGTTGCTAGTTAGCTGGCCGCGGACGTCTGTTCCCATGGCGCTGGGAGACTCGGCGTCGATTTTGGCAATGGTTTCTCGCCTTCCGTGCTCTTTTAATTCTCTTGCCGCTGCGTCGGCTGCTTCCGCGGTTTGCGCTAATTTGATTACGGTTTGTAGAGTCGGCTCGTCTTCGGTGAGGAGTTTACTTCTCACTGTGTGGTTCTTCATGCCGAAAATCAAGGCGTCGGTGAGGCGAGCTTCCGGATCTTGAAACTTGCATTGAGCGAGTACCGTTCGAAGCCGCGTTGTGAATTGGCTTATCGACTCGGTTTCTCTCTGAGCCATCATGTGAAATTGATGCCGGTAAACCACGGCTGGTCTGGTTGGTTTAAAATGGCTCGCTAGTTTCTGTTGAAGGACGTCCCACGCTGTGGCTCTTGCTTGTTCTGGTTCGGTGAGAGTTTGGGCAAGTCTACGGATCTCTGCGCCGCAGTAGTTTAGAAAAATAGCCCGTCTGCGATCGGCTCCGGCGTCCTGCATTCCCGCCGCCTCGAGGAATATCTCGAAGGTGGCCATGTACTCGTCCCAAGTCATTTTCTCGGCATCGAAAAGTTCTGGAGCCTGGCCGATCTGGATTTTGTCCATGTTGCACGCGAAGTTCTTCCGTTCGTTCGTCGCCAGTGAAGTAGACCCAGAGACAGGGTTTGAGCAATCGGTACTTTTATTCAGCTCAGAGAATAAGTGACAGCTCAGCAAGGTAAAGTGACGATTCAGCGAGTACCGACTGGCTCTGCAGGGAGAAGCCGCTTCTTTATACTTTGCGGTTCCCGCCAAAGCGAGAGCCGGCCGCGTCTGAGCCAATCAGGAGCGACTTCCTGCTTGGGCTCAGACAGCGCTGGAAAAGAGGAACAAACTATTTACAGCGTTACAAGGTAGCCATTTCAGGATACAACACCAACAATGATACATAGCTCAAAACTTTTTAAAGAAAAGCTTCTGTTGTTTGGATAAATTACTCCCTCATTTTTTCTCCTCAGTAGTTTGCACTATTAAATTGTTGAGTCCCAGCATGAACATAAAGACAGGAAGAAAATTAACATCCAAATTCTTTCAAATCTGGTTAAAATTGAATAATCTTAAATATAATCTGTTGTATCCTGTAATGGCTACCTTGTATCTCTGTAAATAGTTTGTTCCTTGTTAAAGCGCTGTCTGAGCTAGAATCAGGAAGTCGCTCCTGATTGGCTCAGACGCGGCTGCTCTTGCTTTGGCGGGAACCGCAAATGTATAAAAGGAGCGGTTTCTCCCAGGCAAAGCAGACGGTACTAGATGAAAGTCACTTACCTTTTCTGAGCTGAATAAAGGTACTGTTTTCACCTAACCCTGCCTCTGGGTTTATTTCAGTGGCGACGACGGACGGAAGAAACCTCGCGTCCAACATGAACAACCTCCAAATTGGCCGGGCTCCTGAGTTCTTCGATCCCGAGAAGACTTCCTGGGACAACTACTTAGCCAACTTCGAGATCTTCCTCGAGGCAGCAGGAATACGGGACGCCGATGCCGATCGGAGATGGGCCAACTTCCTAAACTACTGCGGTCCAGAAATCTGCGCCCTCGCCCAGACTCTCACCGACCCGCTGCCAGCAAGATCCGTCGCTTGGGACGTCCTGCAAGCCAAGCTTGCGAGCCATTTCAAGCCAACAAAACCAGCCATGGTTTTCCGGCACCAGTTCTCCAGAATGGCTCAGCGCGAAGCGGAATCAATCAACCAATTTGCAACGCGACTTCGAACGGTGCTTGCGAAATGCAAGTTTGACAACCCGGAAGCTCGCCTCACCGATGCCTTAGTCTTTGGCATGAGAAACGCCTCGGTCAGGAACAAACTCCTCACCGAAGACGAACCGACCCTACAAACAGTGATTAAGCTAGCACAAACCGCAGAGGTCGCCGACGCCGCTGCTAAAGAGCTGATGGATCACGAAAGGAAAGAAGTCATCGCCAAGATAGACTCCACGTTTTCCCGCGCCGAGAACCCAGACGACCTCAGCCCACCAGCTCGCAATGAGGACAGCTGTTTCCTGCTGCAAGACCAGCCGAGACAACACAGATTTCCTCACCCCGCCGCCCCCTGCGCCGGCTGCCGAGGAAACCATCAGCGCCAACGATGCCCCTTCCGGGACGCCATATGCCGCCGCTGCAACCGACGCGGCCACATCGCCGAAGCCTGCAGAGCATCTACACCGGAGGAAACCTTCTCTACTCCGCGCCATCAACGATCCCAGAATCAAACACCTCAACCGCGAGAAAACCGACCTTTCCGTTTTTCGGGCCGAAAGAACTACTCAGCCGCTAACCGCGACTACTCAAGAGGTAACACTCAATTTTCCGTGAATAACACGGCAACAAAAAATGGGGGCAAAATTGTTATTTCATTACTTCTAAACAACAAGCCATGTTCTATGGAACTTGACACGGGGTCTAAATACACCATTATGCCGTGGGAAAAGCTTAAATTGTACATGCCTAACCTATCTAAATCTGAGCTATTGCAAACCTCATTGGTAATTAGAGATTTTCAAGGGGGGATAATCTCTGTTCTGGGCAAAGTGAATGTACCTATCGTGTTTAAGAATGTTAAATGTACCCTGCCTATGATTGTTGTTACAGGGGCTAAGCACTCTCTCCTGGGGTTGGCTTGGATGGAACCTTTGGGAATTGAAATTTCTGGTATTTGTACTGTTAACTGTGATAGCATGCCTAACTTTTTACAAGAGTTCCCTGAAGTGTTTAGCCCCACCCTGGGATCGTATAAAGGTCCCCCTATCTCGTTTTCTGTTGACCCCAAGGTCCCGCCTGTCCGGCTCAAACCTCGCAGGGTACCCCTTCCGCTCCTTCCCAAACTTGACCTGCAGCTGGATAAGCTCGTAAGCCAAGGCATTTTAGTTCCTGTGGAGTAGGGACCATGGGAAACACCCATAGTCACGCCTCTAAAACCGGATGGCTCCTTAAGAGTTTGCGCTGACTATAAATCCACGCTAAATAAGGCCCTCCAACATCACCCTTACCCCATTCCGGTGGTACAACAACTCCTGCACTCCCTGGGGGAAGGGAAAAGGTTTGCAAAGATCGATCTCGCGCAAGCTTATCAACAATTACCTGTCGATGAACCGACAGCAAACGCGCAAACAATTGTGACCCACAGGGGTGCCTTTAAATGTACCAGATTACAGTTTGGAGTAAGCATAGCCCCAGGGATATTCCAAAGCATAATGGAACGATTGTTATCAGGGATTAAAGGGGCCATTCCCTATTTTGATGACATCTTAATTGCAGGGGAAAACCAAGAACAGCTCAACAAAAGGATAAGGGAAGTACTTCAGAGACTTCAGGACAAAGGGTTGAGAATTAAGCCTGATAAATGCGTCTGGGGAACCAACAGTGTAGAGTTCCTAGGTTATAAAATCGATAAGGAAGGTATCCACCCCACGACTGAGAAACTGAGAGCCATTAGAGAAGCCCCAGAGCCACAAAATAAGACTGAATTGCAAGCTTTTTTAGGCCTTCTTAATTTTTACTCCGTTTTTTTAAAACAGAAGGCAACAGCAGCAGAGCCTCTACACCGCTTGCTCCAGAAAGAAACCCCTTGGACATGGGGGAGAACTGAACACGAAGCCTTTGTACAAATAAAACAATTATTAACTTCTAAAAGTGTGGTAGTGCTACCTATCAGGCTTACGTGCGACGCTTCCCCGTACGGCGTGGAAGGAGTCTTGGCTCACGTTTTGCCTAACAAAACAGAGGCCCCAATTGCTTTCTTTTCCAGAACGATGACCAATACTGAAAGAAATTATAGCCAACTAGATAAGGAGGCTCTAGCTTTAGTGGCAGGGGTGAAGAAGTTTCATAATTATCTTTTTGGAAGAAGTTTTGAATTGGTTACTGACCACAAGCCCTTATTGGGTCTCTTAGCCCCCAACAAGCCTACTCCTCCATTTATGTCCCCAAGATTAATCAGATGGGCCCTTTTCCTCTCAGGATACCAGTACGAGCTCATCCATAAAGGCGGTAAAACCATCAACCACGCAGATGGCCTCAGAAGGTGCCCCATGGCAGAGTTAGTGGAGGACCCTGCCCCATCTGCTGATGTCTTAATGATAGAGCTCGAAGACAACCCACTAACTACTGCAAGGGAGGTGGCTGCACACACGCAGCAAGACCCAATCCTAAAACAGGTGGTAAATTGTGTACTTAAGGGATGGCAAAATGACTCTGTGAAACCTGAATTGTGTGACTTCAAAACCAAAAGAATTGAATTGTCATATGTAAAACTGAGAGAAAAAAAGTTGGAAGACTTTCCCAATAAATCTGCTTTCTCCATTGATTTTAAGGACATTTTTATTTAGCAAACTAATCCTTTGGGTTTACATTGAAATATGTATTTAAATACTTTTAAGAATATTAAAATTATGAGCCAGGGTGGTGCAGCAGGGTACTGCAGGCCGCTGAATCTGACTGTAGATCTGTAGATCAGCAGTTCAAATCTCATCACCGGCTCAAGGTTGACTCGGCCTTTCATCCTTCCGGGGTGGGTAAAATGAGGACCCAGATTGTGGGGGCAATATGGTGGCTCTGTTAAAAAGTGCTACTGCTAACATGTTGTAAGCCACCCTGAGTCCAAGGAGAAGGGCAGAATAAAAATCAATCAATCAATCAAACAAACAAACAAACAAACAAATAACATTGTTGCATCTGAGCGCTGGACAAATGGACCAAAGTCACACAACGTAGCCTTTATCCGGCTAACTAGGAAAACAGCAACAGTAAGCAACTAAATATAGGCAGCAGGCTTGGGTTTGTAAGTGGAAAATGGTTCTTGAGAAGAGGCAAAAAAATCTTGAACACCCGGTTCTTATCTAGAAAAGTTCTTAAGTAGAGGCGTTCTTAGGTAGAGGTACCACTGTATATCTTCTATGGCAGTGTTTCCCAACCTTGGCAACTTGAAGAGATCTGGACTTCAACTCCCAGAATTCCCCAGATGGCATTCACTGGCTGGGGAATTCTGGGAGTTGAAGTCCAGATCTCTTCAAGATGCCAAGGTTGGGAAACATTGTTCTATGGATTTGAAAAATGGGCAGAGCAAGTCTGATTCTGTACTGAGCTACTGTGTGGAAATGCTCTCAAAGAATCAAACTTTGGCTCTCTTTATATTTGCCTATAATTACAAAATTTTTGATTTCATGGATTTAGCAAAGGCCATTCAAGATATTTTGCTGCCTCAGGCATAAAGCAGATGGTGTCATGATTTTCCTCTCCCCTCCTAGTCAAGAAGGAAAGGCTCCAAGGCCAATCAAGTGATATAATTGGTGTCTTAAACAGCTATTTCCCTTCTGCTTCTAACTTCCCTAGAAATAAAAATAGAAGAGACATATATACAGGAATTAACTGTTTGCAACTCTTGCATGATTTTTACTTTACTGTGCCTAAGAGTCATACTTACTGGAGAAGAATTAATCCCACTACACCTAATTAGTAGGAAAGGCAGAATGTAATAATTACTGTTTTTAGGAAGGATTGTTTTTCCTTGCTCTGTTCTCTATTAAATACCGGCGAAACAGAAGCCATCAATTCATTGGTAGTCAAGCTTCATGAGCTTAAAGCTTAAGAGGGGCATATCCCCCACTTCCACATAACCAACCACCATGATTACCGTGTAGCGGGGTGTCAAACTCACATCATCACGGTTGTCACGAGATGTATTGAGATTTTCCCCCTTCGCTAAACTGGGTGTGGGTGTGGCCAGCGCGTGATGCATTTGGCCATGGGCCGCGAGTTTGACAGCCCGGCTATATAGGATTCTTTGAAATGGACTAAGGAGGAGTGTGTATAAGTGCACCATTGTGCCTACCATCCCTATCCTAATGTACCCATGTATTTGTAAAATTTCTTGTACTCATAACCATGCTTGTACTTCTTATTTATTTATTTAATTTATTTATTTGATTTTTTAAAAATGCCGCTTCTCGTTAGACTCAGGGCGGCTTACAACATGTTAGCAATAGAACTTTTTAACAGAGCCAGCATATTGCCCCCACAATACGGGTCCTCATTTTACCCACTTCGGAAGGATGGAAGACAGAGTCAACTTTATATATTCACAATATTGTTTATACTTTGTTTATACTTTGTCTGTAATCATCTATACTCTTGACAAAATAAATAAATAGGTAACAAGCTAATAGGCTCTATTTTAGTTTGATTATTATTATTTTTAATTAAGAAAGCATATTTGCATAAGAATCTGCTGCTTACCCACCCTCAAAGAAGAAGAGAGATATTAGAGTTATATATTCAATGTCACAGCCAAATGTAATTGCTAATATTAGTTCTTTGGTACATTTCTTTCTGATATTTCAAAATGTTCACTTTATAATCTGCATTTGAAACTTGTCCAATTGTAGATTTATCAGGAAATTTCTGCTCCCATACCTTTAACCTTAAAATGTGATTGAATTTTAGGAGAAAAACATGGAAAGGATTCAATTTCATTTGAGTTATTGCTGACATACCCTCTTAAGCAATAATAGAATTGGTACCTGAAACATACTTACATTCTCCAGAAAATAAAATTGTCTTTATATAAGGTTCTGTTTTATGCAATTATCGTGGTGGATGGGGGAAAAGGCTATATGAACACTAATAAAATAATATTTCCAAGTGAAAGCTCTTAGTGTTGTGTGTTTGTGTGTGGGTGTGAGGAAGAGAGCGCTAGGCTTCTGTAAATATAAAAACTATAGAAAATAGAGAACGATATGATTTCATAATTTTTATAATGGTGACATAAAATCTTTCTAGAAGTAAAAGTACATCAGAGGAAAACAAAAAATTAAGATCTTTTGAACTCACAGTTGCTGTTAAATAAGGGTCGTTATAATTTGCATATTATTTCATAAATATACAGCTCAAAAGCGATCATTCTGTCAAAAGGTAAGTTAAGAAATTTGAACCATATATCAAAATATACTCTTCATACTCAGATGACACAAGAGACCTCGGAGTCTTGGTGGATAATCAACTAAACATGAGCCAACAATGTGCAGCAGCAGCTAAAAAAGCCAACACAATCCTAAGCTGCATCAACAGGGGAATACACTCCAAGACCAGGGAAGTCTTAATACCACTCTACTACGCCCTGGTCCGACCACACCTGGAGTACTGCATCCAGTTCTGGTCACCACACTTCAAAAGAGACATTGAAACTCTGGAGAAGGTGCAAAAAAGAGAAGCCAAGATGATTAAGGGACTGGAAACCAAGACTTACAAAGAGAGACTGAAGGAACTGGGCATGGATAGCCTAGAGAAAAGGAGGGGCAGAGCGGACATGATAGCAGTCTACAAGTATACGAGGGGATGTCACAGAGAGGAGGGGATCACTTTATTCTCCAGGGCACCAGAGGGCCGGACGAGGAACAACGGCTGGAAGCTGACCAAGGAGAGATTCAACATGGAGATAAGGAGGAACTTCCTGACGGTCAGAGCAATCAACCAATGGAACAACCTACCAGCGGACGTTGTGAACTCCAACACACTGGACATTTTTAAGAGAAGATTGAACTGCCACTTGACTGGTGTGCTATAGGGTTCCTGCTTGGGCAGGGGGTTGAACTTCATGGTCTTCATGGTCCCTTTCAACTCTAAGAATAAATAAATAAAAATAAAAAACTTTTAAAATTCCAAATCTAACAAAAGGGACACTGCACCAAACCAGAGGGGGCATTCCATAATCTGCTGAACATATTTGCCCTTGAATCCCAATTTGTACTTCCGAAATGAGCTACAAATTCAGACTTTTTTCTCAATTTTGGATGGTGAGAAATTTGGGAAACAGAAATCATTCTCCTCTTTTAAATGACAGAAGCCTCCACCCACCCCAATTGGATCTCCCTTATGAAATATCGGGGTTGTAAAGATTACCTTCTGCTGAGATATAAGCTGCAATGGTTAGTGTGGTTTGGGTTTAGTGTGTGTTGTGTAAATCCAGCCTTTTTTAAAAAAACCCTCAATAAATCATTGGTAAAAATCTACTAACAAAACAAAACATTTGCTAGAACAATTATTGAATACAGCTTACCTGTCTGGAACCCGCAATGCACACCAGATATCAATACAATGGAGAGAGTCCAAAAATATTTCACAACAAGAGTTCTCCACTCCTCTGCTCACAACGTAATACCTTATTCCACCAGACTTGAAATTTTGGGCTTAGATAGCCTAGAATTTTGTCACCTTCGATCTGATCTAAATGTAGTTCATAAAATCATTTGCCACAATGTCCTACCAGTCAATGATTTCTTTAGCTTCAACCACAAGAATACACGAACACAGAATCGATGCAAACTTAATGTAAACCCTTCCAAACTCAACTGCAAAAAATCCAACTTCAGCAACAGAGTGATCAATGCCTGGAATGCACTAACTGACTCCCCAACCCCCAAAACTTTAACCTTAGACTGTCTACATCAACCTCACCCAATTCCTAAGAGGTCTGTAAGGGGTCTGCATAAGCGCACCATTGTGCCTATTGTCCTTATCCGAAAAACTGAATATGGCTTAGGATAAATTGGGGGGCTTTTCTGCAATGGCTCAACATTTTCTATGGTTTGTTGGGGCATTGAACTAGTATGACTGAGGAGATGAGAAAAGATGTTGGGTTTTTTTGGGGGGGAGGGTTATGTATACTCAGTGGGTCAAGAACACTGAGTCATAAAGCACCTGTGTTGCATTTCTTTTAACCTTTTGTTAAAAAGATTTTGTGTCTTGTTAGTGAAAACCAGCATTTTCTGCTTTGCAAGTAGGGATACCTTGAAGAAGAGATCAGCTGACGGCTCAAAGCCAAGTCCTTTTCATGTAGTATCACATGAAAATTTATTTATTTTATTTATTTATTTATTGTTAGAGTTGAAAGGGACCATGCAGGTCGTCAAGTTCAACCCCCTGCCTGAGCAGGAATCCTAGAACACCCTAGCCAAGTGGCATTCCAATCTCCTCTTGAAAGTGTCCAAAGTTGGGGAGTTCACAACCTCCGCAGACAGGTTGTTCCAATGGTTGATCGCTCTGACTGTCAGGAAGTTCTTCCTTACTTCTAGGTTGAATCTCTCGTTGGTCAGCTTACAGCCATTGTTCCTCGTTCGGCCCTCTGGTGCTCTGGAGAATAGAGTGACCCCCTCCTCTCTGTGGCATCCCCTCATATACCTGTATACAGCTATCATGTCCCCTCTGGCCCTCCTTTTCTCAAGGCTATCCATGCCCAGTTCCCGCAATCTCTCTTCGTAAGTCTTGGTTTCAAGTCCCCTAATCATTTTGGTTGCTCTTTTCTGCACCTTCTCAAGAGTTTCAATGTCTCTTTTGAAGTGTGGTGACCAGAACTGGATGCAGTACTCCAGATGTAGTCTGACCAGGGCATAGTAGAGTGGTATTAATACTTCCCTTGTCTTGGAGTGTATTCCCCTGTTGATGCAGCTTAGGATGGTGTTGGCTTTTTTGGCCGCTGCTGCACATTGCTGGCTCATGTTTAGTTGATTATCCACCAAGACTCCAAGATCTCTTTCGCAGTTACTGCTGCTGAGTGGGTTTTTTCCCAGGCTGTATGTGTGTCTATAATTTTTTCACTCATCTGCAAAATAATGGGGCCAGATGAAATGCACAGCTCCAGTTGAGTCTGATGTGTTTTATTATCACAGAGATGGAGGTCTCTCTCTTCAAGATGGATAAACCCTAGCTGGATCAAGTTGATGGGAATTCAAGAGGAAACTTCAGGAAGATGCTATTGTCCTGGTTATCATGCCAGAATGATATGATATAAAAATCATGAGGCCCCTAGAATTGTTTGAGGTTTTTTCTTCCCTCTCTTAGAACATAATTAGCATTGCTCAAAGAGGAAAGGTTTTGGGATTTTTTAAGATTAAGATGGAAGAGTTTATCTGAAACTTAAGAACTTAAGATGTGTGGATTTTATCTCTTGGAAATCTGGGAGTTGCATCTTAACATTGCCAAGGTTAAGAAACCCTAGAATCGGGAGTACGCAATAATAATTTTCCTTTTGTAACTTCAATTTTGAATAGGCTGTTTTTATTAGAAATAAGTGCTTCTCAGATCTGTTATGGTGAATCAAGTGTTTCTTCCTGGACCATTCCCCACTTACATCTTATGACAGCACAAATATGCCCTGACAACCTCTTTTTTGTCATGTCCTACTAATTACTTTCATCTCATCTCCACCTAAGACTGAGACAGGCTTAAGTTGCCTTTATTTGTGCTGGTATTATGATAGTGTTTTCCGTTTATAGTTTACCGTTATTCAATGTATTATTACCCAAAATATATCAAATCTATTAAGTTTTGTCACTCATCACTTTGGCACTTTGGCAGGTGATTGTAGTGACTTGAAACAGAGGCAATAAACACATGGGATAAAGATTGGCATTGGAGAAATTCCAAGGTAGTATAGTTTTTGATTGACTCAGGGATAGCCCTCACAGAATCATAAAATTAAAGTGTTGGAAGGATCTTGGAGATCATCTAGTCCAGAGTTTCCAACCTTGGCAACTTGAAGATATCTGGACTTCAACTCCCAGAATTCCTCAGCCAGCATTTGCTGGCTGTGGAATTCTGGGAGTTGAAGTCCAGATATCTTCAAGTTGTCAAGGTTGGGAAACACTGATCTAGTCTATGAAGTGCAGGAATCTTCTACTAGCATCCATGACAATTATCTTTTAAATGTTTCCAGTAAAGAACAAATTCACCACCTCCTGAAGCAGTCTCTTCTACCGCTGAACATCTCTTAACCATTACCAAATTGTTCTTGATGTCCAGCTAAATTATACTTTCTTATTTCTTGCTTTTATCTACTGGAACAACACTAAGTAATTCTGTCCCACAGCAAGATCCTAGAGCAGTGATGGTGAACCTATGACACGGGTGCCACAGGTGGCACGCGGAGCTAAATCTGCTGTCATGTAAGCCGTTGCCCTAGCTCAGCTCAATGTGCATGTGTGTGCCAGCCATCAGATTTTTTGTTTGCACAGAGGCTCTGGGAGGGTGTTTTTAGCTTCCAGAGAGCCTCCGGAAACTTCAGATCGTGCAGAATGCAGCTGCGAGATCAATCATGGGCTTCCCTAGGTATGCCCATGTTACACCAACACTCCGCAGTCTGCATTGGTTGCTGATTAGTTTTCGGTCACAATTCAAAGTGTTGGTTATGATCTATAAAGCTCTTCATGGCATCTGGCCAGAATACCTCCGGGACCATCTTCTCCCGCACAAATCCCAGCGACTGGTTAGGTCCCACAGAATCGTCCTTCTCCGGGTCCCGTCGACTAAACAATGTCGTTTGGCGGGACCCAGGGGAAGAGCCTTCTCTGTGGCAGCCCCAACCCTCTGGAACCAGCTCCCCCCAGAGATTAGAATTGCCCCCACCCTCCTTGCCTTTCGCAAGCTCCTTAAAACCCACCTCTGTCATCAGGCATGGGGGAATTGAGATATTCTTTCCCCCCCAGGCCTATACAAGTTATGCATGGTATGTTTGTATGTACGTTTTGTTTTTTAAGAAGGGGTTTTTTAATGATTTTTTAATTATTGGATTTGTAATATATTGTTTCTATTGTTGCTGTGAGCCGCCCCAAGTCTGCGGAGAGCGGCGGCATACAAATCTAATTAATAATAATAATAATAATAATAATAATAATAATAATAATAATAATAGGGGAGGGCGTTTTTACCTTCCTCTGGCTCCAGGGAAGCCTTTGGAGTCTGGGGAGGGCAAACACCAGCCTACTCGGCCCACCAGAAGTTGGGAAACAGGCCATTTCCGGCCTTCAGAGGGCCTCTGTGAGGACGGGGGAAGCTGTTTTCCTCCCCAGGCATTGAATTATGAGTGTGGGCACTCACGCATGTGCGGTAAAAAAGGTTCACCATCACAGTCATAGAGATTCCTATAGAATGACATCTTCCAAATGTTTGCACAGCTCTTCTTTTCCAGCCATTTGGAATGATTTTCACTAACCAGTTTTAGTTTTGCCACCATGAGTTATTTGTAAAAATAATATTGATGGAATATAAATAAAAAAATTAAATTAAGATCAACACAATTAGAGTCCAACACATTTATATCTCTAAACTATAGAAAAGTCTGAGTCTTTGAATATTTTTTACAGGAAATATTTAAATTGAAGAAAATTAAATTAAATTAAATTAAATTGAAATTAAAGGTCTTTTTCTGCCGTCAATCTTCTGTTTCTTCTATGTTTCCATGTTTTCTAAAGCAGATGATAATAAAGAAGGGATAGAAATCAAATCAATCAATGAGTTTTTTTTAAAGTCTACATTCTATTTTGGATAAAGAGTCTGTGGAGAGGGGCGGCATACAAATCTAATAAATAAATAAATAAAGTTCCAGGAGCATCATGCAATAACCTTACTAGGACACATAGCTAGAAATTCCCATGAAACAGTATTTGATAAATCAGAGCAATGTGATTGATTTTTGTTTGTGTTTCACAAATATTTTGACAAGACTAACTTTCCCTTTTGTGAGTAATTGTAATGAAAGACAATAATTCCCTCTAATTCTGTTAGTTCAATAAGTCTCACAATGTAATTTTATACTTTTGCTACCAGACACTTGGCAATACTATAGAAACAGAATTTGCAGAAAAATGACTACTATTTGGGACAGTCAAAACCTTAAATTAATAATAAATAAATAATTTATCTATTATTGGCTCCCAAACAGATGTTTCAAATTCTTTGATTTGAAAGTAAAATATAATTAGCCTTATGGAAGAATATTACCATTAAAGTCTGTATCTTTAAACTTGCAACATCATAATAAATCTATGACTCTATTCACATAGCATGCAATTAAAGCCAAGCAAAAACAATGTGATTTATTGTGTTATGCAAATCCACCTAATCTGTTGTGTGAACACTATCTACAAATCAACAGCAACATAATACATTAGACAAAACCATGCTTTGTCTCCATTATGGTTCATCAAGCCACACTAGACTATTTATTAATAATTGTACCATCTGCACAACTCCAGATTATGTGTTCTCCCTGTCACACCACCCAGCTGCTTACTACATTGTGTATCGTATCTAACCTTGCTATCTGTTTTGACTCCTTGAAATAATTTCTCAGGATTATTTTTATACGTCTGTTTGTTAAAAGGTGAGCTGTGAGATGGTTGAGATTTTATTTTATTTGTGTGTAAAAGTTGTAAAGGGGGAAGAAAACATTGACAACTGTGGGGATTGTGCACGTACAGTGGTCTGAGCAAGCTCTCAAAATGACAAACAGAATAATTTTTAATTTTTAATAATCAATACCCCCCCATCCTGCAAAAGGTCTGGCCAGTTAATCATTTTAATTTCAGAAACGTCACTATTGATTTGCTACAGGGTATCGTTTATTCTTTTTTTATTATTTATTGCATTTGAATAAATCATAGTGGGTGATTGATAACTAGTGTAATGTCACCAGAGATGGGAGGATTAGGAGACATTTAAGTGCAAAACAGAAGTGTCAAATTTTAGTCAAGATTAATAGATCTATTTTGTTCCTTGATAGCAACAAAAATGAAAAATTGCACTGCACAAAATAGGTGGATTTCCATTAGGTTTTGAGAGGATTGGTTTAGAGGGCAGCTGCAGTCCGATATCTTATTTCTACATTGATATTGTCACTAGAAATCCTTCCAATGCATTTAAGATTAAGCCCTGCTAGTCTTGACTTGCCTTTTTTCATAATTTGATTTGCCAGTTTATCCTCCATTTTTCAATGAAAAGCTACCTTTCTCCCTGAGTTTTAGTAACTTAAACACACTAAAACCACTTGCCTTGGTTTTCCTCACCCAAAATAAAATTAAATATCATTGGGGAAAAAATCAACAACAGTTATGTATATTAAATATACAGCACAGTTATATAATGTAAAAAATATAACATAAAATAAAGTTTCCTTGGTAAAATTAGCTGCCTCCCTACTAATTCCCAATTATCCAAAATTATAACACAATACAGATAGTCCTTGACTTACAACCACAACTGAGCCTCAAATTTCTGTTGTTAAATGAGTTTTGCCCCCATTTTATGATTTTTCTTGCCACAGTTGTTAAATGAATAATTGCAGTTGATGCATAAATCAATCCGTGGTTGTTAAATGAATCTAACTTCTCCATTGATTTTGCCTGTCAGAAGGTCGTAAAAGGTAAATCCACATGACCCCGGGACACTGCAGCCATCAGAAATATAAGCCAATTGCCAGGCATATGAATTTTCATTATAATTACAGAGAACTACAAAAGACTACCTCAACAAATCTTCAGCTTATTAGTATTTCCTGTGGCATAGAGGTGGATTTCTGCGGGTTCATTTTAGTACTATGTACATAACTGACTGGGTTTGGCAATATCTAAACAAACTAACAATGTATGCTTAAATGTATTAAAACACTATAGCTTTAAGAGTTAGTGTTACGGATTGCCATAAGATAGAGCCAGAAACGCAATTCTCTTTCTCTGCTATTTCTGTTATGTTCTCTGTAGTAGAAACTATATGTTAAATGCTGGTTTATGTATTTGTAAGCTGAACAAGTAAGACTTATAGAATTGTATATGTATTGACTGATTTAACCCGTGTATGACTAGGACTGTTCTTGACTATGATATTTGCCAAAGTAAATAATATTTTATACACTTAATGTATCTGGTTTATATGACTGAACCATTATTCATATCTCTGGGTTATCAGCTGGATATCTGCTGGAACTCCGTGTTTCCTCTGTGTATTTGTATCTTTGACAACTCAGAGATCACTCATGCATGTCTGTCACTCATTCAATCCAATTTACCTAATGGCTGTAGTTGGGAGTAGGGATGGGGTGGATAAAGAACTACATAGGTTGCCTTGAACTCCTGGACAAAATAAATAGTATATAAATCTAACAAATAAGTAAATAAATAATAAAACTATAATCAATCTAAGCAGGAAAGATGATTATATTCTTTCTTCTTAGATAGTGGATTTAATTTACAATTCTTAATATATTGCTTAAGAAGGAACTCTGGGGATTCAATGAGAGGAGCTGCTAATTAGCTGGTATCAGCCATAGTTTTTCAAGTACAGAAAGTTCTGGTCTTTGTAACAGGAAACTTTATGTTAGTTTTTATAAATATTTGGCTTTCCTGTCTCGAAAACCAGTAATTGTTTTCTATGGAGTCAAGATGGAGTCAAGGCGCTATTCCCCCCCCCCAAAGTTATATAGAGGACGTCTCTTAGTCTGGAAATCATCATTTCTTAATATTGTTAGCATTAAATATAAACAAGCTACCTTCTACTAGAACAGAGGGTTAGCCATGCCAGCCGGTGAAGAAATACAACCAGTCTTAAAAGACTAACAGTTTAGGAGGTCAGTTCATTAGAATCATGAAATTATGAGGAAGACATGAACAACTAGAGGCTTGGAAGGGATAAACAATGAAGCCAGAGGGAAATTAGATACAGAAAATGCAGATTGATGCTACTGCACTATTAACAATTGCTATTCTCAAATATGTAAATATTAACATGGTTTGAACTATGTTAATTACCGACAAACTAGTCTATTGTATGATTTATTTATTTTTTTAAACTTTTTCTGATTCATATGCACAATGGAGAGTTCTTAGATTGGACAAAAGAAATATTTGTGGAAAGTTTTTCCGTAGGACTCAGGGCGGCTTACAACAATAAAAACAATAAAATGGTACAAAACAACAATAAATAAAGCCCCATGACTCTAACAAACCCAATTATAACACACACACACCCAAAAAATCCCAAACAAACATGATTCGGGGATGTCTGGTGTTAAAGTTCATAGTCCCCAGACCTGTCGACAGGTTTTAACAGCTTTTTGAAAAGCCAGTAGAGTGGGAGCAGTGTGAACATTGGGGAGGAGTTGGTTCCGTAGAGCCGGGGCAGCAACAGAAAAGGCCCTTCCCTGAGTTCCTGCCAACCTACATTGTTTATTCGACGGGACTGGAGGAGGCCGATTCTGTGCGATCTAATAGGCCTCTGGGCGCTATGTGCAGAGGTATGTGGCATTCCAGAAAAGCAATTGCAGTCATAATAAAATGGAATATTTTAATACCTATGATATACATGTATGTAAGAGTCTTCGGAGAGGGGCGGCATACAAATCTAAGTAATAAATAAATAAATAAAGAGTGGCATAAATTCATACATATAGTAATACATAGATACATACATACATACATGTGTGTGTGTGTGTATGTATGTCCATATAATTTTACATATAATTTTATCTAAATGATATTAAATTAGGGTCACACAACAGTGACCTTTAAAATAAAAACAATTATTTCTTGCCAGTTATTTTACACTCAATTAACCTCTTGCCCTTTTCTTCTTCATTAGTGCTAAAACAGCACACTAACTAAGAGCTTCACCTCCGTAGGAAAAAGGTTGCGGATTAGTGTTCTTTTTCCTTCACTTTGAAACTCTTGTACTTCAAGGGAACTGAAAAATAAAGGAACAGTGGAACCTTCTTCATTAAGTCCTCAGCTACCTAAGAAAAACAAACTAACCAAGGAAACAAAATAAGAAATCACATGAGCACAACTTTTATATCCAGCTTCCTTTTTGACTTTGCTTGTCGATAGTTGGTTGTACAATGGGCAAATGACAATCTTGTGACTGTGGTAGAGGTGGGTTCCTTCCAGTTTGGACCAGTTCACCCAAACTGGTAGCATCTCTTTGGTCACATCATGGTGATGTCATGAAACTGATCTGTGGCCGCTGCCATCTTGATGTGTGTGTGTGGGGGGAAAACACAGTGGGGTAGTGAAAATGGAGCTCCACCCTAGAGCACCCAATTTGCACTGAAAGATGTTGAAAGAAAATGCAGGGCGTCCTGCATAAGCCACGGCCACAGTGTGGTAGTAAAAATTTTGGTAGCCCTTCACTGCTGTGATGTATATCTGAAAAGAAAGTTAGAGAGAACATAAATATAAGAGACACAATCCAACTTCCCCAGGAGACAAGTTGCAGCCGGCCGCTCAAGGTGGGCAGACATTTGCTGCTGGGCCAGAAGCACACGGCCACAGCCGCAGGCAAGGGAGGAAGGGTGACCGCACGATAATGTGCGCGATCACCCAGGAGACCCAGCACATGATGCTGGGCAGGATAGGCCAGGGCGCGGAGCGGTGAGTCCCTGTAAAAGGGACAGGCTCATCACTCCTCCCCCTTTTGGATTCTACTTGTCGGCCCATGTTGCAACCCCTCCATTGCTCAGCAGGGAGCTTTCACCCATAGTTGCCCAAGAATGTTTGGAACAGAAGTTGGTTTACTCTGCAGGTCCAGATTTGAATGAATAAAGTGACCCATAAAACTCAGCTTTCTGGTCCGTGTGCTTATTACGCGTCCGGCACAATATATATATTTGTACAATAATATACAAAGTTTATGCTTTGTTGAAAGTTCAACTTGAATTTACAATATGGGGAAGCACTGCATGCCAAAAATGTTCATAACTTTTTAGAGGAAGGGATAAACGCAGGGGAAAAAACCTCTTGATGCTGACTGTAACAATGCTGAAGTAAACATTTCAACTATATGAGTTAGAATAGAATAGAATTGTTATTGGCCAAGTGTGATTGGACACACAAGGAATTTGTCTTGGTGCATATGCTCTCAACGTACATAAAATAAAATATACATTTGTCAAGAATCATGTGGTACAACACTTAATGATTGTCATAGGGGTCAAATAAGCAATGAAGAAGCAATATTAATAAAAATCTTAGGATATACGCAACAAGTTACAGTCATACAGTCAACATGGGAGGAAATGGGTGATAGGAATGATGAGAAAAACTAGTAGAATAGAAGTGCAGATTTAGTAGAAAGTCTGACAGTGTTGAGGGAATTATTTGTTTAGTAGAGTGATGGCGTTCGGGAAAAAACTGTTCTTGTGTCTAGTTGTCTTGGTGTGCAGTGCTCTGTAGCGACGTTTTGAGGGTAGGAGTTACATCCCAAAACAGCAAGTAGTTAGCTATAATTTATCAAAAATATGTTTAGAGCTCAGGTTTAATCATTATAAGGTACATGGATTTGAGAAACCCAGCAACAATTCTGAAACTCTTCTGCAAATTAATTGTTCCAAATTTTTAAATAATATTTCCTGCTTCTTCATAGTTTTGTTCATGCTGTTTAAGATGTCCTTTTCTAACTTGGTATTTTCAGTGTCTCTGTAGTCCACCATATATGAAGAGTAACAGAATAGAAAAAGTGGGGGTTGATGTTGCATTTGTTATCTTTGTGTTGATCTTAACCATACATGTTTTAATTGGTAGCAAACAACCATTGCTAAAGTAATCCATCATAGTTTATAACTTCGAGAGTGAACATCTTTGCCCCTGAAATTAAATAGTACCTGGGAACCTTTCAAAAATTTGATTTCTGCAACGCAAGGATTTTGTTCACATGGAATAAACTGCGAAACACTGCTATTTTTAGTTCCATGGCACATTTCTGGCCAGTTTTAGCTTTGACATTTGCAATTCAGAATGATTTAAACCAACATGGAAAATTTCTAATACTCATTTCCACTTTCCAGGATCTCCAAATCCAGCTTAGATGTAAAAAAATGCTTCCTTGTGTATTATATCTTGTTTAACCAAAAACTGTTGTTTCCACTGCAGTTTTACTAGCATCTGGCACCAGCACATTCATATATATTCACAAAAAACAAATAAAACAGATGTCCTTCAATTGCATGTCTCTGACCCTTCACCCATTGTGAAATGGCAGAAAATAATATCTACTGTACAAAAATTTGCAGCTCCCCATCATTGATTCCTATACTGTCTCTGTTGCACAGAATGCCAAGTGGGGACTGCCTTACTCTTTGCCAACATAATTTATTTTATTTGTCAAACAAGTATAGTATTATAGTATATATTAACATAACATAAGTAGAACGTAGTAATAGGAAGGATAATAAGACAGTACGACAGGGACATTAGGCACAAAAGTGCACTTATGCACGCCCCTTACAGACCTCTTAGAAAAGGGGAGAGGTCAATTGTAGATAATGTAAGGTTGAAGATTTTGGGGTTGGGGGCAGAGTCAGGTAATGAGTTCCAGGCGGTGACCACTCTATTGCTGAAATCGTATTTTCTGCAGTCAAGTTTGGAGCGATTTACATTCAGTTTGTATCTATTACGTGCTCTTGTGTTGTTGTTGTTAAAGGTGAAGTAGTCACTTCACCTTTCACAACTTCTCTCAATTGTTCTCTGTGCCTCTCCTTTTACACTCATCCTGTTACAACACAAGTTGACTAAAGTGCCATAGGAATTGCAAGGAGAGAATCAAGTCATTGGCAGATATTCTCTTTTTCTAAAGTTTTATTTATTAATTTTTGCAAATTAAAAATAAATACATCACAATAATTTTTTACAGATCTTTTCCCCATTTCCTTATATTTCTTATGTTACAATATTATTTACAGTATATTTATTTACATCTAGAAAGATAGATAAATAAGTAGATATACAGTATATATATATATACAGATAGATAGATGAATATTTATCTATCGATCTATCTATCTATCTATCTATCTATCTATCTATCTATCTATCTATCTATCTATCTATTGTATTTATATGCCGCTCATTCCAAAGCGGACTCAGAGCGTCTGTCTGTCTATCTATCTATCTATCTATCTATCTATCTATCTATCTATCTATCTATAGATAAATAAAGAGATAGATAGATGATTTTGTATATGCCCATCCATTGTTATGTATTATATATTTCATATTATTATTATGTATTATATATTTCATATTTGTGTGTGTGTCTGTTTTTGTATGCCCTAACACATTGTATCACAATATTTTGTTTCTTTTCTCTATTCACTTGTACCAGTTATTCTGTGTCTCATAGTATTGTTTCCTTAATTTCCATAGTCATTTTATCCATTTCTGCGCATTTATAGATTATGTCATTGGCAGAGATTCTCAAGGGAGAACACTTTTGTCTACTACATAGTCAGAAGAAAGACACCATCTATTGTGTCCAGAGGACAGTTAGGCCTTGTACCCGCCCCTTATTCCTTGGGCAGGAAAACACTGTGATTAGATTGGTTGGCTTAGCCTGGCAGCAAGCAGTATAAATAGCTGTCAGGCACAGCCATTTTGTCTCTTCTATTTTGAACCGGTTACCGTTGTATGTTTTTACTGTTACAATAAATCAATGAGTGATCCAGGCCTACCGCTGTCTCATTCCTGAGAGTATTCAACACCATCCATAATCGTGTGGACTAAGGTAATGGTTTCTCCCAGAAATGGTTGCACTTTTTAGACTTCTCTTTAAAAGTGGAGTAATTTCTGGGAAGAGACATTACCTTGTCCCACACGATTACTCTGAAACGATGCAGCATTGTGATCTGATGTCTTCTGGCAACGTAGTACTGTGGGAATGGTGTGGAGGAGGACACTTAAAAAGCTTGGGCAATAAAACAATGAACAATCTATTGTTTTGTTCAGCACTGCAGGAGGAGGAGGAAAATTAAATTCCCTTGCATTGCTTTTTTTAAAAAACATAACTGTAGTGTACGTACTTGTATTGCTGGCAAAAAAAAAATCATTTCCAGCAAAGATATCTCTCTTTTAACCTTAGCTGCTGCACTTTTTTTAAAAAAAGTAAAATTTCTGCCTAGATAGAAATCGAGAAACGTATTATTTCCTATTCAGCGGAGATACATAATCTGAATCCTAGAGTAGCATCTTTTGTGTTTGTATGCCAACGTCTTCAATACATGCCCCAGCAACTCTGCTAAAGCTGTTACTGAATTCTGGTTTTTAATATGAAAGAAGAAGAAATTAAGTAAGATTTTACCAATGGGAGTCAATTGCTGTAAGGTTATTGCGACAGGAACAATTGAGCATGGACTACTGCCACTTGAAAGAAAATGGGTTGATTACAAATTTTCACTTGTAAAGCTAACCAATTAAAATTATTATTGGCATTCATTCATATTTATACAGTGTTCCCTTGATTTTCACGGGTTCAAACTTCGCGAATAGCCTATACCACGGTTTTTCAAAAAATATTATTTAAAAATACTTCGCGGGTTTTTTTTCTATACCACGGTTTTTCCCATCCGATGACGTCATACGTCATCGCCAAACTATTAATTTTTGCAAATAAATAACAAAAAACATAATTATTGTTAATAAATATTTATGTTTATAAATATCAGGATCACTGTCTTATTCAATGGTGAGTACCAGTAATAATGGTGAGTAAATGGTTGTTAAGGGAATGGGAAATGGTAATTTAGGGGTTTAAAGTGTTAAGGGATGGCCTGTGATACTGTCCATAGCCAAAAATGGTGTATTTACTTCCGCATCTCTACTTCGCGGAAATTCGACTTTCGCGGGCGGTCTCGGAACGCATCCCCCACAGAAATGGAGGGAACACTGTATTAACTTACGTAATTTCATTTTTTTTCTTGAATGCACTTTTTGCTCTCTTTTCTACACTGGACAAACTGTATGGATTGATGCAGGCTTCTTAAATGTTGAAATGTAGAACATTTTTTCCTAGAATAGATGTCTCTCAAGGGGCAAACCAGAACTCCCTAATTTTAGTTTTTCTCCTGAGCAAATAGTTTTGTTACTCATAACTGATACTGTACTGGCCACGTTACTATATATATATTTTCAGCTATATCAAATCTCCCCATGAGCAGAATAATTAACTTGCTCCATTAAGAGCAATCTAAAATTACAAAAATTAGATCACTGATATAAATATCATAGCAATGGGATACAGTAATTACATATTTATGCCAATACAAGTGAAAATGGGATAGGACAAGTTAGGATAGGATAAGCTAATCTTTTAAGAGCCTTTTTTCTAAACATCATTCCAAATTTGTTTTACATTTTGGTCTATTTTGGTCTCATCTCTGAACTATGTAAAATGGCCTGGTAATCATTCAAGATTTGTATACAGGATGTGTGATTTAAACAGATATTACCCAGAGCAGAAGAAAGTTTAGAAGAAACAGAATAGAGTTTACTTTCTCTAAAACAGCACCACTGGGGACTGATGGTGCCAACTGTGTATATATTTACATAAAAACAGGAGTGAAATGCTTCTGGTTCGCTCGTGCCTGTTGATTATTAGAGAGCCTGTCACGAAGGCAGTGTGAGGCTCTGCCCACATACCCAGACCTCACCATTTGGGTTCTTTTACCTTCTGCGCATGTGTAAAGCATTCTGTAGGCGGAGCCTCATGCTGCTTCGCAACTGATTCTCTGATGACCAATAGGCACGAACAAACTGGGAGTATTTCATGCCTGCATAAAAGCAAGTGTAAGATGTTGGGAATCAGTGACCTGTTCAAAAAGAGTTGCACAGACACAGACCCACCTTACATCAAGGTTTCAAAGAACAGATGCCTTACTTTTTGCCAACTCGTACAGTGTTCCCTCTAATTTTTTTGGGGGTGGGTGGGTGGGCGGAAAAGTATAGTGTCTGAGCGGCAGTCCCTTCGGGACTGGGCGGCACAGAAATATTAAATAAATAAAGAAAGAAACAAACAAACAAACAAATAAAAAACCCACCCTGTTTTGCCTCAGAGAATTTCAAAATAAAATACTGTACTGTGTGTCTATAACAGTGAGCTCATAATAGGGCAACTCTATCAATATCAAAATGCCACTTAAATAGTTGAGCTAGTTTCAAACTAGATTTTGATTTTCTTTCTCTCTTCCTTACTCCCATTCTTTTTCTTTCTCTTTTCCTTCCTCTCTTTTTTCTATCTGTTTCTCTCTCTTCTTCTCTTCCTCTCTCTCCTTCCCTCTCACTCTTTCCCTCTCGGCTTCTGGGCAGGTTTGGAAAACTCTGAGTTGATGATGATTTTTAAGTGAGCGATTGCTCACTGCTCAGCTTAGAGGGAACTATGAACTCGTATTAACATTTTTCTACCATATTCAATCTGCCCTATTTTCTGCCATTGCCCATTCCAACCATGATGGTATGTGGGAATGATCATGGGAGACAGAACCTTAGTTAACAGTCTGATAAAAGAAATGTGAGTGCAAAGGACAAGGGGTGGCAAAGTATATCCGAAGGGACCCTTCCTAGTTTTTAGGAGAATAAAAGTGAAAGATGGGGTGGTACCTTTAGACTTGAAAGCTTCTGTTTAAGGTAACTTCACCATAGAGAGCTAGAACTCCTGGTTGTGGTTCTTGCAAGGTTAACACCAACTAACAGAACAGTGATTGGATCTAACCTTTACTGTCCTCCTTGAATAAAGTACAGTACATCATTTTTGCAGTTGGTAATACAATACTGATCAAGATTTTTTTCAATTGATTTACCAACTGAGACCATACTGTAAAGCAGTGTTTCTCAATTATTTTCTCTTTAGCCCCCCTCCAGGAAAAAGTAAACATTTCGTGTGCCTCCAACTCTCCGGTGGGATGATTTTTTGCAATATCTAACATGTTTTCCCTGAAAAAAATCAAGCGGCTTATCAGCGTGATTGGGATTTAATGTGTTTAAGTGACGCCTTAATTTATTTTAAGTGATGATTTAATTTATTCTTCATGCTATCCACTGCCAACATTTTTAGACACAGTAAACATACCGGTCTTTCCTAATCTCCCACCATAGTCACAGTGAAGCCAAGCACTACATATGTTTCCTTCGTCATATTTCCTCATCTTAGCTTTCGTGAGACTTACATTTGTCTCATTGACTCTGTTTCTCTTCTTCTTTCTTTACATCCTGGTTAAATATTTTTCCATGGTGTCTCTTAAGGGTTTGTGATATACACTTCATATCTTCTACTCTGTGCTGTGCTATTGTTCGGTGTAAAAAAAACCCTACTCCCTGTGGCAAAAAAAGAGCACATTCCCCGGGGTCACATGCCTCCCCCTGGCATCTTTCCATGCTCCCCAGCAGGGGCCTGCCCCACTATTTGAAAAACACTACTATAAAGCATGAATTTGGTTTTAATTATCTTTGTTTTAGTAACAACAAGCCGTAATATTAACATGTGGCGGCTTAAATTGGTCAGATCACATACCCATTACTGTTAAAATTGCACTGAATACCCTATTTCACCCAAAATAAGACCAGGTATTGTTTTTGTTATGTCCAAAAAAAGAAATAAGTAGTAAAATCACTGATTGGTTAAGATGCGGCTTGAATAGAAAGAACCGCCAAAATTAAACGGTTATCTAAAATGTTCCCGCCTAAACAGAAATGTATAAATAGGGCAAGGACTTTTGAGGTACATTCCCCCTCCCAATGTAAAAGAGGCCCACTTCTTCTTCTTCCTTGTGATGGGGCAGGAGGCCAGGCGACACACCAGTGCCACTGCTTACCTCAGGGCCCCTGCATCCGGGTCACCCACACCCCGACACCTACCTTATCTTGCGGTAATGGCTCCAGTAGGACCACACACAACTGCCAGCCCACTTCTGCTTGCTCATGGCCGCGATGAAAGAGGCCGAGCAACGCGCTGGTGCCGTGGCCATGAGGTAAGTAGAAGTGGGCTGCCAGCCACATGGGCTCCTGCTGCACATAGTTGGTGGTGTTGCTGCTGTGAGGTGTTGGGGCGTTGATGGGCTGGCTGCAGGTACCCTGAAGTAAGCTGGTGTGGGGCATGTGGGGCAGCTCCCCCCACCCCCCACAGTACTATGAGCAACCAGATAGAATGGTTTATAGAATTCACTTGGTTCATGGAATTCACTTCCAGAAGAGGTCGTGACAGCTGTTAGCCTTGATAGCTTCAAGGCAGGATTAGACCGATTCATGGATGCCAAGGGTATCGGTGGCTATTGAAACGGATGTTCATGTGCCACCTCTATGTTGGTTGAGGCAGGCAGGATTCCCTTGAGTACCATTTGTTGGGGGTTAAGGGAAAGGGAGGGATTTGCCTTCTCTTTCTGCTCAAGATCCCCATGGACAATTGGTGGGCCACTGTGTGACACAGAATGCTGGACTCAATGGGCTTCGGCCTGATTTGGCATGGCTCTTCTTATGTTCTTATGGAGGATTGGTTGGTTGGCTCTTAAATAGGGCTTATTTTTGGATGGAGTAGGGCTTATATTAGGTACACACATAAAGCATGTTAGGTCTTATTTCCAGGATAGGTCTTATTTATTTATTTATTAGATTTGTATGTCGCCCCTCTCCGTAGACTCGCGACGGCTATTTCTTAGCCGCCCCAAGTCTTATTTTCAGGATAGGTCTTATTTTCAGGAAAACAGGGGGGTAGGTATTTTTGTCCCTCTGATTATTGAACTGCTTCAATTTATATTCACTGAACTCAACATTGCAGGATTTCAGGCAGACCCCCAAATCCTCAGAGTCCTCAGAAAGGGGCGGCATATATAAATCCAATTAATAAATACCCAGCTCTTTATTTTGACTTACAACTTGGATAATTTTGATGTTTTTATTCTGTTCTTACATTTTTATTATTGTGATAATGAAGCAAATTTATGCAAATTTAAATGATTAATTAACTAAAACAATAGACTGTTCATTTCGCCGAACCTTTTTAATGGAAATGTTTTGAATACTTTAAATTGATTCAGAATTCAAGAAAAATTGCCTTGAGTTAAATGGAGCCAACTTTATTCTGTAATGTTCACATGTGTACATTTTCCCTTCTGATTTTTTGTAATATTTGCTTTGATTATTTTACATGTTGGATCACCACTGTTGTCGCTATTCCAAGCAACTGGCACGTCTATTAACATTCTACACGGTAGATTGCAGAATGAATTACAATTACTCATCGTCTTTTAAAAGGTTTTTACAACTCACAGTATCAAGACATGTCCATAATTCAAAGACAGAAAAAAGGAACAAAGAACCATAAGAAACTGGAGGGACATGTTTTCACTCATTGTATAGGAATCAAATATTTAATTCTATTGCTATGCATTGGAATCAGTTTTCATGCAACAAACAAATAATACTAATAAAACACATTGTTGCTTTGTTTTATAATTTCCCTTCTCTTTTTCAATTGCTAGAGTATCTGATCTCATGCAATGTGTGTATATATGAAAATGGAATCTAATTTATTATATAATTGATACATATATATAACACATATTTTTGCTGATAATGAAAATGAAGGGTGTGTGTATATATATGTACTGTAGATGTATACATACATACATACATACATACATACATACATACATACATACATACTATATATAAAATTGTTATATATACTATATGGAAGGGACCTTGGAGGTCTTCCAGTCCAATTACTTGCTCAAGCAGGACACCCTATACTAGTGATGGCAAACCTTTTTTTCTTCAGGGGCCGGAAGAGTGTGCACACGCGGTATTGTGCATTTGCGAGTGCCCACACCCATAATTCAATGCCTGGGGAGGACGGAAACAGCTCCCCCCATCCCTTGGAGGCCACGAACGGCCTGTTTCCCAACCTTGGGGCGGCTGAGTAGGCTTGTATTTTGCCTTGCCCAGCGTCCAAAGGTTTCCCTGGAGCTGAGGGAGGGTATAAACACCCTCCTCCATCCCTCCAGAGGCTTCCTAGAAGCCAAAAACACTCTCCCAGAGCCTCTGTGCAAGCTAAAAATCAGCTGGCCAGCACACACATGCACGTTGGAGCTGAGCTAGAGCAACGGCTCACGTGACAGCAGGTATGGCTCCACGTGCCACCTGTGGCACTCATGCCATAGGTTCGCCATTACGGCCCTATACCAATGATGATGAACCTTTTTTGCTTCATCTGCTACAAGGGAGGTTGTGCATGTGCTAGCATGCATGCACATGTCCACACCCATTCACTTCCCCCCACATGCTCAGCCCCCCCAACTGCCCCTCCACAGGCGCACAATCTCCCCCGGCACCTGCACACAGCCTTACTGAAGCTTGGGACAGTGGAAAAAACAGCTGAACGGGCAAACCAGAAGTTCAGAAAAACGGTTAGCCCTGGAGTGTGAAAAACAGCACAATGGGCAAAGTGGAATTCCATTTTCTGAACCTCCGGTTTGCCCGTTAGGCAGTTTTTTGTAATTCCGGGGCTTCAGGGAAGCTTCTGTAGCATGCCATCACAGTCCTATATACCAGTGTTTTCCAACCTTGGCAACTTGAAGATATTTGGATTTCAACTCCCAGAATTCCCCAGCCAGCAAATGCTGGCTGGGGAATTCTGGGAGTTGAAGTCCAAATATCTTCAAATTGCCAAGGTTGGGAAACACTGCTATATACCATTCTAGACAAGTGGTTTTCCAGTCTCTTCTTGAAAACCTCCAGTGATGGCACTCCCACAACCTCTGAAGGTAAGCTATTTCACTGGTTAATTATTCTCACTGTTGGAACAATGTATTTATTTCACAATGTATTTGCATTATACAACATATTTACATAGTACTGTGTATTTATTTACTTATCAATCAATCAAATTTAATTGCCGCTAATTCCATTTTGACTTGTGGCTTATATCAGTTAAAATGCCCCTGAAATGCATGACAGTATAGGCAACAAAACACCCACACCTACAGTAAAAAGCAAAACATTAAAGTATTCACTAACACGTTCATGGAAAATAATCTAACAAAGAGCACAAAACGGTATAATGCCCTACCATTATAGTTAACCAAAATATACCCCTAAATGCAGCAACAATTTTATGCAATCAAACAATTTAAACTAGCAAAATAGAAAGAAGTCCACAGGCTCTCTCTTATGGCTTGTCTTTCTTGCTTTCCAGAAGATGCTCACAGTGGGGGTTTACTTAATTCTAAAGGAAGCTGTGGCATAACTTTGATGTTACAGCAGAAAAGCATCCTGTCCTAGCCTGATCCCCTTTATGTAAAAAAAATGTGGGATTAGTCAGTTTCTCCCGTAATTAATACATCAATTGGTTCTAATTGGAACACAGCCTGCTTCTTACAGCAGAAAGACTGACCATTTGTTGAAGTCATGCCTCCATCTCACGGTCAGCTTGCTGTTGAGCTGGACAAAAGCTTTCTGGCATGAAAATAGTATTTTGTATTTTAATGCTATGGTAGTACCAGATGTCCTTTGTTGTAGATTCTTAGTTTGTTGAGGATCTTTTTGGAAATTGATGATTTGCTGAAATTTGGCTGTGCCAGACCAAATTAAGTTACAATCTATCAGTACGGTGTTTAAGGGGTGACTTGATCGAAGTGTATAAAATCATGCATGGAATAGAAAAGGTGGATAGAAAAAAAATATTTTCTCTATCACACAATACTAGGACGAGGGGGCACTCCCTAAAGCTCATAGGTAAGAAAGCGAGGACAAATAAAGGGAAATATTTCTTTACCCAGAGGGTCGTTGATTTATAGAATTCACTTCCAGAAGAGGTTGTAATAGCTTCAAGGCAGGATTAGACAGATTCATGGATGCCAAGTGTATCGGTGGTTATTGAAACGGATGTCCATGTGCCGCCTCTATGTTGGTTGAGGCAGGCAGGATTCACTTGAGTACCATTTGTTGGGGGTCAAGGGAAAGGGAGGGTTTTGCCTTCTTCTTTCTGCTCAAGATCTCCATGTACAATTGGTGGGCTCTGTGTGACACAGAATGCTGGACTCGATGGGCTTTGGCCTGATTCAGCATGGCTCTTCTTATGTTCTTATGTTCTTACTTGAAAGTCACGAATTGCTAATATTTGAAAGAAGATGAAGAAACCAAGCCAAGGGGTTGCAATCTCTAACATGGTATTTTTCAGCCTTGGCAATTTTAATATGTGTGGACTCAAATTTGCAGAATTCCCCAGACAGCATTCTTTGCAATGTATGGACTCCAACTCTGCACCTGGGGTACTATGGGAGTTGAAGTCCACACATCTTAAAATTGGCAAGATTGGAAACACTGGTGTAATCCAAACCCTATTGGAAGCATGCACAACACTTCACTGATTTATTATTTCCACTAGCTGCCTTTTTTTTCTATGGTGTTCTCTATGGAACTGATCTACGTTATGTATTTTTCTTAAATTTGGAAGACAATAAAACTGGTCCCATTGTCCTGATAGTCAGGACAAAGGATAAGGGAAGAATTATGATACCAGGTGGGCTGCTTCACAGTTGTAAAAGGTCATAGTATTAGAAATGGCATCTCCTTCTCAAGACAAAGGAAAGCCACGGCTGAGATAGGAACAAGATTCTG
Source organism: Erythrolamprus reginae (assembly GCF_031021105.1). Taxonomy (NCBI): domain Eukaryota; kingdom Metazoa; phylum Chordata; class Lepidosauria; order Squamata; family Dipsadidae; genus Erythrolamprus; species Erythrolamprus reginae. The sequence continues at coordinate 357,963,091 of NC_091950.1, read as the reverse complement.
GATTGAGGATCCAGAGTGAAGAACGAATAGATCCTCATATCACATGGCAGTGAATATGGTTATAAACTTCTTTGGTGGATGTAAACACGAGACACACCTTGTAGTTTATATGCAAGGAAATGAAAAACTGAAGGAGAGTCAATCAAGAAAAAATATGAAAATGGAGAGGTGGATGGAAACTAGGAAAAGTATACTTTCATGTGCACTAGAAAATGCATCAGAAAATATTTTGGTGCTTTGTTTCTAATTTTAATTTATAGGAAGATAATACCTACACACTTCTGAATTTTGCCATTGCAAAAGCCTCCAGTCAGTTCAAACACCTAAACAAATGCAGGTAGTCTTCGTGTTACGACCACAACTGAGCCCAAAATTTATGTTGTTCAGTGAGACATTTATTAAGCGAGATTTGCCCCACTAAGGATCTTTTTTGCCAGTTATTATGTGATTCATTGCAGCTGTTAGGTTAGTAACCTGGTTATTAAATGAATCTGGTTTTCCAGTTGACTTTGCCTGTCAGAAGTCTGCAAGAGCGGATCATATGACCCCTAGGACATAAGAAATAGGTGTCAAGGGTCTGAATTTTGATCCTATGACCATGGGGATGCTGCAACAGTCCTAAGTGTGAAAAATGGTCATAATCACTTTTTTCTCAGCACTGTTGCAACTTTGAACGGTCACTAAATGAATTCTTGTAAGTCGAGAACCGCCTATAACATGAGCACTCAGTGGCCCGATCAGGGTTAGAGCCTCTGTTTAGAGGCGGGATTGTGCAATGGTTAGAGGGCAGGTTACTTCAGCTGTAGTTCAGCAGGTCAAATCTCACCACCCGCTCAAGGTCAACTCAGCCTTCCATCCTTCTGTGGTGGGTAAAATGAGGACCCAGATTGTTGGGGGCAATATGCTGATTCTGTAAACCACTTAGAGAGGGCTGTAAAAGCATTATGAAGCAGTATATAAATCTAAATGCAATTGCTATTGCTAAGATAAGAAACATTGGTTGGAAATTAACCAAGGAAAGAAGCAACCCAGAACTAAGTAGAAAGTTTTTAATGAGGAGAACAATCAACCAATGGAATAGTTTGCCTCCAAAAGCTGTGGGTGCTTCATCCCTGGAGGTTTTCAAAAAGAGATTAGACAGTTACTTGTCTGAAATGATATAGGATCTCTTGCTTGGGCTGACTCTGTAAATCGTTTAGAGGGGGCTGTAAAAGCACTATGAAGCAGTATAGAAGTCTAAATGCTATTGCTACTGTTTACAAGCTGAAAAGAAAAGAAAAATTCATTCCTTTCTGCAGAGGCAGAGTTGGTCTTCCGTTTCATCTTCAGACAACGCAACAGTTACCAGGACAAAACACTTCATCGTTGCGTGTGTGGAGTGCATAATAAGTTGTCCCTTTAAAACTACTGCGCTCTCGGAATGTCTGTCCCCTGGAAAGGGAATCAATAGCGGGCACTTCATAACTTTTAAAAAAAAATTACTCGAGGGGGGGAACCCAACAGGTGACAATAAGCCAAGTTCCTTCTGTTAACGTGGTGGTCGGAGGCAGCCCGTGAAGACGGGACCTGAGGAGGAGGAGGAGGGGCAGATAAGCGAGGCCATAAATCGACCCCTAGCCTTCGAGCGGGCGGGACAAGCGGGCGCGCGGCGAGGACCAGCGAGAGGCGAGAGCGTGCGCAGCGCGGTCTCTCCAAGCGGCGTAGTTGGGCGCTCGGGCGCGTCTCGTCTCGGAGATCCCTCCACTCAGGCGCCTCCTCATCCTCAGGCGGACCGACGCCGACTCCTGCTCAGAGCTTCACTCAAGCGGGAGAGGCGCTCTGGGGGCGCAGCTGCTCCTCGCTGCTCCGGCTTGAAAGCGGGCGACCATGGAGCATGGCCCCAAAGAAGGGGACGCTGCCGGGCCGACGGCTGGCGGTGCCGCGAGAGGAAATAATGCCGCCGCCACCGCCGCCTCCTCTTCCTCGGGCGGCGTGGTCGTGCAAGTGCGCGAGAAGAAGGGACCCTTGCGCGCCGCCATCCCCTACATGCCGTTCCCCGTAGCCGTCCTCTGCTTGTTCCTCAACACCTTCGTACCTGGACTAGGTAAGCCGCCCCTGCCCTTTCAAAATGGAAGCACCCGCCAGGCGGCGCTCGCGTGACTCCGGTTGCAAAGAAAAGGAGGGGGGGAGAAATACCCATTAGGCGGGAACCGGGACGTGCCCAAAACCAGAGGAATTCCTCAGTAAGCGAGGCGCAACTTTAGGCGCGAAGGTGCAGTCCGGCGAAGCTGCAGGACGGGATATTCCCTCTTGCGTTCGGTCTCTTCCCTTTACGGGCTTATCGGGGAGCTGCCACTTAGGCAGACGCCTTCGCTGTCACTCTCGGGCAGCTGCTTGATTCTTCCCCCCTGGTTATTATTCGCGGTTACTTGAGAGGTGGGGAAAGCGGGTCTGTATTATAAACGTTCACTTGCAAACGAGTCGAGCTGCCTGTCAGGCTAGTGCGGGGAAGTCGTTTGAAGAGAGAGGAAAGTCCGCACATGTTTGACGGCTGTAATGACTCTTCTTTATAGCTGCACTTGAAGGGAAGCCTGCAGGATTTTCTTATAAGGGGAAAGAAAAAGACACATAGAAACATAGAATCATGGTCCATCTAGTCTGCCCTTATACTATTTCCTGTATTTTATCATAGGATGGATATATGTTTATCTCAGGCATGTTTACATTCAGTTACTGTGGATTTACCAACCAAGGCTGCTGGAAGTTTGTTCCAAGCATCTACTACTCTTTCAGTAAAATAATATTTTCTCACGTTGCTTCTGATCTTTTTCCCAACTAACCTCAGATTGTGCCCCTTTGTTCTTGTGTTCACTTTCCTATTAAAAACACTTCCCTCCTGAACCTTATTTAACCCTTTAACATATTTAAATGTTTCAATCATGTCCCCCCTTTCCCTTCTGACCTCCAGACTATACAGATTGAGTTCATGAAGTCTTTCCTGATTTTATGCTTAAGACCTTCCACCATTTCCACACATTCTGGACTGTAAGTTTATGTGGTCTAGGACTGTCTTTTTCTTTGGCAGTGATCAAATATATAAGCCTAAAACCATTTTTTAAATTGATGACAATCATTAAGTGTGTATCTCATGATTCTTGACAAATGTATATTTTTCTTTTATGTGCACTGAGAGCATATGCACCAAAAGACAAAATCCTTGTGTGTCCAATCACACTTGGCCAATAAAGAATTCTATTCCATTCTATTCTGCATTGGTAGAGCTGTATTCAGTTTGATTCTGCAAAGTTCTGGAGCTAAGGACTATAATCATCTTTATCCTCTGTTAATTTCTTTCCAACAAACTGCTGTTAAAAATAGTACTAATTGAAGTTGGTAACTGTTGCTAAGTAGTGGGGTTTTGAATTTTGTAAACCGATTTCAGCGTTGTTTATCCTGAGTTCATTGTGATGTTTTAGAATGGAGCCAGGAGAAGTCTATTCTGAGAATAATGAATTCAGAACCCCAAATAAAAGCCGAGGAACGCCTTTGGCTTGCTCAAGTTCTGGCTTTTTTGTTAGGACGTGAACAACTACAGGTGGGGAAAGAAGTGTTAATCGTCTTTTGCTTTAATTGCAAGAATGTATATAGTAGCAATAACTTAGGCATTCTCTTTTAAAGTTGGTGAGGTTGATCTGTAACCACCAGGCAAAACATTTTTGTGTTACATTATTTGCTTTTCCTTTTGATCACCAAGTTCTCTTCAATAGCAGCCTCCATTCTCTACAAAATTTCCATTTAGTGGAAATACAAAACTATTTCACATGATGAAACAGGTCCCTCTCAAGTGGAAAAAGAGTGGTGAAAATGCTCTTGCATGGGCATCAGAGTGGGAATATTTAGAGGGGGGGGGAGTCAATATCCATAATCAGAAGTCAGTTTTATCAGAGATAACATTACTGAAAAATGTTTAGTGTCATCTCATAGCTGAATGATACCTCTTCTGATATAAAGATTCAGAGAAGCAAAAATCCCATCTGTTGTATTTCTCTTTCTTGCATTTGATATGACAACCTGTAAAAAAAAATGGGTTATTTTCTTTTAGCTATATTGGCTATTCATGAGCAAAATTTCTCTTTCTTTGCCTTTCCTTTGAGAAATGTTACATTTTCCAATTATTTAAATTTATAATGTTAGTATAGCTAGAATGATAGAACTAGAGGCTGTTTGTTAAGAAAAAAACCCACAACAACCCAGAAGATAAATTGTGATAATGTCTCCTTAATTATGAAGAAATACTATGGAAAATACTAGCAACTGTGTGTGATTGGCAAGATTCTTGAGTACAAAATAACAGGGTAATGTGTCCTTGAACAGCACTGAGTGAGATAAAACTTTACATTGTTAAATTGTTAAAATAGCATGCTGTTTAATCCTACTGTAAATCTCTTAAAAGCCAAAGGATATTGCCATGGAATTGGCTCTAGATGTTCTTTTGCATGGTGTGATATTACACCAGCACATTGTTGATAATAATTCATTTAAATAGTTGTTATATTTTAATTACGTTTTAACTTTATGAAATGCCAATCAGCTTAAATGAGTTTCCCAAATATTATATCCCTTCTCGATAAGGTGCTGTTGCTTTATAAGACTACCTTCATATCTCTCTCCATGATGCATGGCATATATTCCAAAGGAAATACGGTGAAGAATATTTTGTATTGTTTCCTCTGGAGATGCATTAAAGACTCTTTTCCATAAATGATAATTACCTTGTCTTACCAGCTAGGACTTCCCCTTTCCCCTTGTATCAAAATTGTATCATAGAAAACCATGCCATTCGAATCGAAGATTATGCCCTAAGCTACGAAAGCCAGCAGTTAAAGCTCTGTATTTGAAAAAGAGAGCTGATTGATCTGTCCCTCTGCCTCTCCATTCATTATAGAGACTATTTGGAAGCATCCTGCAAACAGGTGCTATTTCAGAGTGACCACAATTCATTGCAGCTGCTTCCAAAATAGTGCCCACTTCTGGTTCAGTGCCGCACTGCCTCCATGTAAGAAGGCTATGTGGCAGAGAGGCTATTTCCCAATGACATCTATAAGTGACCAAGCTGTGATGGAGATTGGGGAGGAGGGTGTGAAATCCATCAGGATGAGAAGCAGGCTCAAAGCCTGCAGGGACCTGGCAGGGTGGGATGTGGAAGGAAGATAGGCAGAGGAGCTGCTGCAACATATCTGCAATTGATCGTAATAGTAGGTGAATTCAGAAGCATGTTAATTCTGCTCATGTCACCATAGGGGACCTTCAGGCAAGGCCATCGTAATTTTAAATGGTCACTGAACGAAGAGACTATTTATAAGGCATGACATCACACACAGGCTTGATTATCAGATTCTGCAATAAGTACAATGATACACCTGACTGTAATTTCTCCTCCAAATGAATCGATCTTAGAGATTCACATCCTTTTGCTATACACAAATAAAGTATATAGCTGGGATCATTTTCTTCAATAAATCAATGAACAAATACAATGTTTTTGACTCATTTGATTAACTGTGCTCTCTTTATTGAGATTTTAGGATTTGCATGGAGAATACATAAGATTTTAGGTCACATTTATGCAGAAATATTAAAGATGCTCACAAACTTGTAGGTACCACTTTTTCCAATATGAAAATGAAAAGGTACTAACCAACCAACCATTCCGAAAATCCAGAGCATAAAAGCATCGAATTGGGAAAATAAATATTGCCATTCAGTAATTTTAGATAGGTTATATATTCTTTTCATATCATTCCCAAAGTCTTAAAAGTAGTAGCAGTGATAAGCTATTTAAAAGTGTTAACTTTTTAAAAAGAATACTTTACATGCACTATCTTTAATTAGGAATTATTTCAGACAGTCAATTTCTCATGAGAAGTATCAGACTTAAATCTTATTCCTAGTAATATGTTTTGGTGTCTGTTATTTTCAATACAGCTAATTTCTAAACTAATTACAGCTGAATGCCTGTCAGAATTTCAAAGAAGCCCAAATAATAGTTTTCTAGTTCTACCCATAGAGGCTCACATTCAAAATAATTTCCATTCCAAAGAAAGTCAAAAGTTAGTGTATATACCGAATGGTATAGTTGAAAATCTGGAAAATTAAACCCACTATTTTTAGCTGAGACATAAAAAAGAGATAACTGTGGGTTCTTTCATCCTGATTTCTTTATTAAAAATCCATCAATTGTTGATTGATTTGTGTAAAATATGTACGTTGGATGGAATTAACATATTCTTCTTAAAATCTATTGAACTAAATATTGAAACAAAATTCACTTTCACAAGATTTATTATTTCCCAAGGTACTCAGAGGTATTTTCAATGATTGTTACCACTGATACTATTAATATAATTTATAGTAACCACATCTAACAAAAATATTTTTCTTGGAATTATTATCCCAAATATTTAAGAGGTCCAAAACAAAGAAATCATAGTGTTTATATATTTTCATAAAAATCTGTTATAGAGTAACACAAATATAATCTTGGAAGTAAATATGCAACAACTATGATTCATTTTTATTTTATTTATTAAATTTATAGGATCCCCCCAACTTACACATAGGTGACTCCAGACAGAGTTATTATTGCTAAAACATTAACTTAGCATTGGAAAACAGGAACACATGATTGCTTCGTTTTCAGTATCTGAGGAAAGAAAGGGGAAATGCTGACAAGTTTTCAATATTGTTAGTATAGCTTATATTAATACATTACATATTAACAAAATATTACATGACGTGCATATCCTGATCTAGTTTTCCTTAGAGCGCAGAGGTTATTATATAATTGATTACTATTTTTATTTCAATGAAACTTTTAAGGAGAAGCTTAAAAGGTATTGATTATACCAAAGTGTTATCAGTATGTAATTACAACTTGTATTTAATTTCAACTAAGCCTTAAATACCTATAGATTGTCTATCGAAAGAAGCCAAGGATTCTAAGGCGATGGTAGATACGTTTTAACATTCTTGATGGATTTTATAATAAGGCCGCCCAGCATTTTTAATGACAAATGTCCAATAGAATAAGATAATTTTACCTGTATTCTGAAAGCTCAGTAGGGGGATTAGCCAATTTAGTAAGATGGGGAGGGGGAAGGCTGCATATAACAGCTGAGCCACAATTATAGGTGGGAGTCAAGATATGTAAACCTTTTAAAATTATCAACAGCACTTTGAACTGCATTCAGAAACCAATTGACAACCAATATTCAGTATGCATAGATGGGTTGCAGCAGAACAATACATCAGGCTTAAACTGCAGGGATCTTGGCCCATAATAAGTATTTTAACAGCAAAAAGCATAGGAAAATAATTGGAGGTAAGCTCACCCATAGCTTTACTTTGCTTTAGTCAATTGATCTAGCAACTCTTTTTTCAGTAGAATCTAATCCCAATATTACAATTTAGCAAAGAGAAAATTATTTTGAATGGATGCTACATATATATAATTGATTTCCTTTATCCACTACTTTGCCCGCCTCAAACAAGAGGCGAAGGGAGGTGAATTTAGAATCAAGTAAAAATGATGCCAGGATTTGAGAGTTGCTTGTTTTATTCTATTCTCCTAAAATCTTTTTTATTTCAAGCATGGTGATAACATTAAGCCATAGTACAATTATAATAGAGATAAGCTGCCTCAAAGTTGTAGTTCATATTTTGCATACCTATTGAACACATTATCCTTCATTCATCCACATAATTGACCCATGGGAATGCAGGATCATTGGCTGAGTGCCAAGTTGTGCTGGTATATGTTGGGGCAAATTCTTCCCTAGCTGTTGGGTTACTTGTTGTTATGGCATTCTACAAATTGATCATCTGTGCATCCGCATGTTGCTGGTGTTTCATGAATGCTACTCCCAGATGCTCAGCAGATAATAGAGTTCCTTGGGAAACGGTGGCCATTCATGAAATCCTTCTCTTTGGAAGACAATAGGAAAGTTGCAAAATTGACTTTGATTTCATGTGAGATAAACCTGGCAGGAATCGTAATCAGATTATTGACTTCTACTTTATTATAAAGCTATACTGACAAAATCTTTCAACTTATTTCAATTCCCTCTAGACACAAGAACAATTTTTTCCCGAACGCCATCACTCTACTAAACAAATAATTCCCTCAACACTGTCAGACTTTCTACTAAATCTGCACTTCTATTCTACTAGTTTTTCTCATCATTCCTTTCACCCATTTCCTCCCATGTTGACTGTATGACTGTAACTTGTTGCTTATATTCTAATATTTTTATTAATATTGCTTCTTCACTTCTTATTTGACCCCTATGACAATAATTAAGTGTTGTACCACATGATTCTTGACAAATGTATATTTTATTTTATGTACGCTGAGAGCATATGCACCAAGACAAATTCCTTGTGTGTCCAATCACATTTGTCCAATAAAATTCTATTCTATTCTATTTACAACACAAGAAAGTGGAGAACTGTGCAGTTGTGAGTATGCTATCTCTTATTTAACTGTTGCCTTTCTTGCATATCTTTGCCCAATCTCCCAAGGTCTCTTTCACATATCATTATATAACTCAACAGGAAAAATGTTACCAGTTCACTGGCATTGGATGGGACTAACAAGCTCAAAGTACAAAATGCAAGAGGGAAATTAATTGAGGGATGCCTCATATAAAAGATCCATTAATGGAAACTCAATGTCATCAAAGACTATAGAAAAGAGCAGTAGGAATTTCCCTAGCATGGATATGAGGAGTAAAGAAGCACTGGTCTTGGTAATCCTTGTCCAAATAAAGCTCCTAGCTAGAGCTTTTGAAATTTGCCAGTCTGTAAGTGTAAATAAATAAATAATCATGGTTGCCAAAGCTAAAAAGATTAAAATCTAGATTGCAATTTCTTAAGCCAGTTTCATTTCCAATGAGTTTCTGAAGGAGCTGCTGGGTGTGGAACGATCCCTTAATTTAATGTTATAGGTAAGCCAACTTGTCCAACAAATTATTATTAACACAAATGATGAATTAGTTCAGTTTTTGAAGTCAGGGTTTTTTTTATGAATAACAAATGTTTCACTTACACTATTGGAATGCTTCTCTCAATTTTGTGCCTTCCTGTAGGAAATTTTTAATTAACAGCCATCCTCATCATGTGTGAAATTTATGTAGGCATTTCTGAGATTTGGATTAATTTATTTAGAGTTCAGATGTTAATATTAACTCATCATCATAGCAAGAGAGCAGTGAACCAGGCTTCCTACCTGTGTTTTTATTAGACTGATCAAATCTGTCTTCAAAAATATTATTTTGCTAATATAGTTCAAAATATTTGTATGAATGTGAATATTTTATTCTTCAGCAAGAATTTTTAAGTTGCTAATTAAAAATTCTGGTATGATAGCTTTATTAAAAATGCATCTTGAGCTTGGTTTTGCAAATCATTTGTACAATTTTTATCTGTTGATTGCAAAATATGTACTGTAATGCAGTTGTTACTAGAACTAGAGATTTTGTTTTCAAGCTGGTAATAGATGGCATGTAATTAGTAGTTGCAGAATTGTATTTGTAATGGTGTTACAATCTCTCATGAATAATTTATTTGTATTAAAAAAAACTATGCTCAAGCTAACTATTACAGTCATTGATGATTATTTAAAAGTAACAAGTATAAATTACATTTCATCTGAATCTGATAAATGTGTCCTATAGTGGAACCGGGAGCTGAAGTGAGGGGAGAAGTTAGGAGACTGAGTAGCCTGGAATTCCTGGGAGAGCGAAGGAAAGCATACCCTCCCTAAAGTTTGTACTGTTTATCTAGAAGTTTCTCTAGTGCAGAGGTCTTCAAACTTGGCAACTTTAAGACTTGCGGACTTCAACTCCCAGACCTCTGTATGAATCTGGTGAGGTTCCTGTTAATAGGCAAATAGCAATAAACACACTATTCTGATCAGCTGCCTATGTCATCCTTGTTCCTTGCACCCGACAGTTCAATAATATTTTATAGCTGTAAAAATAGAAACTTTTCTTAGAAAAATATGTCAGGATTAAGCATATGCGGAGTCATTCTGAGGCAATTAAGCATGCAGCAACCTCATCAGGTGAAAAGTATTTAAATATGCTTGCTGTTGTTCCGTTCCTTTGCTCTCTCTGATATCTGATCCTGCTCTGTGTGAAGTGTACTCTGAAGTTGCTATATTGATCTGTTGGTTCCTGTGAGTTATTATAACCGAGATAGTTGTAGTGAGATACTAGTAAGATACTAGTGTAATGTATGTATAGTAAAGATATTATACATTAGTGGTGTAAATAAGAATTAAATATGTTTTTCCAAGACTTCCTACTGCTGCTGTGTTTCATTGAAGACTTAAACTCCATATCTATTGGTCTGTGGCTGGCTGGTTGGGTTCATTAGCTGGATGGGCTGGTTTGCTGCTTGCACTGGTTAGCTTCCGGAAGTGCAGCTCTGATAAAATATAACAATAATTGTGAATTGCAGTTCTTGCCTAAGTTGAAAGTTACAATAATTGCCCAAGATACTATGCATAACAGCATAAAAATATACTTTAAAATGTGGATAAAAAAATATTTATTTATCCAATAGAATCACATGCCTTGAATTAATCTTAAATGAGTTTTAAAATAATTTAAATGCATGATGCGGCTGTCCTTTCTGCATACAGGAAAAAAGTGTTTAAGTGTACTTGTAAAAGAATATATTTTGCATAAATGGTTCCTGTTAATTTGCTATTTTTAAAATATTTCTGAGTTCTTTCTTGTTGCCATGACAATTCCATTTTCATAAACACATTTTTGTGGTGTCTATGTCTACTCCTATCTGACATTCTGGAAATTACATAAATTGAAGAAAACAAATGAGTAGTTTTGATATTAAGGAGATAATGCTAGCAATTTTGATTGATTATATATTTATGCATTTTATTAGGGTAATTATACATTGCTTTTTGACCCCAAAATACTTCTTCAGAGTAGTATACTCTGTAGTAAAAATAGCTCAAATGCTAAAACCAAATGGCAATACTGTAAAATTGAAATCAATATAGAATAATAACTTACACAAAATACATTTTCCTAAAATTAAAAGCTGGGAAAAAAATCTTCACAGTTAATCCGAGTCTCCAAAGAGGGGTGGCATACAAATCCAATAGATAGATAGATAGATAGATAGATAGATAGATAGATAGATAGATAGATAGATAGATAGATAGATAGATAGATAGATAATCCAATACAGTGGTACCTCGAGATACGAGTTTAATTCGTTCCGGACCTGGGCTCTTAAGTCGAGCAGCTCTTATCTCGAACGACTTTTCCCCATAGGAATTAATGTAAATAATTTTAATTGGTTCCAGCCCTCAAAAAACTCACAAAGTTAGTCTAAATTATGCAGAAAGACATGTTTTTAATGAAGAAATGTACATGTACATATAAATGAATAATGAAGTTTCTTTCACTTAACTTGTAAACTTTCTTAAACTTTTAAATTTACATATGTTCAACTTCTCTGCCACCCAATCCTGTAGGACAGAGGTCCCCAACCCTTTTTGCACCAGGGACCGGCTTTAAGCGATCAAGAGAGGAATGGGTGAATGAATGGACGGAGGGTGGGAAGGAAGGAAGGAAAGAGGGAAGGGACAGGAACAGAGGAAGGAAGCAAGGAAACTTATGAAAGGGGAGAGTAAGAGAGGAATGAGTGAAGGGAGGGAGGGAGGGAAGAAGGTGGGAAGGAGAAAGAAAAGAAGAAATAGAGGAAGGGAAGGTAAAAGAGAGAAAGAAAAAGAGCAAGAAAGAAAGCAAGAAAGAAAGAAAGAAAGAAAGAAAGAAAGAAAGAAAGAAAGGGGGAAGGGACAGGAACAGAGGAAGGAAGCAAGGAAACTTATGAAAGGGGAGAGTAAGAGAGGAATGAGTGAAGGGAGGGAGGGAGGGAAGAAGGTGGGAAGGAGAAATAAAAGAAGAAATAGAGGAAGGGAAGGTAAAAGAGGGAAAGAAAAAGAGCAAGAAAGAAAGCTGCAAGCACCCCCCCCGAGCCCCCCAGGCCGGCTGCAACCTTTTAAAACACGTGCGCCGCTTCGCAGCTGTCTCCTGAAGCCGAACGCAGAAGTTAGCGTTTGGCTTCAGGAGACAGCTCCTTGGCGCTTGTATCTCGAATTTGGGCTTGTAAGTAGAACAAAAATATCTCTCCCCTCCCAGCTCTTATCTCGAGTTGCTCTTAAGTAGAGCAGCTCTTATGTCGGGGTTCCACTGTACTGTACTCAGAAACTGCTACCTGGAATCAATTGCTGCATGAAACTTACAATCAGTTGCATTGAAAATGCTCCCCACCTCCTATGGTACCAGAGTCTTGCACAAGTTTTTCATAAGTGTGAGAAAAAGTGATTGGGCCCTCGTGCCCAAGGCAGGCTTTGCTAGAAGCTGAGTCTGTTTAAAAAGGAAGCAAACTGGCAGTGAGGTAAGTTAGAACCCACCCCTGATATTAATTACTACCATTAGTTTCAGAATCTTGCAAGTCGGAAAGTGCTTCCCTTTCCTCTGTCATTACAATCCAGAAAATTACGGAAGGTCATCTCTGAGACACTTTCTCCACCTCCAATTTTGCATTCAGATTTCTCTTATCAGATCATTGTCTAGGCCAGGGGTGTCAAACGTGAGGTGTCACATTGTCGTCTTGTCACTTTTCCCCTTTCACTAAAATGGGGGCGGGCATAGCCAGTGTTTGGTGCATCTGGCACATGGGCCATGAGTTTAACACCTCTAGGCTGTAGCCCTCCCTCCTGTCTCTCAAGATTATTCTGACAATCCATTATAATTGCATAGCTAAGAATTAAACAGATAAACGATATCTGTGCCCAATATATAAATTGTGTCTTATCTGAGTGGCTATTTTATAAGCATGCACTGAGACAATAACATGAGCAATCATGCATGTACATACATCATCCCATTCTGTCCCATGGACACATTTTAAAGCTTTACATAAAAATCCAGAGTAGGTATTATATGAACTTCAGGGCAAATACTGTACTACAGGAAAAGTGTAGCTACTAAGAAGATACATCTCCAAAGCTATAAAGCATTGTCCACAAAATGACAATGCTTTATAGCTGTGACCCGGAGTGTTGTAATCATAGGTTTATAGGCACTGAAATTTGGAATGGAATATTGCTGAAGAGTGATATTTTAGCCTAATTGAGTGCTGAATAAAAGCTTACCGTATTTTTCGCTCTATAAGACGCACCTGCTGATAAGACGCACCTAGATTTTAGAGGTTTGGGGGGGTGCTGGGAAGCCCCCCAGGCCGGCTGCGATCTTTTAAAACAGCTGTCTCCTGAAGCCAAACGCCAAAGGCGAACTTCCGCGTTTGGCTTCAAGAGTCAGCTGGGAAGCGGGTTCGGGGGGGTGCTGGGAAGCCCCCCAGGCCGGCTGCGATCTTTTAAAACAGCCGCGCCGCTTCCCAGCTGACTCCTGAAGCCAAAAGCGAACTTCCACGCTTCAGGAGTCAGCTGAGAAGCGGCGCGGCTGTTTTAAAAGATCGCAGCCGGCCTGGGGGGCTTTCCAGCACCCCCCCGAACCCCCAACCCGGGTTCGGGGGGTGCTGGGAAGCCCCCCAGGCCGGCTGCAATCTTTTAAAACAGCCACGCCGCTTCTCAGCTGACTCCTGAAGCGCAGAAGTTCGCCTTTGGCTTTTGACTTCAGGAGTCAGCTGAGAAGCGGCGCGGCTGTTTTAAAAGATCGCAGCTGGCCTGGGGGCCTTCCTAGCACACACCCCCGAACCCGGGTTGGGGGTTCGGGGGGGTGCTGGAAAGCCCCCCAGGCCGGCTGCGATCTTTTAAAACAGCCGCGCCGCTTCTCAGCTGACTCCTGAAGTGCGGAAGTTCGCTTTTGGCTTCAGGAGTCAGCTGGGAAGCGGCGCGGCTGTTTTAAAAGATCACAGCCGGCCAGCACCCCCCCCCCGAACCCCCAACTCGGAACCGCGTTCAGACGATTCCCCCCCTGTCCCCGTCCCCGCGCCTACCGCGCACCGCTCGCCTTCCCGGGCAGCCCGACACGCCGGATCGCTCGCTCCCTCGCGCGTCCCACCCGCCGCCAAGCCCCGCCCGCCGCCAGGCTCCTTCCATCCACTCGGCCCGGGCGGCCGCTTTCCCAGGACGCAGGCGGAGCTGCTGCTCCAGTTCGCTGCCAGTACTGTAGTATCCAGCTTGCACGCATTAATCGCTTTTCCATTGTTTCCTATGGGAAACAATGTTTCGACATACGAGCTTTTCGACTCACGAGCCTCCTTCCGGCACCAATTAAATTCGTATGTCGAGGTTCTACTGTATATCGCCGCCCCCCCTCTGCTCCAGCGCCTCCCCCCCCTCCCTGCCTGCATCTTCGCTCCATAAGACGGGGCTGATTTTTCATCCTACTTTGGGAGGAAAAAAACTGCGTCTTATGGAGCGAAAAATACGGTAATTCTTCCTCTATGGAAAGGCAGCAAAGTCCAGGCTGAGTAAGCAAGCTGCAGAATCCATGACCATGTATGGAAAGCAATTAACTTGGTATGCAACATGAAGAAAACCTATAGCTAACTTCCATATAAGGAAATATATGCCTTACTCTCATTTCTTTGCTAATCACCAGTAAACACACAATCCAGGAAAAGGCTTCCGTTAATTATCTATAGGGAAGTCATGAGAAGAAGCCTTATATGGTGTAGGAGTGAATTGTAGTTGGAGGATGGCTTAATGTATGTGGCGTTCGCGAATTGGTTATTCTCCATTGCATCTGGAAGGAGAGTCCAATATGGGTTATTCTCAATCCTATTGGTCGAGACTGAGTTTAAAATTAGCATAATATTAGGCACCGCCCCTTGCCTGCCCCCAGTGAGCTCAGTTTTAAAAACTCAGTCAATGTAACGAGACGTATGAGTTTGTTGTAATAAAGAAATGTTTTATTTTAAATTGTTTTTTAACTGTTTTAACTATTTCTCTTCTTGTTTTCCTGTTTCTTCAGGTACTACAGAAGTTGGAAGGGGTCTCTACCCTCCGTGGGCAGATTCCCCCATCGAATTTCCCCAGGAGACCTCTTCCCTCATAGAGGGTACCGTCCCACAAGGGGATCAGCCTGGTGTCACTGGCCTCCGTGGCCAAACTCGGCTGGGAGCCGAAGGTGGGGGGGTCCGCCCCCCCCACTGGGAGGCTCGGGGACACGGAGTTCCCCTGAAGAAAAGAGAATTCCCTGGTCAAAAGGCTCACAGAGCTAAAGTGAATACCGAGAGGCGAATTCAAACGGAGTTCAGCGCCGCAGCCGCTGCCTTCAGAACAACGCGGCAGACTTCAAAGAGCTAATTGCCGCCGACCATATGTTCGGCGGCCGAGCGCGCGCGCGCAATTCAAAGGCCGGGTGACAGGAGAGACAGGAGAGCGAGCACCCTACTTAATACCTGTTTGGCGGTCACCCGAGCCAGGGGGAATGCGAGGGCATGATCTCCCCCACGTTTTAAGGCGGCAGTAGAGGCTGTAGGGCAAGCAGCCCTTTTCGCGCCTCTTTTTAATAAACGGCAACCCGCGCCCGCCATTTTGGACGGCTGGCGGGAATGACTCGCTCCCCCTCCCAACCTGTTTTTCTTCAACGGCCTCATTTAGGCGCGAGGAGCAGTTGGGAGGGCTGGGTCACGCATGCGCCCTTCAGGGCAGGCACCGGAGGCCATTTTGAGGTGTTTTTGCAAGTGGTAAAAAGCAGCAATAATTAAAGCTCCGTGCTTTCCTTGCCTTTCGTTACCATCTTCTCTTACCTCACCGTGAGTACAATGGATGTCTGTGGCAATCCAGATCCAGCCCCAGCCTCGGGTTCTGCCATTTCTGTTTCGGTGCCCAAGCCCAAGGAAAAGGGGAAGGTCAAAGCAAAATCCTCCCAATCATCTTCCTCAGCCATCAAGGAGGCCGAGAGGCGAATTCAGGCCCTTGAGCAAAGGTTAGAGGCAGCCCTCAATAGTGCTCCTTTGGCCAAACCAGGACCACCACTGGGCTTTGATGTAGCTGCTGACCCACATACCCCAAGGGAGAGGGTGGATAGAGACTGGTCCCCTGATCATGCAACTCCTGCTCAGCTGCAGGCACCCAGAAGCAGGCCGGGATCAGTGTGCCAGGAGAGACCAGTGTGGGGTTTCTCCCCTCAGGCCAAAGCGGTTCCAGCAGCTACCTTCACTCCTACAGCTGCCGGGTTCAGGGATCAACCTGATATGTGGCAGGATATGCCACCGGCCTTTCAGGAGCTACTAACTAATGTCTATACAAAGGGCATAGCGGTTGGAGCTCAACAAGGGCCTCAACAACCAAGACAAGCACCAACCCGGGACCTCTGGTCTGCACCGCCCCTTTCAGGTTTAGGATCAGTGACTGAGGAGCCTGTATTAATGGAGGATAGTGACAAAGACTACGATATGTCTGAGGATGAGGCACCTCCAGAACAGCCACTGGTAGCTGGACTGTTCAAACAATCCTCATTTAGAACTCTGTTATATAAAGCAAAACAGACAATGGAGTTGAAGGATCCGGCCCAACCATCTCAGGCCGTACCATCAAGATCCTCTACTCTATTAAAAGAGCCTAAGCCTGAAACAGACCATGTTCCGGCATCTGAAATTTTTGTGCAAAGTATCAAGAGACCGTGGCAATATCCAGCTGCGGCCCAGGGACCATCAGTGATAGAGAGGAAGTTCTACACGTTTGACGACGAAGTAGAGGCCCTCTTACAGTTTCCTCCCATAGATTCACCAGTAGTGACACTGGTTTCCAACGCTCTGGTCCCTGCCGAGATGGGAGACAATTTGAAGCCAGAAGACAAGAAGGCTGAGGTTCTCCTCAGGAAGACCCACATGATGGCCGGATGGGGGTTTAGGGCAGCAGCGGCTGCTTCCTTTTTTAATAGAGCCTCCATCGTCTGGATCGAGGATATGATGTCTCGCGTAGGGCCAGAGGACGGTCGGATGCGCCAAGATCTCAGTAAGTTGTTGGCTGCAGCAGAATTCTCAGCTGATGCCACCTTACATGCTGCAAAGTTCGCGGGTAGAGGGATGTCCGCCACCCTCGCATCATGCCGACTTCTATGGCTACGCAGCTGGCAAGCAGACACGAAATCTAAATGGCGCCTGGCATCATCGCCTTTTCAGGGGTCTCAACTCTTTGGAGACATATTGGAAAAAGTCCTCATAGAGGACAAGGACAAACGGAAAATACTTCCAAGGTCCAAGAGGGGTCAAGATCGTCGTCAGACTCCGTACAATCGACGTCAGTCCTTTCGTTGGGATACCTCACGGTCAAACCAGCAATTTAGGTCCTTTCCCCAGGGCAATTACAACCAAAATGCCTATAGGAATGACCGTACCTCCTTCCCAGACAGGACCAGAGGTTATCAGTCCAACAGACGCCCCTTTCGTGGCTCCAGCCAGCGTGGGTTCAAACGACCCAAATGACTTTGCCTTGGCACAGCCAGTAGGAGGGAAATTACACCCTTTCAGCGCCTCCTGGCTAGCCACCTCCTCAGACAAATGGGCTCTATCAACGGTGACTCAAGGACTACGGTTGGAATTCATTCAGCCCCCGCCCAACCGATTCCTACACTGTCCAACACCAAAGAACCCCTCCAAACGGAAGGAACTATTTCAAGAAGTAGGTCACTTCCTACAGATTCAAGCCATAGAGCCTGTGCCAAACACGCAGAGGGCACGGGATTTTACTCTATGGTTTTCGTAGTCCCCAAAGCATCCGGGGGCTGTCGATTGATTCTGAATCTGAAACAGTTAAACCAATTCATCCTGTACCGGAGATTCAGGATGCACACCCTGCACACCATTCTAGCAGCAGTGCGTCCTCAGGACTTTCTCACTTCCTTGGATCTGAAGGAAGCTTATTTACACGTACCGATATTTCCACCACATCGCAAGTATCTACGATTTTGTGTGGAAGGGACGCATTATCAATACCGGGCCATGCCATTCGGCCTATCATCGGCTCCTCGTACCTTCACAAAATTGCTCGATGTGCTCACAGCTCATCTCCGTGCACGGTCCGTCCGCCTGATGGCATACTTGGACGACATTATCGTGTTGTCCAAGTCCCAGGCAGGGTCACTCCGAGACCTCCACCTTACGATGACCTTTTTGGAAGAACACGGCTTTACCATCAATGTTCCCAAGAGCCAATTGATCCCCTCTACAAGACTCCTACATTTGGGATCGGTGATAGACACCGCTACGTGCAGGGTGACACTTTCACCAGACAGACTGGACAATATCTTGGCTCTGATAGCTTCTATCCGGAGACAGCCAAAAGTATCTCTGGCCCTTTTGTCCAGGGTACTGGGCACCATGGTCTCCTGTATAGGGATTGTGCCATGGGCCAGGCATCACATTCGCCCATTGCAAGGATTTCTGCTGCCGGCACAAAAGGCGAAACTCAGCCAGTCAAACCGGCCGGTCAGACTGCCACACAGTGTCAAGATCTCCCTGGATTGGTGGACTTCACCAGCACTGTTCCAGGGCTGTTCGTTCCAGGCTCCCGACCAGCTAGTCATGACCACAGATGCAAGTTTGTCGGGTTGGGGCGCCCACATCGGTCCCCAGGTGACTCAAGGACTCTGGACCAAGGAGGACCTCAACCCTGTGAACATCAGTCTCCTAGAGCTCAGGGCTGTGTTTTTGGCGCTCCAACATTTCGTGGCCTTGGTTCGGGGACGTCACGTCTTAGTCCTGACGGACAATATGGCAACAAAGGCTTACCTCAACCATCAAGGAGGCACCAGATCACCTCGCCTCATGAGGGAGACCATGGCCCTCTTCAATTGGGCCGAGTACAACCTGGCTTCTCTATCTGCGGAGCACATAGCAGGCGTCAACAACGTTCAGGCCGACTGGCTCAGCCGAACAACCTTGGACTCCACAGAGTGGAGGCTGGACCTGCAGCTGTTCCGCAAGATCACACGGCGATTCGGGACACCGCTGTTGGACTTGTTCGCCACTCACAGCAACACACAGCTCCCCAGGTTCTATTCACGGTTCCACTCTCCTATGGCAGAAAAGATCGACGCCTTACGGTCGAGCTGGCCGCGCGGTCTGTTGTACGCTTTCCCTCCGACAAATCTGGTACAGAGAGTGATCGACAAGATTATAGTGGAGGAAGCGGAAGTGCTACTTATTGCCCCACATTGGCCACGCCGCCCGTGGTTCTCGGACTTGGTAGCGTTGTCGATCTCCCCACCTTGGAGGATACCGGACAAAATAATCTCCCTCAGTCAAGGGTCAGTCTTTCACCCAGACCCTCAATGGCTCCAATTAGCCGTTTGGCATTTGAAAGGAACAAACTGAGGGAGCATTGTTTACCGGACAGTATCATTGCCACAATGCAGGCCGCCCGCCGGCCATCCACGTCCAGAATTTACCAGGCCACATGGTCCGCCTTTTGTAAGTTCTGCGACGGGAAGGACATACAACCAGGACAAGCCCAAATACTGACTGTCCTAGAATTTTTACAATCAGGCCTTGAAAAAGGACTGTCTCCAAATACCCTTAGGAGACAAGTGGCTGCATTGGCAACCGTCATCCGGCTACCAGAATTTCGCTCCTTGGCAATTCATCCTTGGATACGGGATTTTCTTAAAGGAGCTTCTAACAGTCACCCGCCACCTCTTCATAGGTTTCCATCGTGGGACTTATCCCTGGTGTTGAAGGCCCTCACTGGGCCTCCCTTTGAGCCTCTGAGAACCGTGCAACTTAACGTCCTTTCCATCAAGACGGCCTTTTTAGTGGCTATTACTTCGGCCAGACGCGTATCGGACTTGGCTGCATTATCCATCAGACCAGACCTTTGTATATTTTACCCGGACAGGGTAGTTCTACGTTTAGATCCATCATTCCTTCCTAAGGTTAACTCGCTTTTCCACAGGAAGCAAGAACTAATTTTACCGGACTTTTGCTCGCGCGGGAGTCACCCTACAGAACTTAGGTGGCACAAACTAGATGTTAGGCGAGCAGTTAAGATCTACATTAGAAGGACCGAGGCCTTTAGAAGGTCCGAGTCATTGTTTGTTTCATTCGCAGAGCCAAAGAAAGGTCTGGGCGTCTCCCCCAGTTCAATCAGCCGATGGATCCGGGACTGCATAGGGGAGGCGTATAAGGCTAGAGCTCAGAATCCACCTCAAGGAGTCACGGCGCATTCTACTCGCAGCGCAGCCACGTCAGCGGCTTGGAGGACTCAAGCCTCGATTGAGGACATTTGTCGGGCTGCGACGTGGAAGACTCCTTCTACTTTCACTAAACATTATAGACTGGATGCCTATGCTTCTGCTGAGGCATCTTTTGGGAGAAGGGTATTACAGAGAGTGTGTTCCTCTCCAGCTGCCCTGCCTTAACAATCTCCCTCCCATTTAATTGGAACTTGGGTATATCCCATATTGGACTCTCCTTCCAGATGCAATGGAGAAGAACCGTTGTACCTACCTGAACGGTCTTCTCAGTGCACTGGAAGGAGAGTCCAAACCCACCCAGTATTGGATTGTTTCAGGGAAGCTGGGTTCGTTGAGTTGATTGATGTTATATATATTAGTTCAATAAAATAGTGTTGAATTATATTACCTGTCGTTTTTAAAACTGAGCTCACTGGGGGCAGGCAAGGGGCGGTGCCTAATATTATGCTAATTTTAAACTCAGTCTCGACCAATAGGATTGAGAATAACCCATATTGGACTCTCCTTCCAGTGCACTGAGAAGACCGTTCAGGTAGGTACAACGGTTCTTCTGTACCACATGTCAGAAGAATGAAATACAATAAAAGGAGCGATCCTTATTTAACAGGGGTCATCTCATTGAGAAAACTTTCTCTCTGTTGCTTCATTCTGATGTGGCAATCATGGCATGCTGTACCTCCCTAGAGGTCGACCCACTGAAGGAGGGCTGCATGCTTTCAGGAGTGAGCCAACTTAGTAAATCTTACTACCAGTCAGTCCTATACGTATTCAAATTTTAAGAGAGCAGCTTGAGTTGAACACGAGCTCATGTCTTTCCCCAAAAACTTCACACCTCCAGGCATCAAGGCAGGATCTCCATGGCATTCCCTAGCCACCCAGGGATCAAGATTTAAAACTGAGTACCATTTGTATATTGATGATGTTTAATGGGTGACCTTACCCACTTGCCTCATGTTGATGTTGAATTGGAGTACATAAGGAAAATGTCAAGCTCTGTGGAACTCTATATTGCAAGAACTTTGCATTGCATCAGTCCCTGTCAACACCAACTAAAACCAGCCCCCCAAAGAGAATCGCTATAGTACAGTGCTCCCTGCTCCTAACTCTCAACCATGGCCCGAAGGATGCTTTGATTTTATTTTTATCCTGCCTCCCTTTTTAGAATTTAGTGCTTCTGAAATATCAAGGAGAAACAGGAGAGTCATGACACTCCAATTCTGGTCCTGCCAAATAAGTACTGTACAACCAGAGCTAAACACAGACAGAAGGCTTGATCAAAATGGTTTCAACTAATCAGTTTCCTCCAAGCTCCACTTTATCTGTTGCACAAAAAACCCAGAAAGTTGGAAATTGTTTCTAAATTATCCCACACTGTCAGTGATGGCTTTATGATAATGGGATGTGCCATTGCCTTATTCAAGGCAGATAGTATAGGCCACTTAGTCTAGAATGAATGCATCACTGCTTGAGCCGAGCCATTTATCACCACCTAGGAAGCCTTAACAACTAGAAGGGGGAAGGGCTTAAGACACAGTTGACAACACTAACATCCTCAAGATCCTATGTCTACTTTCTCAACAGTCATGATTGTAGAATATAGGACCTACCTGACCAGGATCCGACTTCATTGAATCTGAATGCTTTTATCCATCAGATTTATAATGTATTTATGATAGCAACTCTTCCTATATTCACCCTGTCCTTTAATATCCATGATACTCACCCATGCTTTCAAAAGGACTATTGGACACTGCCACTGTTCTACAGATTTTTTAGTTTCATAAATGAAATGTGCCATTTCTTAATGAATCTCACATGCTAAATTCAATTATAATGAAATGAAATTTGTTAGTTGGTTTTAGTTTTTATGCAACAGTCTCTTGATATAATCTAATTCTTTCTCACGACTGTCCCATTCACAAAGGAAGCAGCAATACTTATATCCACCTTGAAGACTAAATAAGATAGCAACCACTCTCAAGTCACCACAGATGGACCATTGATGTTAACTATAGTTCATGCATCTTAGACACAAGAACAGTTTTTTCCCGAATGCCATCACTCTACTAAACATATAATTCCCTCAACACTGTCAGACTTTCTACTAAATCTGCACTTCTATTCTACTAGTTTTTCTCATCATTCCTATCACCCATTTCCTCCCATGTTGACTGTATGACTGTAACGTGTTGCTTATATCCTAAGATTTTTATTAATATTGCTTCTTCATTGCTTATTTGACCCCTATGACAATCATTAAGTGTTGTACCACATGATTCTTGATAAATCTATATTTTCTTTTATGTACACTGAGAGCATATGCACCAAGACAAATTCCTTGTGTGTCCAATCACACTTGGCCAATAAAATTCTATTCTATTCTATTCTATTCTATTAAGAGCTCTTTCAAGTTTTCATGTTTCTTTCATTGCAACTGCATAAGCAACTGGAATGGATGGTAGCTGATTGCCATTATGCAGCAATACATCTTTAAGACTAGTCTTGGAAGCATCAATAAACAACTTACACTCAACTGGATTATAACTTATGTTGATGGCTGACATTAAACCACAGATGCTGTGGTTGGCTATTGGCTAATATTGCATCATCTTGGTACGCGTGGCAGTTTTCTGTTGGTCATCAATACTGACTATGGTGTAAGATGCATCATGCATTTTATAAACCTTACCTCTTTAGTTGGTTGCTTATATCATGGAAACTAGAACCAATATATGTTTTTTAATGTTATTTTCGTTTTTAGCACCCTAAAGTTATGTAAGGACAGCTGTTTTCATGCAGCTGTTTTCATGCAGTATAATTATATACTGTAATCGTCATCACTATATAGGCTGTAATGTGGTATTTAGACAGTTCTATTTAGACAGACTTATTTTTCATCTTTCTCTAGTGATAATCTAAGCATCTCTTCTGGCTACTCTATTTTCCTTGAAATAGAAAACCAAGGGGCTCAGTGTGATTAGCCACTGCTCATATGCAGTCCCATATAACACAACTGACACTTCCCCATTTGTGAAAGCAACTAGGGTTTCTGGTGAACTGTCCTCCAAAGACTCAGGAGAATTTCCAAATACCATCTGAAAACTAGTTGGGTCCATCATGCATCTATTGCAGACAAATTTAAGAAGGTTCATATTTCTTTAAAATGGAAGACATCAGAAAGTTTCAAAGGAACCAGTTTCATTTCTGAACTATGATCAGAAATTGATCTGACAATGACAAGGCAAAGGTACAGCCCCTTGCAGTATTCAGAAGCCTGGGTTGATTATCTTATTATCTAGGCAGAATTTCTCAAATTGTGGTTTGCAGAATCTCTCTCATGTAAAACTCAACAATGTGACTCTGGACATCATACACAAAAATAAACATTTTTCAAAAGTAACCATATATCATAAATGTAACCCAATATATAAAATGATGAATGAAAAAAAGACAATAAAAACAACCAAAAGCCAGGTTTTTAAGATAAGTAATATATTGACTTTTGATCAGGAATTCTGGATTCTTAAAAAAAAAAAAACTAATAGATTCCACATCCTGAGAAATGTTTAGCTTCTGATTTAGATAATATGGTAGGCTTAAATATTTATTTATTTTATTTATTCATTGGATTTGTATGCCGCCCCTCTCCGTAGACTCCTGGTAAACATATTAACTATGAATGTAAGAATATAGCTAGAAAAGAGCAGATCAAGAGGCATCATCCTTTTATATTGTCCTAGATTTCTGCTCCTGAAATTTCTGAAAAGGGGAGAAAAGATGCTTTTAAGTCATTAATTCATCCTTCCTCCCATTCACCTGTACAGGTGAGTCATATGATGTTGGAGTGATTTCTTTTCTTTGGGTATAATGTCTTTGTGCTGTGACAGGACTTCAAAAAGAGCTATGAAGTCTGAATACTGGGTAGAATAACATCAAAATATAAATGAAGGTACTGTGCACACATATTCACTCAGAGAGCTTTTTAATGGATGGAAAAGCAATATTTTCCTGACAAGTTTGTTTTTAAAATCCTGGGTTTAAAGGCACAGTTGGGATTTGTTCCCTAGCAACATTGAACATTTAAGGCTTGTGAATGATTGCCAATATTGTGAAAAGCTGCACAGAAATGTGAAGCAATTGGGAATGTGTGTATGTGTGTGTGTGTGTAGGGGGGGGTGAGAACAGTTAAATAAAAAGGTAGTATAGTGAAATAAATTGTTAAAGAATTTCTGGAGCTGAAAGCATTTCTAAATAATAGTCAGGTACATTAAAACTTAAGGTTTGGAAAATAAATAATTATTTCATTGACATTTATTCAAATAATCACTTTTTCATAACCAAAAATTAATATATTGTCGAAGCAACTGTGAATATACAGAATTGTATACATTGAAAATCTAGCGAGAAATGAAAGTGGGCTATGCCAGTATTAAGCAAAGAAAGCAATTTCTTCCTGGAATGATCCTGACCTTGATTGAAGGATCTTGAGAATGGTTCCAGAAAGCAAAATGCAATTTGAAGGAGTAATATTATTTTTTGTATGAGAGGTATAAAGAGGAAGCTTACATGCAGTTTGAAAAGAGTCTTAGTTTAGTTTCTTACTTTTATAGATAAAGGAAATTAGATTCAGAGATCAAGTAAGGGAAAAGTATGAATTTTTTAAATATAAGTTTTAATCTTCCATTTTCAAATAGTGGAGATGATGCTTCTGGGAGTAGTTTCTTATGATGTTTTTTTGGGGGGCTTGGTTCTATTTCATACATTTGACAAATTTGTCTAATGAGATGAAACACACATGCTGTTAAAAAGCAAACTTTCTCAAGTTATTTTAAATATATATTTTAAAAACTGTATCTGCAGATTTAGAAAATAAGTGATGGCTTTCCCAAATTTGCATATATGTATTCTGTTATTCCCTTTCAGGCTTTATAAATCACAGAAGGAGAGTTAGAAATAGTAAACCCAATAGAAATAGATAATACATAAATAGTGAAACTCTAGATTCCACTATTGTATAAGATTATGATCCCGCTGTATAGAGTGCTGGTGAGACCACACTTGGAATACTGTGTTCAGTTCTGGAGACCTCACCTACAAAACGATATTGACAAAATTGAACGGGTCCAAAGACGGGCTACAAGAATGATGGAAGGTCTTAAGCATAAAACGTATCAGGAAAGACTTAATGAACTCAATCTGTATAGTCTGGAGGACAGAAGGAAAAGGGGGGACATGATCGAAACGTTTAAATATGTTAAAGAGTTAAATAAGGTCCAGGAGGGAAGTGTTTTTAATAGGAAGGTGAACACAAGAACAAGGGGACACATTTTGAAGTTGGTTGGGGGAAAGATCAAAAGCAACATGAGAAAATATTATTTTACTGAAAGAGTGGTAGATCCTTGGAACAAACTTCCAGTAGACGTGGTTGATAAATCCACAGTAACTGAATTTAAACATGCCTGGGATAAACATATATCCATCCTAAGATAAAATACAGAAAATAGTATAAGGGCAGACTATATGGATCATGAGGTCTTTTTCTGCCGTCAGTCTTCTATGTTTCTATGCACCCTTTTCCTCAAACTGACTACAGAAATGATTTTGACCCAGCCCCCTTCTGTTTACAATAAAAGGCAAGCAGTATTGGGTTGCTAGCCGGTACAGGCCACACTGCGCGCCAGTAGTAAAACCAGCAATGTGTGCGCAGTTCTGGGTGATGAGCGCTTGTGCGCGCCCTGGTAAAATTTTCCTTTTGCAGATGAGCAGAAGCAAAATCTCGCCAGGACCAATGCGCCCGTTCGTCAGTAACCTAGAGCTGCACACACATCATACTGGTAGTGGTGGTAAGTAGGAACCCCCGTCTGCAGGCAAGTGTTCATAACTATTGTTCTACAATACAATTACTAGTATAGGTAGTTCTAAAAGGCGTTAGAGACCAACAGGACAGCAAGAAAATATTATATTTTATTTTACAGCTGGTGTGCCTGTTTATGTGTGTGTTACCTTTGTGTGTATGCATGTACTTTCTGTGTATATGTATGTAACAAGACATACTCTACCTCCATGAAGTAAAGCACGTGGAAATTGTTTTTCCTGAACAGAAAGCTATACGGCCGAGCAATGGGTGAATAATTCAGTTGGAAGACAAGGCAATTATTTCCTGGATTGAATATGTCACAAATTCTGCCAAATTATCTCAATCTAAACAGAATTTTCTTAAGCATACTTGGAGACAAATTATCCTGAACACAATACAAGAGCCGCTTAAGAATGCAATGTGCTCAGAGGCTAAATTTCCTTAAAACATTCCATTCCTATAGATACTGTTGTGGTTAGCTCTGGCCCAGCTCCTGCCCCAAGGAATATGGAGGTGGATGTGGGGGAGACATCCACATGCCACAGGCCTGTTTTGCTCCCAGTAGAATCTGCTGACGAAGTCTCCTCTGACCAAGGAAGCTTGAGTGACAGGGAAGAGGGGAGTTTGGCAGACAGCCCAGGAGGAGATCAGTCATCTGTATCATCCCTGGATTCTGAACAAGAATAAATGACACATCCACGCATGCGTAGAGTGATGCATAGGAGACAACAACTGAAGGATTATTACAAGAGAAAATGAGGCCACCTGTGGTTGGGTGGAGCTGCTGTAATTAGTGCTACAGATAAAAGTGCAGCCTGGTGTTTTAGCCTTATGGCAGTTTATCTGATTCATTGTTTCGTCAAGATCGTGGTTTTTGCTGTTCAGGATTGTGTGTGTGGACTCTCTAGACTTTAGAATTGGACTCACTTTCCCAGTTATTGGGTGAGCAATTGGACTGCATTTAACCTGTGCCTTGTGTGTACCAGAAAATCCCTTTGATATTTAAAAAGGGAGCTGTTTCTGTTTTTCCGTTCATAAAAACTTTTGGGTTTTCCTTTTATCGTGTGGTGTGTGTCTTCCTGGACTAATTATCCTGTAATTAAGGGGGGGTGGAAACACGCCAGCAGAACAGACACTATAGCATTTTAGCATGTAAAATAATATATTCTGGAACATTTCTAATTCATTTTCTTATTAATCAAATTGTTTTTGTTTCTGTAGGCACTGAACGTTTCCCAGAAAGTTGAGACAGCTATGTTTTATAAATATATACCGTGCTCCAGGTGCTGTGTATAAAAAACCCCCAAAGTGATGACAATAATATTGATTTTTGTTTTTTATTTATCTTGAATGTAATCCTTTTAGAATATTTTAATACCGTTCCTTAGCATGGGTTTTCTTTTGTTTTAGTATCAATAGATGGATTACTATAATTGAGCTGCATAATAAGCATATGTGTTATGAAGCTAATTTTACTTCATACATCTGTACCATTCTTATTATATTTTTACCCTCCAAATTCATACAATTGAAAATTAATACATTTACACAATGAAAATATACAGTAGTTTTATAAAGCTTTTTTCCATATATTTTAGGAATGGTATCAACTGTATGATTTTGTACATATCAACAAGCGTGGCCAAAAAGATTGTAAAATTGGCTACAACTGATTAAACAACTACCTTCCTTAGCAATGGAAATTCTGGGCTCATCTGTGATCTTAAATCAAGGACTACCTGTATAGGAAGAATACAGTAGTACCTCTACTTAAGAACTTAATTCGTTCCGTGACCAGGTTCTTAAGTAGAAACGTTCTTAAGTAGAAGCAATTTTTCCCATAGGAATCAATGTAAAAGCAAATAATGCTGCAAACCCATTAGGAAAGAAATAAAAGCTTGGAATTTGGGGGGGAGGGGGAGGAGGAAAAAGTGGAGGAGGAGAGTCGCTGCCGAAGGAAGAAGGTAAAGTGAGGGGAATCAAAAAAATCCAAAACTTTAAGGCTTTAAAAAAAAAAAGAGGGACTAGGAGGCAGCGAGAAGGAGCACGCGCCTCCCATACACCCGGCACGAGGCTGCCTCCCATACACTGGCTGCTGCTGCTGCTACCTGCTGCCTCTTCCTTCCCATGCCGGAGGGCTCCCCTCTCCTCTTGCTCACTTTGTAGTCGGCGCCTTTCCTTTGCTGTGGTGACTCCTCCGCTGCCCAGAGCGAAGGGAGCATTTCTTTTTTCTGGGTGCTGGCAAAGGTTTATTCCCTGTCCAAGCGCCCAGAGAAAGGAAAATGCTTCGTTCGCTCTGGACTGCCAAAGCCTCCTTAAGTGCCACCAAAAGGCTCCTCTGGCAGCCCAGATAGCCAGGATTAAAGGGGGAATGGCCGGGCCTTCGTGCCGCTATAAAATTTCCTGGGAAATTTTTCCAGGCTTGGGTTCTTAAGTAGAAAATGGTTCTTAAGAAGAGGCAAAAAAAATCTTGAACACCCGGTTCTTATCTAGAAAAGTTCTTAAGTAGAGGCATTCTTAGGTAGAGGTACCACTGTATCTCCTCTTACCATCACCATCATTCCACATATTCCATTTCTAATATCTTAGTTGATAATGTGAGGATATGTATTGGCAAAAATACAAATAACTTTCTATGCTTTAATATTAATCTTGAAAAAAAATCTTTTCTTATAAGTTACCCTGTTTCTAAAATATCTGTGTAAAACATAAAGCCTTTGCCTGACAAATACAGTTGGATAATGAAATGTCTGCAAGCAAACAATCAAGTTCAGAGAGCACCAAGAACTCAAAAATTCAACCCTGAGCTATAAAATATTCTCTTCCACTAATAATGCAGCTGTATTGGAAGACTGGAATACTACTATGTTATCCAGCATCTTTAGGGTTTTTTTTCTGTATGGGTTTAATGAGAAACCCTCTTTCAAGTCCTTCTCTGAGAAATATCAGGGGTAGGAGCTTTATCTAGTAATTTATCTGTACTTTATAATGTAAAATACTACCTTTTAATGCAACTAACAATTTATTATTTTTATCATTTGTATGCAACTTGAGAAAATATTATTTTATTGAAAGAGTAGTAGATGCTTGGGACAAACTTCCAGCAGACATGGTTGGTAAAATCCACAGTAACTGAATTTAAACATGCCTGGGACAAAGATATATCCACCCTAAGATAAAATACAGGAAATAGTATAAGGGCAGACTAGATCAGTGTTTCCCAACCTTGGCGACTTGAAGATATTTGGACTTCAATTCCCAGAATTCCCCAGCCAGCAAATGCTGGCTGGGGAATTCTAGGAGTTGAAGTCCAGATATCTTCAAGTCGCCAAGGTTGGGAAACACTGGACTAGATGGACCATGAGGTCTTTTTCTGCCGTCAATCTTCTATGTTTCTATGTATATTTTAATATTAATGACATTATTCACAGATGAGGTTTTCATTGCTTTTCTGTTAACACTTTTGATCTGCTTTCACCATTTATCAGCTTTAAAGCTTTTATTTAGCTATGATTAGATGTTGCCCTGGAAATTGGTAATCAGACAGGTCGTATATTTACTTCAGTGCAGAATCTGTGGAAGCTCAAGGTTGGTCTCTTAGCATTCTCTTGTTTCTTTTCTTGTAGCACAATTTGAAACTCATGGGGAGCATGGCATGTCCATTTTGGAGGAAAGTGCCCTGTAGATGTCTGTGTATTTTGCATTTCAGAGCGATGCCTTTTGTTTTTCTACACAACATAAAATAATGCACTTGGGGAAAAGGAATCCTCAATCTGAGTATTGCATTGGCAGTTCTGTGTTAGCAAAAACTTCAGAAGAGAAGGATTTAGGGGTAGTGATTTCTGACAGTCTCAAAATGGGTGAGCAGTGTGGTCGGGCAGTAGGAAAAGCAAGTAGGATGCTTGGCTGCATAGCTAGAGGTACAAGAAGCAGGAAAAGGGAGATTGTGATCCTGCTATATAGAGCGCCGGTGAGACCACATTTGGAATACTGTGTTCAATTCTGGAGAGCTCACCTACAAAAAGATATTGACAAAATTGAACGGGTCCAAAGACGGGCTACAAGAATGGTGGAAGGTCTTAAACATAAAACATGTCAGGAAAGACTTAATGAACTCAATCTGTATAGTCTGGAGGACAGAAGGCAAAGGGGGGACATGATCAAAACATTTAAATATGTTAAAGGGTTAAATAAGGTCCAGGAGGGAAGTGTTTTTAATAGGAAAGTGAACACAAGAACAAGGGGACACAATCTGAAGTTAGTTGGGGGAAAGATCAAAAGCAACGTGAGAAAATATTATTTCACTGAAAGTGTAGTAGATCCTGGGAACAAACTTCCAGCAGACGTGGTTGGTAAATCCACAGTAACTGAATTTAAACATGCCTGGGATAAACATATATCCATCGTAAGATAAAATACAGGAAATAGTACAAGGGCAGACTAGATGGACCGTGAGGTCTTTTTCTGCCGTCAGTCTTCTATGTTTCTGTTTCTAACATTTCTCCTGCTGTGCAGATTTTCAGAGAGTTTTTTTTCTTGCAAAAAGTACACGAAGTGGGCAAAGTATTGGCTACAGTAGCTATTAGTGCCAAGGGGGTCGTGTTTTAACTGTCCCATTAAGAAAATAAGCAGTTGCCTTTCCAAATTAACTGGAAAATCTTTCTGGTCAGAGGAGAAGCAAATTGCACATTTCTACTCCTTAACTCAATCCTATATTGAAATGGCCCTGGAATAATAATAATGTTGAATCTATTTGTTACATTGGCTTGAACTTCTGTGCAAAAGACAGAAAAAAAATCTGTTTTAGACTTGTTAAGAAAAAGGGATGTTACGTTACTGTATGTGAAGGCTGGATTACTTTAACACAATTTTCAATTGACATCTGTAGGTTTGTGGTAAAAGCAAAGAGGTTTGCATTCTTTTCACAAAATTTAAAGGATTTAAATAAATGAATCACATAGCAGCAAGGGCTTCTTTTTTTGATGCTGAGACTATTCTGTGGTGTTCTTATATCAGGACAATTTAAGAGTGTAGCAAAATCTATTGATGTTTCTATGCCCTCAATAAATCAACCAGACTAACCCCAACAGTGTGGCCAGAAAGGTTAACAATTCATTTCTGTCCATTCACTTTTAATCTGATCCAGAAATAGTAGTTTCAAAAGAGTCTTTGGATAGGATGCATTGCAAAGATATAGCTTGAAAGATAATGCCAGCATGAATGATGGCTGTTGAATCTGAATGGAAATACCAGTTACATTCTCATTAGAGAAAGCAGATGAAAAGCACATTGTCAGCTATGGCTTGATAACAATCTGATGCACTGAGTATCTCATGTTCTTATTGGGCCGAATTCCAATAGCTCACTGGGCAACGCATATATTATATTTTATCAGTAACCCTTTGATTCTAAGATAGTTGATATGATGAAGATGAAACCTTGGAGCCAGTATTGTGGAATGAGCAGGTAAAACGTTTTGGTCCATGCCTTTCCTTCCCTGCATATTTAATTACCATATTTTTGGAGTATAAGACGACCGGAGTATAAGACGCACCTTAGTTTTTGAGGAGGAAAATTGGGAAAAGAATCTGCTTACCAGGTATTCATCTGGCTAGTGTCCTTAGCCAGCACATTATTTTATCCTCTGGTTAGGGTTTTAAAAAAAGACTTCATTTGGAGAGAGTAACAATGAAAGAGCTTGCAAGGCAATAAGAGCTGGGAACATCATTAGCACCTGGAAAGAAACTTATTCGGAGCAAGTATATTAATGGGAAAAAGCTTGCAAAGACTTAGGGCTTGGAAAACATTCTTCACAGAGAGTAACAATGAAAGAGCTTGCAAGCTGGTAAGAGCTGGAAACATCACTACAGCTAGTTAGTGCTGGGGGGGGGGAAAGCTACATTCAGAGTATAAGACACAAACTATCAACCTCTTTTAGGGAGGAAAAAGGTAATACAGTAGTACCTCGTGATACGAACCCCTCATCATACGAACTTTCCGAGATACGAACCTGGGGTTCGGAAAAATTTTGCCTCTTCTTACGAACTTTTTTCGCCTTACGAACCTGCCCGAACGCCGAACCCAAAAGTTCGGCAAAAGTTCGGGTTCGGGAGGCTGCCGAGAAGCCCCGCCGCCCAGCTGTCGCCTTTTGAAACAGCCGGGGGGTTTCTCCGCGTCCTCCCGAACCTGAACGCTGAACCCGAACTTTTGCTGAACTTCCGGGTTCGGCGTTCGGGAGGCCGCCGAGAAGCCCCGCTGTCCGGCTGTTGCCTTTTGAAACAGCCGTTTTTGCGTTTGTTTGTTTTTTGCTTGCACACATTAATTGCTTTTACATTGTTTCCTATGGGAAACATTGTTTCATCTTACGAACTTTTCGCCTTACGAACCTCCTCCCTGAACCAATTAAGTTCGTAAGACGAGGTATTATTGTACTCCGAAAAATATGGTATTACTTCTTATAAGCAGAGAAATCTGTAGGAAATCAGTAGGGCGAGGTAGGATTTGTTAATTGATCATCTCATTGTGATGCTCCTTCATTGGGGTGCCAAGTTCTTTAGGCTCTTACAGAAAGTTGGAAGGATTGCAAATGTTCTGACCCAGCCTTAGCAGAAACAGGAAACAGACTGCTTAGCACAAAAACCCCCTATTTATTTACCTCTTGTGAATTAATTGATTCACCCACCGAAAAGACTGGGAAGTGTCAGACATCTCTGCTGGCAGCTGGCGGGCCACAACAGTAAGATGCTCCAAAGGGCAGGCCCAACAACCGAGAAAACTCTTCTCCTGGACTCGGGCAGACAGAATACTTAGGGCAATGGGATCTGCAGCATGCCTACTCTAATGGCAGGGGTGGGGCAGGCCAATCCCACTGGATGAGATAGTAATTGCACTTAGCACTTAGGCTTATATACCGCTTCACAGTGCTTTACAGCCCTCTAAGCTTCCAACAATCTGAATCCTCATTTTACTGACCTCGGAAAGATGGAACACTGAATCAACCTTGAGCCTGATGAGATTCAAACTGCCAAATTGCAGGCAGCCGGCAGTCAGCAGAAGTGGCTTGCAGTACTGCATTCTAACCACTGCACCACCTCGGCGCTTCTACTTGATGGTCCCTCAAATAGCTTGCACCCATGCCAAGGTGGCCTTTAAAGGTGATTACCAACACCATGAATTGCACCCAGAAGCAGATCGACAGCCAATGCAACTGATGGAGCAGTGTTGTTTACATGGACCACCCTTGGGGCCTCAGAAATTGCCTGCACCACCACACTTGCTGTAGCTTCCAAATGCTCTTCAAGAATAGATTGTAGAAACTGTGGAATATGGAATCTCTCAAGGTTTAACCTTTTAAAAATAAATGTTTGGAGGAACCCACACCATTTTATAAGATCACAGCTGACACCCACTTCCTGAAAAGGTTGCTGATCCATGCCATGATAGCAAGCACTGTGTTTAAATATCACCTGTCTAACAACATTAAAACATAAAGGGTTAGTCCGTAATCTCTTTTACCATTATCTTCCACTTGCTCTTACTAGGATATTTTTGTTATAAGAAAAATATTGTCATGAGTTCAGTATTATGGAAAAGAGAGGTTTAATTAGGTAATATCAACATTCTGGATTTCGGAAGTTTTTGTGTGAGGAGCCTTTTGTAATGTGAGACATACTACAAAAGAAGATAATACACCATTCTGAAAAGTGCTTTAGAAAAAGCCCTTTGAATCTAGTAGCACCCAGGCAGTCTTTGTTATTCTCTCTCTTGTGTTATTCTGCACTCCAGTTTGATTCATGGTGTTTGAAATTTAAGTGGGATTGTGAAAAGACTGTTTGACATACAGGACAGCTCCAAAGAACTTGGTATTAATATCTGCTTTTTAAAGAAGTATAAGAATAAGATCATAAGTACTGTGGACATGCTCTTGGCTAGCTTTAATTTCCAAGCCACTTATTCCCCTAATCTGAAAAATAAAAGTCCAGGCAAGTTGTATCTCAGTTTCAGTTCAGAATTTCTTTATTAATTTAATTTTGACTGGTCCTATTTAGAAAAAAATTCTTACATTTATATCAAAATTGCAAGTACAGGTAGTTCTCAACTCGCAATTATTCAATTAGTGATTGCTTGAAGTTACAATGGCCTGAAAAAATGAATTGTGACTCTTTTTCACACCTATGACCATTGGAGCATCCCTACAGTCGTATGATCAAAATTTGGATTCAATTAACAACTATATTACTAACTTAACAATTGTAATGATTCACTTAACTGTGGCAATAAACATCCTAAAAATGGGACAAAACTCACTTAAAAACTGTCTTGCTTAGCAACAGAAATGTATGACTCAGTTGTTGTCGTAAGTTAAGGACTACCTATATCTGTTTCAGTAACAACAATTGGAATCCATCACATCTACGACACTTTTTTTCTTACTTTATTTTTCCCCCCCTTGGTTGCCAGTATTTTAAGTTATTTTTAGATCCTATATTTTTACCATAACTATTAGCAAATGAAAATATGTTATTGGTTTTAGCTTTCATTCCTTCTATGATATTTTGATTATCTTTGCCATGAAAATAGTTCATTTTGTTGGTTCTTATTTACATACAGTATTAGGAGAAGTAAACCATCTTAGATTTCACACAATTTAGTTAGTATTATTGACAGACCAGCAGTAGGAATCCAGGATTCTATGTAAGGACTCTTTTCATCCATGATGCATAAACTGGCCTTCTACAGTTTATTTTTTGTATCCTTATGTTGAATCATCTTCCATTAATAAATAAAGCAAGATAGATGGATTCAAGTTAAAACAATGTTGGAAGAATTGAAGGACTAAGTTGAAAACAGATTATCATGGACAAAATATATACTACCTATGGTTAACTTGATAGTATATAATCCATTTCAGTCAAGATCAGGCTGTGTGTAGAATCATGTGTTTTATCCTTAAAGGTCTTGTAGTGTTGTTGTCACTGTTGTTATATTTTACACCTGTCAGTCTCAGCAGAATGCAGATTGAGACTAGTGGCATACAGTACTGTTTTTGTCCGTGGAAGTGATGATGAAGCTTTTTTGGCTCGGGTGTCAAAGGGGAGTGTGCATGTGCGTGCCCACTTCCACAATGCACCCCGTGCACATGTGCATAACCCCTCATGCTGCCTCCCCCCATGCATGTGCACAGGCCTTCCTGAATTAGGGGTGGGTTCTGGTTTTCTTTACTGCTGGTTCGATCCTTGATGTGCTGTGCAGGCGCAGAAGCTGGGGATGGCAAAAAAAAAGGCCAAGCTGGCCCTGGAAGTTCAGAAACTTCCACCTCTGTCACTGGAAGTCTCTAGACTTCCAGTAGGCCCATTGGGCCATTTTTTTGCTGCCCACAAGGTTCAGGAAAACCTTGTGAAGCCTGGGCACAGCGAAAAATGACCAAGCAGGCCAACCAGAAGTTTGGAAACTTCCACCTCTGTCACTGAAGCCTCTGAGCTTCTGGTTGGCCCGTTGGGCCATTTTTCGCTGTCCCCAGGGTTCAGGAAAGCCTCTTGAAGCCTGAGGAGAGCAAAAACAGCCTAAAAGAAGGCCGAAAATCAGAGAGCTGATATAGGGCAATGCCTCACGTGACCTCAGATATGGCTCTGGGTGCCATCTGCGCCACCTGTGCCATAGGTTTGCCATCACTGGTCTACGGTATATTTAGAATCTCACCTGAAAGTAAGATTCTCTTTTTCCCTTTCAGCTCAGTTAGGAAAGAATGTACTGTATATTTTATTTGGCTTTCTTCCCTGCTTGTTGCAAGAGAAAAAACAAACAAACTTCATTTTGAGCCAAAATTAATCAGAAATGTCCATACAGTAATTTGTTAGCATTAGCAAGTAAAATAAAAGCAGTAAGTTTTAACACAAAGTGTGAATTCTGGTTTTCTATGAGACAAATTTCTTCCTGTCAAAAGATGTCTACTTTTAAAAGGTTTTGTGAGTGTGTGTGTGTTTGGCATGGATAAATACATTCAACTACTGTCTGTATAAAGTCTTAGTCAGCCTAATTTGTATCTTGTTGGAGAAGTGTGGGAATGAACATTTGGAACCCAGCATAGTATCAAGCGAATGCGGAGATACTGAGCCAAAATGCACAGACCAGGCTGAATGCCAGCGCTTGAATCATCCAGCCACTCTACCACTATATTAATAATTAGGTACTTTGTTTTGTGTTCCATTGACCTCTTTATTCTTTTAAAGGTATAATTGCTTTATTTGCAAAGCAATGCACTGGCTAATTAAAAGTCTGAGACAATAGTGAGACTTTAATCTGTTTTTATTTTTTCAGTCCCTTTTATTACTACTTTTTTGCTCATGGGAGGAATAGCTATTTCCTTATAAGGTTAGGAATGATGTGGTGCACTTTAAAACTTAATTTCTTGTCCTTTTAACAAAGCTTCCCCATGACTTGTTACATTATCCTCAGCAGTTTGTGGGCTGAGATCCATGAAACCTGGAGGGAGGAGAATATTAAGAACAATGACACTTAGTGGGTAGACAAGCTTAGGAGCTTTTTTTAAGGCTTTTAACTGTGTCAAGCCTTTTTTAAAAGGACTTTTGCTCCTTCGAAAGAGTGGGAAAGCAAACTGTCAAATGTTTGACATTCTCTGGTTCTAGGGTTTCTCGAACAGGCTTTGGGGTGGGATAATTTTTAACTTGCTACAATGATTCTTTAGAAACTAGGCACAGAATAAATTATTCATTTTTTCGATTTTGAAATTTGAATTTTGATTTTCATGTTTTGATGTACTCATCCCATTATAGAGGCAGATTGATCTGTACCTGTTTTAAATTTGGTTTGGGGGTTTGCCATTTTTATTCAATTATGGAATATGGGGGAGTTGTCAAACCAGAGATTTCCCTGGTAACTCTAGTTTTAAATATTGAATTTCAAAATAGTATATTTATAGTTTTATTAAGAATTTTGATTAGAATAGAATAGAATTTTTATTGGCCAAGTGTGATTGGACACACAAGGAATTTGTCTTGGTGCATATGCTCTCAGCGTCCATAAAATAAGATATACATTTGTCAAGAATCATGTGGTACAACACTTAATGATTGTCATAGGGGTCAAATAAGCAATGAAGAAGCAATATTAATAAAAATCTTAGGATATAAGCAACAAGTTACCGTCATACAGTCAACATGGGAGGAAATGGGTGATAGGAATGATGAGTAAAACTAGTAGAATAGAAGTGGAGATTTAGTAGAAAGTCTGACAGTGTTGAGGGAATTATTTGGTTAGTAGAGTGATGGCGTTTGGAAAAAAACTGTTCTTGTGTCTAGTTGTCTTGGTGTGCAGTGCTCTGTAGCGACGTTTTGAGGGTAGGAGTTGAAACAATTTGTGTCCAGGATGTGAGAGGTCAGTAAATATTTTCCCCGCCCTCTTTTTGACTCGTGCAGTATACAGGTCCTCAATGGAAGGCAGGTGGGCAGAAATTGTTTTTTCTGCATTATAATTGTAAAATCTAATAATTTTCTCTTTATAGGTTTTTACTATCTCTTTCAGTTTCTTTAACCTTATAGTTTTTTAAGCTTATAAATAGTTTTTCTTTTGTTCCAAGCATAAAATATTTGAAGCTTTTTATTCTGAAGGTCTCTAATAGCTTTAAAGTTAATAGGAAATTTCCAAAAGTGATTTTAAAAGTGAGATTTGCAATCTTAGTGTCCTTGAAAAGGCTCCTCTGCTCTTGTGAGCAAGATGGGTTATCCTTTGTCTCCCAGTGCTCCAATTCATAGAAAATCTACAGTTTTTAAAAAATAATAATAATGCTGCTTCAAAAGTATTTTTAGCACAAATAAGGGAGTGGCACCCATTCTTTCCACATTATGGAATTATCAATCAATGGCAGGATGTTTTATTTTTATTTTTCAAATAAATTTTATTAATTTTCATAAAATAGACAAAACTGACGAACAAACATTTAACATAAAGGTGGGGTTGCAATTTCCCCGCTTATTCTAGAAGATACATTTCAATACTGTACAGAAAAAAGAATACATTGTTGATATTTTAAATTTGCTTATTACTTTAAATGAAAAGAAGAAATTTATTTAACCTTATATAATAAATCTTCATATATAAACTACATCTGACACAAAATTTAAAATATATTCATACTTCTACTATTCTCCTATTCTTTTCACTTTTACTTCTTCTTATTGATCCATATATACACTTTGTTCCAAATTTCATAAAATTCTGTTTCCTCTTGATCTTTTAACCGTCTTGTCATCATATCCATTTCAGCACAATCCAAAATATTATTAATAAGGTTATTAATGGCAGGATGTTTTAATTGACTAGTCACCACAGTAGTAATATTAAGTAATGCCACAACTATACAGTTCCTCATCTTGTGGTGACCCCCAACCATAAAATAATAAAATTATTAGGAAACTCAGGGGTGGGTTCTAACTTACCTTGCTACTGGTTCGCTTCCTCCTGTGCTGCAGGGCCACACCTTGTGGGTGTGCACGCACTTTGCGCAGGCATGCATACACAATGCCAATTTTTTTAAATTGCAAAAAAAAGCACCAAAACCAAGATGGCGACTCACAACCAGTGCCAGAAATTCAGCTTCTGTGCATGCTCAGAAGTTCTCATGATACAGATTTTTTTTTTTGCAGTAATCTATTTGCATGTGGGTGGATCCACCTGGAGACAGATGGCGGAGCCGTGTTTAGTTCCTAAGACCATCAAAAATATCTTGTAAACTATCTTGTAAAAAAATCTTGTAAACTCTCTTGTAAACTATTAATATGTATTTTCCACTGATCTAGACTTTGCTTTTACAATGTGATTTTGTTTTATTTTCTGCACTGTCATTGCCTATTATAATCATAGTTGGTTTTGTTTGGCTATGTTGACCTTCAGAATTTGCTCCATCCAAAAGGTTAATTTCTTCCAGGCATACATAATAAGAGACAATTCTGGTGTGGTTAAATAAATGAGATTTGTATGGTATTTGATTGACCACATGTTCTATTTTAATTGTTTTACTTGCTTCAAAAGAATTCATTGTATAAAGTGGACTTCTCTTTTAGAGTGGCGTATTTCCCTCTTTGGCTTTAGTAGCTACTGATTCAATACAGTAATACAATAATGACAAATAAGACAAATTGATTCAATAGGAAAACAAGGACCACAGAAAAGTCTGGCATTGTAGGAAAACTTTTCCTGTCTTTCTTCTTCTGTGCTCACCACTTTCAATATTAAGTTCTGTTAGCATTCCACACTGGGCTTATAACAAATGTTAGAATCCTAAACTAATATGAGTATAAATACCATTTACAATGTATACAATAGATTAATCAGTAAACAGTCAACTACATACACAAGTCAAGCAATCATATACAAACCAGATATGAGAATATATAATTCTATACAGCATCTAACCAATAATATTCCCATACAGTTCCATACAATACCATAAGTATAATACATAGACCAATATTTAGCACACAGCAAATATTGTCACACAGACAAAACTAGCAGAGAGTGAGATAAGGGAATTAGCGTTAGCAAGAGCAATAGAGCAATAGCACTAACAACACATCTGTCTCCGTTTCATGGCTAACTGCAGCCCTAGCTCTTAAAGTGACATTATACTAATTCCTCCAAATATACATTGCGGGTTATTTCATATACAGTGGTACCTCTACCTAAGAACGCCTCTACTTATGAACTTTTCTAGTTAAGAACTGGGTGTTCAAGATTTTTTTGCCTCTTCTCAACCATTTTCCACTTACAAACCCGAGTCTCAAAAACTGTAACCGGAAAAGACAGAGAGAAGACTCCGTAGGGCCTCTCTAGGAATCTCCTGGGAGGAAACAGGGCCGGAAAAAGTGGGGAGAAGCCTCTGTGGGGTGTCTCTAGGAATCTCCTGGGAGGAAACGGCTGGAAAAGGCAGGGAGAAGCCTCCGTGGGGCCTCTCTAGGAATCTCCACCTTCCCTGTGGTTTTCCCAATCGCACGCATTATTTTAAATTTTATTTTATATTGATTCCTATGGGAAAAATTGCTTCTTCTTACAAACATTTCTACTTAAGAACCTGGCCATAGAATGAATTAAGTTCGCAAGTAGAGGTACCACTATGTTGGCAAACCCAACCGATGAAGTAGGTAGTACTGACAAGTTGCTTTTCTGGGTCTTAGCATCTCTCTCCCATTCCTGCTGCTCCCTACTTTCCCTTTAACTGATTCTGGACATCCATGGTCTTTGGAAGATATGTATAAAAAGATGGAAGGGTGATTTTAGACACTTGAGTGATAAACAAGATAATATTTAAATAGTAATGCGTAAACTCTTGCCTACTTTCCACATTAGTATCCACAAAATCTACTTGTGTTAGGAAATGGACTCTGAATTTTCAGAAATGAATCGAAAGAATATAAAACTGAAATCTGGTGTGCTCTATTAAACAAGCAAGTGAATCTATAGCTTATATTAGCCTAACAGCACATATATTCCAGGACTGTTACTGAATTTAATTAGCACCTAACTTCTAGATATTTTCCCCCTATAACAATATTAATGATTATGTGGGCTGATCTGTAGAATTGGTGATTGTGATTTGCTATGTAGGAGGAGTAGGCTAAAATTTAGTGGATTTGTTCCTCTCCTACTCTGGGGTCCTATAATAAGCTTTTTCTAAGCAGTAAATAATATGCTTTTCAATATATTAAAATGCTGCAAAATGGTTTCAAATGTGGATATTTTTATTTATTTATGTATGCCTCTTGAAATAAATGCAGATGATTTCAGAGGCTATGCCTTACAGTTATTCTACTGCTTCATGGTGATGTGTGTGAGCTTTGTTTTCTTCTGAGTTTTTAATGCTGAACTTCCTTCCTACAGGGACATTTGTATCAGCTTTCACAGTATTATGTGGAGCCCGGACGGATCTCCCTGACAGACACATTTGTTGTGTGTTCTGGTTGAATATTGCAGCAGCTCTGATTCAGATTCTCACAGCAATTGTGATGGTTGGCTGGATCATGAGTATATTTTGGGGGATGGACATGGTCATTCTTGCCAGTAAGTTTTTGTTCATTTTTGTTTGTAATAATTCTGATTATTAAGAATTAAAGTGAGCTTGTAGGAAGGGGGATAGAAGTGGGTCCTAGTTAAATCAAATAGTTATCTAAGAGCTGAAAACTCTTTTGTTTGTGTGAGTTGATACCTTGATGGAATCTGTTTTCAGAAACAGGCTAAAAAAAAATAATTGCTTCCTTCACTTTTTCCCTAATATTTCTTTGAACAAAAACAACATTAGGATATAGAGAACAGCTTTTGTCATGTGGTGACCTCTAAAACCACCCCAACCAAGTCTACGGAGAAGGGCGGCATACAAATCAAATAGATAGAGAGAGAGAGAGAGAGAGAGAGAGACAGACAGACAGACAGACAGACAGACAGACAGACAGACAGACAGACAGACAGACAAACAAACCACTATCCTTCACATTCTACTGTACTTGTTCCCTATACTAGTCTAGCAGTTGGCTCTCAGTAACCATAAATGGTGCATACAGGCAATCACAATTTATCCATTTTTTGAAAAAAATAATCACTTTGGCCCTCTCAATTACCAAAGGAATTCTAGGCAGTATGCAGCAATATAATAAAAATCGCATTGTGACCAGGGCAGCCCACTCAAAAAGAAAATGACTCGTGAGTTTGAGAAGTTTGATTTGAACTTGCGAGACATTTTCTTTTAGAATGCGCGGCCCTGGACACAACACTGTGGAACTCGACAGAGGTACCAGTACAAGTGTCAGGTAGGATGCACGTCCTACTCCCTGCAGCAAAAAAAGCACGTTCCCTGGGATTGCGCACTTTCCTGGCATCACTCCGCATCTCCCCAGGGGGGCATGCCCTACTATTTGAGAAACACTGATCTATGGGATCTGGAGCTTGCTAACTCTATAATATTTACTAAATAACCAAACCATAGAAAGAAAAAGATACTCATATAGGTAACTAGACCCCAGCTAGATGATGGTGTCAATTAGCAGGTTGAATTGCAACTGGAAGCCAACTGGTAAGCAGCGCAGCTTGTAAAGTAGAGGTGTCACATGGATGAAATAGTTTGCATCTGTAGCTACTCAAGCTGCTTCATTCCCATGGCAGCTTCCAGGAGCAACATCAGCATGTTGAGCATGTTGCAGCAGTACTATCTAAAACCTAAAAGACTATGAGAATGGCCTCCCAAATCAGAAAAGAGAATAACTGGCTAATCAAATATATTTGTGCAGATTGCTCTCTTAGCCATAGTTGCCACTAACCCCCCAAATTCTGCATAAGTTACTGCAATGCAATTGAGAACTAGGGTAATATTAGAAAATCTCTAAAACAGCAGATTCTTGCATCATCAACCATTTAGTGCCGCTAGGCTTGTGAAGAAAACTCAAGAAGGCTGAGAATGAAAACAAAGTATTTCAAAACATAACTAATAAAGAGCAGATGGTTGTTTCGGTGTCAGGCTTATCTGGGGAAAAAAGGGTGGTTAGTGCTTCAGTTTCACAATCTGGGAAAAAAAGGTTCAATAATTCAAGGATCCCACCTTAATGAATTCATTCCTAAATATAGGTAGGAATTTTCCTTATTTGGTTTCCATGGTTCTATATTCTAACCCCTTATTTCCTGACAATAATTAAAGACATTTTGAGTGACTCTTGCTTCCCTGGCTACTAAGTACTGGGCAGGTGTGAACCTGATCCTGTTCCTCTACATCCAAATCCAACATCCTTGAGGCACTAGGACAGTGATGGGGAACCTATGGCATGGGTGCCACAGGTGGCACATGGAGCCATATCTGCTGGCACGTGAGCTGTTGCCCTAGCTCAGCTCCAACATGCATGTGTGTGCCAGCCAGCTGTTTTATGGCTTGCACAGATTCTCACAGAGGATTTGAACTGAGAGGGGCCTTGTCATTACTGTTGTGCCCAGTCCCATAGGTAAACGTATTCTGAGCCCAGACACATTTTATTAATATCCTAAGAAGTTGCCAATTTATAATAATCTTAGTTGGGAACGGTTATCACATGATT
The DNA here is from genome assembly GCF_031021105.1 of Erythrolamprus reginae. Classification (NCBI taxonomy): domain Eukaryota; kingdom Metazoa; phylum Chordata; class Lepidosauria; order Squamata; family Dipsadidae; genus Erythrolamprus; species Erythrolamprus reginae. The sequence goes on along the minus strand of NC_091950.1, from coordinate 357,919,904 downwards.
TAAAATTTGATGGTTTTAACAATTCTATGATAAAAAATACACTTTTAAAAACTCCACCAGTTTAATGCTAACTCCTTATATATAGGATAATTTTCCTCCCTCTATACAATACAAGGCTGAGAATGAAAACAAGATGTTTTATCAATCTGTCATGTTCTCTGTTAAATCCCCCCCCCCTATGCTAGCTAATACAATATATTTTGATAGCATATTTAATCCATTAATTCCTCATTTGGATTGCCATTTTAATACTTTTTAGCACTATAACATTATTTTGGAAAGATAGCAATTAGAATTGTACTTAGGGTACAAAGTATGGTCATATTGTATTAAATGAAAACATTGTGATGTTGACAGTTTTATTTATGATATTATCATTTTTGCTTTTGTGTTGAATAAAGATTTTAATTTATCGGATCCTTACAAACCCAGGGTTATTTTCCTTCTCAGATTCTCTCAATGTATATTCTAGAAACAAATTTAAATTCTTGTTAATTAAGGATTTGCCAAAGAAAAACAGCTGCTTCAAATCTAAAATACCATTCTTTAATAAAGAGAGAGTAGCTAATCACCGTATTTATGCTTTTCTATTTTGTCCTTTTTTGACCAATTTCTTATAATTATGGCTTTGTTTTTCTCTTTTATGTTTCTTTCACTTCTTCTGAATGATCAACCAAGTTTCACAAGGTATGTTTTTTTCTGATATTTCCCTCCACAATTTAATCAATTTAAAGATAAACACTTTTCCTCAGGGAAAATGTTTTAAACACTAAACTAAGCCTGCATTCTTAAATTGATTTAAATCATAATGCAATTGGTTTGTGTGGGACTTAGGATATTGTGAACAATATTACTAAATCATTTTTAACTTTGCTAAAAGTAATTTATTCAGTAAACCATGATAAAGCAAACCCTACCATAATACACATAAACTCCATCTTTAAGTCATTGGCCAGAGATCACTGAGGACAATGATTGCATTGTATGGTTCGTAATGATGGGTTTTTAAAATGTTTTGTTTTGTTTTTAAATATTGGATTTGTATATTGTTGTGAGTCGCTCAGAGTCTCCGGAGAGGGGCGGCATACAAATCTAATAAATTAAATTAAATTAATTCTATGATCCACATATTTCAATTTCTGAATCTCTGAACTAATTTTGCTTCTTCACATTATGAAGCTTGAAACAAACAGCTTAAGCTTAAAGAAAATCATATTGCAAGGGTTAGAAGCATGGGGGGTTTGAGACATCTTTCCCCCAGGCTCCTTATAATTTATGTTTGGTATGTATGTGTTGTTTGGTTTTAATATGATAGGGTTATAGTTATTTCTTTTAATATTAGATTTGCGCTACTATAATATTGTTTTCATCATTGTTGTGAGCCGTCCCAAGTCTTCGGAGAGGGGTGGCATACAAATCTAATAAATTATTATTATTATTATTATTATTATTATTATTATTATTATTCAGAAAAAAATCAGCAGAAAATTTAGGTGGACAACCATTTCATGAAATATCTGTGCAGGGAATTATTTTTTATATGCTAAATGTTGCATTCAAATATGTCCATTCCTCCAAATCTAATATTAATTTGCTTTCCTATCCAATTCCACTTAAGTATAGATATATACCGGGATGCTGTTGTACCTGACACATATAATAATGGCATTACTTGTAAATTAAATCAGAACTCCTTTTTTCTGTAATTTCCCCACATCTGATTTATAGGCCCAGACAAAACCAATAGCAAAAAATAAGTCCTATTAAAATGTATTTCCTTGAAGTGAGTAACAATTGAGCACAATTCTGAAGGGAAGAATATGTGCCAAGCACATACACAGTGTCCCTCTGAGCTTCTGTCCTCATTTATCAGCATGCAGGCTAGAATGCAAAATATGTGTCAGCTGTTATTTACATGATGTTCCTTGTATTAACAGAAAAAAAATATCCTTAAGCTGTACAGTGATACCTCATCTTACAAACCCCTCGTCAAACAAACTTATCGAGATACAAACCCGGGGTTTAAGATTTTTTTGCCTCCTCTTCCAAATTATTTTCACCTTACAAACCCAAGCCGCCGCCACTGGGATGCCCCGCCTCCGGACTTCTGTTGCCAGCGAAGCGCCCGTTTTTGTGCTGCTGGGATTCCCCTGAGGCTCCCCTCCATGGGAAACACCACCTCTGGACTTCTGTTTTTTTGCGATGCTGCAGGGGAATCCCAGCAGCACAAAAACGGGCGCTTCGCTGGCAACAGAAGTCCGGAGGTGGGGATTCCCAGCGAGGGGAGCCTCAGCGAAATCTCAGCATCACAAAAACACAGAAGTCCGGAGGTGGGGTTTCCCAGCGAGGGGAGCCTCAGCGAAATTGCAGCATCACAAAAACACAGAAGTCCGGAGGTGGGGTTTCGAGGACTTCTGGGTTTTTGCGATGCTGTAATTTCGCTGAGGCTCCCCTCGCTGGAAACCCCACCTCCGGACTTCCGTTGCCAGTGAAGCACCCATTTTTGCGCTGCTGGGATTCCCCTGCAGCATCACAAAAACACACAAGTCCGGATGTGAGGTTTCCCATGGAGGGGAGCCTCAGGGAAATCCCAGCAGCGCAAAAACAGGCGCTTCAGCTGGCAAAAGGGGTAAGTTTTGGGCTTGCACGCATTAATCGCTTTTCCATTGATTCCTATGGGAAACATTGTTTTGTCTTACAAACTTTTCACCTTACAAACCTCGTCCCAGAACCAATTAAGTTCGTAACACGAGGTATCACTGTACTTAAATTTATTCATGTATGTTTTAAACCTCCTTTACATGTAAGGAACTTTGGAGAAATAATGCTTGCTACTTCTTGAGACATAGTTATTCCAGACTCCTAGTTATGCCCCAGAATGTAGCAAGTAGCATGTGAAAACACCTTTAGAAAATGAATGGAAACACTATTGGCTGTGTAAATGAAGTTTTAATTTAATATATTATGCCATGGATGCAGCGCAAGGGTACTTCTTGAATGCCCTTAACCATTAATTCTCTAAAAACTCGGATATGTATCCTGAATAAAACCAAGGAAATCTTCTACATAATTCTTTTCTTATTCTTTCACGTTGTCCCGAAAGGCAAAAATTGCTTGAAATCCTTACCCTCTACCCAGGGTTGGGCAGCATCTGGAATGGCATGGAACGCCATTGCACCGGTGGAAATGAAACTGCGCGCGCAGCTTCGTCACCGCCGGTGGTGCACATGCTTGCACACGCGTGCACGTGAGATTCACCACCTCGCCCAGGAAGGACAGCAGCTCGTCGGTGAGATGACGTTGTGCCCGCTTGCCAGAGTCTCCCTGATGAGCTGCTCTCCTTCCTGGAACTCATCGGGGAGACTGGCAAACGGGCGAAGCGGAAGCAATGTCGTCTCCCCAATGAGCTGCTCTCCTTCCTGGTGGATTTCTTCCTGCTGGTGCCTCCTGGGTGGGACTGCTCCGGGCCATGATTCTGTGCATGCACAGGAAATTGAAAGGTGCATGTGTGTGCATGCATGCTCGCGCATGCTCTCCCCCCCACTGGAGCATTCTAGTAGGGCCGTGAATGGCCCTTTACTGCCTCTCCTCTAGTTATTTAATATCCATCCCCATTCACGCTTGTTTTTAATCAAATATTGTTATTATTATGGTTGCATTTATACTTTGCAAATCTAAGAGCTAAATAATTTTCAATAAAATAACATTGATAGAATTCCCGAGAGTCTCACTTTGATTGCTAATATTCTTTTCTACACTCTTACGCGCAATCACAGAAGAATATTCTCCTCCTATTTTGCATTAGCTTTGAGCAGTAATCCAAAATGTTAAGATTTATCTTATTGCTAAAACAGTGCAGATTGTTTAACCTTCCTTTTCCACCAGAAACTAAGATACTGTTGGATTCCAATGGAACCCAACAATAACTTTATTTCCATCTTCTTTCTTTCTTTTGTGTGTGTGGTTGAGTATCCAGCAGAGCGGAGGTGCAGATCAGCAGAGAGTGACCTTCACTGATCACCTGGACAGCTAAAACTGCTTATGGAGACTCTGACATGTGGATTTTAGAACTGGCACAGTCAACAATCCAGGATGCCAGGCAAGCCGTTCCAAAAAGTGGGAGAAAGCCACTGGTTAGGTAGGGAAATGGCTGAGGAGGAAGATAACATTTGAGCAAACATCATTGAAGAAGTTGCAATTTTTTCCATCTTATGGGATGAACTACAATGGAAATATTTTCACTTCCCTTGTGACGTCTTGAGGAAATGTCCTGATATAAATATCAAGAAGCAGAGGAAATATTGATAATGTGCAATGTATCAAAGTAAACATTTGAAGGGAGATTCCCCACCCACCCAAGACATTTTTCGGTGCAGGAAAGTTCAAGTTTCCTCTTGTGTACGTACTTGTGGGATTTTCTGGTGCTTGTTGAATAACTGTTTTCTGCAACCAATTTATGACTCTGCTTGCTGCTTTTGTAAATCCTGCCACTATTGCTTACCTGTTCATGCATTTTGCCACCTTTACCTTCCGAGTGCTGGAAAGAAGTTGTGAAAGAAGCAAGAATTTGGCTTTGCTAAATTTTATTATCCACCGTTACTTTTTACAGATGTTTTTATTCTTAAGTTGTGAAGACTGGGTTTTAAGAGATTATAATATAGAGAACATTTTATTGTGTACTATGAAAAATGAAAGAAGAAAAGAAGTAATCTTTTCTGCGCCTTCAAAGAAACTGTGCCAGTAAATGTTAATGTATTTTGGATACGTTGTGCATATAAATGATGGATAGTATTTGTAGCTGAACTGCAGTAAAGGTGTGATGTCTCTCTTTCCTAGTATATGTGCCCATAGGGTTAATTACAGGTAAAACAAGTTAATACTTTTAAGATACATACAAAAATAAGGCTGACAATATACTGAAGTTAACAGAAACAAAGCCCTGTTGTGGAATTTGTTGAGCAGAACTCTGTTGTGTTGTTACTTATACATTCCAAGACCTCATAAGAACTTAACTATTTTTGACCAGCATCCATTCAGATTCTTGGTTATGACTACTGGCATCCTAATAGATCGTGTGTCAAGGGGCCGGTGCAGAGGAAAGGTGTGTGGTTCACCTATTTAAGGGCCCTGGGAGGCGGACGTTCCCAGCGCTGACTTTACATCAAACAGACTTGCTTAACCCAGATTTTGCTGACTGCTGTTTTGCTGCTGAAAGACGTCACTGCATCCCAGAATCCAGCTGAATAAACCCAGTTTGCATTCAAATGTGTGGCATTTTTCCTACTGGTGTCGGTCCGGAGCTTCAACCTTTGAATCATGATGAGGAGTCCAGTCCAGAGCGTAGATCTTTAAACCATGATGAGAAGAGTTTAATAGACAGATTTCAGTCCTTGTTTTAGCCACGATGACTTTGGTTCTCTTGCTTTTTCAGCCAAAATGTCATTAGCTTCTTTTGAAAGAAAAAAAAATAGGTGTCTCTGTTTGAAAATCATTAATGCTGCCTGAATGGTAAAATAAACGCATAATATTGTGAGTGAAACATGATGCTTTTTTCTGTCCAGGAAAAATGCTTTCAAGAGCTGGAAGTCAACTACCATTAAGTAGGTTCAAGAATTCTGTCGATTATATGACTGCTAAACTGTGACTTTTTCCAGCTAACACTTTAGACAGCTAACAACATTCCACAGACACTGGTCGGTTTTTCTAGTGCCAGATTTGAATTACTGCCACGGTATTCAAAATATTCATTGCCTATTATTTTAAATGTATTATTGGTTTGCTACCCAGCTCTGATTCAGTTAAAACGCTTAATGGAAGTATCTTCATGGCATCGGACCAGAATATCTCCGGGACTGCCTTCTGCCGCACGAATCCCAGCGACCAGTTAGGTCCCACAGAGTTGGCCTTCTCTGGGTCCCGTCGTTTGGTGGGACCCAGGGGAAGAGCCTTTTCTGTGGCCACCCTGACCCTCTGGAACCAACTCCCCCCAGAGATCAGAATTGCCCCCACCCTCCTTGCCTTTCGTAAGCTCCTTAAAACCCACCTTTGTCGTCAGGCATGGGGGAACTGAGATATTCCCTTCCCCCTAGGCCTATACAATTTATGCATGGTATGCTTGTGTGTATGTTTGGTTTTTTAAATAAGGGTTTTTAAAAATTATTTTAAATATTAGATTTGTTACATGTTGTTTCATTATTGTTGTTAGCCGCCCTATGGAGAGGGGTGGCATACAAATCCAATAAATAAATAAACAAGCAAACAAACAAATAAATAAATAAACATCTTGTCATAAATGAAACAGCTGACATATGCAGAAAAATCTAGGAATCTGCAATTTTATCACATAAAACAAGGTGGGGCCAATTCTGATACTGCAGCCCACCTTCCACCAGGTTTGTGAAAACTCTAATTGTAATTCAGGTAGCCCTGAAAAGCTGTGCTATCTCTGTGCCTATGACAAGGGGGAAAAAGGCACTGTGGAGGCATTGGCTTGCATTGGTTGTTAAATTCCCTCCCAATCAAAGTGGATCCTGGGTGCTGTGCTGTAATGTTTGTTAGAGTTGAAAGGGACCATGCAGGTCATCAAGTCCCACTCCCTGCCTGAGCAGGAAATCCTACAGCACCCCAGCCAAATGGTAGTCCAATCTCCTCTTGAAAGTGTCCAGAGTTGGGGAGTTCACAACCTCTGCAGGCAGGCTTTTCCACTGGTTGATCATTCTGACCGTCAAGAAGTTCTTCCTTATTTCCAGGTTGAATCTCTCCTTGGTCAGCTTCCAGCGATTGTTCCTCGTCCGGCCCTCTGGTGCCCTGGAGAATAGAGTGACCCCCTCCTCTCTGTGGCAACCCCTCATATACCTGTATACTGCTGTCATGTCCCCTCTGGCCCTCCTTTTCTCGATACATATGGTGGAGCTGTAGGATGAGGATGTGCCATGCCTCACATGACAGCCAACCTGACCCTCACTGAACCGGTTGCTAACGTACTTGAATGAATCCCACCACTGTGTAGAGGTTATGGCTGTCCATAGCCTTTGTAAGTGAGCTTTTCAACATAACAAGAACAAGTTGAACTCTTCCTTGCAAATAAAATAGCCACCTCTTTTATTAAGCTCAGCCACTTTTCTTTAACCCAGTGAAGTCACTGGGCAACAACCCAAATATACTTCATAAGGAATAATCACAAATATCCTTTTTAAAATTCATCTTATCTTTTATTTTTGCTTGTAAACAAAAAAATCTAATTAATCTCTTGCAGTAAATCAAGGGGAAATTGTTTAACTACACCTTCAAGTATCACGGCATTGCCACAGATGGATTGACCCACCAGCCTCAATTTCTAGTCCTTAATGGAACTGCATCTACATGGAGGGAAACATGCAGTGAAGTATCTCAAGGTTCTGTCTTGAGTCCCGTCCTCTTCAACATCTTCATAAAAACTGGTGCACCAGTTGCGGCCCTATTTGGACAGGGAGTCATTGCTCACAGTCGCTCATGCCCTTATCACCTCGAGGTTCGATTACTGCAACGCTCTCTACATGGGGCTACCTTTGAAAAGTGTTCTGAAACTTCAGATCATGCAGAATGCGGCCGTGAGAGCTATCGTGGAGCTTCCTAGATTCGCCCACGTTTCTACAATACTCCGTGGCCTGCACTGGCTGCCAGTCGGTTTCCGGTCACAATTCAAAGTGTTGGTAATGACCTTTAAGGCCCTTCATGGCATTGGACCAGAATACCTCCGGAACCGCCTTCTACCGCACAAATCCCAGCGGCCGATAAGGTCCCACAGAGTTGGCCTTCTCCAAGTCCCGTCGACAAAACAATGTCGTTTGGCGGGCCCCAGGGGAAGAGCCTTCTCTGTGGCGGCCACGGCCCTCTGGAATCAACTCCCCCCGGAGATTAGAACAGCCCCCACCCTCCTTGTCTTTCACAAGTTACTCAAGACCCACCTATATCGCCAGGCATGGGGGAATTAAGACATCTCCCCCAGGCTTTCTTATATTTTATGTTTGGTATGTATGTGTTGTATGGTTTTTAAACTGTTGGGGTTTTTTACTGTAATTTTATTATTAAATTTGTTCCATTGTTATACTGTTTTTATTGTTGTTGTGAGCCGCCCCGAGTCTTTGGAGAGGGGCGGCATACAAATCTAATAAATTGAATTGAATTGAATTGAATTTTATATGAGGGGAGGAAAGAGGAACTCATCAAATTTGCAGACAACACCAAGCTGGCAGGAATAGTCAACGCTCAAAAAATAGGCTAAGGTTCCAGTTACGATCTTGACACATCTGAAAACTGGGCTCTATCAAACAAAATGAAATTCATTGTTGAGAAAAGTAAGGTTTTACACTTAATCAAGAAAAAACAGGTAAAGAATAGATGATACCTGGCTCAACAGCAGCAACTTTGAGAGTAATCTGGGAGTTTTGTTGGATAACCTCTTAAATATGAGCCAGCAGCGTATTGCAGCCACCAGAAAGCCAACATACTCCTAGACTGCATTAACAGAGGGACAGAATCAAGTTCATGTGAAATGTAAGCACTGTATTATAATGTCTTGCTAGTTGGAACCAGTTTTGGTCATTACAATGTAAAAAAGATGTTTAGACACTGAAAAGAATGCAAAGAATAGCAACAAACATGGTTAGGGGACTGAAGGCTAAAACATTTGAAGAATGGTTGCAGAAATTGGATATGTCCAGTCCAATGAAAAGAAGGACTTGTGGTGACACGATAGCAATCTTCCAATATCTAAGGGGATGTCACAAAGAAGAAAGGGTCGATCTATTCTCCAAAGCACCTGAAGACAAGACAAGAAGCAATGGATGGAAGCTAATCAGCAAAACAATCAGTAGAATAGAATAACAGAGTTGGACGGGACCTTCTAGTCCCGTGACGGCGAATCTATGGCATGCATGTCACAAGTGGCACGTGGAGCCATATCTGAGGGCATGCAAAGCCCTTGTCAGCTCCATCATGCAGGTGTCTGCTGGCCAGCTGATTTTTGGCTTTCTGGAGGGTGGGAAGAGACTTTTTTTGCCTCTTCAGGCTTCAGGAAAGCCTCCGGAGCCTGTGGATGGCAAAAAAAACAGACACAACAGGCCTAGTGGAAGTTCTAAAATGCTTCTCTCCTTGATTAGTTTCCACCCATTGCTTCTTGTTCTACCCTCAGGTGCTTTGGAGAATAGTTTGACTCCCTCTTCTTTGTGGCAAACCCTGAGATATTGGAACACTGCTATCATGTCACCCCTAGACCTTCTTTTCACAACATTAGAAATATCGGGCTCCAGCAACCATTCTTCATATCTTTTATCCTTGAGGCCCATAATCATATTTTTGTGGAGCGGCTGGCATTCAGAAATCGTGGGAGGTTTTTAAGAAGAGATTGGACAACCACTTATCTGAAATGGTATTGGATTTCCTGTTTGGACTAGGTAGGAGATCTCCAAAATCCCTTCCAACTTAATTATTCAGTACTGTTCTGTTTTATTCGTCATGGTATAATACATTCATTACTCTTCATGCTGCTTTTATTTTGTTGTAATTCTAGTAGTTGGGATTGTATCTTGTCTGGGCTTCAGTAAGGCATCCCCATGGAATAATATTGCAGAAAAACAGTACATTATCCACGTAGCTGATTAGTAAGGAACTTGTGGAAAACCAAATGGCTCTTAAGATCAATACTTTACTGCCAAAATTTAGTTCTTTCCTACCTTACACTTTTAAAATAATAATAATAATAATAACAACAACAACAACAACAACAATAATAATAATAATAATAATTATTATATTAATTAGATTTATATGCCGCCCTTCTCCGAAGACTCGGGATGGCTCACTTCACCTCCTATTGTGATTAATGAAGCTTTAAAAATTTTAATCATTCTGACTTTGGTTGGCTAATATTCTATTTTAAAGTCTTATAATTATATGCTTATTTAAAATAAAATCTCCTTCAAGAATAACTCAACTTCTGGTGACTTTATGAAGATATCCATTGAGTTCCCTTGGCAACAGTAAAGAGACAGTTCCCCATTATAATCTTCCAGGATGTTTCTCACCTTCCCTGCCTAGCCTACAATCCCAGTTTTTCCTGGTAGTCTCAAATTTTAAATTAATCCAACCCTGTTTACCTTTTAAATATATAAGGTAGATGCTGCCACCTAGCGGAGGATATGCTTATTCACTTCTGTATTGCCTCATGTTGAATAGATTTGTCTTGTTCTTGAGGGGAAGCAAAGTTTATCTGAACTACAATTATTTGATGGCTATTGATATCTCTGTTTTAAATTTATATATGCAACCTATGGACTTCAGTTGTTGATTGTTCTGTCGGGCTCTCTGGTAGAATCCTCCCAAAAGTTCACAGGTACAAATTTCAGACACACACACGTTTGAAAATTCAAAACAATGTTCTTTATAATGAAAATTCACTTAAACTAAGCCCTCTTTTTGTATAGCAAAGAGCATTTGTCTCCAAACAAACTGGTAATTTGTACAAGTCCCTTATCAGTTCTGTGATACTTAGCTTGCAGCTGTGAGGCAATTCACAATCCTTCTTTCACAAAGTGAAACACACTTTGCCCTGGTTTAGTTTCAAAGCGGGAAAAATCAGCACACAAAAGGTCAAAGTCAGCAAGGCAGTCACGAAACACAATGATCAGATAATCCTCCACAATGGCCAAACCCACAGGCTTTTATTTATAGCAGCCTTACTAATTACCACAGCCCCACCCAACCACAGGTGGCCTCATTTTCTTTGGTAATAATCTCTCAGTTGTTGTTGCCTATGCATCGCTCTCCGCATGCGTGGCTGTATCATTAACTCTTGTTCTGAATCCAAGGAGGAGCTAGATAATTGATCTCCCTCTGAGCTGTCTGCCACACTCTCCTCCTCCCTGTCACTCATGTCTTCTTGGTCAGAGGAGCCTTCATCAGCAGATTCCACCGGGGGGGGGGGGCAAAACAGGCCTGCAGCATGTGGATGTCTCCCCAACATCCACAGTCCTAACCACAACATTGATGATCTAAATTCCCCAACCAGATCAGCTAGCATATGAGTACTCATTCTTCAGAATTTGATAAGAAATTTTCACTAAAAGTTCTTTAATTTTATTGATGTTTAATGTTTATTCCTCCTATTTTCTAAACGCTTTCTAATCTACCTGACATAAACATAGAAGCTTCCCTCCAGAATCAAGGAGGGATGTAAGTCAACCCAACACCTCTTGAGGAGCATTAGGGCAGGAAGGAAAGCCAGTTTTGATGGTCCTCTATATCTGACATCTCAAAGTTCCTAACCTCATTATTTTTAAAATTTCAATTAACTGAGAAAGAATTAGAATTTAAAGTTCAAAGTTTGTCATTTCATTTTATTTGTCCCCTTGATTTTCAGAATATTTTAATAGATATTTTATCTATCATACCAGTTTATACAAGTGATGCCCTTTTCACAAGGCAACGCTATCAACCATTGTGTTACAGAGAAGGTATTGGTTAACAAAACGGAGATTTTTAACAATTAGATGAACTTTGCAGTGGCAAAACCCAACTCAGTACGTTTGATAGATTCTTTTATTTTTATATATCCATTTTATTAGTTGCTTTGGGGGATAAAAGAGCGTTCCAAGCTGTTCTGCCGGGCTCTCTGGTAGGAGCCTCCCGAAAATTCAAGGGTACAAATTGCAGACACACATACGTTGGAAAATTCAAAACAATGTTCTTTATCACAAAATTCAAAATAAACTAAGCACTCTTTTTGTATTGCAAAGAACACTCGTCCCAAAACAACTGGGTAGTCTGTACAATTTCCCTTAAGCAGTCATTAAGTACTTAGCTAGCAGCTGTGAAGAAACTTCACATCCCTTCTTCTTCCAAGGAAGTTAGACACACACACACACAAACACACATGTTGCTCTGCTTTGGTTTCAAAGGTGTGAAAAATCAACAAAGTCCAGAAAAAAGCAACACACGATTCCTGAAGAACTGCGATCAGATACTCTTTCACAACTGCCAAACCCACACACTGCTATTTATAGCAGCAGCCCTAATTACTGGAGCCCCACCCAACCACAGGTGGCCTCATTTTCTCTTGTAATAATTCTTTAGTTGTTGTCTCCTATGCATCACTCTACGCATGTGTGGATGTGTCATTAATTCTTGTTCAGAATCCAAAGATGATACAGATGATTGCTCTCCTCCTGGGCTGTCTGCCAAACTCCCCTCTTCCCTGTCATTCATGCTGCCTTGGTCAGAGGAGGCTTCATCGGCAGATTCCATCTGGAGCAAAACAGGCCTGTGGCATGTGGATGTCTCCCCCACATCCACCTGCACATTCCTTGGGGCAGGAGCTGGGGCAGAGCTAACCACAACACAAGCAAGCTTAGAAATCACTAAAGGCAAGTCACTGAAACTAACACAAACTCGCAAATGAGCATTCTTGTGTTGCTTTGTAAGGAATAAACATATGACATTTCTCCAAGGCAGGTTCCACAGATCAGAGCAAGAGAGATACCATCAAAAATTGTATGTAGTGGAAAATGTACTTTTTGTATAATGACATCAGCTAGAATGAAAAATCAGTAGATGTCTGAAGCTGGACCACAACTTCCTTTATCCTTTCCGCTGGCTCTATTGACTTGAGCTAATGTATGTTGGAATCAGGCAGTGTCTGGAAACTTGAAGATTTTCCACTACTGTACTAGAAAGTCCTTTAACTCCTATCACTCTTTTGAATAACAGAATTGGAAGGGACTGTGGAGATCTTCTAGTTCAATTCCCTGCTCAAGCAGGAAACCTTATATCATTTCAGACAAATGGTTGTCCAGTCTGCTCTTTAAAATCTCCAGTGTTGGAGCTCCCACAATTCAATTCAATTCAATTTATTAGATTTGTATGCCACCCCTCTCCAAAGACTCAGGGCGGCTCACAACAACGATAAAAACAATATTACAATGGCACAAATCTAATATTAAAAATAACTAAAAACCCTATCATAATTAAAAACCAAACAGCACATACATATCAAACATAAATAATAACAACTTCTGGACATAACTGGTTCTACTAATTAATTGTTCTAACTGTCTGGAAATTTCTCGTTAGTACTAGGTTGCTTAGTTTCTATCCATTGATTCTTGTCCTGCCTTCAGAATAGATGGGAGAATAGATTGTCTCTTTCTTCATTGTGGAATATCCTTTAAGTTTTTGAGTTTCTTTCCTATAGTGAATCATGTTGTTAACTTGCACATACTACTTACTTTTGTTATTTAAAAAGTAAAGGACCAACTCCTATTCCATTTTAATCTATTTTCCCTTCCTTTTAAAAAAGTAAAAGTACATTAACTCAAAGTAATATATAGCCGCTCCGAGTCCTTGGAGAAGGGCGGCACCCAAATCCAATAAATAAATAAATTAGTAAAGAAATATGCTCATATGTGCTAAGGAGGAGCATTAGATCCACCTAGATTAGAGCAATATTTCTCATTTTAAATTCATGATGGTTGGAAAATCCTAAGAACTGAAGTCCACGAATCTTAAAAATGCCAAAGTTGAGAAACACTGATCCAGAAAATCTCTGTATTTTTTGACTTTATAACATGAAGAGAGAGTTACTCTCTAAATGACCCAGGAAGGCATAAGAACTTGACCTGCCTGCTTATTCATGGCCTTTCTGGATGCTTTTTAAAATCATGGGTTTGTATGTTCCAGCAAGTACAAGGAATCAGGAAACAGTTGCTATGGAAATCTTGAACTCCTAAGGATTGCCTGTGTATTGCTTGGGCATGTTGACTGCTTTCATTGTTTTAATGATGTTGCCAGAGATCACTTCATATGTAATATGAGCTGGCTTAAGGATACTGTATATAATTGTTATGTAAATGTTATTTTATTGCTTTGGGTATTTTTAAATATCCACAATTGTGTAAATTCATGTTTTAGTTGCTTATCTGTAGTGCAAATGGAACAAAAGTTTATGAATTGTATGCTGAGTTGTGCCTTTATTTCATGAACCTGTCAAACTGAATTTGAGTGTCCAATCAATTTTAATTAACAGAGGTTTAATCTCCCATGTTGTTGTAAATATCACCAAGATTTACAGAAAAAAACACATAGAATCAGAGTTTCCTTTAATTTCTCACATTTACAAACAACAATAGCACAATACAATCTTGAATATTCAAATTTTGTGTTAATATTTGGAAAGATGGTTTAATGGTAGACTGCAAGACCACATTGTCTGAGGTCCTGGGGAAAGAGGGATCACATGCTTCGAAGATGTCAAAGAAGAAAAGAAAGTGAAGTGCTGAGAGTCCCTTGGTTTTATGCCTTCTTTTGGGCCCCGCCCCAGGGCCTCCTGCTCCTGTGCAAGAAATGCATTCTGATTGGCTGTCAGACTCCCATAGGGCCATGCAAGGGACAATTCTGTAGACTGTCCTGAGTCCAAGTTTGCTTGAGACTTGCTGGCTGATGCAGTCTTCCCATAGGGCCATGCAAGGGACAATTCTGTAGGCTGTCCTGAGTCCAAGTTTGCTTGAGCCTTGCTGGCTGCTGCAGCCATGTAGGGCTAATCCTATCATGACCTAAGGGTGAAGGTCTTAATCTCATCACCTAGGAGCTGAAGTGGGGACAGGGAGCTGCAGGGAGCTAATTTGTCTTTAAAACACTTTTTTTTTCTCATTAAGGGAAACATATTCTTCCTTTTTCAACATTTCCTAGGATATTTCATTTTTTCTAGGAGAATGCTAACGTCCTACAGAAGAATTGAAGAGACTGAAGTGTCTGTTCTTCTATGCCCCATAAACATGATGATGATGATAATAATAATAACAATAATAACAATAATAACAACAACAGAATTGGAAGGGACCTTGGAGGTCTTCTAATCCAACTCCCTACTTGGGCAGGAGACCCTTCAGACATTTATCTGACATTATTGGCTACTATAGTAATGCACTGGTTTTTAATTCTTTTCTATTTAATTTTAAAGCAAATTGAGCTGCAGCCATATCAGAGCACCAGTAGTACCCTGGGCCCAGTGTCTTGGGTATGCATCAAGTCTTTATGGTCCCTCGGAAGAGAAGCAGGTTAGGGCCATCCTGTCTTGCAGAAGCTATTACACAAGATAGGTACCATGACCGACCAAAATGTTCCTACATTGCCACTATTTCAACTCTCCAAGTCTGCCAAATAAATATGAAAATGAGGTTCTAGGAACTGCTGATTCAGACTTTCTGAGGACCAAATTTGTTTGTTTGTTTGTTTGTTTGTTTGTTTGTTTGTTTATTCATTCATTCATTCATTCATTCATTCATTCATTCATTCATTCATTAGATTTGTATGCCACCCCTCTCCGAAGACTCGGGGCGGCTAACAACAATAAAGAAGACAATGTAACAAATCTAATATTAAAAAATAATCTTAAAAACCCCAATTTAAAGAACCAATCATACATACAAACATACCATGTATAAATTCTATAAGCCTAGGGGGAAGGGAAAAATTTCAATTCCCCCATGCCTGACAACAGAGGTGGGTTTTAAGGAGCTTGCGAAAGGCAAGGAGGGTGGGGGCAACTCTGATATCTGGGGGGAGCTGGTTCCAGAGGGTCGGGGCCACCACAGAGAAGGCTCTTCTCCTAGGGTCCCACCAAGTGACATTGTTTAGTCGACGGGACCCGCTGGGATTTGTGCGGCAGAAGGCGGTCCCGGAGATATTCTGTTCACCTCATTGCTATATCTAGCTGGCAAAGGCCCAACAGCAACAAATATCACCTCATCCCTACTTGACACAAAGGATATTTTAAAAAAAAAAAAAGCAAAGAAGTGATTTGTAGATGACTGATCTGTTAGAGAAATGAATGGAAAATTCTGTCAACTTCATTTCTGTTATTCGGCTTCATGTAAGGAGGAGTTAGCCTCAAGCCTAAGCCAGCATTCCCTTTCAAGGCATGTTAAATCAGAGATCCTCAAACTACAGCCTGCAGGCTGGATGTGGCCCATCAAGGCAAAGTATCTGGCTGGCGGGATTAAGCTCTATCCTTTGTCCCGCCCTTCACTGTCAGCCTTATCTTCTAGCCAGCATTCACTCCAGCCCAGTGAAGGGCTACCAAATTGTTTACTACCACACCGTGGGCGTGGCTTATGCAGGATGTCCTGCATTTTCTTTCGACATCTTTCAGCCCAAAGAGTTCTAAACCTAATCCTACGTAGCTTCTGCTCTGGCAATCTCTCACTACTTACCAGAGCTTACAAAACTTTTGCCAGATCCATCCTCGAATACAGCTCATCTGTTTGGAACCCATATCGCATCTCAGACACCCTTGAAAATGTCCAAAGATATTTCACCAGAAGAGCCCTTCACTCCTCTACTCAAAACAGAATACCCTACGAGACTAGATTTTCAATCCTGGGCCTAGAAAGCTTAGAACTAAAACGCCTTAAGCAAGATCTAAGTATTGCCCACAAGATCATATGCTGCAACGTTCTGCCTGTCGGCAACTACTTCAGCTTCAACCACAACACAAGAGCACACAACAGATTTAAACTTAATATTAACCGCTCCAAACTTGACTGTAAAAAATATGACTTCAGTAACCAAGTTGTCGAAGTGTGGAACTCATTACTGGACTCCATAGTGTCATCCCCAAACCTCCAACACTACCCTTAGATTATCTACGGTTGACCTATCCAGATTCCTAAGAGGTCAGTAAGGGGCGAGTACAAGTGCACTAGAGTGCCTTCCGTCCCCTGTCCTATTGCTCTCCTATATCTCCTATACCTTTCTTCTATTCCTATATCTCTTCTTCTATTCTTTCATTGATATGTTCTATTACTATACCTTCTTTTCTATTCTTTCTTAGATATATTTTACTATGAGTATCTCCTCTATAACCTTCATCATGTATTTTGCTATGTGTATATAGATATATATCCACTAAAACCCTCACTGTGTATTGGACAAAATAAATAAATAAAAATAAAATAAATAAAATTGGGTGCTCTGGAGTGGGGCTCCATTTTTGCTACCCCACTGCGTTCCCCCGTCTGGGCAGTCGCCCACCCCTACTATAGCCACACTTCTTTCACCAGTTGAGCTGCACTTCTGATCACACAGCTGCTGCCGAAGGTAAGGTCAAAGGGTGTGGGGGAAGGCCAGTTGAGGGATGATCTCGTTGGTGTAGCCACAATG
The DNA here is from genome assembly GCF_031021105.1 of Erythrolamprus reginae. Classification (NCBI taxonomy): domain Eukaryota; kingdom Metazoa; phylum Chordata; class Lepidosauria; order Squamata; family Dipsadidae; genus Erythrolamprus; species Erythrolamprus reginae. The sequence continues at coordinate 357,902,711 of NC_091950.1, read as the reverse complement.
TCCAGGGCTGGTATTTGAGTAGGGGAGGGGGCAGTGAACGGCTGCCAAAATTTTTACTACCACACTGTGGGCGTGGCTTATGCAGGACGCCCTCCATTTTCTTTCAACATCTTTCAGTGCAAATTGGGTATTCTGGGGTGAGCTCCATTTTTGCTACCCCACTGCGTTCCCCTCCCCCATCCGGGCAGCAGCCCACCCCTGGGAGGGGGTGCTGCTGCCTTGAAAAGCAGCTCTGGGTTTGTAAAGCACTGCTTTAAGTTATAAGTCTTTGAAAATACTTTTAAAAATAGTCTTTCAGCCCAATAGCCTACTGTAACCCCCATTGTAGAGGTGGGTTCCAACTTACCTCACTGCCAGATTGCTTCCTCCTGTGGAAGGTGGCCGTGCCACATGGGCTCACACGCACTTTGCGCATACACAGTACAAAAACTAAAAAAAAAATTAAAAAAGTCAAAAAAGTCAAAAACAAAATGGCGATGTATGCGCAGTGCCGGAAACTCAGCTTCTGTGCATGTACAGAAAAAGAATTTTAATTTTTTTTAAAAAAAGATAATGTCCATGGACCAGCATCGACCGATCTGGTTCAGTGATGTCATTGTGACATCACCAGCAGGTCACTACTGGTTCAGGCGAACCGGTCCAAACTGGGAGGAACCCACCACTGGCCCATTTACTCTTCTTGAAGATTTTTCTTTCCTGACAGGAAGATGAAAAAGAAACTACAAGGTTTCTCTTCCACACCGCATTTGCTTTTCTCGCACATTTTTGAGGGAGAGGGAGAGAAAGAAGGAGGAAGGGAGAGAGAGGGGGGGTTGATTGTAACCTCCTTGGGGCTGAGGAGAATTGTTGGGAGGGGCTGCTAGACTTGTAAACAGCTTTAAAATGATTAGTAAAAATAAAAGCCAAGCAAAAGCAAATAAAACACCCCCAGGAGGAAAACAAATTAAAGTTTAATTTGTGTGTATTATTTAATGGATTGATATTGGCAAAATGGATGGATAAATTGGCCCCGCCCACCCAGCCACATTACCATCAAGCCACGCCCACCTAGGCATATGGTCACCCAGCCACACCCATCTAGCCAGTCCAGCTCCCCAACAGTCTGAAGGATTGTGAAGCGGCCCCCTGTTCAAAACATTTGAGGACCCCTGTGTTAAATAGTCAATGGAGTTCAGGAACCAGAAAGTGAGACATAACAGTTTCTTCCCTCAAGATCCAAAGAGCTCCACTGTTTCTAGCTAGAATCAACCTGAGAGCAATTCCTCTTTGGTCCCACAACTAAGCTGGCCCTGAGCTGGATCAGAGGCCAGCCTGGGAGGAACACATGGAAGTGCTATTTTATTTATTTATTTATTTATTTATTTATTTATTTATTTATTTATTCATTCATTCATTCATTCATTCATTATTATTATTATTATTATTTATTTATTAGATTTGTATGTTGCCTCTTGGAGACTCGGAGTGGCTGACTAACCAATGACCAGTTCAAAATTATACATATATCTACTCCACTCTTGTGATTTAATATACAATGGCATCAGTGATGGGTTCCTACCAGTATGGTAGGCGACTCCGTGCCAGTAGTGGCCGCCAGATTGCACAATTTGCATGCGACCACTCTGTTGCCAGTCCATCGAGGGGTGCCATCCTTTTTCTTCAACTTTTTGGCTTTTTTGCTTTCTGCGCATGCGCAGAAGCAAAATCTCACCAGGGAGGGACACTTTTGTGCATGAGATTTTGACGATTTTTTGTTTCCGGGCATGCACGCAACCATCCCCTTGTGAGATTTTGGTGCATTTTTACTTCCTGTGCATGCATGGAAGCAAAATCATGCGCAGGATAGGATGCGCACGCAGCACACCGGTGCAACCCACCAATGAATAACATATATATACAAACAGGATTTTAAAAATAAATTTACCAAATGATGTACAGTGGTATGTCTACTTAAGAACACCTCTACTTACAAACTTTTCTAGATAAGAAAGATTTTTTCGTCTCTAGTCAAAAACCATTTTTCACTTAGAAACCTGAGCCTCCAAAACTGTAACTGGAAAAGGCAGGGAGAAGCCTCTGTGGGCCTCTCTAGGAATCTGGGAGGAAACAGGGCCGGAAAAGGCAGGGAGAAACCTCTGTGGGGTCTCTCTTGGAATTTCCTAGGAGGAAACAGGGCCGGAAAAGGCAGGGAGAAACCTCTGTGGGGCCTCTCTAGGAATCTCCTGGGAGGAAACAGGGCCTCCACCCTCCCTATGGTTTCCCCAATCGCACACAATATTTGTATTTACATTGATTCCTACGGGAAAAATTGCTTCTTACAAACTTTTCTACTTAAGAACCTGGTCATGGAACTAAGTTTGTAAGTAGAGGTACTTTATATAAATACTACAAAGTACTTTATACCAGTGATTTTCAACCTTTTTTGAGCTGTGGCACATTATTTACATTTACAAACTCCTGGGGTACACCACCAACCAAAATGACACAAAATGACACTCTAACACAGTATAGATAACATTGTGATGCATTGTATATCACCCTCTGCGGGGGCCTCTTATAAAAGAAAAAGGTCAAATATCTATATACACCATCAGGATAGACATAACCAGCTGAGGCTTCATCTAGTGGTGGCAACATTTACCTCCGGTCCTGACCAGGATTAGAAATCAGGAGCATGGGGAGGAGTAGCAGTTTCAACTACTCACCGCGACCACACAATGACAAGTGTGCGGCAGCCCAAGCGGGAACCTTCCTGGGAGTGGATGAGAGGCGGACTGCTATTGGTTCATTGCTAGTGGTCGGGATGAATCCTAGAAGGTGATTGGTCAGTGAGCGTTCCATGTGCCTCCACTCTTCCTGTCGCTGATAGCTGGAGGGATTGTAAGGGGAATGTTTATGTTCGGATGGAGGCGGCTGGCAGTGGGCTGGATAAATGGCCTCTGCGGGCCATATCCAGCACGCAGGCTGTAGTTTGGGGACCCATGTTTAATTTCCCCAGGGCACACCTGACCATGTCGCGCGGCACACTGGTTGAAAAACACTGCTTTATACAAATAAATACATTTTTATATACTGAAGTCAAGGTTCCATCAACTTTTTCTTTAGGGGAAAAAAAAGGAATGGGGAGAAACTTCTAAAGAGCCAAAAGAGAACTAAATGTCGGCCAGCTAACCATACTAATTAGTTATTGTTTTTTCAGGTTTTTCTGAATGCAAATCCTCAATGATTACTCAAAGTCCTATTTGCCTGGAGGAATGTCTGCAGAGTGCAGCCTGGAAAATCAGGTTGATGTTTGTGATGGTACAATTAAAAGTTTGTTTTGTATCTGCACCACACCCCTGCTTGCATGATTTGTGGTTTCAGAGATTCTTTGAGGTGAGAATAAACTTCCTGTATTTTCCATGAGAGTTGGCTGCACAAAGCAGTCTGGAAGGAAGGCAAGTGGGCTACTTTACAAAAAGTAAGAAATTATCTTGAACGCTTTTGTCTTGCTCCAAACATAGAAACACAGAAGACTGACAGCAGAAAAAGACCTCATGATCCATCTAGTCTGCCCTTATACTATTTTCTGTATTTTATCTTAGGATGGATATATGTTTATCCCAGGCATGTTTAAATTCAGTTACTGTGGATTTACCAACCACATCTGCTGGAAGTTTGTTCCAAGCATCTACTACTCTTTCAGTACAATAATATTTTCTCATGTTGCTTTTGATCTTTCCCCCAACTAACTTCAGATTTTGTCCCCTTGTTCTTGTGTTCACTTTCCTATTAAAAACACTTCCCTCCTGAACCTTATTTAACCCTTTGACATATTTAAATGTTTCGATCATGTCCCCCCTTTTCCTTCTGTCCTCCAGACTATTTATTTATTTATTTATTTATTGGATTTGTATGCCGTCCCTCTCCGTGGACTCTGGGCGGCTAACAGCAGTGATAAAAACAGAATGTAAAAATTCCTAAACTAAAACAGCTAAAAACCCTTGTTATAAAGCCAATCATACATACAAATACACCATGCATAAATTGTAGAAGCCTAGGGGGAAAGATTATCTTAGTTCCCCCATGCCTTACGAAAGGCAAGGAGGGTGGGGGCAATTCTGATATCTGGGGGGAGTTGGTTCCAGAGAGCCGGGGCCACCACAGAGAAGGCTCTTCCCCTGGGCCCTGCCAACCGACATTGTTTAGTTGACGGGACCCGGAGAAGGCCCACTCTGTGGGACCTAACTGGTCGCTGGGATTCGTGCAGCAGAAGGCGGTCCCTCAGATAATCTGGCCCGGTGCCATGAAGGGCTTTATAGGTCATAACCAACACTTTGAATTGTGACCGGAAACTGATGAGCAACCAATGCAGACTGCGGAGTGTTGGTGTGACATGGGCATATTTAGGGAAGCCCATGATTGCTCTCGCAGCTGCATTCTGCACAATCTTAAGTTTCCGAACACTTTTCAAAGGTAGCCCCATGTAGAGAGCATTACAGTAGTCGAGCCTCGAGGTGATGAGGGCATGAGTGAGTGTGAGCAGTGACTCCCGGTCCAAATAGGGCCACAACTGGTGCACCAGGCAAACCTGGGCAAACGCCCCCCTCGCCACAGCTGAAAGATATTTCTCTAATGTGAGCTGTGGATCGAGGAGGACGCCCAAGTTGCGGACCCTCTCTGAAGTGGTCAATGATTTCCCCCCCCCAGGGTAATGGATGGACAGATGGAATTGTCCTTGGGAGGCAAAACCCACAGCCACTCCGTCTTATCAGGGGTGACTATACAGATTGAGTGCATTAAGTCTTTCCTGATACGTTTTATGCTTAAGACCTTCCACCATTCTTGTAGCCCGTCTTTGGACCCGTTCAAAGCCAGGATCTCTTTAATATGGTAGAGAATAGGTGACACCTGGCTCAACAATAGTGCCATGAGATGTATTTTGGAGCCCTAGTGGACAATCACTTAAATGGAACCAGCTGCAGCTGCCAAAATAGTCCACACATCCTTGGCCATATTAGCAGAGGGACAGAATCAAGTTCCCATGAAGTGTTAGTACTTTATAATGCTTTGAAAAGACCAGTTTTGGTCTCCACAATATTAAAAAAAACATACTGAGAGTCTAGAAAGTGTGCAGAGCAGCAAATATAATGAGGACTGAAGGCTAAAACATATGAAGAATGATTGCAGGAATTAGGTATGTCTAGTTTAACAAAAAGAAAGGCTAAGGCAGTGTTTCCCAACCTTGGCAACTTTAAGATATTTGGACTTCAACTCCCAGAATTCCCCAGCCAGCGAAGTCAATGGGTGGGGAGCAACTTATTCTCAAAGCACCTGAACCACAGAACAAGAACCAATGGATGCATATTAATTGAGAGAACCAATCTAGAACTGAGGACAAATTTCATGATAAGTTAGCATAAATAGTCAGTGGAAAACCTTTCCTCCAGAAGTTGGGAGTGATATACGACTTGTGGTTTTTAAGAAGAGATTCAACAAGCATTCGTCCCACAGAGTTGGCCTTCTCCGGGTTCCGTCGACTAAACAATGTCGTTTGGTGGGCCCCAGGGGAAGAGCCTTCTCTGTGGCGGCCCTGGCCCTCTGGAACCAACTCCCCCCGGAGATTACAACTGCCCCCACCCTCCCTGTCTTTCGTAAACTACTCAAGACTCACTTATGCCGCCAGGCATGGGGGAGTTAAGATCTTCCTTCCCCCTAGGCCATTACAAGTTATGCATGGTATGTTTGTGTGTATGTTTGGTTTCATAATAAGGGTTTTTAGTTGTTTTATTAATTGGATTGTTCCATGTTGTTTTTTATCATTGTTGTTAGCCGCCCTGAGTCTACGGAGAGGGGCGGCATACAAATCCAATAAATAAATACAAATCCAATAAATAAATAAGTGGTGTTGGGTTTCCTGCTTGACTAAGAAGGCTAAATTAGAAGACCTCCAACATTTTTCCCAACTCTGTTATTCTAATATGGTATGTACGGAAGCCAAACAAATTAAGCTGATATGCTCCAAAAGAAAGTACCAAACTTCATTTTCAAGAGCATTTCTCAAAATAATTCTTAAAAACAAATGCTTTCAAGCAGCCCCTGGCACCTTATTTTATTGCCTCTTCTGGCATTCCCTATAGGATCCAAGCTACACCTGTTGAATATCTGCCTGCCACACATAACTGTAACATGCCAGAAATAGAAAATGGAAATAGAAAATGACACACCCGCCCTAAGATCCATGGTTATTATTTACTTTCAATAAAGATTAATCACCAGGTTAAAAAGCACGTGATGAGCATATGTGGAAACTGACCAGAGAGATTTCTGTGCACAAGGATTTGCTCTGCCCTTTGCCGTTTGTGACCACACATCCACCCAGGCTGCTTCTTAACCAGAGACCAGCTCTCCCATCAGTCACTCCCAAGCGTTTGAAGCATCCCCTGTAAAGTAAATACTGTAGAAGTTTCCTTTGTTTCCGTGTAAACTGATCTGATAGGATTAAAGCAAGGGTGGTAAAAATGGATTTCAATGCCAGCCCAAGTGACAACCATGAAAAGGGCAGCAGCTGCCGGTCAGAAGAGAAAGAAGGGAGCCTGTTTTCCTGGACCATTCTTGGATACTGTTCATTGAAGATATACAATGCATGGCAAAAATGTCCCCAGTCCATTGTGGACCCAAGATTCAACTCTAGAATAGACTAAATAGGGGAGGGAGGGAGAGGAGAAGGGGAGAAGAGGCAAACTGAGGGAAGGGGAGGAGAGAGTAGAGGAGGGGAGAAGAGGGGGGAGGGGGAGAAGAGGTGGAGCTGAGGGGAGGATAAAAGAGGAGAGGAGAGGAGAAGGCAGGGGGAGAAGAGGCGGAGCTGAGGGGAGGGGAGAGGAGAGGCGGAGTTGAGGGATGGGGAGGGGAGTATAAAAGAGAAGAGAGGAGAGGGGGGAGAAGAGGCAGAGCTTAGGGGAGGATAAAAGAAGAGGGGAGAGGGGAGGGGGAGAAGAGGCAGAGGGGAGGGGAAGGGAGAGGGGAGGAGGAAGATACTTTACTTGGCTGAATGTAGTTAGACATATAAGGAATTTGCAGTGCACAAAGAAACAGCAGATTGTACTGCCATGGGCCACAAATCTATGGAGCAGAGAAATTGGGCCCTACTTTCAGTGCACTCCTTTAAAAACAAAACAAACAAACAAACAATGTGATACCTTTTATTTCCCAAACTCAACTTTGTGACAACTTCCTTAAGGGCTCTCCCTTATTTTCCAAACTCCCAAGACTCATTGTTCACAAATATTTCGAAGTCTTAGTGCCAGTCAAAACACTTTTCTTCTCTATTACCCAGACAACTGTGGTGGGCAGGAGGCTACATTTTTCCTATGACACTTCTCAGCAGTCTATTATCTTCCCCCCCTGGGCATATTTAGGCATGGAATGACTCCCACAAGTACAGTAATTTAAAACTCATTTCCTTTTGCTCACTAAACTGCCTCAGACTAGACCAGTGTTTCCCAACCTTGGCAACTTGAAGATATTTGGACTTCAACTCCCAGAATTCCCCAGCCAGCGAATGCTGGCTGGGGAATTCTGGGAGTTGAAGTCCAAATATCTTCAAGTTGCCAAGGTTGGGAAACACTGGACTAGACCATCCCTTGTCTCCTACCCCTCCCTCCCTCCCTGCTCTGCCCAGCCAAACAGCCCTTCCACATAGCATCCAATGCCATCTGCCATCTTATTGCTCTGGATGGGCTTCTATGTAGCCTCATTTAAAGCTGTATTCAGTCCAAATACTCTTCTGCAGCAGGAGGATTTCAAAGGGTGGGTAAAAGAAACACATTGCTCTGATAGAATCAGCAGAAGGGAAAATACGCTGTCACTGTGTCTCTGAGCATCAGAAGAGCAACAAAACAAATCAAGCAGAGCCAAAGTTCCATTGATATAGAATGACATAATTGATTGGCAGTAGCAGATGTGGAAAATTCTTTAAAGGGGAATAAATTGCCTGAATATATTTTACATCATCAGTGAGTAGAAGCCGTTTGGGTTTTCTGCTTTAGAAAACAAACTGAACAACCAATATGATCCGTATTTTATATACAGAAGGACCCAAATTCAGTCAATGGCATCTTCCATTTAGCATACTTTTCAGAGTATAAGTCACAATGGAGTATAAGACGCACCTTAGTTTCTAGGGAGGAAAATAAGGAAAAAATCTGCTTTACGGGTATTCATCTGGGTAGCGTCCTTAGTCTGGTCAGCTACAGCACATTATTTTATCTCCTGGTTAGGGCTTTAAAAAGAGAGAGTAACAATGAAAGAGCTTATAAGCAGTAAGGGCTAGGAACATTGTTAGTACCTGGTTAGGACTGGAAAGAAACATTCAGAGCAAGTAAAGCAATGGGGGGGGAAAACCTACAAAGACAGGATTTGGAAAAAATCTTTGCAGAGAATAACAATGAAAAAAATTCTAGAGATAACCATAGAAAAAAGTCCAGAATGTTTTCTACCAGGGATTATATGCCAACAACTTAAACAACATCATATTTATTTGATTATTCACATCACTACTGCAGCAAGACTAGTTTTTGCTCAAATGTGGAAAAAAGTAGAAATCCCCCTAAGACGAATTGGTATTAGAAAAAATAACTCAATGTGCAGAAATGTCAAAACTGACCCTAAAAACTAAAGGTAAAGCTGACTCACAATTCTATGATTGTTGGAATTTACTCTACCACTGGCTAGAAAAAAGAAAAAATCCTTGCTAATTACAATATGAACATGTAAAATTTATATATATATATATATATATATATATATATATATATATATATATATATATATATATATATATAAATTTTACATGTTCATATATATATATATATATATATATATATATATATATATATATATAAATTTTACATGTTCATATATATATATATATATATATATATATATATATCCCTGATGAAAACAGAAAGAGCAAGTAAGATAATATTATGATTTACCAAATGAGCTGAATGTTTAAAAAAATCAAACTGTCTTTTTCTTTTTTCTTTTTCGATAAAATCTGTAATGAAATCTAAAGAAAATGTACATAGTTTCGGAGGAATATAGATACTGATCCTGTACACGCCTTTATTTTAATATATAGGTTTCTTTTTTCTTTTTTTTTGTTTTCTGTGTTTCTTATTTTTCTTACTGGATGTAATGTAATGTTTTTTGTATTCTATGTACCATGTACAGTGGTACCTCAAGATACGAACCCCTCGTCTTACGAACAACTCGTGATACGAACCCGGGGTTCAGAAAAATTTTGCCTCTTCTTACGAACTTTTTTCGAGTTACGAACCGGCGTTCGGAGACTGCTGGGAAGCCGTGCGGCTGTTTTAAAAGGTGACAGCCGGGCGGCGGGGCTTCCCAGAAGCCTCCCGAACGCTGGTTCGTAACTCGAACAAAGTTCGTAAGAAGAGGCAAAAATTTTCTGAACCCCGGGTTCGGTTCGGGAGGTTGCTGGGAAGCCCCCCAGCCCAGCTGTCACCTTTTAAAACAGCCGCGCCGCTTCCCAGCTGTCTCCCGAAGCCGAACGCGGAAGTTTGGCTTTGGCATTCGGCTTCAGGAGACAGATGGGAAGCGGCGCGGCTGTTTTAAAAGGTCGCAGCCGGCCTGGGGGGCTTCCCAGCACCTCCCCGAACCCTGAACCCGGGTTCGGGGGGGTGCTGGCAAGCCCTCCAGGCCGGCTGCGACCTTTTAAAACAGCCACGCCGCTTCCCAGCTGTCTCCTGAAGCCGAACGCGGAAGTTCGGCTTTGCCGTTCGGCTTCAGGAGACAGATGGGAAGCGGCGCGGCTCTTTTAAAAGGTCGCAGCCGGCCTGGGGGGCTTGCCAGCACCCCCCCGAACCCCAAACCTGGGTTCGGGGGGGTGCTGGCAAGCCCCCCAGGCTGGCTGCGACCTTTTAAAACACCTGCGCCGCTTCCCATCTGTCTCCTGAAGCCGAACGCCAAAGCCGAACTTCCTCACTTCGGAAAGCTTCCTGGGCATGAAAGCTCGCAAATCCAACAAGAACGAAAGCCAGGAAGCTCTCCCTGGCGGAGACCGTCGGCCACTCAATCGGGCCGGCAGGGAACAGAGCGGAGCCCACATGGCTGTGCTCCGTGACGGGGACCACTGGCTTGCCTAGCGGGCTGGGAGGGAGGCGGAATACGGGAGGAGGAGGAAGAGGAGGAGGAGGGAGGAAGGAGAGAGAGAGAGAGAGAGAGGGAAGCCGCCCGGCTGTTTTAAAAGGTGACAGCCGGGCGGCAGCATTTTTTTTTGTTGCATGGATTAATTGACTTTACATTGTTTCCTATGGGAAACAATGTTTCGTCTTACGAACCTTTCGTCTTACGAACCTCCCCCTGGAACCAATTAAGTTCGTATCTTGAGGTTCCACTGTATTATATTTGTAAATAATTTTTTTCCAAAAAAAAGAAAAGAAAGAGCTTGCAAGCAGGTAAGAGCTGGGAACATTGTTAGCACCTGGTTAGACCAATGGAAAAAATTTGGAGCAAGTTAGACTAATGGAAAAAAAACCCTGCAAAGACTTAGGGCTTGGACAACATTCTTCGCAGAGAGTAACAATGAAATAGCTTGCAAGCTGGTAAGGGTTGGGAACATTGTTAGCACCTGGTTAGGGCTGGAAAGAAACTTATTCAGAGCAAGTTAGAGCAATGAAAAAAAACCTGCAAAGACTTAGGGACTGGAAAACATTCTTTGCAGAGAGAAACAATGAACAAACAAGGTAAGAGCTGGGAAGATCGTTAGCAGTTAGGGCTGGGAGGGAAAAGCTATACAGTATTCAGAGACACACCCAATTTATCAGCCTCCTTTAGGGAGGAAAAAGGTGCATCTTATACTTCGAAAAATATGGCAATAAGGCCGTCAACTATCACAAATATTGCCCCAAAGCCAAACTTAAAAATGATCCTAACTTACATTAGAAAGAATTCATAACTTTTCAAATTATCTCATATGCAGGAGAAAAGATGTCCAAAAATATCGAAATGAACCAAGAATGATTATTCTATTTCAGTTGCTTTACTGTTTAACATACTGCTTTATTAAAAAAGAAAACTGGATTAAAACAAAATTAAAAATAGAAGCAGAAAAATGTATTTAGAGACGACATGATAGCGGTCTTCCAGTAATGAGGGGCTGCCACAGAGAGGTGGAGATTTAGTCTCCAAAGCTCCTGAGGGTAGGACAAGAAGTGTTGGATGGAAGCTAGCTAAAGAGAGGTTCAATCTGAAACTAAAGACAAACTTCTTGACAGTGAGAATAATTACCATATTTTTCAGAGTATAAGATGCACCCCCCCCCCCAAAAAAGAGGCTGAAAGTTTGGGTGCCTCTTATACTCCAAATGTACTCCCTCTGAATATTTTTTTTCAGCCCTAACCAGGGGATAAAATAATTTGCTGAAGATGGCCAGACTAAGGATGCTAGCTAGATGACTACCCAGTAGGTAGATTTCCCCCCTTATTTTCCTCCCACAAAACTAAGGTTTGTCATACTCCAAAAAATATGGTAACCAATAGACCAGCTTGCCTCCTGCAGCTATAGATGCCTCCTCACTGAAGGTTTTCAAGAAAATATTGGGCAACCATTTGTCTGGAATGATATGAGGTCTCCTGCCATGAACCAGAAGACCTTCAAGATCTCTTCCAGCCCAATGAGTATATGACTTGATGACTGAAGTAGTGAAGGGAATACAAAAAGAAATTACTCATAGAAGAATGAAACCGTAAAGATTAAGATCAAATTTATCTAGTCCAGGATTCTGCCCATCTCAAAAATCCAACGTAGCCTCCATTTGATTGGTTTCCACTATCTACTCAATCTAAATTGTGTTTATATATTAAGAAAATTGGCTTCACATTAGCCTAAATCACAATTTACACTTGCCTTAGTTTGATGTGCAAAACTGAATCCTAAAAAAGACTGGGGCTGTGGTAATTAGTGAGGCTGCTATAAATAGCAGCCTGTGGGTTTGGCCATTGTGGAGGATTATCTGATCCTTGTGTTTTGTGACTGCTTTACTGACTTTGACCTTTTGTGTGCTGATTGCCCCCCGCTTTGAAACTAAACCAGTGTTTCACTTTGTGAAAGAAGAAGGACTGTGAATTGCCTCACAACTGCAAGATAAGTATCACAGAACTGATAAGGGACTTGTACAAATTACCAGTTTGTTTGGAGACGAGTGCTCTTTGCTATACCAAAAGAGGGCTTGGTTTAAGTGAATTTTCATTATAAAGAACATTGTTTTGAATTTATAAACGTGTGTATGTCTGAAATTGTATCTGTGCATTTTTGGGAGGATTCTATCAGAGAGCTCGACAGAACAGGGATGATTTACAAATACAGATTATTAGAGTTGAAAGGGACCTTGTAGGTCATCTAGTCCAACCCCCCTCTCAAGCTGGAGTCCCTACACCATTTTGGATGAATGGCAATCCAATCTCCCTTTGAAAGCCTCAAGTGTTGGAGCTCTCACAATTTCCGTAGGCATTTAAACAGGTAATTCATAAACTCTAGATTCCCAATTTGGGAAGAAAAAAAGAAATTCTAATTTCTAGCAACTTTTGTAGTGAAAATTACAGTACGAACTTGACACATCTGCCTTGGCACACATTGTGCTTCCTTTTATCATCACTCCGATGCAGGAAAAACAGTTTCATAACCTAATGACTGTATTTGAGCTAGTGCTTTTGTTCTTTGTTCTCCCTGCTTTGTTTGCCTGAGCGCTTCTGAAGCTCCTTTGTTTCTTCTCCAAAAGGTTGCCTCTTGTCAAAGCTGCAGTTTAAAAATAGGTCTGATAGAACCCAGGCTTCTGGTGAAAAGCAATACAAATAAATATGTCACTCGCGTGAAATATTATGAGACATTTTTTTTGAACACTGGAAAAGTGGCATTTACTCTGTTAGATCCATTTAATAAAAACTGATAGTGATCTATGGCTGCAGTCCTCAACCTTTGAATCTTGGAGGCCCGGAGGGGGGACGGGGACAGGGAAACTGGGCCACATGAGTGGCGGGCCAGCACATAGCTCAACTCACATGAGTGGCAGGCCTACATACGCGAACACGCAGCCAAATAGACCATGCACCCAATAGTGGGCTGCGCCTGGGGGTTGGGGTCATCTGGTCTAAGGCACTTTCAGATCCAATCAAGACTTTCAGATCCAAACAAGTGCACTAGAGTGCCGTCCGTCCCCTGTCCTATTGCTCTCCTAAGACAGCTAGGATAGTTTAATTATCTAATTAAGTGTGCTCAGATGTCAACCAACATGATATGGTGAAAGTTCTTCCAATCATTTGCTGCCTTTCAGCTTTCTAGATCCTGTTGAAAGTACTGTCGCACTTTTTAGCATTTTAAGTCAGATTAACTTAACCCCAGAGTGAAATCTTAAAAATTGAAATATTTTTTAAAAAAAACAGACTGAAGCTTTATGGCAGTGGGGGAAGGTACTTAAAAATTAATCAAATGATGAGCCCAAATCATTAGTCAAATTACAATGACATAATGAGAGGATGACATCATTTCAGTGGCTGGTTCTATGATTTCCAAGGCTTGAGAGTTTGAAGGGGTGGATCCCCATTTATTGAAGTAATGTTAAACTTTTCCGATGGCTTATGAACATTTGTGTTTGTTCCCAAAGAGCTATACAGTAATCCCTCGCTACTTGACATTTCATCTTTCGCAGATTCGCTATTTCATGGGTTTTCAAAGGGGGCTTAAATCCATTAAAAAATTTAAATCCATTAAAAATTCATAAAATTCTTCTACAGTACTACTGTGCTCTATTAAAGAAACTGGTAGAATATCACATGTAGTTCCAGCTGAGAAACATTATAGAATGACTGTTTAATGCCAAGGGTGGGTTTTAAAAGTCCAAATACTTGTTAAATCACGGAAATTCTTTTTTCATGGGTGGTCTTGGAACGCATCCTCCACGAAAAACGAGGGATCACTGTATTTGCAATTTTGGTAGTACAGCTTTAGTAGTAGAGAAAAAGCCAAACAAACAATGCAGAATATAGCTTTCCTACCCTTGTCTTATAGATACTATGCTAAATCTGAAAGTAAATGCCAATATCTTAGTGCTGGATTGAAGAAATGTGCTGGATCACAAAATACTTGGAAAAATCTGATGTTACAAGTCACAGTGCCATTTATAATAACAAGAACCTCATAAAAGGCCTATTTCAAATTCTAATGAAGACTAATGAAGCTCAAGGGTGATTGACAACTTTAAAGTAAGCAACCTCCTGACCACTGCATACCCTATATTCTTTGGCCTTTTAAATAATAATTTTATCATTAAATTAGTGTTATTAATAATATTACCAATAAATAATATTTATCACTTACAAATAGAATAAATGGCTAATACAAACTAAGAAAAATATAAAACATAAAAACTGCAGAGAAAAAATTAAAAGAGAAAGATATAACAGAAAAGAGAGATTTATAAATAAATGACTTCTTCCTTCATCATAACTTCAAACACTTTCAGTAATTTATTCCTTCCCTAGGAACACAACAGAAGATCTCATCCTGTCAATAAACAAATATTTAGATACTTAGTTCTTGTCAAAATGGCACGTGTGTCTATGTGTGTATGTCTTTATCAAATAAACCAAATTTATATTTCTTCCCTTTGATTTTAATAACCTTTTAAATTCCTTAAACAGTGTTCAAAATTTGTATTTCTCATTTTTTTGGTCTCTCCTCAAAAATGCCCAAATTGAAAACTTCTAACACATTTATTGTAAATACAAAATAAGGAAATTACCTTGTCCAAGTCACTGGTTTGTTATTCGTATATTCCTTTTAATTATTACATCAGCTGGTTTTATTTATAAATCCAGTGTAACACTTTCCCCCATATTATTTTTATAAAGTGGTCATCTTTAAAGCTGCAGTCAAATCAGCCTCAATGTCAATCTTGTCCAGTAAAACCTGTTCCTCTTCTATAACCTTTTAAAATTGTTTTTTTTATGATAAAAGACACTCTTAGACTAACTTCTGAGTGCCTTGTTCTCAAATATCTGTGAATTCTTCCAAAGAGTATTTTGTTCCATTTGTTCCATAGTGTTCTGCCGGACTCTGGTAGGAGCCTCCCAAAAATTCAAAGGTACAAATTTCAGACACACACACACACACATTTGAAAATTCAAAACAATGTTCTTTATCACAAAATTCAAAATAAACTAAGCACTCTTTTTGTATTGCAAAGAGCACTCGTCCCAAAACAACCTGGTAGTTTGTACAAGTCCCTTATCAGTTCGTAAGTACTTAGTTTGCAGCTGTGAAGAAAGTCACAGCCCTTCTTCTTCCAGGAAGTGAAACACACTTTGCTCTGCTTTGGTTTCAAAGTGGTGAAAAGTCAACAAACAAAGGTCAGCAAGACATTCATGAAACCCAATAATCAGATAATTCTCCACAAGGGCCAAACCCACACGCTGCTATTTATAGCAGCAGCACTAATTACAGCAGCCCCACCCAACCACAGGTGGCCTCATTTACTTTTGTAATAATCCTTTAGTTGTTGCTTCCTATGCATCACTCTACGCATGCGTGAATGTGTCATTAATTCTTGTTCAGAATCCAGAGATGATAGATAATTGATCTCCTCCTGGGCTGTCTGCCAAACTCTCCTCCTCCCTGTCACTCAGGCCTCCTTGGTCAGAGGAGACTTCTTCGGCAGATTCCACTGGGAGCAAAACAGGCCTGCAGCATGTGGATGCTTCCCCCTCATCTACCTGCACATTCCTTGGGGCAGGAGCTGGGCCAGAGCTAACCACAACACATAAGAGTATTTTGTTCCATTCTGTATTAGTGGGTCTCTTCTCCTTTAATTATATCCTTTAGTTCTTTCGTGTCCCCTTAGAGTCCAATCTTCAAATTCTCATGTATTTTTTCTAACCAATAGCATTTTCCCATCTGTAGGTGTCTTATACTTAATTTCATATATTTTAAAAGAATTCTAAACAACTCATAGAAAGATTCTTACAATTAATTTCAAAACTAATTTCAAATCTAAATGACTCCTTAGTCTATTTATAAATTTTCAAAATTAATGTTCTAATGAATCTTTTGTCATTTAAGTCCATATAACTGCATAAAACATATTTTGCCTAAGATTGAAGGAGACTTACCGTTATAAGACTTGTCCTTCTGAAGGTCCTCAATACACAAAAACCCTTTCAACAAGCAATTTTTTGAGTAATTCAAAAAGGTATGATAAAATAAAATAATAAAATAAAATAAAATGAATGCAGTATCCCTTTAAAAGCATCGACTCTGGCTTGGGCAAAGATGGCATCCTCTTGGCTCCCAGATCTCCAAACCCACTGGAGACTTCTGTCTTACAGACATGTTATCTGAAGCATTTTGGGCTGTTCAAAAGTCCCTTCCAGAGGAATTCCTTCACAGAAAAATTCTGAGAAGTCAGACCATTCACCAGGTCCTCATTCTTCCATGGTTTTCAGTTCACCATTGCATCCCCCACATATCATAAATGGCTTTGATGTTCTTGTGGGGGTGAGGAAAGTGAGCTACAAATGTAGTAACCAAGCAAGGAAGCTGTCAATAAATTAATAGCTGTCAGGGCAGGGAACTGATAACATATCTGAAGGATGTCATATTTGGAGTGAAAAACCTCTGCCAGAAGATCTGAAAAAAACTCACTTGGAAGCACTGAGACTTAAAAATTTCACACTGTGTTTCGGGTATGTAACTTTCCTCCTCAAATGACTTCAGGGAGTAGTTCTGCCCATCTGAGCTAGTGTCTTCTTCTCACTCAAGAGAAAGCTGCTTGTGTTTCCAAGATGCACACCATTCCAAGTCATAAGCGAGTCCACTACTTATTATCATATACCTCAAACCCAGACTCTGTGGTTAGCTCAGGATTCAGTCTGTCACGCAGAACCAGAAAATTGGATCATTCCATAAACTAAGAGTTAGCCTTGAGTTTGACATGAAAACATAGATGTTGAACCGAGCGCTTGCCAAGAATATACTAGTCATTTCTTTTGAGCAGGAAAGGGCTGAACATTTTTCTAGATGAGGCACTATTGCAGCACTGTACAATTCAGTTTTAAATCTCATGATTGATCTTGTATTAGCTAATATTGGGATCCATTTCAAAGTCACTAAGTTGAGAGGGAAGTAAAATTGATATAATGCAATCGGTTGCAAATAGCAACCGCTCATGAGACTTCAGTGAGACTTCAATTTACTATCCCTATTTTCTGATAGCCTTTTGCTTTCTAATCAAAATTATCATATCAGAAATATCTGATTATGGCAATTCGGTATTGGGGAGCAGCCATCATTCACCAGACCATGTAAGTGTTACTTAAGATAGTTCAATCTTCTTTCCAGGTGTGACTTGCTGTACAGTGTTCCCTCGATTTTCGCGGGTTCGAACTTTGGAAAGAACCGTTGTACCTACCTGAACGGTCTTCTCAGTGCACTGGAAGGAGAGTCCAATATGGGTTATTCTCAATCCTATTGGTCGAGACTGAGTTTAAAATTAGCATAATATTAGGCACCGCCCCTTGCCTGCCCCCAGTGAGCTCAGTTTTAAAAACGACAGGTAATATAATCCAACACTATTTTATTGAACTAATATATATAACATCCACCAACTCAACGAACCCAGCTTCCCTGAAACAATCCAATACTGGGTGGGTTTGGACTCTCCTTCCAGTGCACTGAGAAGACCGTTCAGGTAGGTACAACGGTTCTTCTCCATTGCATCTGGAAGGAGAGTCCAATATGGGATATACCCAAGTTCCAAATTAAGTGGGAGGGAGATTGTTAAATCAGGGCAGCTGGAGAGGTACACACCCTCTGTAATACCCTTCTCCCAAAAGATGCCTCAGCTGAAGCATAGGCATCCAGTCTGTAATGTTTAGTGAAAGTAGATGGAGTCTTCCACGTCGCAGCCCGACAAATGTCCTCGATTGAGGCTTGAGTCCTCCAAGCTGCAGACGTGGCTGCACTGCGAGTAGAGTGTGCCGTGACCCCTTGAGGTGGATTCTGAGCTCTAGCCTTATACGCCTCCCCTATGCAGTCCCGGATCCATCGGCTAATTGAACTGGGAGAGACGCCCAGACCCTTCTTTGGTTCTGCAAATGAAACAAACAATGACTCGGACCTTCTAAAGGTCTCGGTCCTTCTAATGTAGATCTTAACTGCTCGCCTAACATCTAGTTTGTGCCACCTAAGTTCTGTAGGGTGACTCCCGTGCGAGCAAAAGTCCGGTAAAATTAGTTCTTGCTTCCTGTGGAAAATCGAGTTAACCTTAGGAAGGAATGATGGGTCTAAACGTAAAACCACCCTGTCCGGATAAAATATACAAAGGTCTGGTCTGATGGATAATGCAGCCAAGTCCGATACCCGTCTGGCCGAAGTAATTGTCACTAAAAAGGCCGTCTTGATGGAAAGGAAGTTAAGTTGAACAGTTCTCAGAGGTTCAAAGGGAGGCCCAGTAAGGGCCTTCAACACCAGGGATAAGTCCCACGACGGAAACCTATGAAGAGGTGGCGGGTGACTGTTAGAAGCTCCTTTAAGAAAATCCCGTATCCAAGGGTGAATTGCCAAGGAGCGGAATTCCGGTAGTCGGATGACGGTTGCCAATGCAGCCACTTGTCTCCTAAGGGTGTTTGGAGACAGTCCCTTTTCAAGGCCTGATTGTAAAAATTCTAGGACAGTCAGAATATGAGCTTGTCCAGGTTGTATGTCTTTACCGTCGCAGAACTTACAAAAGGCTGCCCATGTGGCCTGGTAAATTCTGGACGTGGATGGTCGGCGGGCGGCCTGCATTGTGGCAATGATGCTGTCCGGTAAACAATGCTCCCTCAGTTTGTTCCTTTCAAATGCCAAACGGCTAACTGGAGCCATTGAGGGTCTGGGTGAAGGACTGACCCTTGACTGAGGGAGATTATTTTGTCCGGTATCCTCCAAGGTGGGGAGATCGACAACGCTACCAAGTCCGAGAACCATGGGCGACGTGGCCAATGTGGGGCAACAAGTAGTACCTCCGCTTCCTCCAGTATAATCTTGTCTATCACCCTCTGTACCAGATTTGTCGGAGGAAAAGCGTACAACAGACCGCGCGGCCAGCTCGACCGTAAGGCGTCGATCTTCTCTGCCATAGGAGAGTGGAACCGTGCGTAGAACCTGGGGAGCTGTGTATTGCTGTGAGTGGCGAACAAGTCCAACAGTGGTGTCCCGAATCGCTGTGTGATCTTGCGGAACAGTTGCGGGTCCAGCCTCCACTCTGTAGGGTCCAAGGTTGTTCGGCTGAGCCAGTCGGCCTGGACGTTGTTGACTCCCGCAATGTGCTCCGCAGCTAGAGAAGCCAGGTTGCACTCGGCCCAATTGAAGAGGGCCATGGTCTCCCTCATGAGGCGAGGTGATCTCGTGCCTCCCTGATGGTTGAGGTAAGCCTTTGTTGCTATATTGTCCGTCAGGACTAAGACATGACGTCCCCGAACCAAGGCCACGAAATGTTGGAGTGCCAAAAACACAGCCCTGAGCTCTAGGAGATTGATGTTTACAGGGTCGAGGTCCTCCCTGGTCCAGAGTCCCTGAGTCACCTGGGGACCAATGTGAGCGCCCCAACCCGACAAGCTTGCATCTGTGGTCATGACCAGCTGGTCGGGAGCCTGGAACGAGCAACCCTGGAACAGTGCTGGTGAAGTCCACCAATCCAAGGAGGCCTTGACACTGTGTGGCAATCTGACCGGCCGGTTTGACTGGCTGAGTTTCGCCTTCTGTGCCGGTAGCAGAAACCCTTGTAGTGGGCGAATGTGGTGCCTGGCCCATGGCACAATCCCTATACAGGAAACCATGGTTCCCAGTACCCTGGACAGCAGGGCTAGAGATACCTTTGGTTGTCTCTGGATAGAAGCTATCAAGGCCAAGATACTGTCCAGTCTGTCTGGTGAAAGTGACACCCTGCACGTAGCGGTGTCTATCACCGATCCCAAATGTAGGAGTCTTGTAGAGGGGATCAATTGGCTCTTGGGAATATTGATGGTAAAGCCGTGCTCTTCCAAAAAGGTCATTGTCAGATGGAGGTCTCGGAGTGCCCCTGCCTGGGACTTGGACAACACGATAATGTCATCCAAGTATGCCATCAGGCGGACGGACCGTGCACGGAGATGAGCTGTGAGCACGTCGAGCAATTTTGTGAAGGTACGAGGAGCCGATGATAGGCCGAATGGCATGGCCCGGTATTGATAATGCGTCCCTTCCACACAAAATCGTAGATACTTGCGATGTGGTGGAAATATTGGTACGTGCAAGTAAGCTTCCTTCAGGTCCAAGGAAGTGAGAAAGTCTTGAGGTCGCACAGCTGCTAGAATGGTGTGCAGGGTGTGCATCCTGAATCTCCGGTAAAGGATGAATTGATTTAACTGTTTCAGATTCAGAATTAATCGACAGCCCCCGGATGATTTGGGGACTACGAACACCATAGAGTAAAATCCCATGCCCTCTGTGTGTTTTGGCACAGGCTCTATGGCTTGAATCTGTAAGAGGTGACCTATTTCTTGAAGTAGTTCCTTCCGTTTGGAGGAGGTCTTTGGTGTTGGGCAGTGTAGGAATCGGTTGGGCGGGGGCTGAATGAATTCCAACCGCAGTCCCTGTGTTACTGTCGACAGAGCCCATTTGTCTGAGGAGGTGGTTAGCCAGGAGGCGCTGAAAAGGTGTAATTTCCCTCCTACTGGCTGTGCTAATGCAAAGTCATTTGGGTCGTTTAAACCCACGTTGGCTGGAGCCTCGAAAGGGGCGTCTGTTGGACTGATAACCTCTGGTCCTGTCTGGAAAGGAGGTACGGTCATTCCTGTAGGCATTTTGGTTGTAATTGCCCTGTGAAAAGGATCTAAATTGCTGGTTTGACCGTGATGTGTCCCAACGAAAGGACTGACGTCGATTGTACGGAGTCTGACGACGATCCTGACCCCTCTTGGACCTTGGAAGTATTTTCCGTTTGTCCTTGTCCTCTATGAGGACTTTTTCCAATATGTCTCCAAAGAGTTGAGACCCCTGAAAAGGCGATGATGCCAGGCGCCATTTAGATTTCGTGTCGGCTTGCCAGCTGCGTAGCCATAGAAGTCGGCGTGATGCGAGGGTGGCGGACATCCCTCTACCCGCGAACTTTGCAGCATGTAAGGTGGCATCAGCTGAGAATTCTGCTGCAGCCAACAACTTACTGAGATCTTGGCGCATCCGACCGTCCTCTGGCCCTAAGCGAGACATCATATCCTCGATCCAGACGATGGAGGCTCTGTTAAAAAAGGAAGCAGCCGCTGCTGCCCGAAACCCCCATCCGGCCATCATGTGGGTCTTCCTGAGGAGAACCTCAGCCTTCTTGTCTTCTGGCTTCAAATTGTCTCCCATCTCGGCAGGGACCAGCGCATTGGAAACCAGTGTCACTACTGGTGAATCTATGGGAGGAAACTGTAAGAGGGCCTCTACTTCGTCGTCAAACGTGTAGAACTTCCCCTCTATCACTGATGGTCCCTGGGCCGCAGCTGGATATTGCCACGGTCTCTTGATACTTTGCACAAAAATTTCAGATGCCGGAACATGGTCTGTTTCAGGCTTAGGCTCTTTTAATAGAGTAGAGGATCTTGATGGTACGGCCTGAGATGGTTGGGCTGGATCCTTCAACTCCATTGTCTGTTTTGCTTTATATAACAGAGTTCTGAATGAGGATTGTTTGAACAGTCCAGCTACCAGTGGCTGTTCTGGAGGTGCCTCATCCTCAGACATATCGTAGTCTTTGTCACTATCCTCCATTAATACAGGCTCCTCAGTCACTGATCCTAAACCTGAAAGGGGCGGTGCAGACCAGAGGTCCCGGGTTGGTGCTTGTCTTGGTTGTTGAGGCCCTTGTTGAGCTCCAACCGCTATGCCCTTTGTATAGACATTAGTTAGTAGCTCCTGAAAGGCCGGTGGCATATCCTGCCACATATCAGGTTGATCCCTGAGCCCGGCAGCTGTAGGTGTGAAGGTAGCTGCTGGAACCGCTTTGGCCTGAGGGGAGAAACCCCACACTGGTCTCTCTTGGCACACTGATCCGGGCCTGCTTCTGGGTGCCTGCAGCTGAGCAGGGGTTGCATGATCAGGGGACCAGTCTCTATCCACCCTCTCCCTTGGGGTATGTGGGTCAGCAGCTACATCAAAGCCCAGTGGTGGTCCTGGTTTGGCCAAAGGAGCACTATTGAGAGCTGCCTCCAACTTTTGCTCAAGGGCCTGAATTCGCCTCTCGGCCTCCTTGATGGCAGAGGAAGATGACTGAGATGATTTCCCTTTAATCTTCCCTTTATCTTTGGGCTTGGGCATTTGGGTGGGAGCTACAGGCCCTGAAGAAGGGGCTTGATCCCCATTGCCACTTGTCTCCATGGTACTCACGGTAAGGCAGAAAAAACGGTGGTAAAAGCAAGTAAAGGCACGGAGCACTTTGAATACTGCTGTATGTTTCACCGACTGAAAACTCTCTCAAAATGGCCCCCCGTGTCTGCTGCGAAGTACGCATGCGCGATGTAGCCCTGTCAACCGCCCTTCGCGCCCAAATCAGGTCGCTGGATACTAAAATGGCGGCGGGCAAAGGGAGGGGTAAAGAGAAGGAGTTTTCCCGCCAACCGCTCAAAAATGGCGGGCGCGGAACGTAGCCTGAGGCAAAGGGGAAGCGCGAGGGCTGCCTGCCCCACCGTCCCCACCGCCAGCCTTATGGCCCCGGGTATCATGCCCTCGCATTCCCGGCGGTTTAACTAGCCGCTTCTGGCGTCTCCCGTTGCTCGGCGACCGAATAGCTCTTGGCCGCCGAACATATGATCGTCGGGAGCGCTTTGAAGAAAGCCGCGTTGTTTCTGCAGCGGCGGCGGCGGCGCTCCCAGCGCCTGAATGAGCCTCCGAAGGCTTGTATTTCCCTCTTGTCTCTCTGGTGTAGGGAAAAAATTTATTTTCTTCGGGGGACTTCGCGTCCCCGAGCCTCCCAGTGGGGGGGGCGGACCCCCCCACCTTTGGCTCTCAGCCGAGTTTGGCCACGGAGGCCAGTGACACCAGGCTGCTCCCCTTACGGGACGGTACCCTCCATGAGGGAAGAGGTCTCCTGGGGAAAACACGGTGGGGGGATTCACCCACGGAGGGCAAAAACCCCTTCCATCTTCTGCAGCATCTGAAAAAACAGAAACAACAAGAAGAGAACAGTTAATAAGTATAGAAGATAAAACAATTTAACAATTAAAAAACATTTCTTTATTACAAGCAAACTCATATGTCTCGTTACATTGACTGAGTTTTTAAAACTGAGCTCACTGGGGGCAGGCAAGGGGCGGTGCCTAATATTATGCTAATTTTAAACTCAGTCTCGACCAATAGGATTGAGAATAACCCATATTGGACTCTCCTTCCAGATGCAATGGAGAAACAGCTATACTACGGTTTTTCAAAAATATTAATTAAAAAATACTTTGCAGTTTTCCCCCCCATACCACGGTTTTTCCCACCCGATGTCATACGTTATCGCCAAACTTTCGTCCACATTTAATAAATATTTTTTAAATAAACTTTAATAAATAAACATGGTGAGTAATAATCTAAATGGTTGCTGAGGGAATGAGAAATTGCAGTTTAGGGGTTTAAAGTGTTAAGGGAAGGCCTGTGATACTGTTCATAGCCAAAAATAGTGTATTTACTTCCGCATCTCTACTTCGCAGAAATTTGACTTTCGCGGGCGGTTTTGGAACGCATCCCCCGCGAAAATCGAGGGAACGCTGTACTTATTTCTGAAATTTAAAGAATAAATTACCAAGACTAATTATTTCACAAGACACATAGAAGGAACTGATGAGTAATCATTTCTATTGATAATTTTGTTGTATTTCTACTTTTGTTGTGAGTCAGATATATTTCATGTTTTACTGTTGTCTTGCATAAATTTAAATTATTATTAAGCCATTGTAAGGCTATCAATGTTAGATCTCTCAAATACCTCAGAATCAAATAACATGTTTTCATTTTTATAACATCCAGATTTTAGTTATCCAGAGTGAAATGGCATATGGGGGTCTGAAATTGCTAAAACATTAATAGGCCACGTGGTTCTGCAACCTATTGCTTCTTTCTTGTGAAACATGCACCTGCTCCTTAGTTCTATTGTGAAGACATGATTATCATTAAATTCTGAAATGTTATTTTAAAAAACCCTAATTTGGATCAGATTGTTTTTTTTATTATATTCTTGCTGTTGTGTGTGTAAACAACAGAAAGTGTTGGCAAGTCCCATAGGCAAATACTGCCATCTCATGGCTAGACTGAGCGCAATCATCACTCCTTATAGGAAAGTTGTTTGTAAAGGCTATTGTTAAATACACAGCTGGATATTTTGCCTGAATTAAATAAAAAATGCTGAAAGTATATTAAGTTAATTATACCATATGTGACAGGTCCTGATTATTTCTAGCCCTGATTACTAAGAATTATGGGTGGTGAAATCCAAGAATCTGGAGAGCACCAAACTTAAGTTATTTCATTTTCTATTTCATTTTGCCTTAGTCTTTCTTAGTTTCAAGACCACTTGACACATTTCACAGGCATAATTACAGGCAAAAAGCGAGAAGTATTGCTGTTTCCACCAGTAATGAATGAAAAATCACCAGGAGAAAGCACTGAAATAGAATAGAATCCTATAACATTTGCATGCAACGACCATTCCCCCCCTACAAGAGTCAAGAGATTCATTAGTGAAATTCCTTTAGTGATTTCTCACCCTTTCTTTTTAAAAATCTGAATGTTGAATCAACATAGCCAGTTTTCAGGAAAGGCAAAATTGATAAAACTTGATAGAATTGACTAATCTGTGTCAAAGTTCACCTCAGGGAACTGGAGCAGTAAGAACCTATGCAATCTTGTCTAAATTTGGTATCCACTGCATAATCTAGGTCAGTGGTTACCAAAGTTGGTGGTACCTTAGAAGGCGCTAAGAGGCAAGGGTGGCAGCAGGGGGCACTTAGAGGGCCCAGGGGAATGGCAGGTGGATCGCTGGTCCTGTCTCCGTGCCGCCGCCCATGTCCAACCAAATACTAGATGCTCATCGCTCTTCCCACCACGTGGGTTTCACCACATTTTACAAGTTGGCCACGCCTACTTTGTCACCTGATCACCAAGCCACGCCCACGTAAAAGGTAACTTTCTACTACAGTTTAATATAAATTTGTCTCAATAAGCCAGTATGCTATTTAAGTGACAGCTCTGGGACTTATTTCCAAATCAATTACTATAGAATGCACAATCTAATGTGCATTATAAAGAAAATAGAACACTGAACTGACTTATATTTTTCTGTTATTCATACCCCAATGAATAATATCCTCTTATCCTGTAGGAATATGCATGCACTTGTTAAGAACGGACAATTTATTGAAATACTCAGTGAGATGGAATAAAAAATACTGGCATGAAAAATACAAAATAACCGGTGCTTTTAAAATTCATTAGCATGGCTTAAATTCAAGATATTAAAAACTCTAAAACATTACTGTTTTTGCTATACTATAGTTTAAACTGAATAATTTGTTGACTTGAATACAATAGAATAGAATTCTTTATTGGCCAAGTGTGATTGGACACACAAGGGATTTGTCTTTGGTGCTTATGTACATAAAAGAAAATACTGTATACATTTGTCAAGAATCATGAGGTACAATACTTAATGATTGTCATAGGGGTCAAATAAGCAATCAGGAAACAATGATATCAGACAATTATACACTTATGCCAAAATCTAAATCTATGTCAAGTTGTTAGGTAGGTACATTTGGAAATCTTAGTAATTTTGGTATGATAGAAGTCCTAGAATTTAGGACTTGGATCGTCCCACAATGTCAAAACTGTACTGCCAGTTAGTAGATCGAAGTATTGTATATTAAGAAATATACAATTTCTTACACCAGTCTCTCATTACCAGAATATTACCCAATTATAAATAATAAGCTATCACGACAAAAAAAAATCATGTTGTATGTTTTTATTTTGAGTTGTTTGACTTACAGGCACTGTGCATTGGTGATGTTCTGTAACTCTGCAAGTTCCTCATCTCCTTGCTAATCAAGGGACAATAGGGTGGAAAGTGTTAGGAGAAAAACCTCACAGCAATAGTTCCAGCCTCCAAAAGATTCCTTTGGGTCTTTTAGAAAGATCCAAAAGATATTTGGAGAAACATTTCACTTCTTTAAAAGCCAAAAAAAGCAAAGCATCTTATTTTACAAACAAACCAGCATATTTTCTTTTACAAAAGTATGTAATAAAAGTAATTTAAAAGCTAAATACATTTTTAAAATAGGATGATGACTTGAAGCTGTTTCATGGTCTTCCCCTTTCCATAAATGTGGAAAGAGATTTCAAATGCCAAGCATTATCCTTTAAAAAAAAATTCCATGCATTAAGACTTAGTGTTCTAAATAACTGAAAGTATGACAATAAATAGTACTTTTAAAAAAACAACATTTTTTTCCCATGACACTGAGTCCATAAGGCACTTTCAGCATAGGCTATTATTAAACAGCATAGGAAGCCAGAAGAGGAAAAAACTTCTAAGCAAAGCAATTTACAACAGTACTAAGAAAAGCCAACATTATCTAAGTGATGTATGAATGGAGCAACACTCAATGGGATAGAATCTTTCTGAAAAGCTTCCAGGGACTGTATGTCGATGAATAGCCACCCTCTAAAACAAACGCAATTGTTTCAAGGACAGCACCTCTGGATGCAAGAAACAGCATTAACAGCATTACTGTTCGAAAAAATAGTAACCAGAGGCTATAGAGGGATATGAAATACATTATAAATATGAAAAGTTTCTTTTTTTAAAAAGCCAGGAAATGGCTCGGAAAAAATTGTAACATAAACTAATAGTCTCAACATCCAAGGTTTCTGCAGTATTAGGAGTTCTCCAAGAAAATCAAATGCACCAATAATCTTTCTCTCCCAGTTGTTGACTGTTCAATTTCAGCAATCTAATTCAAATTTTCCAGGAACTTCTATAATGACTTCTATATCCTAAATAGAGAGTCAGATATATTTGCAAGACTGAAAGTAGGAAATCCTTATTTAGAGAGAGTCTTCCTATATTACCTACCAAATTACTTGCCATCTCCTTTCTCATATTCCTTGCCAGGCATACAAACACCACGAAACTTTACTATTACAATACTCTGCTTGCTGATATGTTAGGTCTAGTTTATCTGTCTTCTTACAATGGGCGATTTGGAAGGATTTGCAGGAGCTCACCTGAGAATGCCTCATCGTTTGCAAAAGGGACTGCAGTGCTAACAAAAAGACATTGGGGGGTGGAGGGGTGGCAGTCAGTGCCTTTGTCATTCTGCAACAGCCCCTTTCCTGCCATGTGACCAGGTCATCCCAAGCTAATGGAAGGGTAGAGAAGGGATCAGACCCTTGCTCTCTCAGTAGTCCAAACCAATTTCAGTAGCTAAATGGATGCACCATGTAATGTAACCCGCAAAGGAAAACTTTTGCAGTTGCTACAACTATGTATGTATTGCACAGTAAGCCAACAAGAAATAACTTCCTTATGTAGAAAAGTCTATCTGATGTTAATTATTCCTATAAACTATTATATTCTAATATTTAGGAAAGTTAGTAAGTATAAGTTCCTTTTGTGGGACATTCCCATGAAGAAAGAAGACGTATAAGAAAATGCTTGATATAAGCATGCTTTCAACATCAGTTGCCCCAAATAATGCTAGCTTTGGACATGAGAGGGCAGCAGATAACTACAAATGCATCCTTCACTCTAGAGATAACAATTTACACAAGTCTATTCTCTTTCTGGTGCTCAAGCATATAAGAACTTTTATCACATTTTTTTAATATACAAAAGTATTTTCCGTTTTAGGATGCAGGAGACCTAACTCCTAAGGCCAACGTTGCTATCTGCTTTGTTTAATTTTTCACTTCTTGTTCAGTGTTTCTTTGGGCACATCACATTTTAGTTACACCTTAAATAAAAGAGAAGGAACTTCTAAATTTTAGAACTGGAAGAGAAGGTGGAAGAAAAGTGTCTTGTAGTGCAGATCAGAAAGTCAGTTGGAGGAACTAGGTCGTGCATTGCGGATCCTTAAGTTTTAATGCAGATCTTCACATTGAGACAATTCTGTTAGGATCTCAATTAGATTATCCAGCCCCCAGAGGTAGCCATCCTCTCTGTTCCCTTCTATCCAGGGC
Source organism: Erythrolamprus reginae (assembly GCF_031021105.1). Lineage (NCBI taxonomy): Eukaryota > Metazoa > Chordata > Lepidosauria > Squamata > Dipsadidae > Erythrolamprus > Erythrolamprus reginae. The sequence goes on along the minus strand of NC_091950.1, from coordinate 357,874,439 downwards.
ACATTGTGCTTCAGAACTTGTCCCTCTGGAAGTGGAGTGGTTTTCCCAAAATCAATCATCCATACTTTGGCCTGCTCCCTCTTGTCATGGATGAAGAGAAGGGAACTCCCAATTACCTGCAAAAGCAAATGCAAAAGAACTGAGTATCCCAGAGCAGGATTAGATTAGATTAGATTAGATTAACAAAGTTTGGAAGGGACCTTGTAGGTCATCTAGTCCAACCCTCTGCTCAAGCAGGGAACCTTACACCATTTCTGATAAATGGCAGTCCAATCTCTTCTTGATGAAGTTTCCACAACTTCTGAGGGCAAGCTGTTCCACTGGTTGATTGTTCTCACTGTCAGAAAGTTCCTCCTTGTTTTTAGGTTGAATCTCTCCTTGATCAATTGCCCTCCATTATTCCTTGTCTGTCCTTTGGATGCTTTCAACAATTGTATCTTCCCTGATCCTTCTCTTCGCTAGACTATCTATGCTCAGTTCCTGCAACTGCTCTTCATAGGTTCCAAATTCTTCTGAAGATAATATTGCAACTTTTGTGTGTGTGTGTGTGTGTGTGTGTGTGCGCACACGTGCGCGTGCGTGTGTATAGATTATGTTGTGTGTGTGTTTATATTGTAAAAAATCAATTAAAAATTAATTTAAAAACCCCAAGATATTGGTATTTAAAAAAATTAAAAACTGAAATTTTAGGTTCTGAATTTTTAAAAGTAGCAATATTTCAACATGTGAGGCAGTAAAAATTGTATTTCGGGGTTCTCAATGCATATAGTTGTGATGTATATGCATTATTTTTGTTGTGAGCCACTCTGAGTCCTCGGAGAGGGGCGGGCATACAAATCTAATGAATAATAATAATAATAATAATAATAATAATAATAATAATAATAATAATAATAATAATGGAGAAGCAGCTAGAGAAACTAGTGAAATACGAAGATCTAAAAATCGAGCTGCAACGACTGGCATAAGCCAGTGAAAGTGGTCCCAGTGGTACTTGGCACGCTGGGCGCAGTGCCAAAGGATCTCAGCGGACATTTGAAAACCATCGGAATTGACAAAATCTCCATCTGTCAATTGCAAAAGGCCGCTTTACTGGGATCGGCAAACATAATTCGCCGCTACATCACGCAGTCCTAGGTGCTTGGGAAGCACCCGACTGGTGATGAAATACGAAATCCATCATAGTGATCTCGTTTGCTGTGTTGTACTGACATAATAATAATAATAATAATAATAATAATAATAATAATAATAATAATAATAATAAATTCTTTTGAAATTTCATGAACCAGATGCTCAATGATTTCCATTTGTGTGATTAGGTGATATAATTCGACCTAGCTCTGGTTTTGTAAAAGACAAAAGGAAAAATGAATAATTTTACCTCATGGGTCATGAAGAATGGTGATATTACCAAAGTATCACGTATCCCCCTTAACCGGTTAAGATAACTGTTCTGGAATTGCAAGGGAAAAAAATTATAAATCATATACAGCGCCTGCATGCGTACGCGCGCGCATACCCACCCATACCCCAAGGCATTATTTCTGAATCAAATAACTTCCTTATCTCAAACCAGATACCAAATGACTTATTAAAAAATGAATAAAATGTGAGGGTAGAGGACAGTATACCTCCTCTTTTTCTCATAGTATTTTGAGTAGTTGGTTCTGAAGCATAGACTGTCCACATTTAACATAAGATATTGGATTATTATGGAGTTATTCAACTTTAATTTTGTTTACACCTTCCTACAAGACAGGACTACAAACAATTTTCAATTGAACACAGCCAGTGTCCCTCCCAGCACTGTTCAACCTGATTTCTCAGTTACTCGGGTTTATGGTGTTGGGTGACTTGAGGTTTTCCTTCTTGGCTGAACTTTCAAAGGTGGCCCAGGAATTTGTGGCCACCATGGCCTTGTACCAAACCTAGCCTCAACCCAGTTGGGAGGCCACAAGCAAGACCTGCTTTTTGTCTTGGAATGACAGTAGATAGCATTTGTACTTTGTTCTGGTCACCAGTTTCTGTGAGAGGTCAGCTCTGCCACTTACACTCTGTAATCAGATCTTGCATTTCCTGACTAGTAAAAGCAGGAAGTAGGGTTAGGGCCAGAGTGGTGATTACATTACTGCTGTCACTGGTTTCAAACTAGTGGTGGACCATCCTCATAGCATAAGTAACTATCACAGTAAAAATGCCTAGAAGTAATAGATTTATGTTTCAGAAATAGATTTTCTATGTCAGAACTTGGGCTTGCATATGGCACTGAAGCCACTTTGATCATACTTGCAGAGGACCTCTAGTGAAATGGGACAATGAGAGTGTTCCTCTCTTGGTCTTGATGGTGTCCTCCTAGATTTTGTATATGGGGGAGCTGTTTTCCAAGTGGTTCTCTTCCTTTTTGAGTAATGGAGGAGAGCTCTTATAATAATAGTGTCTTGCAAGGCTTGACTCTCTCACTTCTTCTTTTTAATATATCCATATATGAAGCTATTGGGAGAAGTCATCTGGCAGTCATGGTGAAGTACTTTCACTTTGCAGATAGAAAGCAGTTGTATATCTTGATCCTGAGCCAAACAAGAGACATGGCTAATGTTCGCTCTTGATGGCTGGAAGCTATCAAGATATGGATGGAAGAGAAGAGGCTTAGGCTTAATCTCAAGATGGATAGCTAGTTCTGGACAGTTTGCACTATCCTAGGAAGAAGTGATTCAAAATCTAAGGCTCTTCCTGCACCCCAGCTCTTTATCAAGGAGCAGGTGACATTGTGGCCAGTCAGGGTCTTTGCATAAATTACATCTCGTGCATCAGGTACAACTTCATGTGAAAAGAGTCTCACACCTTAATTTTTTTTTGAATATTGTAATATGCCTTGTATTAGCTGCTTCAGAATGCAGTGGCTTCAGTAAGGACAGCTATTACAAGGGATTCTTAATGTAGCACCAGGGGTGGGTTCCCCTTACTTGCTGCTACCAGTGTGCTGCACACACAACATGGGTATTCCCATGTGTGTGCATATGCCCCCAGCGTGATTTTGCTTCCATGCATGTGCAGGAAGCAAAAATGTGCCAAAATCTTATGAGGGGAGATTTTCCAAGTACCGTATGTGCGGAAGCAAAAAATTGCCGAAATCTCACGTGCGTGATCGTCCTCTCGTGAGATTTTGCTTCTGCGTATGCATAGGAAGCAAAAAAAAGACCAAAAATTCAAGAAAAAAGATGGCGGTGCACGAAAGTCCAGCACCGGAGCGGTCGCACACAGATTGCACAATCTGGCAGCTGCTACTGTAGCGGAGTCGCCTATTGCACTGGTAGCAACCCACCACTGTGTAGCACCACTATTTCAGGAACTGTGACAGTTGCTAGTTACTTTCCTATAACAACCTATATGGTTTGGGACCTGGATATCCTGCTCCCGCTGTTTCCATTCCCATCCATGTGTTAAGTCCTTTTTTAAAGAGAACATCATTCATAGGGATACTGAGGATGAGTCTTCTTTGTGAAAACTGTCTGCCCACCTACTCAGCCACCCACCATTGTAAGATTAGACTTGTCCCTTTCCTGTTAGCATTCTGAAAATATCTTAAGGTCTGGCTATTTCAAAGCCCTTTGATTATTTTTTTTTCTACAAGGAAGCTCCTTACAGTTGCATGTGTATGAAATTTGTTTATTACTTTGTGCAAAGCTTATTGCAATGGTAATTTATTGTTTGTCTTAATTAGTTTGCTATTTTAATATATTATTTTTTAATCCTTACATTAATTATTTTGTAAACTGTACTGAGTCTGTGGATTAGAATGGTACATTGGCTCCAGAAAATAAACAGAGTTTCTTTCTTCTCATCAGGATAGCAATTTAATAAAAGAAAAGAAGAAGAAAAGGATTCCACTAAAGCTAACTGGGCTTAACATTAATATGTTCAACAAGTTAAGAGACAACACAATTTTGATTATATATTCCAAATTTTATATGCTTCCTTTCAAAATCAATTTCTTCTAAGGAACATTTAAAATTTACAATTTTGTTTATAATATGAAGAGGTTGAAAAACGTTTGAGGAAGATATCATAATTTGAACCAATCTATTCAGGGTTCAGTTTAGTTAAAGTAAGAGTTAGGCAACTTTATTTTGCTCAGTGGCAACATTTTTTGGGGGGGAGACCTGCAAAACCATATTGCTGTGCAAGTGTTGCAAAAAACAATATTTTGGGATTACTTGGGCTGTGGTGTCTATATTGTTTTTACTCAAAGTGAGTGCTATGCCAAGAGATGTATCACTTATTTTAGGGTGCATCACTTATTCATTAGTAAAAAGATTCCCACCCAAATCCCAACATTTTCCTGCTGCTGAATTTTGGCAGCATGATATTGGGGTGGGAAGAAAATTCAAAGGAGCATAAAAATGGATTTGGGGAGAGTTGTGGCCTGCTGATCCTTGGTCAAAGTATTGCCCATTTCATTATCCATCTCCCCTTTTCATTTTGGCATGCGGTTTTGTATGTTAAATTAATCCAACATAAGGAACGTCAAAGGAAATAGCTGGAGTGACTCACCAGAATGTTATGGTTTCCTTTTGTAAATTCTCTGAAGGCCTCCATGACTTGCTCCTTTGTCCGAGTCTTCTTGAAATCCCTGTTCACAGTGCCATCTTCTTTCTTTAAAAAAAAACAATGACAAAAACATGTCTATTGCTCAGAAGAATCTTTTTCTATTAATACCACTTCCTGTTCACTAAACAAAATGCACTATATACTATGACAAAATTTAGAGCAAAAATTTTGACAGTAATCAGAGCTTAATAAAGAGTCACGGGGTGGGGGGTGGGGAAAGACTGCTTTTTTGTTGGTTGGTTTGTTCTGGTGACACTGGAGAAATCTTTTCTATATTTATAACTTTCAGAGAAATAAGTGGTGTCCAGCTGCTGTCATCTTCCATTTGAAACTTTTTTCGAGGGTTTGATGCAAACTATTTTGGATATGATTGCAAAGGAGGTAAAAAAGAATTCATTTCTTGAGCAGATATCATATTGAATAATGCTAGATATGTAGTGCTTCAATAGAATGCATTTTGGCACCAAGGAAATTATAGGACTGGAAAGAATCTATATGTTTACCTCTATGTTTGTATATTAATTTTGAATCTGTCAGGGGACCTGAGGTGCCATAGGATTTGAGTTTCAGAAGTTTGTACCACTGAGTCTAAAGAAGTCTATGTAAATTATGTCTATTGTTATACCCTGATTGAGATGTGTAGTCAATATATTTTTGCATTGTAGGAGTTGCAGATTACAGGGTAATTTTTATCTGAAACCAAATTGTTTGTTAGAGAGTAGGTTGTTGGTTTCTAGGTGGAGCTAATGGATTAGTTTATTGTCTAGGATTAGCTCAATCCTAGGTGATATTCCATTATGTTGCCATATAAGGTAAAAGAAGGTTGTAAGTTTGTTAAACAGTAATGAATGCTGAGTCATAGGGAATAAACTGCAACCTAATTGGGCCAGAGCATTTTTGGATGGTTGTTAGTTGGCTGGCTGAAGCAATCTGAGAGTGAGTTAAGTATTGGGTTAGAGCTGTGGTGTTGATAAAGAGAAACCTGGATTGGTTTAGTATCTACATGTAAGTAAGCTTTATGGCACATAGCTAAAGTAAAGTTTGTTCCTGTAAATAGAAGACTCTATCCATCTTTTCTATGCCATGCATGATTTTATACATAAGAAAATGTTAAAGAGGTTGGCTCTAATGGCTTCATCATTATATTCTTTATACATACTCTGCAAAGATATATTATATTTGGAATGGTTAAGCCTAGACAAAAATATTTGACATTTTACATTAAATGGCAATCACAGATTCATTTCCCATGCACTGTTGCAACAGACAAATCTGAAAGGCTACCTTTATTCCTTCAATCCGGAACCCTAACGTTGCTGTAGAACTTATCGTTTCTCTCCACTGCATGTATCGAGGCTTGGTCACTGCATGTTGAGCGTTCTCTTCCTTAGTCGGAGCCTCAGGATCTACCTCGATCATCTTCTGATACATGTCTTTCCGCAAACTTGGCTTCTTTCTGGCCTTTGATAATTCCTCTTCCACATAGGTCCTGCAAAGCCAGTATATGTTCACATTATCATATTTGGAAATTGATTTATTACTACTGTAATAAATGTCTGGGCAAATGCATAAGTTCCTCCCTATCTTCTCTAGAATAAGACAGGCAAGATGCAGTCATTGGAACATAACTTTTATTGTTGGGCTTCAACAACAAGGAGAAATAGAAATTATTCATCCATACTCTACATCATTTATTGCAATATTATGAAAGTCAACATCATGTATAATCAGTACAATAATGGCATTTTTTGATTGATTCAAGTGAATATATTGGAGTCAATCAGATTTAAATATTACAAGCACTCCCTAATATAGACAGAATTATCCAAGGGCATGGTCCTTCCTATAAAGCCTACTCTGAAAAGCTGAAGACATTTTAGTTTCCAAAGTACATGGTATGACGAGCACCTATGAGTAAAAACAATTGTTTTCTTTTTCAATGATACATACAGTACGTAGCCAGAAATAGTCTGAATCACTAGTTGTTCTGCAAGTTCCATGACAGATATGAATGGTTTCCTTAAGGTATTAAATTGTGTATTTTGGAATGTTTTCCATATCTAAAGTGCTTTCATCATTTACTGACAAGTAGACATGAAAGAATGTTATTTGTACTACAATGAACCTAGGTATGGAATACAGTAGATTCAACACAAATGGGGTATTTTTTTGATAATTTTCCCTATTTGCCCACTAGAGAGCTCTGTCCTCAAACACCAATAGCTATACTTCTTGGAATATCACTGCGGAGTACTTATTCAACGAAAGATATACAACCACCCTGCACTTTTTCAGTGTCCTGTAATCGTAAATATTCTGGTTTACAGATCCTATAAACTACAGATTTAATTTTACTTTAATTCAACGCCACATTTGCAATACACTCCTAGACATGAAAGCTTCTAATATCTGAGCAAGTTGTTTTGTATCTCAAAGGTGAAAGGGTATATATTTATGTGGGAACATCAAACTGAGAAGATCTTACAATATGTGCAATGTGCAAAATATTCATTGACATGTTTATTGATCTCAGAATGATAACATCTTAAATTATGGGCATTTAGTATACAGTGGTCCCTCGATTTTCGTGGGTTCGAACTTCGCGAAAAGTCTATACCACGGTTTTTCAAAAATATTAATTAAAAAATACTTTGCGGGTTTTCCCCCTATACCACGGTTTTTCCCGCCCGATGACTTCATACGTTATCGCCAAACTTTCATCCACCTTTAATAAATATTTTTTTAAATAAACTTTAATATATAAACATGGTGAGTAATAATCTAAATGGTTGCTAAGGGAATGAGAAATTGCAGTTTAGGGGTTTAAAGTGTTAAGGGAAGGATTGTGATACTGTTCATAGCCAAAAATAGTGTATTTACTTTCGCATCTTTACTTCGCGGAAATTCGACTTTCGCGGGCGGTCTCGGAACACATTCCCCGCAAAAATCGAGGGAGCACTGTATAGTTATATTACTGCTCCCATCATCCCTTGCCGTTGGCCAGCCATGCTGACTGAGCTACTGAGAATTGAAAGGTCATACACTACTATCTAAAGCAGGGGTCTTCAACCATGGCAACTTTAAGCCTGGTGGACTTCCCAGAATTTGCTGGTTGGGGAATTCTGGGAGCTGAAGTCCACCAGGCTTAAAGTTGCCACGGTTGAAGACCTCTGATCTAAACAACCAGACAGGTTTCTTTTGTCCTTTCTTAAATCTTACCATAATAACTAGAACTCTGCCAGATTACATTAAACGATCGCATAATCCACTATCTTCTTTATAACTTCCAAGGCCACAAGCAGAGCATGTTTACCAGCAGTTTCTGTGCAGCCATATTCTAAATCTGGTCTTCAAGGTAATGCTTAATAAATGTCAATATATCTCTATTCACAGATTTCTTTGAAAATCACCTGAATTAATGGTTACATAACCTGTATGGAAATGATGCCCATGGATGTGTGAGGAAACAGATTTAGTTTGTCAAAACTAAAATTAGCATAATTGTGCAACTTATGATTTGAGATAAAATTAAAATATTCAACTAATCCTTCTCATTACTCTGCTTTCTGAATATTAGCACCAAGGATTCCCCTATATTGAAATATTCAGGAGACCAGAAATACATTATAGGATTGCGTTCAACTAATCATGGATATCAAATAATTTCATATCCTCTAGTTTTTCTGATTTTTTCCCGATATATACTGTTTTTTACCAAACTTTTTAAAGAACCTAGTAACTCTTAGAACTACTGTGTCTCTATTTAATAATAGAGTATTTTCTGTATATTTTATTTTTAACAGAGCAACCAAGGTTATACAGTGGTACCTCTACCTATGAACGCCTCTACTTACAAATTTTTCTACATAAGAACCAGGTGTTCAAGATTTTTTTGCCTCTTCTCAAGAACTATTTTCCACTTACAAACCCGAGCTTCCGAAACTGTAACTGGAAAAGGCAGGGAGAAGCCTCTGTGGGGCCTCTCTAGGAATCTCCTGGGAGAAAACAGGGCCTCCACCCTCCCTGTGGTTTCCCCAATCACACACATTTGCTTTCTATGGGAAAAAATGCTTCTTCTTACAAACTTAAGAACCTGGTCATGGAACGAATTAAGTTCGTAAGTAGAGGTACCACTGTATATATAATTTAAGAGCTATGCTAAACACACTCTCAAACAGTTACAGAAGAACAGCAAATTTACAGTTGTTTCTAGAGCAAGTAAACTGTAGTAATCTCTCTGACAAGGATGCACTTTTTGGGAGAAATGTGATGGTCAACCCACAGCTTTGAATGTTTTTTCCATTTGTTCATGCAGTTAATTCGATTTCTTGCTTTCCTTAAGTGCAAAGAAATTCTAAATCAAGCAGCCAACAGCCTTTTTCACAAAGAGTAAGTTTAGGAAGGTGAATTTTCTTATCTATCATGGGTATGGAGTAGCTAGAGAGCATAATTTAGTGCATGATATGATTGTATGTATGTTTTTTATATTGAGGTTCTTTGCTTTTATATTTTTAAATGTACAAGTGTTATTTTAGATTTTGAATTATTAGATTTGTCAATGTATATTGTTTTTGTCACTGTTGTGAGCCGCCCCGAGTCTGCGGAGAGGGGCGGCATACAAATCTAATAATAAAAAAATAAAAATAAAAATAATAATTCAATACCCAAAATGCTATTAAAAAGTAATTTATGAAGGACTTTTTCCTCAGGAAACCTGGAAATCATGATTCCAGTTCCACTTTATACAAGAAAAGGCAGCTGGATGCTTTGGGCCAATCACTCTCTCTAAAATCAACCTACAACACAGGGTTGTTGTAGAGAAAATTGGAGGAAGAAAGTGTATTAGGTATGTTTGCTGACTTCAGTTATTTATAAAACATAAAGATGAGATAAAAATAGAAGTCCTAGCTACACTACTACCCCAAATGAGTTAGAATTCCTCTTTTGACAAATTCCCATACTGTATTTCAAATTATGTAAATAAGAATTGAAGTATTCATCAAGTTGCGTCGCTCTTATCAGTCAACATGACCATTTACTTTACTGGTTCAGTGTAAATGGGAGTTAATAGCAAATCAGAATGGTATTAGATTAGGGAAGTTTCTTTTGGATTGTTCTTTCTGTTATTCAGTGGAGAGAACAAACTTTTGCCTACAATCAGGCTTCACTGGTCTGTTTATGCTTAAACTTAAACAGTGAAATCATCTGATTCTTCCTTCTCTGTCAGATTTCAGAGATAAAAATCAGCTTGACCTATAGTGATCGTGCAAGAACAGTGCTGTCAAAGTCCTGGCCAACAAGTTGGATACATCATGCATTAGTCATGCCCATACCCAGTTTAGCAAAGGGGGGGGGGGGAGTCCCAATACGTCATGTGATACCACTGTGACAACCCCTTGTGCAAGAACATCCAATTTGAAATGAACAGTGCGGTCAGGCGGTAGGGAAAGCAAGTAGAATGCTTGGCTGCATAGCTAGAGATATAACAAGCAGGAAGAGGGAAAATGTGATACTGCTGTACAGAGCGCTGGTGAGACCACATTTGGAATACTGTGTTCAGTTCTGGAGACCTCACCCACAAAAAGATATTGATAAAATTGAATGGGTCCAGAGACGGGCTACAAGAATGGTGGAAGGTCTTAAGCATAAAACTTATCAGGAAAGACTTAATGAACTCAATCTTTACAGTCTGGATGACAGAAGGGAAATGGGGAACATGATCGAAACATTTAAAAATGTTAAAGGGTTAAATAAGGTTCAGGAGAGAAGTGTTTTTAATAGGAAAGTGAACACAAGAACAAGGGGGCACAATCTGAGGTTAGTTGGGGGAAAGATGACAAAATATTATTTTACTGAAAGAGTAGTAGATGCTTGGAATAAACTTCCAGCAGATGTGATTGGTAAATCCACAGTAACTGAATTTAAGCATGCCTGGGATAAACATAGATCCATCCTAAGATAAAATACAAGAAATAGTATAAGGGCAGACTAGATGGACCACGAGGTCTTTTTATGCCATCGGTCTTTTATGTTTCTAAATTGAAACTTCAGATTTGCACTAGAGCAAACCAATCAGTAGGTTTTTAACTGCTGCTTTAACAAGCCCTCAGCAGGGTTAGGGCAGGGCAAAGCTAAATTACTTTGCTGGCTATTATAACTACTTTTATTATACAGGTAATAAAATCTACATTTATTTTCAAATATTATTATAAGAATCAGGTTACTCTGTATTTTTGTCTATAAAGAAAAACTAACCTGACTCCCATCTTGCAGTCCATGACACAAGGAGAATCAAAATCAGCGAGGAGATCTTCCATCTGATTATATCTCTCCCCATCCTTCATAATATCTCCGTGATAGGCAGGAACATAAGGCTTAAGGACATCATTCATTAAACGGTCCAAACAACGCTGTTCAGACTCACAATGCTTCTTTAATATCCTTCCATTTGCTGCAGCTTTGAAGCTACCTGAAAGACAGACCAAAACAAAGTTGTTTTTAAAATACAAACTGAAGCATTTTTAAAAATTGCCATAAAGAATATTCCACCCTTTTAAGGAATGCCTTAACTGTCCTACTTGGTACTCTCCAAGATTTCAGTTCCTATAAAATTCAGCAGCATCTGGACATTAACAAGTTGGGATCGGCTATAATTCTTTGCTTTTTCTATTGCATTTAATCAAGGCTAAATACCCTGAAATTTTATAGGTGCTGCTTGCAGGATCAAGTGAAAATGCAAACAAGATTACAGTACTCTTGTTTTCTGACACTGTACACATAGGCACTTTCTATTATGACATTAAATGGATGGCAATAATATCTACTTCAGACAAAGCAGAATAAAAAAAATCGCATAGAATCTTTTCTTCAAATCGGAGATGGGTTCCTCCTGGCTGAACTGGTAGCAACCCAATGGTGACGTCACAGAATCCTTTCTGCCAGTGTTGGTCCATTTTTGGGGGATTTTTAAAAAGATTTAAAAGATTTTTTTTCTAAAAAAAATATCAGAATATCTGATAGGTCCCACAGAGGTGGCTTTCTCCAGGACCCGTCGACTAAACAATGTCATTTGGCGGGACCCAGGGGAAGAGCCTTCTTTGTGGCGGCCCCGGCCTTTTGGAACCAACTCCTCCCCAGAGATCAGAATTGCCCCCACCCTCCTTGTCTTTCGTAAACTTCTCAAAACCCACCTCTGCCGTCAGGCATGGGGGAATTGAAATATCTTCCCCAGGCCTACATAATTTATGTATGGTGTGTTGTGTGCATGTTTTTTAAATTATGGGTTTTTAACATTGAATTATTAGATTTGTATTGTACATTGTTTCTATCACTGCTGTGAGCCACCCCGAGTCTACGGAGAGGGGCGGCATACAAATTTAATAAACAAACAAACAAACAAACAAACAAACAAACAAACAGTTTCCCCCCCTTCTGCACATGTACAGAAGCTGAGTTTCCGGCACTACAGAATCATTGCCATCTTGTTTTCAGCTTTTTTTTTGGGGGGGGGGGGGGGGGGAGAAACGGACTTTTTTTAAAAAAAATTGCACTGTGCATGCCCACGCACTGTAGGAGGAAGCAAACCGGCAGCAGGATAGGTTAGGTTCAAATGGTTTATCCACACACACACCCCAGGTTAATGTGGGAAATGAGACTGAAAAAGCCTCACATCCTAATGGTGAATAAAAGTGTTTCAATAGACTCTCTTACGTACAAGGAGAACTGACCTAAGGCTACCCTCCTATGACCATGAAGCCGAACCCCACATGATTGCCTTATTTATTTACATCATGTCCATGTTATTGACACATGAAATATATGCATCTCATATGCAAGTTGAATGACTATAGAAGAGAATGTTGCTAATCTCACACAGACAAATACTGTGCTATTATATAACTGACTTTCTTTCCGGTCAAAACACAGCTCTTTTCCTGCTTTTTGTACTAAAAGTTATCTAAAAGTTGCGAAGGAATTTGTATAAAGGATAAAAGGGGTAGGGGGGGGGGGTGTCAATAAATTACTCCATGACACTTTTTAAAGCATTTCTGGGTTCCTCATTGTTTTGTTTTGATCAATCCTCTATGTGTGAATAAAAAGGAAAGGTAAATAGAAAGCTATATCCACTACAGTTCAACTAGATTTAGGGCACACCCCTGTTCATGTCAGATCATGCCATTTTCCCTGAGTGGCGGTGCAACTCCATTGCATCAGGAATGTTAGAAGGCAAAATAGCACACGCTCATTACCTACCCTTTAGTGCAGGAGTGAGAATATTTACTCTTTTTAAAGTTTTGACTGAAGGGCCAAGTAACCTCCCAGAATGCCTTCTGTGGCATCACCAGTAAAAGAACCCCTCTCCCACAGAGGACAGCAATCTAGCCTGTACAGTAATATCTCGTCTTATGAACCTAATTGGTTCTGGAAGGAGGTTCATAAGGCGAAAAGTTTGTAACCCAAAACAATGTTTCCCATAGGAAGCAATGTAAAAGCGCTCCGTTGGGCACCACCACCCGGCTGTCACCTTTTAAAACAGCCGGGGGGCTTCTCGGCATTCTCCCAAACCCGAAATTTTCAGAAGGTTACAGCTAGGCGCTGCCGCCCAGCAGAGTGCCGTTTTTGCAATCGGCAGCGGTGTTTTCGGCCGATCTGGAGGCTGAAACGGAGGTGGGGAATCCCAATAGGGAATTCCATGGGCGGAGCTTTGACGTCACGAAGACGTCCTTCCTGGAGGCCACCTTTCGGCCGACCAGGAAGGACGTCTTCATGACGTCAAAGCTCCGCCCATGGAATTCCCCACCTCCGTTTCAGCCTCCAGATCGGTCGAAAACGCCGCTGCCGATTGCAAAAACTGTGCTCCGCCGGGCGGCAGCACTTCTCGGCGGCCTCCCGAACCCGAACCCAAAAAGTTCAGGTTCAGGAGAACGCCGAGAAGCCCCCCGGCTGTTTTAAAAGGTGACAGCTGGGCGGCGGCCCCCAGCAGAGCGCCTTTTTGCGATCTGCGGTGGGTTCGTAAGTCGAAAAAAGTCCGTATGAAGAGGCAAAAAATTTCCAAACCCCTGGTTTGTATCTCGAAATGTTTGTATCATGAGGGGTTCGTATCACGAGGTACCACTGTATTTCCTTTTCTCTCAATGAATTGTGCACAGAATACTGCTGATAGAGACAGGGAGGAGAAAATCTTTTCTTATGACATCTTCACTTTGTTGCTGTAGACAGAACTTTGTGGAAGGGAAAAGCTCTTCCACAAGAGCTTTGGTCTTAATATGCAAAACTTAGAGACTCACATGCCAAAGGTGCTCCACCCCTATTTTAATAATATAACTCAGAGCTGCTTGGGGAGATAACTAGGAACTCTGACTCCTATCACATAGTAACAGATGGAAATTAGAGGGAAGTCTAACATCTAAAAAACTGCATAGGAAACTAGCAATATTGCTTTTCTTACAAAAACAACTTTACAATTCTCTATAGGATATTCTCATTATGGGGAAGGGCTTATAGCATGGGTGTCAAATTGGGAGTAACACATTGCTGTATCATGACGTTTTGTAACTTTCCCCCCATTTGTGGAGCTGGGGTGGGCGTGGCCTGTGCGTGATGCATCCAGCCCAAAGGCCGCCAGTTTGATACCTATCTCTGTACTGTATGGTTCACTCTGAATACTGTTAGAATAGGCGTTGATTGCTTACCTGAACGCCTCTTCTCGTACGGTGAGCGGGTACAGCAGTCACATGGGTTGCTCATGTCCAATCCGGTGGAACTGAGCCTAGTGTTAAAAAAGCTTGCTGGATCCGCCCCTTCCCCAGAATTCGCGAATCCATAGACTAGGCTCAGCTGTGAAGCTCTGTAGTGTTCAACTCTCATTGTTAGAGGAAGAAAGGTTATAGGAAGGTAAAGAAGACACATACAAGGCCGGGAAGTGACTGCTGTACCCGCTCACCGTACGAGAAGAGGCGTTCAGGTAAGCAATCAACGCCTATTCTCCGTACTGAAGGAGCGGGTCCAGCAGTCACATGGGACATACCCAATAGATGGTCCCTAGGGTGGGATTAGATTGCTATCGTGAGAGATAACGGATTGGAGTACCCTTCTGCCGAAGGCAGCGTCCGCTGAAGCGTAAGAGTCAATCTTGTAGTGCCTGATGAAGGAATTTGGCGAGGCCCAAGTGGCTGCTTTGCAGACCTCCTCCAACGGGGCTTGAGTCGCCCAAGCGGCCGAGGTGGCTGCGCTCCTGGTGGAATGCGCTGTGATGTTCCTTGGAACTGAAAGGGAGGCCGACTCGTAGGCCTTAGATATAGTCCCTCTGATCCAACGGCCAATCACTGTTGAAGACACTTTGGTACCCATGACTCTGGGGTGATAGGCTATAAAAAGTGCTTCTGACCTCCGAAAAGGTCCTGTGCGTTGGATATAGATCCTCAGCGCTCTAATGAGATCCAGGGTGTGCCATCTAATTGCCAAGGGATGGTCCCGTTGGAGACAGAAGGAAGGTAAGACAATATCCTGGGCTCTGTGGAACATGGAACTGACCTTGGGTAAGAAGGTGGGGTCCAGTCGCAATACTACCTTGTCCTGATGAAATTGGCAGAGGACCTGCCTGATTGAGAGGGCAGCCAGCTCCGAAATGCGTCGGGCAGAGGTAATAGCCACCAGGAATGCTACTTTAAAGGATAGGTACCTGAGGGACGCCGATTTTAGGGGTTCGTATGGTGCCTGCGTGAGGGAATGGAGAACCCGTGGCAAATCCCAGGATGGATACCTGTGGACCTTGGAAGGTCTGAGGATGGCTATACCCTTGAGGAATTCCTGAACTTCTGGAAAGGAACGGAGAGGCTGTCTGCGGGGCCCCGCTAGGACAGAGGAAATGGCCGCCAGATGACGCCGGAGGGTGCTGGTGGAAAGTCCTTGATGGAAACCCTGCATAAGGAAGGAAATGATCCTGTGTATGGGGATGCACAGGGGAGAGAGGCCTTCCTGTAGACACCACTGGTGAAACTTGGACCACGTATGGTCGTAGATTCGATTGGTCGAACCCCTTCTGGCCTTTAAAATGACCTCCACTGTATCGGGGTCGTGGCCACGCAGTTCTAAGTCTCTCCTGATAACAGCCAGGCGGTGAGGTGGAACCACTCCGGGTCTGGATGGAATGAGGCCCCCTGCCGCAGCATATCCCCCGAAACGGGGAGTCGCCAAGGGTCCTGGACGGACAGCTGTTGGAGATCCGCGAACCAGGGCCGGCGGGGCCAATGAGGGGCGATTAGGATTACTCGGGCCCTCTCGGTGAGGACCTTGTGAATCACGTCCGGGAGAATTGGAATTGGAGGGAATGCGTAAAGTAGGCCTGGAGGCCATGGGCTCCGGAGGGCATTGATTGCTTCCGCTCCCGGGAATGGAAATCTGGAAAAAAAGCGAGGGAGTTGGGCGTTCGCATTGGTCGCGAAGAGATCCAGAACCGGTAGGCCGAATCTGAGGCTGATTTGATGGAACAGGTCTTGATGGAGATTCCACTCTCCTGGGTCTATCGTTGCTCGAGATAGCCAATCCGCCTGGACGTTGAGGCTCCCCGAGATGTGGTCGGCTAGGAGCGACCGAAGATGTTTTTCCGCCCAAAGGCCTAACTTGAGGGCCTCCCTCATGAGGGCCTTGGATCTCGTGCCTCCCTGTCTGCAGATATGGCTTTTTGTGGCAATGTTGTCGGTGAGAATGAGAACGTGCCGGTTGGCAATGCGAGGAGAGAAATGCTTCAGAGCCAGGGATACGGCTCTTAACTCTAGCCAATTGATTGGCTTGGAAGCTTCCTCCGGGGACCACGTGCCCTGGGCTATCATCCCCTGGGCGTGGGCGCCCCATCCCGATAGACTGGCATCTGTGGTGATGACAAATTGATCCGGGCACCTGAACGGGGATCCTTTGTCCATGGCCGGAGACTTCCACCACTTGAAGGATCTGCGAACAATTGGTGGGATGGCAATGCGACGACTTGAGTTGCTGTGCCCCGATCTCTGAAAGGGTAATAGGAGCCACTGTAGTTCCCTAGCATGAAGGCGAGCCCAGGGAATGATGCCTATGCATGACACCATCTTCCCCAAAAGGGAAGACAGGGTTACTATGGAAACTGAAGGTTGAGATAAAATGCATGAAATTAACTCCCCTATACTGATTTTTCTCTCAGGAGAGAGAAAGACCTGGGAGGATTCTGAATTAATAACGGATCCCAGGTGTAAAATGGATGTGGAAGGTTGGAGATGACTTTTGTCAAAGTTGATGGAAAATCCATGGTCCTGTAGAACTGACATGGTGACAGAAAGGTCTGTTTTCACTTTCTCTAGGGAGTTCCCATGAACTAAAATATCATCAAGGTAACATAAGATGTGGATGGGAGACGCCCGGATATAGGCCGCCAGGGACCCCAAGAGCTTTGTAAAGACCCGAGGGGCCGAGGAAAGGCCAAATGGCATCGCCCTATACTGGAAATGCCTGCCCTGAAAAGAGAAACGTAAAAATTTTCTGTGGCATTTGGCTATAGGAATATGGAGGTAGGCCTCAGTGAGGTCTAAAGAGACCATGAAATCTCCCGGGTGGATGGCGGCCAAAATGGATGATAAGGAGTGCATCTTAAACTTCCTATATTTGATGAATAGGTTCAGCTTCTTTAAATCCAAAATAGCTCTCCAACCTCCGGAGGATTTTGGAACCATAAATAGGATGGAATAAAAACCTAGGCCCTTCTGACCGGGGGGAACCGGTTGAATGGCTCTGATGGACAATAAGTGGGAAATGGCCTCCTCCATACGGTTACAATCTGAGGAGGACCTGGGAGAAGGGCAGGAAATAAAACGTTTAGGGGGGGGAGAAGTAAATTCTAAAAGAAGGCCTGTTTGAACAGTGTCAATGACCCAGGGGTCCTTGGAGGTGAGACGCCAATTAGAGGCGAAATAGGCTAGGCGGCCACCTATGGGAATCGAGGAAAAACTACCATCTAGGTTTTTTTGAAGCCCTGTTAGAGGACGCTCCCCTTTGGAAGCGAAAACCTCTGCCCCTGGAGTTCCTACCTTGGGAACGAAAGCGGGGGGAATACTGACCTGGAGATCTCTGATAGGAAGCCGCTTGATCTTGTTGACGCCCTGGGCGACGAAAGGGCTGCGTTTTGGAGGCCTTTTTGGTGGTTGGACCCAATACTTTCTTCTTGTCCGTGGTTTCCGTGAGGAGTGGATCCAGAAGATCCCCGAAAAGAAGGTCGCGCTTTAAGGGTCCCAGAGATAACTGCCACTTCTGACGTACTCCTGCTTGCCAAGGGCGAAGCCATAGGAGTCTTCTTGCCGTTGTAGAAGCTGCAATAGACTTAGCAGAAAATCTAGTAGATTGTAAAGTGGCATCAGCCACGTACTGAGCAGCTGCAAATACCTTGTTGAAGTCTTGTTGACCTCTCAAGTCATCGGGAGGAATATGCTGTTGAAGTTGGCGAAGCCACAGAAGCATGGCTCTGGAGAAAAAGGAAGCCGCTGCAGAACTTTTAATGGCCCAGGAATCTGCGGTGAATCCTCTTTTGAGCATCTGTTCAATCCGCTTGTCCTCTGGGCGGAGGACTTCCTCTGCTTCGCCTGGCACAGCAGCCGCCGAGTGAAGGATCTTGACAGGTTCATCCGGTTTAGGAAAGGATAGGAGCTCCTCATAGGAAGAGGAGAGTTTGTACAACTTTTTGTCCTTGGTTGTGGGATTAAGCCCAGAGGCTGGGAAATCCCACTGCTTAAGTAAGGCATCTTTAAACAATTTAGGCATAGGAATTACCTCGTTATCCTCCTGTTCCTCTGTGAAGTAAGGTAAATTCTCCTCCGGGGGATCAGTGGATGTGGAGGCCTGTTTCTCCTGGGCCGCCAATCCCGTAGAAATTCTAGCTTTGAGGAGGAGAGATTTGAACAATTGAGAGGGAAAAATAGTAATTGGAGAAGGAACCTTTATTTGGGATTCCTCATCATCTGAGAGGCCTTGAAAGGGATCCTCATCCTCCTCCATATCCTCATATTCATCCTGAGAGGAATCTGATTCATCCTGAATAGGAGCTCTAACCGTTGGGGAAGAACCCAAGGGGCGGGAGGGACGAGGAGGTGGAGCAGGTAAGGGAAGCGCATTGATGGCAGAGAGTTTAGCATCAATGGCCTTGGATAACACAGAAAAAATAGATTGGAATTCAGGAGGTAAACTAGAAATATCAGTAGGAATGGCAGAAGAATCCCTGAAGGCCTGGGAGGATCCTGGCTGGGGGGAATCTTCAATAATATCTGGTTCCTCTGGACCTACTCCCCATAGGTTAGGTTGGGGTCTGTCTAGGTTTGGCTCATCCAGAGATAACACAGTGACCCCAGAAGAAGGCAGATTAGAAGCCTCTGGGGGGTCATGACTACTGAGTACTTGGGCCTGTACTTTCAAACGCTTTGCTGATTTGTCATGGATTTTTTGTAGGGCTAGGTCCCTTCTCTTCTCAGCCCTGGTGACTTTGGTCGAGGGGCGGGCCCCTGAAGAAGAGGAGGTCGAGGCCTGGGGGATACTGGTAATCTCATCGCCTGTAGGCCTGGCCTCTCTGGGACCTTGAGTGGTGCCTCTCTTGGGAAAAGTAGCCATAGTCTGACAATTAACAGAAGACAAGGCTGAGCCAAATAACTGAATAATTAGGGAGAAGAATTTCAAAGACTTCCCAAGAGGAATGGATCCTGCTCCTAGGCCTCGGAGCTGCTGAGACTTGAGGGCAATCTGGGCAAACCCAGAGTTCGTGTCCCCAAATACAGCGTGGCCAGCCTCCCTAAACTTTAATTAAAGTAACCAAGGCACTCTGGTTGGAGGCTTAGCCGGTGGAGAATTAAGCCTGAGCGTCCCAAAGCCCACTCCGGGATCCAAGCGGTGGACTGAGGCCTACGCGGCTGGCAGAAGGCCAACACGAGAGGCCTAAAATTTAAAAAAGGGCGCGAAGGCCTTCGCGCCGAAAAAATCGCTCCGTAATAGAAATCTTAAAGGGGAAGCGATCGACTAAGTCCAGGAGACTAGAAACAAGCGTCTCACTCCGCAGGAGGTATTTCTTAAGCCCTTTAACAATAGCACTATAAATAAATCAATGAATCAATACTTGCACCAAAACCTCCAGGCCAAAGGATTAAAGGAATCCACAAGCGGCAGCGGGGATCGTAAACGGCAAAACAGCCGGGGGAAAACGAAACCGCAACTTCTCCCAAAGGAAAAAAGCCGAGCCACAAACGGCTGGTGCTATTAGTGCAAGTAAACAAATAAGGATAAACAATTCTTACTACTTTTGAAGGAAAGATCGAAGGGAAGGTGTTAGAATGTTGAACGAGCTATCACAATACAACCGCAGGATATGCGAACTGAGCGAATTCTGGGGAAGGGGCGGATCCAGCAAGCTTTTTTAACACTAGGCTCAGTTCCACCGGATTGGACATGAGCAACCCATGTGACTGTTGGACCCGCTCCTTCAGTACGGAGAATGCTATTTTCCCCCCAAAGAAACACAGAAGATTTGTTTTATAAGAAATTCAGATGGAGTTGTCTTCAGCAGAAACTTAGGCTTGCTTTGTGCCCAAATGTTAATATAATAGGACAAAGGGAGGATACAATATATTAGTTCCTATGTCAAATATTTCAAGTAGCATGACATTTTCAGACATAATTCAGAGTTAAGCAACATTTTGGAGTTGTTGAGCACAACTGGAATGTTAACAGAAAATCACGGAGGATCACACAAAGCAGCTGTCATAGGAAGTTATGCATACTTATAAAATGGTTGTCATGGCTTGTTTCAAAAGTATTTCCCAAGAATGAGTCTCATGATTTCTTCTAGCCCCCAATTTATTTTTGTCATTTTTCATAGCAGGTGACACATTTCCAGACAAACACGAAATTGCAGCCACATTATTTTTATTTTCAAGGAATGTTTATATATAAGATAGAGTCCTTTTCCTTAAGCAAAAACGATCTCAAAAATCCCAGAGTAACTAGGAGTTGGGTAGCATATAAATTTAATAAATCATTATTATTTAAAATTATGCTAGAAGCTGGTGTCTTGTAATAATTTAATTAATATAGTTTTTAAAGTCAGAACGATGAATTTCTTGGGCATTACTGATTTCCTCATGTGCCTGCTCTACTATGTCTAAAACAAATCAGAAATTTTAGAACAACCTATTGTACTGACATTAACATGACATTATTATGATAAAACAGCAGGAGAAAAATATAAGTACAGTGGTACCTCTACTTAAGAACTTAATTTGTTCCCTGACCAGGTTCTTAAGTAGAAAAGTTTGTAAGTAGAAGCAATTTTTCCCATAGGAATTAATATAAAAGCAAACAATGCCTGCAAACCCATTAAGAAAGAAATAAAAGCTCGGAATTTGGGTGGGAGGAGGAGGAGGAGGAAGAAGAGGAGGAGGACAGTCGCTGCTGAAGGAAGAAGGTGAGGTGAGGGGAATCAAAAAAATCCAAAACTTTAAGGCTTAAAAAAAAAAAGATGGACTCTGAGTGGCGAGGAGGAGCACCCGGCACGAGGCTGCCTCCCATACACTGTGCCAGACAGAGAAACCTAGGCGGGCGAGAGGGGGGAACTTCACGCTCCTTTGACTAAAAGGCAGCTGCTGCTGCTGCTGCTGCTCCCTGCTTTCTCTTCCTTCCTGTGCTGAAGGCTCCCCTCTCCTCTCCTCTCGCTCACTCACTCTGTAGCCAGTGCCTTTCCTTCACTTTTTTCCGGGCTTGGGTTCTTAAGTAGAAAATGGTTCTTGATAAGAGGCAAAACAATCTTGAACATCCGGTTCTTATCTAGAAAAGTTCTTAAGTAGTGGCGTTCTTAGGTAGAGGTACCACCGTACTTACAATTCAATTTACAGAAGTAATTGATGTTGGGACTAGCTAATTATCTTAACTTCCCCAAGAGACTTTCCAAACATTTTCCTTTCACTAAATTAAGTTCCCCTTTGAGAGGGAAACAGCACAATGTGATCTGTAATACCTGCATGCCCTGCTAATTGGATCCAGGGATATTTCTTCTTAAAGGACATAACGAAAGGGGACCAATGCACCATGTTCTTGATTTTCCGCCATGATTTGCTCTAAAAGAAAAAAAGAAAATAAATTAAAGCAAATACCCAGTTTTAAAACTCTGGCTAAATATGAATAGTGAGATCTTGGTGGCAGAACAAGCTCAACCAGGCACCTA
This sequence comes from Erythrolamprus reginae, assembly GCF_031021105.1. Taxonomy (NCBI): domain Eukaryota; kingdom Metazoa; phylum Chordata; class Lepidosauria; order Squamata; family Dipsadidae; genus Erythrolamprus; species Erythrolamprus reginae. The sequence continues at coordinate 357,852,607 of NC_091950.1, read as the reverse complement.
TATTGAAGAAAACATCAACTTAACAATTCGAGATAAGCCAATCTTCTTAAAAGACTCGTTCAGATGTTCGCACTTTCACGATTTGCTTGCAATTCCCACCATCATACTTGTTACGTACATACCCAATAGAGGAAAAAGAAAGATATACAGTATTTGAAAAGTACGTAAAGGAAGATATCTAAACTTTAAAAAAAACCTCACTCTTTCCATTCCCCACACATAACTGATCTTTTGTTTTTCCTATGCTCAGATTTAAGAAACCCGTTTTTCCAAGAAAGAGATCTGCTTTATTTATTAAGTTTGGACTTAAATGTCACATTAAGCAAACACTGCACCAAATGCAGTCCCACCTTTGATCACATCATCATTATTATTACGTCTCCCACATGCAGATTAGGCGTTGATTGCTTACCTGAACGCCTCTTCTCGTACGGTGAGCGGGTACAGCAGTCACATGGGTTGCTCATGTCCAATCCGGTGGAACTGAGCCTAGTATTAAAAAAGCTTGCCGGATCCGCCCCTTCCCCAGAATTCGCGAATCCATAGACTAGGCTCAGTTGTGAAGCTCTTTAGTGTTCAACTCTCATTGTTAGAGGAAGAAAGATATAGAAAGGTAAAGAAGACACATATAAGGGCGGGAAGTGACTGCTGTACCCGCTCACCGTACGAGAAGAGGCATTCAGGTAAGCAATCAACGCCTATTCTCCGTACTGAAGGAGCGGGTCCAGCAGTCACATGGGACATACCCAATAGATGGTCCCTAGGGTGGGATTAGCTTGCTATCGTGTGAGATAACGGATTGGAGTACCCTTCTGCCGAAGGCAGCGTCCGCTGAAGCGTAAGAATCAATTTTGTAGTGCCTGATGAAGGAATTTGGCGAGGCCCAAGTGGCTGCTTTGCAGACCTCCTCCAACGGGGCTTGAGTCGCCCAAGCGGCCGAGGTGGCTGCGCTCCTGGTGGAATGCGCTGTGATGTTCCTTGGAACTGAGAGGGAGGCCGACTCATAGGCCTTAGATATAGTCCCTCTGACCCAACGGCCTATTACTGTTGAAGACACTTTGGCCCCCATGACTCTGGGATGATAGGCTACAAAGAGTGCTTCTGACCTCCGAAAGGGTCCTGTGCGTTGGATATATATTCTCAGCGCTCTGGTGAGATCCAGGGTGTGCCATCTAATTGCCAAGGGATGGTCTCGTTGGAGGCAGAAGGAAGGTAGGACAATATCCTGAGATCTGTGGAACATGGAACTGACCTTGGGTAAGAAGGTGGGGTCCAGTCGCAAGACTACCTTGTCCTGATGGAATTGACAAAGGTCCTGCCTGATTGAGAGGGCAGCCAGCTCCGAAATGCGTCGGGCAGAGGTAATAGCCACCAGGAATGCTACCTTAAAGGATAGGTACCTGAGGGACGCCGATTTTAGGGGTTCGTATGGTGCCTGCGTGAGGGAATGGAGAACCCGTGGCAAATCCCAGGAAGGATACCTGTGGACCTTGGAAGGTCTGAGATTGGCCATGCCCTTGAGGAATTCCTGAACTTCAGGGAAGGATCGGAGAGGCTGTCTGCGGGGACCCCCTAGGACAGATGAAATGGCTGCCAGATGACGCCGGAGGGTGCTGGTGGAAAGTCCTTTATGGAAGCCTTGCATAAGGAAGGAAATAATTCTGTGTATGGGGATGCACAGAGGGGAGAGACCTTCCTGTAGACACCACTGGTGAAACTTGGACCACGTGTGGTCGTAGATTCGATTGGTCGAACCCCTTCTGGCCTTTAAAATGACCTCCACTGAATCGGGGTCATGACCACGCAGTTCTAGATCTCTCCTGATAACAGCCAGGCGGTGAGGTGGAACCACTCCGGGTCTGGATGGAAAGAGGCCCCCTGCCGCAGCATATCCCCCGAAACGGGGAGTCGCCAAGGGTCCTGGACGGACAGCTGTTGGAGATCCGCGAACCAGGGCCGGCGGGGCCAATGAGGAGCGATTATGATTACTCGGGCCCTCTCGGTGAGGACCTTGTGAATCACGTCCGGGAGGATTGGAATTGGAGGAAATGCGTAGAGTAGGCCTGGAGGCCATGGACTCCGGAGGGCATTGATTGCTTCCGCTCCCGGGGATGGAAATCTGGAATAGAAGCGAGGGAGTTGGGCGTTCGCATTGGTCGCGAAGAGATCCAGAATTGGTAGGCCGAATCTGAGGGTGATTTGATGGAACAGGTCTTGATGGAGGTTCCACTCTCCTGGGTCTATCGTTGCTCGGGATAGCCAATCCGCCTGGACGTTGAGACTCCCCGAGATGTGATCGGCTAGGAGCAACTGCAGATGTTTTTCCGCCCAAAGGCCCAACTTGAGGGCCTCCCTCATGAGAGCCTTGGATCTCGTGCCTCCCTGTCTGCAGATATGGCTTTTTGTGGCAATGTTGTCGGTGAGAATGAGAACGTGCCGGTTGGGGATGCGAGGAGAGAAATGCTTCAGAGCCAGGGAAACGGCTCTTAACTCTAGCCAATTGATTGGCCTGGAAGCTTCCTCCGGGGACCACGTGCCCTGGGCTATCATCCCCTGGGCGTGGGCGCCCCATCCCGATAGACTGGCATCTGTGGTGATGACAAATTGATCCGGGCACCTGAACGGGGATCCTTTGTCCATGGCCGGAGACTTCCACCACTTGAAGGATCTGCGAACACTCAGTGGGATGACAATGCGTCGATTTGAGTTGCTGTGCCCCGATCTCTGAAAAGGCAACAGGAGCCACTGGAGTTCCCTAGCATGAAGGCGAGCCCAGGGAATGATGCCTATGCATGACACCATCTTCCCCAAAAGGGAAGATAGAGTAACTATGGATACTGAAGCATTAGATAAAATGTTAGAAATTAACTCCACTATACTGAGTTTTCTCTCGGGAGAGAGAAAAACCTGGGAGGATTCTGAATCAATAATGGATCCCAGGTGAGAAATGGATGTGGAAGGTTGGAGGTGACTTTTATCAAAGTTGATGGAAAATCCATGGTCCTGAAGGACTGACATGGTGACCGAAAGGTCTGTTTTCACTCTCTCTAGGGAGTTCCCATGAATCAAAATATCATCAAGATAACATAAAATGTGGATGGGAGACGCCCGGATATAGGCCGCCAGGGACCCCAAGAGCTTTGTAAAGACTCGAGGGGCCGAGGAAAGGCCAAATGGCATCGCCCTATACTGGAAATGCCTGCCTTGAAAGGAAAAACGTAAAAATTTTCTGTGGCATTTGGCTATAGGAATGTGAAGGTAGGCCTCAGTGAGGTCTAAGGAGACCATGAAATCTCCCGAATGAATGGCGGCCAAAATAGAAGACAAGGAGTGCATCTTAAACTTCCTATATTTGATGAATAGGTTTAGTTTCTTTAAATCCAAAATAGCTCTCCAACCTCCGGAGGACTTTGGAACCATAAATAGGATGGAGTAAAAACCTAGGCCCTTCTGATCGGAAGGGACCGGTTGAATGGCTCTGATGGACAATAGATGAGAAATGGCCTCCTCCATACGGTTACAATCTGAGGATGACCTGGGAGAAGGGCAGGAAATAAAACGTTTAGGGGGAGGAGAAATAAATTCTAAAAGAAGGCCTGATTGAACAGTGTCAATGACCCAAGGGTCCTTGGAGGTGAGACGCCAATTAGAGGCGAAAAGAGCTAGGCGACCCCCTATGGGAATGGAGGTAAGATTACCATCTAGGTTTTTTTGAAGCCCTGTTAGAGGAAGCTCCCCTTTGGAAGCGAAACCCTCTACCCCTGGAGTTCCTACCTTGGGAACGAAAGCGGGGGGAATACTGACCTGGAGATCTCTGATAGGAAGCCGCTTGATCTTGCTGGCGCCCTGGGCGACGAAAGGACTGCGTTTTGGAAGCCTTTTTTGTGGTTGGACCCAAAACTTTCTTCTTGTCCGTGGTCTCCGTGAGGAGTGGATCCAGAAGGTCACCGAAGAGAAGGTCGCGCTTTAAGGGGCCCTGGGATAACTGCCACTTTTGGCGAACTCCCGCTTGCCAAGGGCGAATCCATAGGAGTCTTCTTGCCGTTGTAGAAGCTGCAATAGACTTAGCAGAAAACCTAGTAGATTGCAAGGTGGCATCAGCCACGTACTGAGCAGCTGCAAAGACCTTGTTGAAGTCTTGTTGACCTCTCAAGTCATCGGGAGGAATATGCTGTTGAAGTTGGCGAAGCCACAGCAGCGTGGCTCTGGAGAAAAAGGAAGCCGCTGCAGAACTTTTAATGGCCCAGGAATCAGCGGTGAATCCTCTTTTGAGCATTTGCTCAATGCGCTTGTCCTCTGGGCGGAGGACTTCCTCCGCCTCGCCTGGCACAGCCGCTGCCGAGTGAAGAATCTTGACAGGTTCATCTGGTTTGGGAAAGGATAGAAGCTCTTCATAGGAAGAGGAAAGTTTGTACAACTTTCTATCCTTGGTGGAGGGATTAAGGCCAGAGGCTGGAAATTCCCACTGTTTGAGTAAGGCATCTTTAAACAATTTAGGCATAGGAATTACCTCGTTATCCTCCTGTTCCTCTGTGAAGTAAGGTAAATTCTCCTCTGGGGGATCAGTGGAAGTGGAGGATTGTTTCTCCTGGGCCGCTAATCCCGTAGAAATTCTAGCTTTGAGGAGGAGAGATTTGAATAATTGAGAGGGAAAAATAGTAATTGGAGGAGGAACCTTTATTTGGGATTCCTCATCATCTGATAAGCCCTGAAAAGCATCCTCATCATCCTCTATATCCTCATATTCATCCTGGGAGGAATCTGAATCATCCTGAATAGGAGCTCTGACCGCTGGGGAAGAACCCAAGGGGCGGGAGGAGCGAGAAGGAGGAAGAGGTAAGGGAGGCTCATTGATGGTGGAGAGTTTGGCATCAATGGCTTTGGACAGCACAGCAAATATAGACTGGAACTCAGGAGGTAAACTGGAAATATCAGCAGAAATGGCAGAAGAATTCCTAAAGGCCTGGGATGATCCTGGCTGGGGGGAATCTTCAATAATATCTGGTTCCTCTGGACCTATGCCCCATAGGTTAGGTTGGGGTCTGTCTAGGTTTGGCTCATCCAGAGATAACACAGGGACCCCAGAAGGAGGTAGACTAGAAGCCTCTGGGGGGTCTTGACTACTGATTACTTGGGCCTGCACTTTCAAACGTTTTGCTGATTTGTCATGGATTTTTTGTAGGGCTAGGTCCCTTCTCTTCTCGGCCCTGGTGACCTTGGTCGAGGGGCGGGCCCCTGGAGAAGAGGAGGAAGAGGCCTGGGGGATACTAGTAATTTCATCGCCTGTAGGCCTGGCCTCTCTGGGACCTTTAGTTGTGCCTCTCTTGGGAAAAGTAGCCATAGTCTGACAATTAACAGAAGACAAGGCTGAGCCAATAACTGAATAATAAGGAGAAGAATTTCAAAGACTTCCCAAGAGGAATGGATCCTGCTTCGAGGCCTCGAAGCTGCTGAAACTTGAGGACAATCTGGGCAAACCCAGAGTTCGTGCCCCCAAATCCAGCGGGGCCAGCCTCCCTAAACTTTGTAATTAAGTAAACCAAGGCACTCTGGTTGGAGGCTTAGCCGGTGGAGAATTTAGCCTGGGACCCCCAAGGCCCGCTCCGGGATCCACGCGGTGGACTGAGGCCTACGGGGCTGGCAGGAGGCCAACACGAGAGGCCTAGATTTAAAAAGGGCGCGAAGGCCTTCGCGCCGAAAAAATCGCCCCGTAAATACTTAAAGGGGAAGCGATCGACTAAGTCCAGGAGACTGGAAGGCGTCTCACTCCGCAGGAGGTATTTCTTAAGCCCTTAAATATTTTGTATACAATAAATAATCAATAATTCAATATATAAATACTTGCACCAGGACCTCCAGGCCAAAGGATTAGAAGAATCCACAAGCGGCCGCAGGAATCGTAACCGGCAAAAACCGCCGGGGAAAAACGAAACCGCAACTTCTCCCAAGGAAAAAAGCCGAGCCGCTTTATTTTTTTCTTTTTTTCTTTTAAACGGCTGGCGCAATTAGTGCAAGTAAATGAATAAAGACAATAAATCTTACTACTTTTTGAAGGAAAGATCGAAGGGAAGGTGTTAGAATGTTGAACGAGCTATCACAATACAACCGCAGGATATGCGAACTGAGCGAATTCTGGGGAAGGGGCGGATCCGGCAAGCTTTTTTAATACTAGGCTCAGTTCCACCGGATTGGACATGAGCAACCCATGTGACTGCTGGACCCGCTCCTTCAGTACGGAGAAATGCGCGGAGCCCACTAAATGAAAGGAGCAGTGAAAAACAAGGGTTGCCCACTTATTTTCCAAACCCAGCTAGAGCAAAGTTGCACCATTCTACTGCTAGGAAATATCCATGGCAGCAGAAAGCAGAGACCCAATATTAGCTAAGACCAGACAAAGCTTTATATTAATTACACAAGAAGTACCTTTACTGTCCTTTTTCTCTTGCAAAATATTTTCAGGCTGAAGGAGTCCCTAAATAAGGTAGTCTTGTTATTATCTTTTACGAAGAAGAATTTTCTCCCCCCAAAAGAGGAGAAACATTAGCTAGCTACATCAGCCAAGCGCCACTTAGAAAACAGAGGAAAGCCTCAGTCCTTCCTGAAGAAAAATAGTTTCCCACAATTTGCACAAATGGAACATGTGGCTAAATTAAGGCCGAGGTGTTTCTTATCTCGAAACCAGAAGGCAGAGTAAACTGTCTAGGAAGAAATATGCAAACAAAAAACAATGGGCAAAGTGGTTAATAGAATAAACAAGACAACATCAAGGATTTTAACTCTAAGCGGCCAAGTATCATAGTCAAAGTCCACACTGAAATGTCGAACAGAGGACAGAATAATCTAAGACATATAAAAGGAACAATATTGGCCATTATGCCTAAAGCAATTACATCTGAAATCTGACACAGTGGAAGGAACTATCCTGTACACACATGACATACTTTAAAAATTTTAAATTATTTATAATTAAGAACATGATAATTTCACAATACAATACAATACATGCCATGCATATAATTTTGAATAATTATTCTCTTATATTGGAACTTTATAATTCTTGGCACACTGCCATTTGCTGTTTTTCCATCATCGCAAAATCATATGTAATCTATGCATGTTTATCTAAATTTCTGTAACAAACTATTGTGAACACACCTTCTGGCCATGGAAAAACTTAGGAGCAGCTATGACATGCTCAAGAAGATAAGTAAAGGAGTGAAATAATTTCAGCAGCTTCTTTTCCTTCATCATTATCCAGACTTGTAGCTTCAGCCAATTTACTGTCAAAAGTGCTAAAGGCATCTTCCTATACCAACATGTGGGTTTCCAAGAAGAATGCCAGGAGTGCTGTACTTTGGCTTTTTTGTTCTTTGTTGGCAGAAAGCCCTGTTGGATTCCCCTTTACTAAAGTGTTTCTTTGCTTTGACTCATGTTTGCTTAATTCTTTTAAAAGGAAAGCCTTACGGAGGAATCTGGGTTTCCATATCAATAAGACTCAACTTGCCCAGAAGAGGGATCCTCCTATGAAAAGGCAAACATTAAGTCACTCGGTCCCAGCATAAAATGTTTCATGAGAGAAGTTACTGTTCTAGAGCCAAATATTTATTTCCACAGTCGTTAGAAATCACAGAGCAGAAAACATATAGCACTTCAAACTTAAGTTGGAAATGTAAACAAAAAAAATTCATTTTATCATGCTTAGTAAATGTATTTTAAAAGTTAAAGCATTTGGATCCAAATATATATTTTGATACAAAGGATTTTCAAGATCAACTGAAGCTGGATTTTTCCCTTTTAAGCTTAACAATGTATTGCCCAGAGTCCAAAGAAGGGCAGACAGGCATTCCACCCAATTCTTTTGTCGGCAGCCCTTTCGGCCCAACTCTTTCCTTGGGGCCCCCAGTCCCAGAGGTTGAACACCCAGAGGGCCAACAGACACCAAGACAGGTCCCCTTTCAGGGTCAGGGATAGGAAATTCACCCAGCCAAGCCATCCCTTCAGGACCATTGGCAGGGAGGCGGTCCTAAATATTACAACTAGTGTTGGGCGAACTGAACTTGCAAAGTTTGGGTTCGTGCCGAACTTTGCAGTGTTCGGCATGCCGAACCCGAACCTTTTTAAAAGTTTGGGTTCGGCGTTCGCTCGAACACCGCGAAACACCGCCGTCCGGGAGGAGAGTGGGAATCCCATCGTGGGATTCCCCACCTTCTTTTGCTTGCGGCGCTGCAAGCAAAAGGAGGTGGGAAATCCCACGATGGGATTCCGGGGGCAGGGCTTTGACGTCACGGAGACTCTTTCCTCCCCGTTTCGTCCGGCCAGGAAGTAGTCTCCGTGACATCTAAGCCCCGCCTCCGGAATCCCATCGTGGGATTCCCCACCTACTTTTGCTTGCAGCGCTGCTGCCGCATTCTTTTCTGTAAAAATAAAAGAAAGCAAAAGGAGGTGGGGAATTTATTTTTACAGAAAAGGACGCTGCTGTTTGGGTGAGTTCGCTGAACCCGAACTTCGCTGGGTTCGCCCAACACTAATTATAACCCAATTATAGAGCTGGAGGACTAGAGCTACTCATCCTATCCTCTCCAGAGGATGCCATGGAGAACTACCTAAATAGAGAGTAAGAATTTCAAATAAGCGCAACTAGATTTTGAATTTAAAACTGATGTAAGTAATTCAGTGAGTTTTCTCATCCACATGCTTGTGCCCAATAAGTTTATGGATTTTTTGGTGTTTTTGTGATTCTGTTTTACCTGGTCTAATTTCTTAATTAGGTGAAATAGCATTCCAATCTGTTGAATCTGTACTCCTATTTACTATAGAACAGTTGGGAAGAAATTCACTGCTTATGGTTTTTTTTTCCTAGCCAAGGTTGGAAAGGAACTGGCGTAAGATAATTTTTAAGAAAAAAAGTATAATATAATCTATCTATCTTTTGTTCTAGAAGCAAATGATATCTCTTAAATGGACAAAAATCTCAATTTTGAATGTGAAAACTTTAAATTCATATTCAGCAGATAAGGAATGGTATTATTATTATTATTATTATTATTATTATTATTATTATTATTATTAATTAGATTTGTATGCCGCCCCTCTCCGTATTCTGCCAGATTTTCTCAATTTGTTTTTTTTCTCTCTCAAAAGAATCTTTTATGTGGAAAAACGGAGGCTAATTTAAGATATTTATTGGCCCAGGTATATGGAGCAACATGTAAAGACTGGAAACAGCATTTTGCTCTGCAAACAAAACTTTCTTTTGTGTAACTCCAATGAATTTTAAGAATATTCAAAATAATTTTAAAGAATTGCCAAATACGGTAAGTCACTTTTTTAAGCTTATGGTGTAAAAGGTCAAAAAATGGTAGATCTTTGTAGCAAGCAAAACATTCAATCTTACAGAGAGTTGGATAGTTTTTAAAGAATAAGAGAGGTTTTTAAGAAAATGCAGCTAAAACAAATACATTCCCTCTTCCTGTACGCAATACAGAAGTCTATTTTGGACAAGGAACAGTGAACTTGTCTGTTTGCAAGCCTTGGCAGGTAGAAACATCTGGTTGAATGGCTTACACCAAAGCTCAGCTATTTCAGATGTTTGGAATTCTCTGAGAATACATAAAGACACTTTGATTTACAGAAAATCCATTTTGGTTAGTTGTGAGTGCTCTAGTCACATCCAAAGACTTCATTATGTGTTGCTGCTTTTTAAAACTCCACCTAATCTGGAATAAAATTATTTGGAGCCTGCTGGGGCTTGAAAGTCAGATCCTGTTACACCAACTCTGAAATAGCTGTACTAGTTTGTTTTCAAAAATGAGTCAGTTTATTGCTTATTTACAAAGTGTGGATATTTTGGATCCAAGTTATTTGAACATCTATGTAAACCTGCTTGGATTTCAAAATCAATTCTATCTATTGTCCTGCTACAAAAATCTTTAAAGTTGGATTATATTTGAAATAGGACCTCCTTAGGACAGGTTTTCCAACCTATCAAATTATCTTGAGCAAAGCATAGATTACACCTGTATGTAATTTCTTTTAAAAGGGTGTTTTTCCCAAGCTTGTAGTTGAAAGCCTTGATGAGCTGCAAAAAGAGCCAATCAGTCAGTCCTGGACCAAATAATGGCTTGAAGTGATGATCAACAAGCCAAAACTCATATACTTGGCATGCAGTGTGAGGGGATAATGAATGCATTGGGAAAAAATGGTTATGCTTGGCAGTGTTGAGGGAAATAGTAAAAGAGAAAAACAACAGATAAGGAGGACAGATGGGATCAAATAAATTATGGAAAAATTCTTTCCTTGGAAAAACTACAGATCATTGCTAGACAAAATTGAGATGACAAGTACCTGTTCGCCCAGTCACCCAAGACTTGAATCTGGTTGAATGGCACCTAAAATATTTTTGAAAAATGATGGCATTAAAAAGCAAACTGCAAACTGAAAAATAGGCTGACCAAATAAATAAAATTACTTCTTATCCTCAGGATTGATTTCCCTATTTTGATTATGACATAAATTTCAATTCTAAACTTCCCAACTATAACTAAAAATTCTCACTGATGTAAAATATTCTGTACTTCATCATTAGCAGTTGGTATTTAGTGAATGGACCGTTTAAAATGAACCTTTTTAAAACAAACAAACAAACAGATGTATAAAAGTTGAGTTAATATCAGATTTTTGGCAGCACCCAGGGCAATCTCTGATTTTTAAATCAACACACTAGTTCTTTGAACAGTTATGATTGAGAAGTTATTTCATTGTGCATTTGGGAACCAAAACAGGAGCTTGGGATTTATTTAGTTGTTTTGATATTATATGGTGTCATGATTTTTATTAATGTTTTATGATTTAAGTAAGAACTTATAGTATGTACTAAATAATATTAGGAACATAGTAAAAAGAGGAACACATACGTTTCCACTGGGATAACTTAGGATGCAGCTTTAAGAAACCAATGCAATCCTGCTAATAAAGTTAGTTTTTTAATATTTTCCTTTAAAAAATATCCATCTGTGAGCAATAGTTCATTCTTCAAAATTTAGAAAAACAAATTATAAAACACAGCTCAGTTTTTAATAACAGAGGTTACTCTAACCAACTTATTTAAAAAATAGATCATGTTTAACAAACTACAGCTTTTAAAACCAAATAAATACCGCTGAACAATCCCAACATTTTAATTCCTTTCAGTTCCTCTTAATTGCTTTTGGTTTACATTTGTCATCAGCTACATCAATGTTGGGCCACCCTTTAGTAATTTAAAATTATATTTGTAATGTTATTGTTTTGCAGACATTGGAACTGAAACTAAGGGTAAGAGGGCTAATGAGCTCTTCAAGGAGCACTCATACAGAAATAAAACAGAAGGTCAAAGCGATGTTTCTCTAGGATAATCTGATAAACATACTGTTTAAAAAGGTTTGTTTTTTTGCAGGTAGCACAGAATTATAGTTCTAAAAAAATTATAGTTCTAATAAAAGGAAAGTGTTTGTGGTGCCAATTTAATTTATAAGTTAGGGAATCAATTACATTTTTGTACTTTTAACCTTTTTTGAAAAACAACATGAAAGCTTAAAACTGCATTTTCAGGTGTTGTAGAACCCTAAAACTGATTCAGTGTATAAGGTAAAGAAATATCTTCTAAACTAAAAGGGAAACAGTCATTGGAAACAGGAAAGTGAAACGTTTTAACATTAATTATGGAACAGCATTTAAAAGACATGCACATGCTTGCAAATCCAAAAGAACAACGCTGAGATAACAGACCAGAAACAATTCTTGCAAAATCTATTACTTTGGGCAGGATGTGTCCATTGTCCTTTACAGTACATATCATACAAAGCAATTACAATCTTATCTGGGCTTTCTCCAGAGTTCATGGCTTATAAATGGAATCACATCCATGAATACTCCAAAAGACACTCTTTTTTTTTGAGTTACATCCCTTATATTATTTCACACCCTTAATCATGTACTGTGTAAAGGTGCCTGTGTAAGAATCTCAAAAATGCAAAAATGAAGATTTTTTTTCTGAGTTTGCAAGATGCAGCATATAAATTTAATAAATTATGATACACTAATACATTATATCACACAAATGCTGAACTTATATCAGGCATCAGAATGTAAGTACAGTGGTACCTCTACTTAAGAACTTAATTCGTTCCGTGACCAGGTTCTTAAATAGAAAAGTTTGCAAGTAGAAGCAATTTTTCCCATAGGAATCAATATAAAAGCAAATAATGCGTGCAAACCAGGGGTGGGCTACTGCCCGGACGGGGGGGGGGGCAACACAGTGGGGTAGCAAAAATGGAACTCCACCCCAGAGCACCCAATTTGCTTTGAAAGATGTTGAAAGAATAATAATAATCCTGCATAAGCCACGCCCACAGTTTCATAATAAAAATGTTGGTAGCCCTTCACTGGTGCAAACCCATTAGGAAAGAAATAAAAGCTCGGCATTTGGGTGGGAGGAGGAGGAGGAGGAAGAAGAGGAGGAGGACAGTCGCTGCCGAAGGAAGAAGGTGAGGTGAGGAGAATCAAAAAAATCCAAAACTTTAAGGCTTAAAAAAAAAGAGAGACTCTGATGCGGCGGGGAGGGGTACCCACCTCCCATACACCAGTCACGAGGTTGACTCCCATACACTGCGCCAGAGAGAGAAACCCAAGGGAATGGCAGGAAACTGGCCAGGCCTTCATTCTGCTCTCAAATTTCCTGGGAAACTTTTCTGGGCTCGGGTTCTTAAGTAGAAAATGGTTCTTAAAAAGAGGCAAAAAAAATCTTTACACCTGGTTCTTATCTAGAAAAGGTCTTAAGTAGAGGCGTTCTTAGGTAGAGGTACCACTGTATATAAATTGGAGATATATTATAAAGCCATTATATTTTATTGCAGACACTTTTGCTCCTGTTTCACATTTATAAATCTAAGCAAAGCAGATTGAACATAAGAACATCCCTACAATATCAGACAAAAGTCCATCCTAAGGCAATTTGTTCCATAATAGTGTTGGATTTTAATAGTCAGCCAGCTGCTTCCAATGTCTTCAGAAACAAGAAATAGAGATGTATATCCCTTTTTGACTATTGTTGTTCCCTTTCAACTGCAATTACAGGCACATTGTGTTTAACTCAGAGTTAACACCATATTCTTAAATAACCCATTATAAACCTACCTTCCTTTTTAAATCATCCCAAATATCACTATATTATGTGGAATACCAAAGGCAACTAATATGCTGCACAAAAATACGTTTTGGTCTGTTTCAAGTTCTCCTTTCCATTAATGTGAATGGGATGACCCAATGGAATTGGGATGACCCAATTCTAAAGTTTTAAAAGAACAAAGAATGATCCCTATCTACTTTCACTACATGCTTTTAGGTACCTCAATCATTTTCCCATCTCAGCCGATTTTTCCCAAGCCAAAGAATCCCAAACATTTCTCATTGGGATGGCATTTGCGCCCCTTGCTAATTTCAGTTGCTCTTTTCTGCATTTTTTTCTAGCTCATTTAGGTCATTACCCGCTCAAGGTTGACTCAGCCTTCCATCTTTCGGAAGTGGGTAAAATGAGGACCCAGATTGTGGGGGCAATATGCTGGCTCTGTTTAAAAGTGAGATTGCTAACATCTTGTAAGCTGCCCTGAGTCTGAAGAGAAAGGCGGCATTAAAAAAAATTAAGTAAATAAATAAAAAAATAAATTTTCAATATGCAACAACCATAACTGTACCTGAATGCCAGATGCAGATATTCTACAGAAGAGCAAAAAGGGGTTACAATGTTATCATTCCCTCCCTCCAATCAATTAACTAATGAACAAAAACACGGAATTTGCCCTTTTTCTAATTGCCATACCTCTTGGTTGAGGCAAAATATTTAATGTAGAAACATAGAAGTCTGACGGCAGAAAAAGACCTCATGGTCCATCTAGTCTGCCCTTATACTATTTCCTGTATTTTATCTTACAATGGATATATGTTTATCCCAGGCATGTTTAAATTCAGTTACTGTGGATTTACCAACCACGTCTGCTGGAAGTTTGTTCCAAGGATCTACTACTCTTTCAGTAAAATAATATTTTCTCACGTTGCTTTTGATCTTTCCCCCAACTAACTTCAGATTGTGTTCCCTTGTTCTTGTGTTCACTTTCCTATTAAAAACACTTCCCTCCTGAACCTTATTTAACCCTTTAACATATTTAAATGTTTCGATCATGTTCCCCCTTTTCCTTCTGTCCTCCAGACTATACAGATTGAGTTCATTAAGTCTTTCCTGATACATTTTATGCTTAAGACCTTCCACCATTCTTGTAGGCCATCTTTGAACCCGTTCAATTTTGTCAATATCTTTTTGTAGGTGAGGTCTCCATAACTGAATACAGTATTCCAAATGTGGTCTCACCAGCGCTCTATATAAGGGGATCACAATCTCCCTCTTCCTGCTTGTTATACCTCTAGCTATGCAGCCAAGCATCCTACTGTAGATCAATTATTGCATGCAGAAATTTATCTTTCCTATTAAAACGGAAAGTCAGACAGCAGTGAATTCTCAAATTGTTTCCAGGCCCCTAACAATAAATATTTAGTGCAAAGCAACTTAAACAGCTCTTAGCTGTTAAGATGAACATGATTCACTAGCAACAGGAAATGCTACTGTAGTTTGAAGAGGCTTAACTCCTCTGAACCAATAACCAATGGTTGAACATTTTCTGCTGTGTTTAGAAAGCCAGTTAAATTCTTGGCATAGCTCACAAAGTATCTTTCTGTTGGCACAGTACTAGCTGCAGTGACACCAGGAAGTTCTGGTATTTCCCTGTTCTTCAGCATCTCACTTAGTGGGGGATGGTGGGGAACACAAATTGTACTTCAAAGCTTGTGCAGAAACTGAAAGGCACAAGTCTGACTATTAAGAAGAAGTGCAGCACAGTGGTTGGTTGCTAAGTTACCACATGACGTACATGCAGAGCCCGTGTCTACATTTTTCCATTACATTCTCCTCAGCTAGGTTAGCCAGCCTGAATTGGAGATGTCCCTCAAACAAGTTGACTTTGTATAGATCAAAATACTTTTAAGTCTTATAAAGAAATATAGCATAAAACCTATCAGGAAAGACTTGATGAACTCAATCTATATAGTCTGGAGGGCAGAAGGGAAAGGGGGGACATGAAAGAAACGTTTAAATATGTTAAAGGGTTAAATAAGGTTCAGGAGAGAAGTGTTTTTAATAGGAAAGTGAACACAAGAACGAGGAGCCCAGTCTGAGGTTAGTTGGAGGAAAGATCAGAAGCAGCGTGAGAAAATATTATTTTACTGAAAGAGTAGTAGATGCTTGGAACAAACTTCCAGCAGACGTAGTTGGTAAATCCACAGTAACTGAATTTAAAAATGCCTGGGATAAACATACATCCAATCTAAGATAAAATACAAGAAAGAGTATAAAGGCAGACTAGATGGACCATGAGGTCTTTTTCTGCCGTCAATCTTCTATGTTTCTATAAGGAAATTGATCTTAAACTCTTAAGGAAAAATGAAAATTTTAAGGAAATTTTAAGGAAAAAGGAAAATTATAATGAAAATTACATTATATGTGAGCATAGTATGACAACAGATGTCCTGATGGAGTTGCACAAAATTTATGCCATGTGTGAAACATAAAAGAACAGAACTGTCTGTCTTCTCACCTGATAAGAAGCAGTATACAGTGATACCTCTTCTTACAAACGCCTCGTCATACAAACTTTTCGAGATACAAACCCGGGGTTTAAGATTTTTTTGCCTCTTCTTACAAACTATTTTCACCTTACAAACCCACCGCCGCCGCTGGGATGCCCCGCCTCCGGACTTCGGTTGTCAGCGAAGCACCTGTTTTTGCGCTACTGGGATTCCCCTGAGACTCCCCTCCATGGGAAACCCCACCTCCAGACTTCCGTGTTTTTGTGATGCTGCAGGGGAATCCCAACAGGGAAATCCCAGCAGTGCAAAAACGGGTGCTTCGCTGGCAACGGAAGTCCGGAGGTGGGGTTTCCCAGCAAAGGGAGCCTCAAGTGAAATCACAGCATCGCAAAAACACAGAGGTCCGGAGGTAGGGTTTCGAGGACCTCGGTGTTTTTGCAATTCTGCGATTTCACTGATGCTCCCTTTGCTGGGAAACCCCACCTCCAGACTTCCATTGCCGGCGAAGCACTCGTTTTTGTGATGCTAGGATTCCCCTGCAGCATCGCAAAAACACAGAAGTCCGGAGGTGAGGTTTCCCATGGAGGGGAGCCTCAGGGGAATCCCAGCAGTGCAAAAACGGGCGCTTCGGCTGGCAAAATGGGTGAATTTTGGGCTTGCACGCATTAATCACTTTTCCATTGATTTCTATGGGAAACATTGTTTCATCTTACAAACTTTTCACCTTAAGAACCTCATCCTGGAACCAATTAAGTTTGTAAGACAAGGTATCACTGTACTTTACATCACAGTTTGATAAACAAGCCATAATATCTGGTTTACATAAAATGCTAAGTCACATTGAATGGATTCACATGTCATGTGAAATCAAAAATAACCACATTATATCTTAGTGCAGAATGTGAAGTCATTAATATTGCGACTCCTATTTTTTTTTAAAAAGAAGTTGTTTATGGGGAAAAATGCTTCACACAGTGGTTTGTTTGGTTTGGTATTTTGGGCTTGATTTTCCAAATTAATGTAGAGATGAATCACAGCTTCGCTTGAGAAATCTGTTCCTTCTCTATTTTGTTTACCGTTCAAATGTCTTCTTAAATAGATACACACTAAAATTATGTGAATGGGAAGTATATGTTCTCCAGGTACAGTCGCAAAAGTACACTGAACAAGATACATGCATAATCAAAACTGTTATGATGTGCAATCAAAACTACTTGACACTTTGGAAGATAAATAAATTTCATGTTCCTGACGAGGGGGGGTGTGTGTGTCACCTATGAACCACGTCTTATGAGGAAAAAGCTGAAGAATGTATTAAAAGGTTATACAATAGTGATCTTCAAATAATACGATTACCCAGATATTGATATAAATACATTTTATTTTGCTCTAGAAAATATAAACCCTATCCAATAGGTTCAAATTATAACAAAGAGAATTTCAATAGAAATTAATCTCAACTCATTATTATTCAAGTAAATTTTGAAGGGTCACGTACTGAAGATGCTATAAGAAAAGTTCTTATCAAACCCCATTAAAACATAAATATACCAAATTAGAATTACAGTTGCAATTGAGGGTTTGTTTTTTGTAAAGCACAGATCTGAATAGATTTTTTTCACCTGTGCAAACAACTGTTTCCTCATCTATTTTTATAAAAATGGATGAGACCACATTTGGAATACTGTGTTCAGTTCTGCAGACCTCACCTACAAAAAGATATTGACAAAATAGGCGTTGATTGCTTACCTGAACGCCTCTTCTCGTACGGTGAGCGGGTACAGCAGTCACATGGGTTGCTCATGTCCAATCCGGTGGAACTGAGCCTAGTGTTAAAAAAGCTTGCCGGATCCGCCCCTTCCCCAGAATTCGCGAATCCATAGACTAGGCTCAGCTGTGAAGCTCTATAGTGTTCAACTCTCATAGTTAAAGGAAGAAAAGTTATAGGAAGGAAAAGAAGACACATACAAGGGCGGGAAGTGACTGCTGTACCCGTTCACCGTACGAGAAGAGGCGTTCAGGTAAGCAATCAACGCCTATTCTCCGTACTGAAGGAGCGGGTCCAGCAGTCACATGGGACATACCCAATAGATGGTCCCTAGGGTGGGATTAGATTGCTATCGTGTGAGATAACGGATTGGAGTACCCTTCTGCCGAAGGCAGCGTCCGCTGAAGCGTAAGAATCAATCTTGTAGTGCCTGATGAAGGAGTTTGGCGAGGCCCAAGTGGCTGCTTTGCAGACCTCCTCCAACGGGGCTTGAGTCGCCCAAGCGGCCGAGGTGGCTGCGCTCCTGGTGGAATGCGCTGTGATGTTCCTTGGAACTGAGAGGGAGGCCGACTCATAGGCCTTAGATATAGTCCCTCTGATCCAACGGCCTATTACTGTTGAAGACACTTTGGCCCCCATGACTCTGGGGTGATAGGCTATAAAAAGTGCTTCTGACCTCCGAAAAGGTCCTGTGCGTTGGATATAGATTCTCAGCGCTCTAATGAGATCCAGGGTGTGCCATCTAATTGCCAAAGGATGGTCTCGTTGGAGGGAGAAAGAAGGTAGAACAATATCCTGAGTTCTGTGGAACATGGAACTGACCTTGGGTAAGAAGGTGGGGTCCAGTCGCAAGACTACCTTGTCTTGATGGAATTGACAAAGGTCCTGCCTGATTGAGAGGGCAGCCAGCTCCGAAATGCGTCGGGCAGAGGTAATAGCCACCAGGAATGCTACTTTAAAGGATAAGTACCTGAGGGACGCCGATTTTAAGGGTTCGTATGGTGCCTGCGTGAGGGAATGGAGAACCCGTGGCAAATCCCAGGATGGATACCTGTGGACCCTGGACGGTCTGAGATTGGCTATGCCCTTGAGGAATTCCTGAACTGCTGGGAAGGATCGGAGAGGCTGTCTGCGGGGGCCCCCTAGGACAGATGAAATGGCTGCCAGATGACGCCGGAGGGTGCTGGTGGAAAGTCCTTTATGGAAGCCTTGCATAAGGAAGGAAATGATTCTGTGAATGGGAATGCACAGGGGAGAGATGCCTTCCTGTAGACACCACTGGTGAAACTTGGACCACGTGTGGTCGTAGATTCGATTGGTCGAGGCCCTCCTGGCCTTCAAAATGACCTCCACTGTATCGGGGTCGTGACCACGCAGTTCTAAGTCTCTCCTGATAACAGCCAGGCGGTGAGGTGGAACCACTCCGGGTCTGGATGGAAAGAGGCCCCCTGCCGCAGCATATCCGCCGAAACGGGGAGTCGCCAAGGGTCCTGGATGGACAACTGTTGGAGATCCGCGAACCAGGGCCGGCGGGGCCAATGAGGGGCGATTAAGATTACCCGGGCCCTCTCGGTGAGGACCTTGTGAATCACGTCCGGGAGAATTGGAATTGGAGGGAATGCGTAAAGTAGGCCTGGAGGCCAGGGGCTCCGGAGGGCATTGATTGCTTCCGCTCCCGGGGATGGAAATCTGGAAAAGAAGCGAGGGAGTTGGGCGTTCGCGTTGGTCGCGAAGAGATCCAGGATTGGTAGACCGAACCTGAGGCTGATTTGATGGAACAGGTCTTGATGGAGGTTCCACTCTCCTGGGTCTAACGTTGCTCGAGATAGCCAATCCGCCTGGACGTTGAGGCTCCCCGAGATGTGGTCGGCTAGAAGCGACCGAAGATGTTTTTCCGCCCAAAGGCCTAACTTGAGGGCCTCCCTCATGAGAGCCTTGGATCTCGTGCCCCCCTGTCTGCAGATATGGCTTTTCGTGGCAATGTTGTCGGTGAGAATGAGAACGTGCCGGTTGGGGATGCGAGGAGAGAATTGCTTCAGAGCCAGGGAGACGGCTCTTAACTCTAGCCAATTGATTGGCTTGGAAGCTTCCTCCGGGGACCACGTGCCCTGGGCTATCATCCCCTGGGCGTGGGCTCCCCATCCCGATAGACTGGCATCTGTGGTGATGACAAATTGATCCGGGCACCTGAACGGGGATCCTTTGTCCATGGCCGGAGACTTCCACCACTTGAAGGATCTGCGAACCATTGGTGGGATGACAATGCGACGATTTGAGTTGCTGTGCCCCGATCTCTGAAAGGGTAATAGGAGCCACTGAAGTTCCCTAGCATGAAGGCGCGCCCAGGGAATGATGCCTATGCATGACACCATCTTCCCCAAAAAGGAAGACAAGGTTACTATGGATACTGAAGGCTTTGATAAAATGCCAGAAATTAACTCCCCTATACTGAATTTTCTCTCGGGAGAGAGAAACACCTGGGAGGATTCTGAATTAATAATGGATCCCAGGTGTAAGATGGATGTGGAAGGTTGGAGATGACTTTTATCAAAATTGATGGAAAATCCATGGTCCTGAAGGACTGACATGGTGATAGAAAGGTCTGTTTTCACTTTCTCTAGGGAGTTCCCATGAATCAAAATATCATCAAGATAACATAAAATGTGGATGGGAGACGCCCGGATATAGGCCGCCAGGGACCCCAAGAGCTTTGTAAAGACCCGAGGGGCCGAGGAAAGGCCAAATGGCATCGCCCTATACTGGAAATGCCTGCCTTGAAAGGAAAAACGTAAAAATTTTCTGTGGCATTTGGCTATAGGAATGTGAAGGTAGGCCTCAGTAAGGTCTAAAGAGGCCATGAAATCTCCCGTGTGGATGGCGGCCAAAATAGAAGATAAGGAGAGCATCTTAAACTTTCTATATTTGATGAATAGGTTCAGCTTCTTTAAATCCAAAATCGCTCTCCAACCTCCGGAGGACTTTGGAACCATAAATAGAATGGAATAAAAACCTAGGCCCTTCTGACCGGCAGGAACCGGTTGAATGGCTCTGATGGACAATAAGTGAGAAATGGCCTCCTCCATACGGTTACAATCTGAGGAGGACCTGGGAGAAGGGCAAGAAATAAAACGTTTTGGGGGGGGAGAAATAAACTCTAACAGAAGGCCAGTTTGAACCGTGTCAATGACCCAAGGGTCCTTGGAAGTGAGACGCCAATTAGAGGCGAAATGGGCTAGGCGACCCCCTATGGGAATAGAAGAAAAATTACCATCTAGGTTTCTTTGAAGCCCTGTTAGAGGACGCTCCCCTTTGGAAGCGAAAACCTCTGCCCCTGGGGTTCCTACTTTGGGAACGAAAGCGGGGGGAATACTGACCTGGAGATCTCTGATAGGAAGCCGCTTGGTCTTGCTGGCGCCCTGGGCGACGAAAGGACTGCGTTTTGTTAGCCTTTTTGGTAGTTGGACCCAAAACTTTCTTCTTGTCCGTGGTTTCCGTGAGGAGTGGATCCAGAAGATCACCGAAAAGAAGGTCGCGCTTTAAGGGTCCCTGGGATAACTGCCACTTCTGGCGTACTCCCGCTTGCCAAGGGCGAATCCATAGGAGTCTTCTTGCCGTAGTAGAAGCTGCAATAGACTTAGCAGAAAATCTAGTAGATTGTAAGGTGGCATCGGCCACGTACTGGGCAGCTGCAAAGACCTTGTTGAAGTCTTGTTGACCTCTCAAGTCATCGGGAGGAATATGCTGTTGAAGTTGGCGAAGCCACAGAAGCATGGCTCTGGAGAAAAAGGAAGCCGCTGCAGAACTTTTAATGGCCCAGGAATCTGCGGTGAATCCTCTTTTGAGCATTTGTTCAATCCGCTTGTCCTCTGGGCGAAGGACTTCCTCTGCTTCGCCTGGCACAGCCGCCGCCGAGTGAAGGATCTTGACAGGTTCATCCGGTTTAGGAAAAGACAGGAGCTCCTCATAGGAAGAGGAAAGTTTGTACAATTTTCTATCCTTGGTAGAGGGGTTAAGGCCAGAGGCTGGGAAATCCCACTGTTTAAGTAAAGCATCTTTAAACAATTTAGGCATAGGAATTACCTCATTATCCTCCTGTTCCTCTGTGAAGTAAGGTAAATTTTCCTCCGGGGGATCAGTGGATGTGGAGGCCTGTTTCTCCTGGGCCGCTAATCCCGTAGAAATTCTAGCTTTGAGGAGAGATTTGAACAATTGAGAAGGAAAAATAGTAATTGGAGAAGGAACCTTTATTTGGGATTCCTCATCATCTGAGAGGCCTTGAAAGGGATCCTCATCCTCCTCCATATCCTCATATTCGTCCTGAAAGGAATCTGAATCATCCTGAATAGGAGCTCTAACCGCTGGGGAAGAACCCAAGGGGCGGGAGGGACGAGGAAGAGGAGGAGGTAGGGAAAGCTCATTGATGGTAGAGAGTTTGGCATCAATGGCCTTGGACAACACAGAAAAAATAGATTGGAATTCAGGAGGTAAATTAGAAATATCAGCAGGAATGGCAGAAGAATTCCTGAAGGCCTGGGAGGATCCTGGCTGGGGGGAATCTTCAATAATATCTGGTTCCTCTGGACCTATTCCCCATAGGTTAGGCTGGGGTCTGTCTAGGTTTGGCTCATCCAGAGATAACACAGGAACCCCAGAAGGAGGCAGACTAGAAGCCTCTGGGGGGTCTTGACTATTGAGTACTTGGGCCTGTACTTTCAAACGTTTTGCTGATTTGTCATGGATTCTTTGTAGGGCTAGGTCCCTTCTCTTCTCAGCCCTGGTGACCTTGGTCGAGGGGCGGGCCCCTGGAGAAGAGGAGGAGGAGGCCTGGGGAATACTAGTAATCTCATCTCCTGTAGGCCTGGCCTCTCTGGGACCTTTAGTTGTGCCTCTCTTGGGAAAAGTAGCCATAGTCTGACAATTAACAGAAGACAAGGCTGAGCCAATAACTGAATAATTAGGGAGAAGAATTTCAAGGACTTCCCAAGAGGAATGGATCCTGCTCCGAGGCCTCGGAGCTGCTGAGACTTGAGGTCAATCTGGGCAAACCCAGAGTTCGTGTCCCCAAATCCAGCGGGGCCAGCCTCCCTAAACTTTTAAATTAAAGTAAACCAAGGCACTCTGGTTGGAGGCTTAGCCGGTGGAGAATTAAGCCTGGGCGTCCCAAAGCCCACTCCGGGATCCACGCGGTGGACTGAGGCCTACGCGGCTGGCAGGAGGCCAACACGAGAGGCCTAAATTTTAAAAAGGGCGCGAAGGCCTTCGCGCCGAAAAAAATCGCTCCGTAAGAATTCTTAAAGGAAAAGCGATCGACTAAGTCCAGGAGACTAGAAGCGTCTCACTCCGCAGGAGGTATTATTTTAAGCCCTTTAATAGTAATACAATAAGGAATCAATAAATCAATACTTGCACCAAAACCTCCAGGCCAAAGGATTAAAAGAATCCACAAGCGGCAGCAGGAATCGTAACCGGCAAACCGCCGGGGGGAAACGAAACCGCAACTTCTCCAAGGAAAAAAGCCGAGCCACAGACGGCTGGCGCTATTAGTGCAAGTAAATAATAAAGATAAAACAATTCTTACTACTCTTGAAGGAAAAGATCGAAGGGAAGGTGTTAGAATGTTGAACGAGCTATCACAATACAACCGCAGGATATGCGAACTGAGCGAATTCTGGGGAAGGGGCGGATCCGGCAAGCTTTTTTAACACTAGGCTCAGTTCCACCGGATTGGACATGAGCAACCCATGTGACTGCTGGACCCGCTCCTTCAGTACGGAGAATTGAACGGGTCCAAAGACGGGCTACAAGAATGATGGAAGGTCTTAAGCATAAAACGTATCAGGAAAGACTTAATGAACTCAATCTGTATAGTCTGGAGGACAGAAGGAAAAGGGGAGTGAGGAGACTTGATCATAACATTTAAATATATTAAATGGTTAAATAAGGTTCAGGAGGGAAGTGTTTTTAATAGGAAAGTGAACACAAGAACAAGGGGACACAATCTGAAGTTAGTTGGGGGAAAGATCAAAAGCAACATGAGAAAATATTATTTTACTGAAAGAGTAGTAGATCCTTGGAACAAACTTCCAGCAGACGTGATTGGTAAATCCACAGAAACTGAATTTAAACATGCCTGGGATAAAAATATATCCATC
The DNA here is from genome assembly GCF_031021105.1 of Erythrolamprus reginae. Taxonomy (NCBI): domain Eukaryota; kingdom Metazoa; phylum Chordata; class Lepidosauria; order Squamata; family Dipsadidae; genus Erythrolamprus; species Erythrolamprus reginae. The sequence continues at coordinate 357,829,015 of NC_091950.1, read as the reverse complement.
CTAAGATAAAATACAGAAAATAGTATAAGGGCAGACTAGATGGACCATGAGGTCTTTTTCTGCCATCAGTCTTCTATGTTTCTATGTTTCTATGATGTGTGTGTGTATGTGTATATTATTAACACTGGAATGCCTCAAGCAATTTCAACCAAATTTGTTACGCAGACCAAAGGAGAAGCACCTGATGTTCCCTTCTGTTGGCAGAAGTTGCCCCCAGTGAACTTGGTGCCAGGATCATAGAAAGGATGGAAAAGAGGAGTGCATGGGAGGGGAAAGAGAAAGGCCAGGGATGATGGGCATGGAAGTAATGGCAAGCAAGGCCCCTCGCAATGTTAGACAAAGGCTTCAACGTTTGTGCTTCTTTTCCCCCAATACAGGTTTGGGATAAATATATACCCGAGCAACGCTGGGTTATCAGCTAGTATTTTATATTTTTTTCAAAAAAGACTAGGAAAAATTCCCTGCCTCAGTGCTCATTCACATACTTTAAAAAAATAGACATGTCCACTGGAAATAAGATAGATATAGCAACAATAGTTTAAACAGCCATAACTATATTAAAGACAATATTGTTTAAGGATTGTAACCTAGGAAGGATTGTACCTTTCAAAATATCACTTATTTTCATTACTTTCTATTCATATAGCTCTAGACAAATGGGAAAGTACAGTACTGTATAGTTTACTTTGAACATGTTTTATTATTTTTAGACAGTGGTCTCAATCAGTCAAGAGAATAGGCGTTGATTGCTTACCTGAACGCCTCTTCTCGTACGGTGAGCGGGTACAGCAGTCACATGGGTTGCTCATGTCCAATCCGGTGGAACTGAGCCTAGTATTAAAAAAGCTTGCCGGATCCGCCCCTTCCCCAGAATTCGCGAATCCATAGACTAGGCTCAGTTGTGAAGCTCTGTAGTGTTCAACTCTCATTGTTAGAGGAAAAAGGATTATAGAAAGGTGAAGAAGACACATACAAGGGCGGGAAGTGACTGCTGTACCCGCTCACCGTACGAGAAGAGGCGTTCAGGTAAGCAATCAACGCCTATTCTCCGTACTGAAGGAGCGGGTCCAGCAGTCACATGGGACATACCCAATAGATGGTCCCTAGGGTGGGATTAGATTGCTATCGTGTGAGATAACGGATTGGAGTACCCTTCTGCCGAAGGCAGCGTCCGCTGAAGCGTAAGAATCAATCTTGTAGTGCCTGATGAAGGAATTTGGCGAGGCCCAAGTGGCTGCTTTGCAGACCTCCTCCAACGGGGCTTGAGTCGCCCAAGCGGCCGAGGTGGCTGCGCTCCTGGTGGAATGCGCTGTGATGTTCCTTGGAACTGAGAGGGAGGCCGACTCATAGGCCTTAGATATAGTCCCTCTGATCCAACGGCCTATTACTGTTGAAGACACTTTGGCCCCCATGACTCTGGGATGATAGGCTACAAAAAGTGCTTCTGACCTCCGAAAGGGTCCTGTGCGTTGGATATAAATTCTCAGCGCTCTGGTGAGATCCAGGGTGTGCCATCTAATTGCCAAGGGATGGTCTCGTTGGAGGCAGAAGGAAGGTAGGACAATATCCTGAGATCTGTGGAACATGGAACTGACCTTGGGTAAGAAGGTGGGGTCCAGTCGCAAGACTACCTTGTCCTGATGGAATTGACAAAGGTCCTGCCTGATTGAGAGGGCAGCCAGCTCCGAAATGCGTCGGGCAGAGGTAATAGCCACCAGGAATGCTACCTTAAAGGATAGGTACCTGAGGGACGCCGATTTTAGGGGTTCGTATGGTGCCTGCGTGAGGGAATGGAGAACCCGTGGCAAATCCCAGGATGGGTACCTGTGGACCTTGGAAGGTCTGAGGTTGGCTATGCCCTTGAGGAATTCCTGAACTTCAGGGAAGGATCGGAGAGACTGTCTGCGGGGACCCCCTAGGACAGATGAAATGGCTGCCAGATGACGCCGGAGGGTGCTGGTGGAAAGTCCTTTATGGAAGCCTTGCAGAAGGAAGGAAATTATTCTGTGTATGGGGATGCACAGAGGGGAGAGACCTTCCTGTAGACACCACTGGTGAAACTTGGACCACGTGTGGTCGTAGATTCGATTGGTCGAACCCCTTCTGGCCTTTAAAATGACCTCCACTGAATCGGGGTCATGACCACGCAGTTCTAAATCTCTCCTGATAACAGCCAGGCGGTGAGGTGGAACCACTCCGGGTCTGGATGGAAAGAGGCCCCCTGCCGCAGCATATCCCCCGAAACGGGGAGTCGCCAAGGGTCCTGGACGGACAGCTGTTGGAGATCCGCGAACCAGGGCCGGCGGGGCCAGTGAGGGGCGATTAGGATTACTCGGGCCCTCTCGGTGAGGACCTTGTGAATCACGTCCGGGAGGATTGGAATTGGAGGAAATGCGTAGAGTAGGCCTGGAGGCCATGGACTCCGGAGGGCATTGATTGCTTCCGCTCCCGGGGATGGAAATCTGGAATAGAAGCGAGGGAGTTGGGCGTTCGCATTGGTCGCGAAGAGATCCAGGATTGGTAGGCCGAATCTGAGAGTGATTTGATGGAACAGGTCCTGATGGAGGTTCCACTCTCCTGGGTCTATCGTTGCTCGAGATAGCCAGTCCGCCTGGACGTTGAGGCTCCCCGAGATGTGATCGGCTAGGAGCGACCGAAGATGTTTTTCCGCCCAAAGGCCTAACTTGAGGGCCTCCCTCATGAGAGCTTTGGATCTCGTGCCCCCCTGTCTGCAGATATGGCTTTTTGTGGCAATGTTGTCGGTGAGAATGAGAACGTGCCGGTTGGGAATGCGAGGAGAGAAATGCTTCAGAGCCAGGGAAACGGCTCTTAACTCTAGCCAATTGATTGGCCTGGAAGCTTCCTCCGGGGACCACGTGCCCTGGGCTATCATCCCCTGGGCGTGGGCGCCCCATCCCGATAGACTGGCATCTGTGGTGATGACAAATTGATCCGGGCATCTGAACGGGGATCCTTTGTCCATGGCCGGAGACTTCCACCACTTGAAGGATCTGCGAACACTTGGTGGGATGACAATGCGCCGATTTGAGTTGCTGTGCCCCGATCTCTGAAAGGGTAATAGGAGCCACTGGAGTTCCCTAGCATGAAGGCGAGCCCAGGGAATGATGCCTATGCATGACACCATCTTCCCCAAAAGGGAAGACAGAGTGACTATGGATACTGAAGAATTAGATAAAATGTTAGAAAATAACTCCCCTATACTGAGTTTTCTCTCGGGAGAGAGAAAAACCTGGGAAGATTCTGAATTGATAATGGAACCCAGGTGAGAAATGGATGTGGAAGGTTGGAGGTGACTTTTTTCAAAGTTGATGGAAAAACCATGGTCCTGAAGGACTGACATGGTGACAGAAAGGTCTGTTTTCACTTTCTCTAGGGAGTTCCCATGAATCAAAATATCATCAAGATAACATAAAATGTGAATGGGAGACGCCCGGATATAGGCCGCTAGGGACCCCAAGAGCTTTGTAAAGACCCGAGGGGCCGAGGAAAGGCCAAATGGCATCGCCCTATACTGGAAATGCCTGCCTTGAAAGGAAAAACGTAAAAACTTCCTGTGGCATTTGGCTATAGGAATGTGAAGGTAGGCCTCAGTGAGGTCTAAGGAGACCATGAAATCTCCGGAGTGAATGGCGGCCAAAATAGAAGATAAGGAGTGCATTTTAAACTTCCTATATTTGATGAATAGGTTTAGTTTCTTTAAATCCAAAATAGCTCTCCAACCTCCAGAGGATTTTGGAACCATAAATAAAATGGAGTAAAAACCTAGGCCCTTCTGACCGGAAGGAACCGGTTGAATGGCTCTGATGGACAATAGATGAGAAATGGCCTCTTCCATACGGTTACAATCTGAGGAGGACCTGGGAGAAGGGCAGGAAATAAAACGTTTGGGGGGAGGAGAAATAAATTCTAACAGAAGGCCAGTTTGAACAGTGTCAATGACCCAGGGGTCCTTGGAGGTGAGACGCCAATTTGAGGCGAAATGGGCTAGGCGACCCCCTATGGGAATAGAGGGAAAATTACCATCTAGGTTTTTTTGAGGCCCTGTTAGAAGAAGCTCCCCTTTGGAAGCGAAAACCTCTACCCCTGGAGTTCCTACTTTGGGAACGAAAGCGGGGGGAATACTGACCTGGAGATCTCTGATAGGAAGCCGCTTGATCTTGCTGGCGCCCCGGGCGACGAAAGGACTGCGTTTTGGTAGCCTTTTTTGTGGTTGGACCCAAAACTTTCTTCTTATCCGTGGTTTCCGTGAGGAGTGGATCCAGAAGATCACCGAAAAGAAGGTCGCGCTTTAAGGGTCCCTGGGATAACTGCCACTTCTGGCGTACTCCCGCTTGCCAAGGGCGAATCCAGAGGAGTCTCCTTGCCGTTGTAGAAGCTGCAATAGACTTAGCAGAAAATCTGGTAGATTGCAAGGTGGCATCAGCCACGTACTGGGCAGCTGCAAAGACCTTGTTGAAGTCTTGTTGACCTCTCAAGTCATCGGGAGGAATATGCTGTTGAAGTTGGCGAAGCCACAGCAGCATGGCTCTGGAGAAAAAGGAGGCTGCTGCAGAACTTTTAATGGCCCAGGAATCTGCCGTGAATCCTCTTTTGAGCATTTGTTCAATGCGCTTGTCCTCTGGGCGGAGGACTTCCTCCGCCTCTCCCGGCACAGCCGCTGCCGAATGAAGGATCTTGACAGGTTCATCCGGTTTGGGAAAGGATAGAAGCTCTTCATAGGAAGAGGAAAGTTTGTACAACTTCCTGTCTTTAGTTGAGGGATTAAGACTAGAGGCTGGGAAATCCCACTGTTTGAGCAAGGCATCTTTAAATAATTTAGGCATAGGAATTACCTCGTTATCCTCCTGTTCCTCAGTGAAATAAGGTAAATTCTCCTCCGGGGGATCAGTGGAAGTGGAGGCTTGTTTCTCCTGGGCCGCTAATCCCGTAGAAATCCTAGCTTTGAGGAGGAGAGATTTGAATAATTGAGAAGGGAAAATGGTAATTGGAGAAGGAACCTTTATTTGGGATTCCTCATCATCTGATAGCCCTTGGAAAGGGTCCTCATCATCCTCCATATCCTCATATTCGTCCTGAGAGGAATCTGAATCATCCTGAATAGGAGCCCTAACCGCTGGGGAAGAACCCAAGGGGCGGGAGGGACGAGGAGGAGGAGGAGGTAAGGGAGGCTCATTGATGGAAGAGAGTTTGGCATCAATGGCCTTAGACAACACAGCAAAAATAGATTGGAACTCAGGAGGTAGATTAGAAATATCAGCAGGAATGGCAGAAGAATCCCTAAAGGCCTGGGAGGATCCTGGCTGGGAGGGATCTTCAATAATATCTGGTTCCTCTGGCCCTATGCCCCATAGGTTAGGTTGGGGTCTGTCTAGGTTAGGCTCATCCAGAGATAACACAGGGACCCCAGAAGGAGGTAGACTAGAAGCCTCTGGGGGGTCTTGACTACTGAGTACTTGGGCCTGCACTTTTAAACGTTTTGCTGATTTATCATGGATTCTTTGTAGGGCTAGGTCCCTTCTCTTCTCGGCCCTGGTGACCTTAGTCGAGGGGCGGGCCCCAGGAGAAGAGGAGGAAGAGGCCTGGGGGATACTAGTAATCTCATCGCCTGTAGGCCTGGCCTCTCTGGGACCTTTAGTTGTGCCTCTCTTGGGAAAGGAAGCCATAGTCTGAAAATTAACAGAAGACAAGGCTGAGCCAATAACTGAATAGAAAAGGAGAAGAATTTTAAGGACTTCCCAAGAGGAATGGATCCTGCTTCGAGGCCTCGAAGCTGCTGAGACGTGAGGACAATCTGGGCAAACCCAGAGTTCGTGCCCCCAAATCCAGCGGGGCCAGCCTCCCTAAACTTTTCAATTAAGTAAACCAAGGCACTCTGGTTGGAGGCTTAGCCGGTGGAGAATTTAGCCTGGGACCCCCAAGGCCCGCTCCGGGATCCACGCGGTGGACTGAGGCCTACGCGGCTGGCAGGAGGCCAACACGAGAGGCCTAGATTTAAAAAGGGCGCGAAGGCCTTCGCGCCGAAAAATCGCTCCGAATATGCCTTAAAGGGGAAGCGATCGACTAAGTCCAGGAGACTAGAAAGCCGTCTCACTCCGCAGGAGGTATATTTTAAGCCCTTTAATATATATGCAATAGAGAATCAATAAGGCAATCAATTAATACTTGCACTAGAACCTCCAGGCCAAAGGATTAAAAGAATCCACAAGCGGCCGCGGGGATCGTACACGGCAAAACCGCCGGGGGAAAACGAAACCGCAACTTCTCCAAGGGAAAAAAGCCGAGCCGCAAACGGCTGGCGCTATTAGTGCAAGTAAAACCAATAAGGATAAACAGTCTTACTATTTTTGAAGGAAAAGATCGAAGGGAAGGTGTTAGAATGTTGAACGAATGTTGAACGAGCTATCACAATACAACCGCAGGATATGCGAACTGAGCGAATTCTGGGAAGGGGCGGATCCGGCAAGCTTTTTTAATACTAGGCTCAGTTCCACCGGATTGGACATGAGCAACCCATGTGACTGCTGGACCCGCTCCTTCAGTACGGAGAAGTAGTTGAATGTTATATTCACTGCTTACCGTATTTTTGGGTGTGTAAGACGCACATTTTAACTTCAGAAAGGTGCTTTAAAAATTGGGTGCATCTAATAATAATAATAATAATTATTATTATTATTATTATTATTATTATTATTATTATTATTTATTGGATTTGTATGCCGCCCCTCTCCGCAGACTCGGGGCGTCTAACAACAATAATAAAAACAGCATGTAACAATCCAATAATAAAACACTAAAAGACCCTTATAAAACCAAACATACACACAAACATACCAAGCATAACTTGTAATGGCCTAGGGGGAAGGAATATCTCAACTCCCCCATGCCTGGCGGTATAAGTGAGTCTTGAGTAGTTTACAAAAGACAGGGAGGGTGGGGGCAATTCTAATCTCCGGGGGGAGTTGGTTCCAGAGGGCCGGGGCTGCCACAGAGAAGGCTCTTCCCCTGGGGCCCGCCAAACGACATTGTTTAGTCGACGGGACCAGGAGAAGGCCAACTCTGTGGGACCTTATCAGTCGCTGGGATTCGTGCGGTAGCAGGCGGTTCCGGAGGTAATCTGGTCCACTGCCATGTAGGGCTTTAAAGGTCATGACCAACACTTTGAATTGTGACTGGAAACTGATACTTATACACCGAATCTTGCCGAGGCTGCTTGGCAGCGCCCGGCGGGAATCCGGCAGCTTGGCCCCGGGGATGAGCGGGAGCCTGCCTTTCCATGGCGGTAGTGGCGGCACTCTGGAGCCTGAACGAGCCCATCCCCCAGGACCTGCCCCTCCTGCCATGGAAAGGCAGCAAAGGGAAAAATAAACCTGTCTCCCTCATCTGTCTTTCCATGGTGGCAGGGGCGCTCCGGAGCCTGAATGAGCCGATATCTCAGGACCTGCCACTCCCGCCATGGAAGGGCAGCTGCAGAGGAAAGTCTGACAAGTCCTGGAGGACGGGCTTGTTCAGGCTCCCAGGTGTCGCCATCGCCGCTCCTGTCATGGAAAGGCAGCAAAGGGGAAAATAAGCCTGTCCCCCTCAGATGCCTTTCCATGGTGGCAGCAGCGGCGGCACTCAGGAGTCTGAACAAGCCCGTATCCCAGGAGCTGCCAGAGAAGAAAACAAGGGAACTTCACACTGCCATAGAAAAAAGTGCAAAGCCCACACCGTTCCAAGCACTTCCAGTCCGAAGCCAGCCAGTTTTCTCACCCGAGTGGCCCAACCGAAAAAGTGAACTTTAAAATTTGTGGACTTCAACTCCCAGAGTTCCTCAGCCAGCAAAGGTGGGTGAGGAACTCTGGGAGTTGTAGTCTACAACTCTTAAAGGTTGCCAAGGTTGGAGATCCCTGCTATAGAAACACTCCTTTTAAGGAGTATTTCAGGTTTATCATCATCACCATATATTTCCATGCACGTCATTTGTGAAAATTGGAGTAGTCAAGAGAGGGGTCTTTGAAAACCTCATGGTTTAATAGTAATATTAAGGCAACCTCAGCAGGGAACTATAATTGTAAATGATTCTATCACTAGCCATTTCTGTGACTAAAGGAAAAACTAACAAAATGAATTGTCCTTGTTTGTTTTGTTTATTTGTTTGAGTTAGGAGCTAGGAGTGCAAGAGTCTTCAAATCTGGCAGGTTTAAGGCTTGTGGACTTCAATTCCCATTTCTAAGCTAGCATGACTGGTGGAGGACTCCTGGGAGTTGAAATCCACAAGTCTTGAAGCTGTCAAGATTGAAGTTTGTAAAAAGTGTACATGGTTTTTAAAAGTATACATGGTTTTAAAAAGTATTCTGCTACACTGGTGTTTTATTAAACAATATATGCTACACCATTTGGTTCAGAATACTTTTTTCCTTGGTTTCCCCCTCTAAAATCTAGTTGTGTCCTATACACTGGTGCGTCTCATACACCGAAAAATATGGTATTTGTTTTCTTCAAGACACACAAACTTACATATCGAAATATCCCTCCAAATATAAATAAACCAGGTGGGTATATCTGTAACTGAAACAAACAAACTTAGAAAACGCATTCATGCATCTGAAAACACATTTAAGCACCACTAGTTGTTTCAGGAGAAAAGTTTACCATTTAGTACTCTACTTCCTTAATTAACATGATATGCCCCAATGTCTTGCTGAAATGAGTTTCTAGAGAATAATAAGTTAAAAAAATAGCAGCTGTGGTTAATTGTATTGAAGATAAAAATAAAAACCAAGATACAGGTATTGTAAAAAGAATATTTAAAAAAACAGAACATTTGGATAAAAATCATTTGTATTTGGATAGATTACCTTTAGGTTTATATTTGCCACTGTAACAAGTTTTCATAAAACGCAACTTTCCTCTGCTACAACCACCACCCCAAAAAAAAACCCACCAAAAAATTCCTTCAGGAAATGAAGGAAAATTCATGCTAATTTACAAATCCCTTGCACACCCTCTACAGTGCTTTATAATCTTATAAATATATTATCTATAGCCCCCAGATATCCAAAAGTTGAATATGATCTAAACAATCACCATCTTATTTGATTATTTGTAGAATCCGGGTATACCATATTTTCCGGAATATAAGACACACCTTTTTACCCCCAAAAGAAAGTGAAAACTTGGGTGCATCTTATACACTGAATATAGCCCCACCCAGCCACCCCACCCTTTGGCCTCTGCCTCCCAGCAATTTACCTCTTTGTAGCAAACAGGCCAGAGCCTGATTACCAACAGATTATCGGCTTCCTGACTAGCAGCTGATTGAAGCGGCAGGCAGTCCCATGTGCTAAAATGGAAGTGAAACTAAAGCTGCAAGGAGGCAAATTGCTGGGAGGCAGAGGCAGAATTTTATTTTCTTGTGCTAATCTGTTGCTGAAGCTGGATGCAAGAAGGTAAGTCAATAACTATAAATGTCTATAGAATGTTCAAATTATTAGACTTATTTTTAAAGACTGCTTTATTATTGTTCTAGACAACTTAACAATTTAACAACAAAATGAAGAAGCTTTTTAAAATAAATGCTTGATCAGAAGAGGCCCAGTGCTATTGTATCTTTTTTCAAACAGCAGAGAATAATGTATATTTCCAGAAAGCCACATCAATTTTAACACGATCTGTAGAAGTATAATCTGAAATGTAGCAGTGTCCTGTTTAATATTAAAATAAGGCAGCTGAGTTAAAGCCTGACTTAGTCATGTTTGCAGTAGATCTATTTAAATAATTGGGAGGAATTAGCGTGATAACATTTAAGAAAACTTTCTGGCATCATCTGACATTACTGCCGTAATGTCCATTTCTCCAATTCTTTGCTATTTCTATGGGTCAGGCACACATGCACAGAAATACACAACAGACTGTATATAATCTGTGCTGTTTGCTGGGAGGAAGAGGCAGATTTGCTTTTTCCTTGTTTTTCTCCCAAAAGACTAAGGTATGTTTTATACTCCAGTGTGTCTTATACTCTAAAAAATACGGTAATTGTTGCTAACCTTATTAAACTCTATATAAATTTTGATTCTATAGACAGGGTGGATAGAGGATTTTTCTGACGTGAGAGGCAATCAGGCGGCTTTCTGGACTGAGAAAAAATTGCAAGTGCAATGATATTCTAAGATACAGACCCTTGTGTAGACACAGGAAATTATTAATCATAAAATGTTGCAAGCTGGAGTCACCTATGTTTGCTCAAACTATCAACTCTTGAAAATAATCATAATAAAGGATCTGGAGTTCAAGACTGTCATTTTATTGATATAAACAAACTGCAGATACAACATAGCTACTCTGTTCTACTTAAGAACAGAAAGCACTTTTCTACATAATTAAGTTCATAATGCAAACACAACAAGCTCGTGACTTCATGCTCTACCCTAAATAATCATTTACTGGCAGAACAGCTCATGAGAGAAAAAATGCCAATAGTTTAGACATCAAGTATGTCTAACACTTAAAATAAGTGAAAATAATACTAAAACTTTCGCAACAGTGGGAAAAATTGTTACAGGGCTGTTCTTTACAAGGTACTGCAAAAACTAACAGTTACATTATATTTTTAGGGTGATAGTGTTAAATCCACAACCTGAGAAACATCTTCATTTCTTTAGCAGAGTTTCATGAATTTGCAATCATTGCAATGTTTGACTCAAATTGGGAAGAACCATCTTACCTCTGAAAGATCCTATTCACTCACTGGCTGGTTTTCCAGTGCCTTTTTAAAGTACAGTATAGCTTAATGGAAAAGCCGCAATGTCTGTATTTAGATAGATCATGAAGCTTTAAACTATGGTTTAGAAATCCCAATGGCTTAGTTCACTCTAAAACTATAAATACCATATTACGACTCAATATGATAAGTGAACAGAAGCTATAATGTAAGAGTATAGAAAACTATTTAAACTGCATAAACATCCGTATCTATTTGGTAATGATCTCCCTTCAAGTGATTATATTGTTCTCTTTATTTGAGAAAACAGCTTTGTGTTACAGTAATACTGTAGTGGTACTCAAACATTTTGAGGCAGGTAACATTCTTCTTTGAATGGGTCCAAAGACGGGCTACAAAAATGGTGGAAGGTCTTAAGCATAAAACGTATCAGGAAAGACTTAATGAACTCAATCTGTATAGTCTGGAGGACAGAAGGGAAAAGGGGGACATGATCAAAAAATTTAAATATGTTAAAGGGTTAAATAAGGTTCAGGAAAGAAGTGTTTTCAATAGGAAAGTGAACATAAGAACAAGGGGGCATCATCTGAGGTTAGTTGGGGGAAAGATTAGAAGTAATGTGAGAAAATATTATTTTACTGAAAGAGTAGTAGATGCTTGGAACAAATTTCCAGCAGACGTGGTCGGTAAATCCACAGTAACTGAATTTAAACATGCCTGGGATAAACATATATCCATCCTAAGATAAAATACAAGAAATAGTATAAGGGCAGACTAGATGAACCGTGAGGTCTTTTTCTGCCGTCAATCTTCTATGTTTCTATGTTTCAAGAGTTGCTATTTATAATTATTGATACTTATGTTCTGTTAAAATAGTTGTACAGTATTAATCTATCTGTCTTGGATGCTAAGAAAAATGTGCAGTCTCATTAATTGAAGAGGCTATTTCCTTACCTTAGATAAGATGTGTTAGGGAAACAGTTCTTGCACTGTGGCTGTCCCACTTTGGAACCCCTGGCATTGCGATTCAACCTAGTAAGTTCTTTTTTCTCTGAGAATATAGTGTATGATCAGAGCAAACATCACCAGCGTTATATTTAGCTCTTTCTTGTTCTTAATACTTCTCAAAGTGATTTGTGTTACTTGAACAACACTGCAGCCAATCCATCAGAGATTTCCCACCTCAACTCCATAGCGATTGGCTATTGCTACTAATCAATTTTTTCATTCAAATTTATGCCAAGGTGGAACTATTACTTCATGGCACATATTGTACTAGATAGCAATTGATTCCTGTAAACTACTTGCTCCAATTCAAATAAAACACTTCCTTTTTTTCTTCCTTCCTGACAGAAACAAAGCCATATAAAAAAAATGATAATAGAAATAAAACTGAGGCTAGGAAGGAATCTCTGAAGAACATCTCAAATGCAATGGTTGCAAAAAAACCCAAGGTATCTGGCAAATAGAGATTATCAGCACACATTACTATTATTAAGCTTTTTGACAGCCTCTCTTAATTTTTTTTTTACCAGGGAAGAACCTTGCATTAAAAATACGGTATGTAGCAGTGATAGCGAACTTTTTTATCCTCGCGTGCCAAAAGCATGTGTGCGCACAGGACAGCGCATGTATGTGTGCCCATACCCATAATACAATGTGTGCCCTGCCCCATGCACATGTGCGCATGACACCACCTGCATCCCATTTTGGGCCTAGCAAGCCTCCCTGAAGCCTCCTGGGACAAAAAAAGGGGCGCGAGGGAACCTGCACTCCCCTACGCTGTTACAGACATTATGACAGCCTTGTATGCAGCTTTATTCCTCTCTAGCATTCATCCCACTGTTCCATGATGCATTTCCTGCCTCTCTAGGGTTTACCTTTATCTGCTCCTGTGAGGCACTTCCTGTTCTAGCTATATTCTTGATGTCTTGTATAGGGTTTTAACTGCATTTTGATTAAACAACAGTGTTGCGGAAACCCGAAAATCACCTAACTGGTGGGAGGCACACGCTAGCATCCGTGGTGGAGTTCAACAGCTCTCATGCTGGCAGAATCCTCCGCATACCACTTGTGGCATGTGTGCCATAGGTTCACCATCAAGGTACACCATCAAACCTCTGGCATGCGTGCCACAGGTGACACGTGGAGCCATATCTGAGGGCACATGAGGGCCATGTCAGCTCCAGTGCGCTTATTTTCGGCCTTTTTTTTTGTTGCTCTCCCCAGGCTTCAGGAATGCCATACAATGAAAAGTAACAATACTGTATTTACAAATAACAATAGCATTTAAAAATGTTTAAACAATGGTTGGCGTTGACTATTCTAATTAGAGAATACATAACAAACAAGGGGGCACAATCTGAGGTTAGTTGGGGGAAAGATCAGAAGCAATGTGAGAAAATATTATTTTACTGAAAGACTAGTTGATGCTTGGAATAAACCTCCAGCAGATGTGGTTGGTAAATCCACAGTAACTGAATTTCAACATATATCCATCCTAAGATAAAAGACAGGAAATAGTATAAGAGCAGACTAGATGGACCGTGAGGTCTTTTTCTGCCATCAATCTTCTATGTTTCTATGTTTAAAGAAGAATTACTATTAGTTAACAATAGTGGCTAAAGCTGCAGGGATTTGCCTTCTCTTTCTGCTCAAGATCCCCATGTACAATTGATGGCCACTGTGTGACACAGAACACTGGACTTGATGGGCTTTGGCCTGATTCAGCATGGCTCTTCATATGTTCTCTTATGTTTTTAGGGATTGCCATTGCTAAACAATGCCGTCACATTTTATGACCTCATTGCTTAGTCATGGAAATTCCAGTCCGAATTGCTATTGTAAGTCAAGGTCTACCTGTATTGTCATATATGCAAAGAATATAGAAAAAAAGCATGCAATGAATTGTAAATATGAATGTGTTCTAAGTTCATTGGTAATATATAAGCGTGTTGTGGTTAGCTCTGGCCCAGCTCCTGCCCCAAGGACTGTGGATGTGGGGGAGACATCCACATGCTGCAGGCCTGTTTTGCCCCCGGTGGAATCTGCTGATGAAGGGTCCTCTGACCAAGAAGACATGATTGACAGGGAGGAGGAGAGTGTGGCAGACAGCTCAGAAGGAGATCAATTATCTAGATCCTCCTTGGATTCAGAAGAAGAGTTAATGATACAGCCACGCATGCGGAGAGTGATGCATAGGCAACAACAACTGAGAGATTATTATCAAAGAAAATGAGGCCACCTGTGGTTGGGTGGGGCTGTGGTAATTAGTGAGGCTGCTATAAATAGCAGCCTGTGGGTTTGGCCATTGTGGAGGATTATCTGATCCTTGTGTTTCGTGACTGCTTTACTGACTTTGACTTTTTGTATGCTGATTTTTCCCCGCTTTGAAACTAAACCAGAGCAAAGTGTGTTTCACTTTGTGAAAGAAGAAGGACTGTGAATTGCCTCACAGCTGCAAGCTAAGTATCACAGAACTGATAAGGGACTTATACAAATTACAATTTTGTTTGGAGATGAGTGCTCTTTGCTATACCAAAAGAGGGCTTGGTTTAAGTGAATTTTCATTATAAAGAACATTGTTTTGAATGTTCAAATGTGTGTGTGTCTGAAATTTGTACCTGTGCATTTTTGGGAGGAGTCTACCAGAGAGCCCGACAGAACATAAACATATAGCAGTAAATCAGAAGTTTGACTAGCTTATCCATCTGTTTCAGTATTGGGGTCTAAAACCCTTTTCTACCAGTTCACACACACACGTTTCTGTGCATATGCAGAAGCATATCTGGGTGGGTAGGCAGAACCTCCCGCCACTGGAGCCAACGATTACCGAGCTGAACCAGGAACAACCCACTGCTGATCTGTTTTACATGAATAAATGTATAAACAGTAATCTTTCTAATCTTGTTGAAAGGACCTGTTGGGCATGTATAACACATGTTCAGAGATGTAGCAAACAGTCTCAGTGGCCACCATAATTCTTCAAAAAGAATTATGGCTTCCTCAAATGGTTTGCCCTCTCTTAATAAACAGATGAATCATTTTCACAATCCAGTTATGTTACACCTAATGTTTTGCAATAAAGATAAAATGAAAATGTCCAACCTTGTCTTTATGCATAACTGCTTTCCATTAAACAAAGTTAATAACTTGATATAATATACAGAATGATATATCTTTGCACCAAAGTTTTTCATTACATCCATTAATAGATAAATATAACATTTTTCCTAATTTTAGTTATTATTTTGTAATAATATATATCAAAATTATAAGCTTAACTAAATCAATTTAGCAATAGATATCCTGGAAAATATTTTAACAATATTCCAGTCCAATCTGTCACATGCTAAGTATTGATGGAACCAAAAACCTTCATAAATGTGCAAATAACTTGACTATTTAATTCCAAATGATACCAGAGAGAGGATCATTTCCTTAGGACTGGTCAAATATGCAAATTAGAGCAGATGTCTTTTCCTTTCTCGGATGTTTTGATACTTAAATTAGGTTTGTGCAAATGGATCAGTTTTTTAAAAATATGATCCAACTGATATGTGCTAATGTACAATGTACATGCAAATTGTATGTAATGTAATGTACATGCAAATTGATATATCAGATTGTATGTAATGTACATGCAAATGGATATATCAGATTGTATGTAATGTACATGCAAATTGATATATCAGATTGCTAATTTTAGTCACATTTGAAAAGATAATTGCATAGCCTTGCTTTATGCTTTGAATGTTTCTTCTTTCCTTATGTTAAAATATTTAAGGGAGTGATTATTATGCTTTATCAAATGAAATAAATACACAAGTAATGTAAGTTAATGAAATAAATTCCACCCTCTTTACTCCTTGTCCTTACTATTACCTGATATTATTTCCATATTGTTTCTATATTTTAGTATTATTTTTTCCTTCTTCTTTTTCTTTTGTACATAAAATCAAAGGTGAGATTCACATATTTTGCCTTGCTCCCATTTCACAGTCAGCAGGGAATCAGCTTTAACACACAAAATTCTAAGGACCACTAATTATGAATTTCCTCAACTAGTCCTGCTACAATAATCAACTACATGAAAAGCACTCTCCAGTTAATGTGCACAAAGTTCTGTATTTTTTACTTTATTTATTCCTATGAAATTGATATTGATTGAATTTTCAGGGCTTTGTACTGTCGGGTCACTAGCCTCTTTAAAACTTAAAAAAATAATAATTTGGATGCTGGAATTCTGTTTTCCCTCATGGCCAAGAGTATTGAGAAGCAAACCCCCTCTATCCCCCCCCAAAATATGCTTTATCAAATGAAATGTAAGTAATGTAAGTTAATGAAATAAATTCCACCCTCTTTACTCCTTGTCCTTACTATTACTTGATATTATTTAATTATTTAATTATTAATTATTTTATTATTATTAAATATTATTTTATTATTATTAAATAATAATAATAATAATAATAATTATTATTATTATTATTATTATTATTATTATTATTATTATTAATTAGATTTGTATGCCGCCCCTCTCCGTAGACTCGAGGCGGCATAATATAGTTAAATGCAAGAAGGTTCTTCTAGAACAGCGGTTCTCAACCTGGGGGTCGAACCCTTTTTACAGGAGTCGCCTAAGACCATCGGAAAACATATTTCCGATGGTCTTAGGAACCGAGACATCACTCCTTCATCTGTCTCTAGGCAGGTCCACCCACATGCAAATAGACTATTGCAAAGAAAAAAAAAATCTGTACCATGGAACTTCTGAGCATGTGCAGAAGCTGAGTTTCCAGCATTGTACATGCGTCACCTCCTTGTTTTCAGCTTTTTTCTTTCATTAATTTTTTAAAAAATTTGACACTGCTCATGTGTTTACATGCAAAGTGCATGCGCGCCCATGAGTCGCAGCCACACAGTGCAGGAGGAAGCAAACTGGCAACAAGGCAAGTTAGAACCCACACTCAATTTTGAGTAGTTCGGATAACTGGAAAATACCGCTGGCTGGCCCCAGATTGGGGTGGGAATGAAGATTTTGCAGTATCCTTCCCCTGCCTCACCCACCAAGCCATACCCACAGAATCGGTAGTAAAAAAAATGTGGATTTCACCAATGATCAACATGTGCACATCAGCCACTGCACTGTCCTACACTGCCTTCACATAATATCTGGAGTAAGGATAAAATATTGTTTGCAGGGTGGATCATGTAAAACTAAACTGGCTCAGCTGCAGATACATAGTAAAATTTGTGTGGCATGCAAACATATCTTCTAGAAATGCATAATGGGGCATCTTTATGCTGAAGTACCTTTAAATCAATGTTATAGGAGACTAGATGGATTTACCCCAACCTCTCATATTTACACCACAACCCACCTGAAATCCTTCCTATATGACATTTATATAAAAAGAGGGTTTATTTATACATATTTCAAATTCCAGTTATGATCTGTTTACAAAGAATAAAATATAATAATAATAATAATAATAATAATAATAGTAATCCTAGACTTTCTTCCTTCTTTCATTCTCTATCATATTCTCTGAATATTTTTATACTCAAATCTTGCACTATAACATTGATTTAAAGGTACACCCACACATTTAAAAGGCCCAACCAAATGTGCACACTTGCTTCTAACCAAATGCACCCACACACTTCCCTTCTATCAGCTATAATCTGGTGAAAGTGTTTGGATGAGGCAGACATGCTCACAACATGTATTAAATAGAAATTGACTCTTAATTTACTCATAGTCTGATTTGCCCATTTTAATCTTTAACTATCATAAATATTGCAATCTTTTAACTCAATCAGTAAAAATTACAGCAATGCTAATTAGCACTATTTACAGAACCACTACTGCTGCTATTACTGGAATGATTTACTTTGAGCTAAACCCTCAAAGCAGAAAATTCCACTTGGATAGACATGTTGATAGGCAGTTTGTTTCATAGTTACTTCAGTTTAGCCTTGGGCATGGCTGCTCTAAAACTGCTCAATTTTTTAGAAATATTCAGCTCTTAAAATAGTTAAGAGCAACCCAATAAGTAGAAAGATTTTATAGCCAACCCTTTGATCCTTTGGGGCACAATCCTTAGAATTTTGACAATGACACTGAGGTTGGATCAAAGACCAGACCTTCCCTCATGGGATGTTATTAATGTACTCTCACACTGTATCACAATGGGACATCTCAGGAACACTATTGACGAAGCAGTTAAAGAAGTAATTATAAAAGCTCTGTGATTTAACTGAAGCCCCAGCTTAAACTGGTCTTAGAGGAGTGAGACTTGCAATTGAAGACTGTACAATCTATTTTTAATTTTTTTTCTCTCCTACAAAAGCAAATATTATTATTATTTATTAGACGTATGCCGCCCTTCTACGAGGATTCGGGGCTCACAAAATACAATACAATAATAATATGCGTACAAATTTAATAGTTAAAATTCTAAACTAAAATCCCCTTATATTTAAAAAACAGTCAATTAACTCAATCACATCCACACATAACATTTCATGGTCAGAAAGAGTGGGGGGGCATGCTCTAACTGCCCGAAGCCTGGTGACATAGATAGGTCTCAAGGCTTTTGCGGAAGGCGAGGAGGGTGGGTGCAGTGCGAATCTCTGGGGGGGAGCTGGTTCCAGAGGGCCGGGGCCACCACAGAGAAGGCTCTTCCCCTAGGTCCCACCAGACGACATTGTCTAGTCGATGCAACCTGGAGAAGGCCAACTCTGTGGGAACTAATCGGCCACGGGGATTTGTGTTGCAGAAGGTGGTTCCGTAAGTAATCTGGTCCGAGGCCATGTAGGGCTTTATAGGTCATCGCCAACACTTTGAATTGTGTCCAGAAACCAATTGGCAGCCAAATATATGCACTGCTATATAATAAGTCTCTAATTTTATAGAGTAATTGTCCCAGCAATCCATGGTTTTTATTCATCATTGCAAAACCTAAACCTAGATCAAAATGGTTGGATTTGTGTAACATGTAAATCAAACAAAACTCATAGTTTAATTTGATTGGTGAATAGAGCTTGTTGGTTCCCACGAAATGAGAGATAACTATTTTTTCTTCCATTCAGTCACATCCAATTCTTGAAGACAGGTCTGCACAAGTCTCTGCGGTTTTCTTGGCAAGGTCCTTCAAAGGTGGCTTTCCCATTGCCTCCTTCCTAAGGCTTGGAGAAATGACTGGTCCAAGGTTGCCCAGTTGGCTTTGTGCTTAACATGGTCTCCTTCTTTCTAACTTGATGCCTAAAGTACTGCACCAAACAACAAAAATCTCACTTTTTAATTTGAATCATGAATGTTTCCTTTTGGTTCTCATAAAATGTGACAGCATGATGAGGATAGTAAAAGATAAATGTAAGTCTTCTTCTTAAAGAATTCTCATTTCGTTAAACTCTTTCTAACTTTCATTGCTATTTAGAATAAGAAGCAGGATATTAAAAATATAATTACTAATGTACTAGTCTTATAATGGCTACTCTGTGATTAAAGGTATTACTAAATCCATAAGCATTTTTTTGCTGTTGGTAATAGTTACAAAATAATATATTAGTTAATCATTATGAGAAATCCTAAAACCATTTGTTCTGAGGCATATGGTTTGTTCAACATCATATAACAGTTCCAAATCTGAAGTCAACAAAAAGAAATAGTTCGGAGAATCAGTTTACGCTTTTGTTCCTAAAATTAAGCCTACATATAAAAGTTACCTTATTTGAATATAAATATTCAAATATAGTGATACCTTGTCTTACTAGCTTAATTGGTTCCGGGACGAGGTTCTTAAGGTGAAATGTTTGTAAGACAAAACAATGTTTCCCATAGGAATCAATGGAAAAGCGATTAATGCATGCAAGCCCAAAATTCACCCATTTTGCCAGCCGAAGCGCCCATTTTTGTGCTGCTGGGATTCCCCTGAGGCTCCCCTCCATGCTAAACCCCACCTCCGGACTTCCGTGTTCTGATTCAGCATGGCTCTTCTTATGTTCTTATTGCACATTATGTTCTTATTGCACATTATTAACAAAAAATGGAATTGGAATACTACCTCTGATTTCCATTCCTGTTCTTAAATTTTTTTTAAGGGGGGGGGGGGAGGATGATCCAAAAAGTTTCGGTGTCAGTGATAGAGTAAGAAAGTTGGAGAGTAAGGAGGCAAATTCTGGAATATTGAAGAATTCCAACAAGGCAAATCACATTCTTGTAAAATGATAACAGAGTTTTGTCAAAGGAAGGTACAACTAATTACAACATTTTCATAATCCATGATTTACATTGGTAGCATCATAATTGGATATGGAGAATACCAACCAAGAGCAACAAGTTAATCAATTTTATCAAATAAAAGTATATTCCAAAATAGCTAGACAATCCTTATTTGTGAGAAATATTATTCTTTGGTCAACTATTATATATGTATAATTTGAAAGAAGTAAAGGGAAATACAAGTGTTATATTTTTTAAACTATTTGTTTATTGTGCAATGACTATATCATTTAAGAGCTGTTGGTAGGGATCCATGGACAAATTGTGCTAAATAGTAGACATTAGTATTAATATGTTAAATTGAAATCACCCTGTTGATAATCAAAGAGAACAGTACCATGCACATGACCATTTTGTCAACTGCTAATAAAATGAGCTGAATATGTCAGAGATCAATTATCAAAGGTCATCAGATGCTGAATTTCTTACATATTATGTGTCACATGTTTATTAAATGAAAGAAGAACTGTCACAAGGAAGAACAGAGCTATTTCATGCTAATAAAATCATATGCCTACACTGACTTTGCATTCTTGAGTCAGAAGATAAAACCATAAAGCAGGGAAGGCTGGCATGACCAATACCCAATATAATTAAGGATATGGAAAATAAATCCTTTGTGAAGCCTGAAGTGTAACATAAATGATTGCCAAGAGTAGACTGCAGTAACCAGAGCTGAAGAAGCATCTTGGATGAGAAGAGAAACATCTTCAAAGAAAAACCAGAAAGTCCAGTTGCCTCTTGAAACAGCACATTTGGGACTGCAGTAACATGTTTTACATATACTACACATACTGTAATCACTGCCTGTTTGTTAAAGGCCTGGAGGGCATATAGAGATTTTTTCCATATGATAAGCTTAGTTAGTGATCTTGTCAAGCTATTTCCCCCCCATCTCTATAACATAGATTAATGCGAACAAAGCAACTGCCATAAAGTTGAGACAATTTCCTGCCACTTGTGATTATGCTACATATTCTGCCTCTTTTTTAGAGGAAGAACTGCTATAATTTTCACCTGAAAATGGCTCTGACCTTTTTTTCTCCAAGCAGAAAAAAATACTTAGCCTTTTGAATTTATACTTGTTACCCAGTTGTTTCATTGGTCAAAATACAAAACAACTGTTAACCTTATTAAGTCAAAATTATTGAATCATGCCCTGAAGCACATTTTCAATCCAACAGAGCCAGGTGACCACATTATGCTGGCACTGAAATATAGTGACCACAAAACAAAATAGTATGACTCCCAGGTTATAAGCGACTGACTCTTTTAGAAAGAGGTATGAGGAATGCCTGGAAACAAAAAGATATTAGACTAAAATATACAAATGGCTACAGGAAATAACCCAAATACCAATAGAATTTACACCAGAGTTCTTCCTCCCAGCAATCTTTTTAAAAAACCACAACAAAAGTATTAAATACCTAGTATTACATATTACCACTGCAGCTAGAATAATATTTGCACAATTCTGGAAAAATCCAAAAATCCCGTCATAAAGTACAGTATAATAATTTTTTTAAAATTATGAATGTGCCGAAATGGATAGACTCACAATAGAGTTAAAGGACCAAAGATTCGGATTATTATGAGATCTGGGGGAAATGGTATAAATGGATTGAGCCTGGGAAAAAGAAAAGTAATAGTTAATATAGGAGTATAATGTGTAAATATGTAAACAGAAATGTATAAGTATATTGGATAAAAGAAATACCAGTAATAATAAGTGTAATGTGACTATGTGTAAAAAAAATGGAAATATGTGCTCAAAGTATTATTGAATTATTGTTTTTTAAAAAAGGATTGAAAACCAATAAAATTTATTTTTTTTAAAAGAAAGAGGTATGAGATGGTAAATTTGATGCTTGTTTTATTATTTCCAAAATAATAAATGTACTATTAGGCTATGCCCTATCCTAAATTGCTTTTATCAAACTGTAGTTAAAGCTTTTTATGTCTCACATCACTTTTTCTTTTTAAATGCTTTTTGGTATTCGTGACCTTTTTTGCTAGTTGTGTAGTCTGAAGATCAGCACTTCTGAAAATACATTTTCTTCTGAGCAATAATCTTCCCAATGTCCATGGACTCTTCATATACAAGTTTTATAAGAATATAAACACACCCAGCTTTTCTCCCTTTTTTTTGAATTTTCAAAATGTGTTCCCCATTCTTGTAACAAAGAATTAGAAGTAAAGAATAGTAGCATATTAAGAATAGCCAGATAGCCGTTCAATAATGGGTCTAGGATTTGTTTGTTGCCTGTCCTTCCTGCATTCTTTGTGAATCTGTCATATGCTATTAATCACAAGGTGAAACTTTGCGAAAGATTGTTTCCATATAGTTATTACAGTACAGTTCATTTGGCCAAGTTTTCCTTTTTAGGCCACGAAGACATATGAAGATAAATTTTATTTTATTCATCCCTACACATTTTTGTCAGCTGTTTCCTCCCAGTGGCCTGAAAAAGCAAAATGTAATAAATGCACATCTTGTCTGATGAATTTTTAAATCTAAAAAAAATATAAACATAATATTAACACTACATTAAATTTACAGAAGAGAATTCCCAGGTTAAATTCTTAATTCTGGTTAAAACTTCTCAGCAATATTTTTGGGACAAGCTGTGTGGATTCTTTTTAAATATTTCCCAATACTGTGCTCACAGAACCCAATTAAAAATGTACCCATAAATTCAAATATGAAGATTTTTAATAAAGCTGGATCGCACACCAAATACTTTTACTCTCCCTCCCTGTTTCCTGCCCTCTTTATAAATATAACGGATGTTGTTTGTTTATGAAGCGCTGGTTGGCGTTCCATTTAGCAAACCAGTTGAATAGCACAACTGTTAAATATCTGGAAGAATTAACAACTTTTCCTGAGTTACAGCTTTTTTAATTTGATACAGTGCTATCTGAGTTCAAATGATAACCAGTCACGGTAAAGTTCAAATTAAATTTTAGCTTTAATAGTAGTAACAGTTTTATTTATTATTCATATATAACTAGAAGAGGAATTGAGCTCATTTTGAGTTACAGCTCATTCTACCATGGATAAAATCTGGGTAACATACAAGATAACTATATCTTTGGGATTGTTCCATTACAAATATATGATCTGAAGTGGCACAATTTGTTGGCTGCCCAAAGCTACTGATTTCAAGCTCACAACAATTCCCTATAAACTTCCCATTATATTCTTCAATTCTCAGTAACATTTCTCAGGATATAGTTGCCTTCTACTGTGTTTCCCCGAAAATAAGACCCTGTATTATGTTTTTTTAAAAAAAATTGAAATAAGTGCTTGGCCTTATTGCCACGTACTCAAAAGCCCGACAGGGTTTATTATCAGGGGATGTCTTTTTTTTGGGGGGGGGGGGGGGCAGGATTCTTAGATCCTGAATTTCCACATTGCATTATATGGTAAATTGATTGTGTTGTCTATTTTAACTATTTTCTCTAGTAATCCCTTTGCCTTAGAATTTCTCTCATCCTTCCCTAATTGTTAACGTGCAGACACATATAACTTAAGTCCAGAAATCTACACTAGGGCAGCAAATGACACACTGTAAGTATTCCAACAAAACATATACTATCGTTCCATATGATCATGTAGTCACAAAAAATCCTAAAAATACTTTCCATTGGATACATTGGAATAATAAGACATTATATTAGGGCTTTGTTCTAGTTCAGAGTAAAGTCCAAGCCTTCACAGCCTGGAACAATTTTCAATTTATTCTGAGTGCAACAAATGTCCCCTGTGGGCTCTGTATTAGATTCAAACATCTCCATGATTCCTGAAATCTTGGTCCTCCATTTTGTAATCACTATCCTGTTTCCAAAAGTGGGTTCCTCCCTGGTTCGCACCGGTTCTATAGAACCGGTAGCAAACTGCTGGTGATATCATGGAGCTGGTTCCGTGGATGCCGCCATCTTTTGGGGGGAATTTTTTTTAAAAAAAATGGGGGGGGGTTGCTGATTTTTTTTACTTCTGTGCATACGCAGAAGCCCAATTTCCTTCACTGCACATGCACCGGCATCTTGTTTTCGGTTGAAGGAAGAAGCAATGTGAACCCAGAAAAAAGATATGACTATTTCAATAATTTGAAGAGAGGTACCTCATATACGTTATAAACGCAATACAAAAGATCTCTTTTGAAGCATTGGAATTGCCCTAATGTTTATTTATACTGCTCTGCCATGCCACTGCTTCCTGAAACCAATAAATTTAAGCAGCAATTCATAAAGAAGTGTGTCATCAGGTATTTGAAAAACATGTGACATCTCGTATGTCTCACTGTATGAATTCTTCTCCAAATTCTCAACTGTATATAGTTTTCTGGGGGAATATATAATATTCATGGGTCTAGCTGCAGAAAATAGATACTAAGTCAAATATTTAGTGTAATCTGAAGGGTGTTTTTTTTCCAAGCCCCTGCTAACATCTTTTTCAGCTGTTGATGAAAGAATCCATTATAATTGCTCCAATGTTTGGGCTTCTATTAGGATTTTGCTAATTAAAACTTGAGAAACATAAAAAACCTTATGTTGTGTAGTTTACTTTTGTATCTGAATGCTTGTCATAGAATCGTAACATTACCTCAGTCAACTGAATTGAGTTCATATTGAAAATGACACAAATAGGATAACCTCTACTTATGAACTTAATTCGTTCCGTGACCAGGTTCTTAAGTAGAAAAGTTTGTAAGAAGAAGCAATTTTTCCCATAGGAATAAATGTAAAAGCAAATATTGTGTACGACTGGGGAAACCACAGGGCGGGTTTCCCCTTTTCCAGACCTTTTCAGGCTCTGTTTCCTCCCAGGAGATTCCTAGAGAGGCCCTACAGAAGCTTCTCCCCGCCTTTTCTGGCCCTGTTTCCTCCCAGATTCCTAGAGAGGCCCCATGGAGGCTTCTCTCCACCTTTTTCAGCCCTGTTGCCTCCCAGATTCCTAGAGAGGCCCCATGGAGGCGTCTCCCTGCCTTTTCTGGCCCTGTTTTCTCCCAGGAGATTCCTACAGAGGCCCCAGGGAGGCTTCTCCCTGCCTCTTCCGATCACAGTTTTGGAGGCTCGGGTTTGTAAGTGGAAAATGGTTCTTGAGAAGAGGCAAAAAATCTTGAACACCCGGTTCTTATCTAGAAAAGTTCATAAGTAGAGACGTTCTTAGGTAGAGGTACCACTGTACTGACAATGGCAAATTTAAACTATTTTAATGTGGACTAAATTAAAAGAAGTGTAATACAAAATATTTGTAGACATAATTCTAATGAATAAACTGTTAGTTCTCCACTGAATAGCATATTTGTTAATTGTTATTTGTGAAAAAAGATAGATGCAGACTTTGATTACTAATTCCCTCAACAATTATATGAAAAAAGTAATGCTTCAATAGAACAAAATGTGTATTTTGTGGAAGATATTTAGAGTCCTCTTCAGTTTTTAAAAAATATTACTATTTACACATTTTTATAGAACTGCCTAAAATCACAATTGCTGTTTCCCTTTCCAGACCAACGTCAAAACAATGATTTCCATGTGGAGATATTAAAGGATTATATTGTTTATAAAAATTTTCTTTCTTGTTTACTGTTCTAGTGGTAGCATGAAGGAGATGGAAAACAGACTCATTACTCAAGCCACTTCTTAAATTATTACCATTAAGCTTGTTAAAATAATTGCTTTCAATATGCAAACACTGCTGATTTTTTTCAATCTAGTATTTATTTTAAAAAGTACAGAACACTACAGTGTCTTATTGGATTGGGCAACCTCATTCAATTCCAGGTGTGGAAGAAATACATAGCAAGAAATATTACAGAATAATTTGTTGTCTGACAGAAGTTATCAAATTGCCATTAAGATAAAAACAAATGTACAGTGATCCCCCGTTTATTGCGTCCCCAACCATTGCGAACAGGGTACTTCGCGATTTTTCAACCCGGAAGTCAAAATACCATCTACGCATGCGTGCCCGTTTTTTCTATGGGCACGCATGTGTAGATGGCAACCGGCTTCCCTGGGTCTTCCCCCTCTTGCTGGCGTCAGCGAGGAGTTTCCCCACCGCCCACGCAAACTCCTCGCTGCCGCCCGCCCTTCGCCCGCCCACGCGGTTCATTCTCGCCGCTTTCGAGCTGAGTCCTGAAGCGAATTCGCTCCAGGACTCAGCTCGAAAGCGCGGAGAGCCAGCGTGGACAAGCCGTTCGCTAGCGCTGGCTATCGGCGCTTTTGAGCTGAGTCCTGGAGCGAATTCGCTCCCGGACTCAGCTCGAAAGCGCCGATAGCCAGCGTGGACAAGCCGTTCGCTGGCGCTGGCTATCGGCGCTTTTGAGCTGAGTCCGGAAGAGAATTCGCTCCCGGACTCAGCTCGAAAGCGCCGATAACCAGCGTGGACAAGCCGTTCGCTAGCGCTGGCTATCGGCGCTTTTGAGCTGAGTCCGGAAGAGAATTCGCTCCCGGACTCAGCTCGAAAGCGCCGATAGCCAGCGTGGACAAGCCGTTCGCTAGCGCTGGCTATCGGCGCTTCTGAGTCCGGAAGAGAATTCGCTCCCGGACTCAGCTCGAAAGCGCCGAGAGCCAGCGCGGAGGAGCCGAATATTGGGGGCGGCGCGGCTATTTTAAAATGTCGCCGCCGGCATGGGGGGCTTGCCAGCACCCCCCGGACCCCCAACCCGGGTTTTGGGGGCTGCTAGGAAGCCCCCCATGCCGGCGGCAAACAGCCGCGCCGCCCCCAATCTTCGGTTCCTCGCTAGCGCTGTGGGAGTAAAAACACCATCTGCACATGCGCAGATGGTGTTTTTACTTCCGCAGCGCTACTTCGCGAAAACCCGCTCGTTGCGGGGGGTCCTGGAACGGAACCCTCGCAACGAGCGGGGGATCACTGTAGTTGATTTGAGCCTGGAAAGAATGTTGCTAAAATTGGAAAAACATTTCATGTGAGTTGCATAGGGGTATAGTAGCACTGTGCTTTAACATAAGAAAATCAAGCTGTGCAAGTATACCAAAACATTGCAGACCTGTCTCTTTAATTTCCAGATTACAGAAGCAAATCTCTCCTATTTGGGAACTGCTTTCCTAACACTATGGGTTCAAACACAAGGACAATGTATTTGGTGGAAACTACTCAACAAATTATCTTACTATAGAAGCAACATCATAACTATTTACAAAAGTGTAGTGCTTACAAAGCGATAAAATATAAAATGTCCATGTGAAATTTAGCTAGTTATTACTATTGGTAATGGTAGTCATCTATTAACCAGGGGTGAAATACAGTGGTACCTCTACTTACAAACTTAATTCGTTCCGTGACCAGGTTCTTAAGTAGAAACGTTCGTAAGTAGAAGCAATTTTTCCCATAGGAACCAATGTAAAAGCAAATAATGCATGCAAACCCATTACGAAAATCCAAAACTTTAAGGCTTAAAAAAAAAGCAGCAAACAGACGAAGCAAAGGCAAACGGAGTGGAAACAGACAGCGAGGAGAAGTGAGGAATGGAGGTTCTAACGAAGGCAAATGAGTCAAGAAGGGCAACAAAGGAAGTGCCTGCCCCAAATTGCTTCCAAAATCTCCCTTCCAGACACTTCCTTCACTGCCCAAAATTGCTTCCAAATTCACCTCTCCAGATGCTTCCTTCACTGCCCCAAATCGCTTCAAAATTCACCTTTCCAAACGCTTCCTTCGCTACAAGTAATGGTTTAGTAATACAATCCAGATACATTAAGTGTATAAAATATTATTTACTTTGGCAAATATCATAGCCAAGAACTGTCCTAGTCAAACACAGTTTTAAATCAATCAATATATATACAAAACTAAACGTCTTACTTGTTCAGCTTACAAATACATAAACCAGCATTTAACACACAGTTTCTACTACAGCAGTCACAGAGAACATAATAGAAAATAGCAGAGAGAAAGAACTACACGTCTGGCTCCCTCTAATGGCAATTCATAACATTAACTCTTAAAGCAATAGTGTTTCAATACATTTAAGCATATATTGTTGGTTTGTTTTATATATTGCCAAACTCAACCAGTTAAATACATAGTTCTAACAGGTGGAGCTTCAAGATGGGCTCTCCGACAACTGATAGGCTCCAGCGAACTGGGAGCATTTCACCCCTGCTATTAACATATGGAAATTGAATAGCCTGTAAATCACAATAACAATCCAATTAATCTGTAACCAACCATGCTTTTATTTTAAAATGTGCCTAATCATTTTCAAGAAATATAATAATGCAATTAAAATAACCTTTTCAATCATTGTTTTCTTTGAAATGGGAGGCACAGACTTCAAGAGAAACTAGAAGTATTTTGGTTTTTCCCCAGGTTTCCTATTACAGAATTGGCTAAAGGACTCATCCTCAGCCACTAGGGTGTTTTTTGTTTTCATGAACTGTCATCGGTTTCACATGAGCAACATTTAGATTAAGAGACATATGCTATTTTCAAGATTTTCTTGTTGATCGCAACACAGAGAATTTAGGATGTTCATCTAGTTTTTTGCATGATAAAATATGACCATGGGTAATGATTTGTAAATAACTACATATGGCCAAAAATAAATTCATTAAAAGCCTAAAGGTGCATCTGAAGAGTAAAAATTTTTTAAGGGTCATTGAAAATAACATATTCTGATGAGAATTTAGCCATAAACATATTTTCAAGATGAAAGTAGATTTGTTTAAACTCAGGGGTCCTCAAACTTGGCCATTATAAGACTTGTGGAATTCAAGAATTCTGTAAGTTGAAACCAAAAAACTTAAAGTGGCCAAGAATGAAGACTTCTGGGTTAAAGTATAAACAAAGTTATTTTCAAATTGTGTTTTATAAACATTAAGATAAAACTTTTAAATTTTTCCAAACCCTTAAGCAACCGAGTTTAATTATTTCCTCAGTATATCCTTAGTACAGGAATCACCAAAGTGTGATGCTTTGGAGATTTGGGGTTTTTAAACAGAGAAAATAGACTTCCTGGTTGTGTAGTCATACTGTTTGCTTGTAGTCCTGTTTAAAGATTAGTACTGAGCTAATATTTTAAGTAAAGTTAGATTGATTCTAAGTCAAGATGTCAAATAACAGTGAAAATATGGGAAAAATTACACCATGTTCTCTAATGACATAGATGTTACTTTAAAAGGTTAGTAAATATTTAAATAGCAATTTAAAATAGCTTATAATTTTAGAACATATTTATCCAAATTAAAGCAATCTGATTTTTTTTTAAAAAAAATTATGCCTTATGTGAGTATGTTATATTTGTAAATATGAAAAGCCAGTTTGGTACAGTGGTTAAGGAATCAGGCTAGAAGCCAGGAGTCTGTGAGTTCTACTCCTGCCTTAGCACATGAAAGGTGGCTGAGTAACCTTGGATCAGCCCGTCTCTCTCTCAGCCCAAACCATTTCACAGGGTGGTTGTTGTTGTGAAAATGGGAGGAGGTAGGACTATTGTATTTGCTACTTGAGTTATTTATAAAAAATAATAAAGGTGGTATGTACAATATATACAATCACATGTGTGATTGTATGTACAGTAGGAACAACTCATTGTGACTTCTTGTTAGCTTCTGCATTATTTTTGTTATGGGAACCTGGCAGGAAACATGTAAAATTCTCCTTGTTCAGCGTCATTATTGTTTTAAACAGTTGTTGAATAAATAACCCAAGGACTACCTGCACCAGGTATTTTAATGGAAGATTTAACTTAAGGACTACATGCAGCAAATACTTTAATGGAATATTTAAATTTATAAAAACCCTAAACTAATGAACACTAGCTTTTTCTATTGCTGAACTAAAAAAATGCTTAGAAACTCTGATTGGAACTCCTTTTTAATATTTATTATTATTTTATTATTTATTAATTGGATTTGTATGCCGCCCCTCTCTGAGGACTCGGGGCAGCTCACAACATATCAAAAGTACATAACAGTATACATCTCAAAAATCCAATTAATATGACTAAAAAAACTCCAATATAATTTTAAAAAACATTCATCCCCATTCACTCCATAAATACACTAAAACACTCATTGGTCAGGGGACTAGGATCTAATGGCCCCAGGCCTGGAAGCATAAATAGGTCTTTAAACTTTTTTGGAAGGCAAGGATGGTGGAGGCAGTGAGAATCTCCGGGGGGAGCTGATTCCAGAGGGCCGGGTCCCCCACAGAAAAGGCCCCGCCAAACAACATTGTCTGGTTGACGGGACCCTGAGGAGGCTGACTCTGTGGGACCTGACCGGGCGCTGGGATTCGTGCAGCAGAAGGCGGTCTCAGAGGTAATCTGGCCCAATGCCATGTAGGGCTTTGTAGGTCATAGCCAACACTTTGAATTGTGTCCGGAAACTAATCAGCAGCCAATGTAGACCACGGAGTGATGGAGAAATATGGGTATGCCTTGGAAGGCCCAGAAATGCTAGCGCGGCTGCATTTTGGATGATTTGAAGTTTCCGAACACTGTTCAAAAGTAGTGTAGAAAGCATTGCAATATAGACGAACCTCGAGGTGATAAGAGCGTGAGTGACATGAGCAAAGAATCCCTGTCCAAATAGGCCCTGTCCAAATAGGCGGACATGGGGAAACACCCCTCGCCACTGCCGAAATATGGTGTTATAGAATCAGCTGTGGATCGAGGAGGATGCCCAAGTTGCGAACCCTCTCTGAGGGCATCAGCAATCCCCCCCCCCCCAGGGTAATGGACAGAAAGATGAACGTGTCCTTAGGAGGCAGTACCCACAGCCACTCCGTCTTGTCTGGATTGAGCTTGAGCCTGTTATGTCTTAGGTTGTCAACTCCAGAAAGCTAAATTCTTCAGTCCAGCCTTGGAACCTATAAAGTCAATTTCCGGTAAACACATGACCTGAATTTCAGACTGTTGAAAACACATAAATATTATCTATTTGTAGATCTCTATCTATAATTGATGTGCAGTCTTTTCCATAGTTCCCTCTAAGCTGAGCAGTGAGCAATCGCTCACTTAAAAATCATCATCAACTCAGAGTTTTCCAAACCTGCCCAGAAGCCGAGAGGGAAAGAGTGAGAGGGAAGGAGAGAGAGAGGAAGAGAGGAAGAGAGAGAAACAGATAGAAAAAAGAGAGGAAGGAAAAGAGAAAGAAAAAGAATGGGAGTAAGGAAGAGAGAAAGAAAATCAAAATCTAGTTTGAAACTAGCTCAACTATTTAAGTGGCATTTTGATATTGATAGAGTTGCCCTATTATGAGCTCACTGTTATAGACACACAGTACAGTATTTTATTTTGAAATTCTCTGAGGCAAAACAGGGTGGGGTTTTTATTTATTTGTTTGTTTGTTTATTTATTATTTCTGTGCCGCCCAGTCCCGAAAGGACTGCCGCTCAGACACTATACTTTTCTGCCCTCCCCCCCAAAAAATTAGAGGGAACACTGGTCTTTTCTTTAGAAATATTTCTAACTTACAGAAGCCTGCACATTTATATTTATGCCCCAATTGCATTTAAAAAAAAACACCTGAGGATGCTCTGGTTATTAAGAATAAATTAATTAGTGGATGCACTACAAAGTGAATTTTATTTTGATATTTAAAATGTTCAGGCTTATTTAAATAAACAAATAAATAATCACCCTTAGCAACTATATCGTTAGCCAGGTTTGCATAGATTCTCCAGAAAATACTTTTGGTTCCATTCATTGTCACTTTGTACTTTTTTGACTAGTATTCCAGCAAAAACTTCAAATTAAAATGGGAATCAAATCATACAGTAATGGTTTGCTAGATCTGATTAAGTTCACAACAAAAGGGAGACATTTGAAGAAAAGTGATTTAAAAAGCAATTCATGGACAGAGTTGATGCAAAGATGTTTTATGTAAATTAGTTTTTGATATGTTTCCTTATCTTATTTTGTGATCATAATTTCTTGTTTACCACTTCTTACTCCTTTTCTGCACTTTATATAATGTTGCTTATTCTAAAAGTGAACCGCACAGTGCTTATATATGTACTGTATTTAATTCTAGTGTCTGTTTTTCTTTCACAACAACTATCACTTGCCAAATAATATGTTTATTTGTTTTCCTAGAGAAGAAATAAGAGTGGTTTTATATAGGAAATTAATCTTTTTTGTTATTGCTGTTGTAATCTCCTCAGGAAAAACAA
Organism: Erythrolamprus reginae; assembly: GCF_031021105.1. Lineage (NCBI taxonomy): Eukaryota > Metazoa > Chordata > Lepidosauria > Squamata > Dipsadidae > Erythrolamprus > Erythrolamprus reginae. The sequence goes on along the minus strand of NC_091950.1, from coordinate 357,796,864 downwards.
AACCAAGGGCTATGCATATTGCTTGAATAAAATATATCATTATAAACTACAGTAAGCACATTTCAACATTATTTCTCACTCACTGCCAATCAAAGAAATGAATAAGCATTTCATTTCATTACCAAACACATGCAACACTTCTCAATCTTTTGCTTATGTTTGCTCAAAGTAGGCAACGATTTTAGAATGCTTTGCCTTGTGCTTGTCCTGGGAAGCAGAAAAATAGAAGCAATTGTTCTATTTCAGTACGAAGAAACATTTTTCAGTAATTGGCCTTAGCACATGAGGCAATTAAACAGTAACACATAACCCTTTTTTCTACTTCCACCAGGAGCCACCTCACTGTGCCATTTAGAAAATTTTAAAAAAGCGCTGAGCCCAAGAGATCTGAAAGGTGTTGAGTCAGTAAAACTTTAAAAAATATTTTTATTACAAACACAGCATTCATGAACTGTTGTGACTATGTAGCATATAGTTTACCTCAAATCTATCTGCTGTCGTAATATTTTGGAGGTCACAGATAATTTACTCTAAAATGTTATGTTAGGAACCTAGTAGCAGTTATTAAGATAGAGCTTCTACATGTTTCAATAGTTCTGTTAAAAGTTAGGGAGATCTTCCTTCATAAAAAGCTATATTGGGTTTGATAATCTGGAAATTAAAACTCTAGTACATCTAGAGGTTATCAATTTGGAGAAGAGAGATTCACCTCCATAGTCTAACTAACCTCAGCAAGCAAAAATGGACTGACTGCAATAGAACTTACAACTGAGTAAATTTTAAAAACATGCATTTATGCTTGAAAATTCAAAGCAATGTTTTATTAATTGCTTCAAATCCAAAACGAAAGAAAACACACATCTCACAAGTGTGGCAAAAATTGGTGCCTCGGCTTATACTCGGGTCGGCTTATACTCGAGTATATACGGTATGTTTATCCCAGGCATGTTTAAATTCAGTTACTGTGGATTTACCAACCACGTCTGCTGGAAGTTTGTTCCAAGGATCTACGACTCTTTCAGTAAAATAATATTTTCTCATGTTGCTTTTGATCTTTCCCCCAACTAACTTCAGATTGTGTCCCCTTGTTCTTGTGTTCACTTTCCTATTAAAAACACTTCCCTCCTGAACCTTATTTCACCCTTTAACATATTTAAATGTTTCGATCATGTCTCCCCTTTACCCTCTGTCCTCCAGACTATACAGATTGAGTTCATTAAGTCTTTCCTGATACATTTTATGCTTTACCACTTTAATATTTTAATTCTAAAGACATTCTCTTTAGTATTCTTACGAAAATGTTGTATTTAAAATCAGAAAAAGTATCTTAAAAGTCCTTGGGCTCTTGCATTTTTGGCCAAAGAGAGAATAGATTATTCTTACAAGAACTGGAAAACTACATATACACTATTGTGAAAAGAGAGAACAATTAATTCCTTTTTCACTCCAAATCCTATTTAAAATAACTTCTACAATCACCAAGTAAATTAGAGACAATAATCAATTTTCATCAAGCTTGAAAATTTGCAAAATGTGCCATCAATATCATTCATTTTTCCAGTTAGGGGTTATCATAAGTTTTATATAACACAAATGTATATTCTTATTTAAAGCCTCCATAAGAGACTTTTTTATGTTTTTACCAGAGCATACTCTCAAAATCACATGCGTAATTGAACTGAAAGTTAACATTCTTAACTGTCTCTGGGGCAACCTTGCAAATTCTGAAGCTGTTGTTGAAATGTTGCTATATATGGAACTTCCTTTAAAAACAAACATATTGTTTGTAATGCTTTAAAACCTAAAGTACAATCATACTGCTTAACCTAAAACACATGTTCTATTATAGATACAATTTTTAAAAACAGGAATCTATGTTTTTTTAAAGTGATCTGACATGTACCATTATGGTAAATACAGTATTTCTTAATACTAATTTCTTGCATGCCTGTTTGGGGGAATTTATAGTATGAGAAGCTTCCTCTCAAAAATATTTTAGAACAAGCCTGGACCATCATTACAATAACATATACAGGAACTAATCGAGTCTTCGGAGAGAGGCGGCATACAAATCTAAGTAATAAATAAATAAATAATAAATAAAAATAAATAATCATTTTCCATAATAAAAAATATATAGAATTAAAACAGAATGAATATAAAATATATGAGATTGAAAGAGAGTTCTTCCCTTAGGAAAGAAAAATTGTTAAAGTATTATGGATTAAGTTAAACTTGTCATGCAAAAGAAAAAAAGCACAAAATATGCCCAGTGACATTTATCTCATTATTAGGAAAGTTCTGGATTCAGAATATATCAATCATGAATGGGGTTCTTTTTTCCCCAAATAAAGAGAGTTAAGGGGAAAAATGGACTGACTGCAATAGAACTTACAACTGAGTAAATTTTAAAAACATGCATTTATGCTTGAAAATTCAAAGCAATGTTTTATTAATTGCTTCAAATCCAAAACGAAAGAAAACACACATCTCACAAGTGTAAACAACCCAGGTACATATTGTGGATTGTTAGAAGCCAAGACTATACAGAAAGTTGAAGGTATTTAAATCATATCATGTCTTTTCATCACAGTTCTATACTTTAGTAACAGCTTTAGTTAAGTGAAATGAAACATGTGATTCGTTAAAAGCAAATGAAAGCTGAAAATTTTGGAGTAATGTTACATTACATGAATTCCATGCTGCGTGGGGTAAGAACTTAAAACCAGCCTGTTAGATCACAACGTTCATTCATATAGTTCAGAAATCTAACTTAAAAACTAGCCAGTAAGATATTTCTGCAAGTTCATAGGTAAAGCATAAAGATGACAACCATCTAATTATTCCAGACATCCTATATTTATACATTTAAACATATATTTCATTCTTGTCTAATGTATTAAATAATTATTGATAGGATTATTTTTCTTGCTCACAATCTTCTAAAACTTTTTACATTACCATATCTTGTGATATGCAATTCTATAAAATATATTTGTTAAATGTATTTTTGTCTTTCTATAGTCGATTATCAACACCTTCAGCAAACAAACCTTAATTCTCACTGCATAGAAATTGCAGATTTTCCAAGAGCATAATGTGGTATATGATAGATATGAAAGATATGCCTATTCTCTTATTTATTATGAAATTTTAATAATCCTATTCTGCAATACTTGTGAATATCAATCTATTAATCTATTTTTAGTAAACATTCTGGTTTTTCTATATTTATACCTTTGTTTTTATAGTGACTTTATATCATCAGTTCTGTTAGAGCTATGCACAAAACAGTTGGGTTTTCAATATATAGCAAGCTAATAATGAATGTTTATATCTATTGAAGTACTGTAGTTTTAAGAGGTAGTGTTGCAGGTTGCCCTAAGAGGGAGCCAGAAAGCATGATTCTCTCTCTTTACTCTCTGTTTCTTCTGCTGATTCACTGTGACTGATGTAGTAAGCTCTGTTAGTTTGATGGATTTGTAAGTTGTAATGTATGTCTGATATATAAGACAAAGACAGGCTTGTAATACTGTATTATTATTGTATTGAGAGATACTGTCTGTTTAACTTGACTATTTCTAAAGTAAACACTATTTTATACACTTTAATGTATCTGTTTTGTATGACTGAATAATTACTCATATCTCCTGAGTATCTGCTGGAATCCCATGTTTTCCTCCGTGCACGTCCTTGATAACTCAAGGGCTCTGCACATTCCTTAACAAGGTTTATATCAGTTTGCAAATGGATACCTGACATATCCATTAGATTGTGCAAAATCTGTTTTTAATCTGAATTCTTTTTCTTTGAAAAAATAAATTGTGAGTCTATGAGAATGAATTGAAAATGACACTCTCATAGGTACAGAATCAACATGACATCTGTGCTGACAGTTTGTCTAACTGAAGTAGAAATATCCAGTGCAAAACAGAATGTGATTTAGGTTCTAGAATAGAGAAAAATAGCATGTGACATACTTCAAAAGAATGACTAAACTTCATTGGCCCAAGGCAACACTAAGTCAAATGATGAAAAGTCTTGCAATTCCACCAAAAATACATAGCAAAATTATGATATTAAAATTAGAACTGACTCCTTTTCAAGTATGTGTTAATAGCAATTTGGTTATATTAATCAATGGTATACTTCATCAAAAGTATGATGCTGAATATATACAGCATATTAAAATCTTAAACCACGTCTGATTCAAAGAATACATGAAATAAAAACCACTAGCATTACTATTCCTTAATGTGATGTGTAAACCAGACCACTGAGTTACAGGGCATTATCCTATTACTGGATATTACAAAAAGTAATAGAGAAACCTTGTTGAAAGTAACGGAAATGCTCTGCAGATGCTACTGTACTGGCATAGAACATAGTGTTGCTTGGTGTTCTTATCTAGACAAGGATTAATTACATAGTGTATCTATATGGTATCGTACACAATTTATGCAGAACCTTTTTAAATATAGTGATTTAGTATATTTTGGTACAGAGCTGAAACAATAAAATAAGAATTGCTTCAGAGTCTTCCTTTTCCAGATTAAAAATATATTAATTTTGATCTAAAACTTTCTAGTTTAAATAGGAACTATGGATTGAAAAACATATTGAAGTAATATGGTGTTGAGACATCAATGCAAAAACTTGCCCACAAAAAACATGAGTTACAGGAGACAAGCAGATGTTTCTGAAAGATTTCTTCATCATTTGGTGTTGATTAAGAAAAGGATGACACCAGAGGCTTCAGTTATGAGTATTTAAATAAGGTACATCGGGGCGGGTTCTACTTACGGTACCTTCCCCACCGGTTTGCATTGCTACATTTTGCGCGCACATGTCCCCCTATGCAATTTGGCTTCTGCTCATGCTCAGTAGCAAGAATCAGCCCGAAACACAGCTGACGAGTTGATCAGCTGTGCATTGGACAAAGAAATAAAGGTCAGTAATAACCTGGGGGGAGGCGGGGGGGGCTCTTTATTCAAGCAGCGGAACAGGAGTAACCATCCAAATAGGGAAAAATTCACAAAAAAAGATGGTGGCGTGCATGGACTAACACTGAAAGTGACATCACCAGCGGGTCGCTACCAGTTCAGGTGATTTGGTCCGAACTGGGAGGAACCCACCTCTGGGGTGTATCCTACTTCAAGTCATCATTTATTCTATGTCCTTATTAGGACATTCAGTTGAGTAACAAAAACAATAACAACAAATATTTCACTCCTACTTTGAATGATGGGAACTATTATTTAAAAGTTTTAGTACATTTGCTGGTTATAGGGGAAAATTAAAAAGCAAAAGTTATATTTAGACAATAATTTTAAAAATGCTAATAGCAAATGCAAAACTATAAATTTTAAAAAGATATTGCTTGGTAAGTTTATTATTTATGTATTTATTTATTTACTTTTCATATTTCTAAACTGCCCAGGTCCCTCAAAGAGAGGCTCTGGGTAATGTGCAATATAATATAACCCATAAATAAAAAAGTATAAAATTAACATTAAAATAAAAAAATGAATTAGGGTTAAAAATAAATTAAATATCAAAAGGGAAAGAAAAATGCTAAGATGGCTAATTAACATTGGAATATAACAGGTGGGGCGAGCCAAATTTTAACCCCTTTGCAGAAGGCCAAGAGACTGGGAGCTTCCATGTCCCGTGTAGGGCATTATAGGTGATGAGCAACACCTTGAACTGGACCTGTAAATAAACTAGTATCCAGTACAATTCACAGAGCATTATATGTGTCCCTTCTTTGGGCACCCAGTGTGGCTCATCCTGCCGCTCTCTGTACCAGCTAAAGCTTCTGAATACTTTTCAGAAGTATCCATGTAGAGTGTGTTTTAACAGTCCAATTGGGAAATCACCATTTTCTGTATAGATCACGGATTTCGAACTCACCATATCACATTGCCATCATGTGATGTTATGTGGTGTTTTTCCCCTTCGCGGAGCTGGAGTGGGCGGGGCATCTGACCCGCGGGCAACCAGTTTAACACACCTGGTATAGACCATAATGTAGAAATTGTTCTCAGGATCTAGATGCATGAAATTATTTCTAGCAGATAATTAATCAGGCAGTTTTTTAATCGTGGAAATACTATGATATGCTTGCAGATGCATATATTAAAAATTCTTCATACCAAATAGGCAAAGGGGGCAGAACCCAAGTATATGAACACCAAGATAAAATCAGAACAATTTTCAGTCCCAATTATACTTTATGTTTTCATACATTCAGAAGATTGGTTTGCTTGGAAACATTTTTGGATTTTGCAAAGATTTGGAACTATCATCAAAACTGCGTCTTAGATATTGTGCTTCATCATATGAAAACACTGGATGGGAATAATTGAGTGGATTAGACTGCAGGTTCAATTTCCCCATAATTTTAAGATTTCTTCAGTCTGGGACTTTCAGATGTGTTGGAATGGCAATATTCAAAATTCTCAACTACCCATTAGCTATTCTATATAGGAGCTGTGGAAATTATAATCTCAGCATATCTAGAATTTGCCACTTTAGGAAAAACTCGTTTAACAGTATTGCAGAGCATATAGATTCGATTTCGAGAAAGTAAAGGAGCACAAGTATAATATTTGTCTGCTTAACCAGCTGCACTTTTTCTGCTCCATAGTCCTTTTAGAGATAAAATTTTTAACAATGTCCCTTGCTACAAACACTGTATAAAAAAGAAATTCTTACACAATTCGTGACATCATAGATTAGTGATTGCGAACCTTTTTTTCCTTGGGTGCTGAAAGAGTGTGTGGGCATGCTATCGCGCATGCACAAGTGACCACACCCATAATTCAATGCCTGAGAAGGGTGAAAACAGCTTCCACCGCCCTCTGGAGACTGGAAACGGTTCCCCAATTTCTAGTGGACCAGTAGGCTTGTGTTTCGCCCTCCCCAGGCTCCAAAGGCTTCCCTGGAGCCAAGGGAGGATAAAAACGCCCTCCCCCACCCCCCTCGAGGTTCTCTGGAAGCCAAAAGCGCCCTCCCAGAACCTCTGTGCGAGACAAAAATAAAAAATGTTGGAGCTGAGCTAGGGCAACGGCTCGCGTGCTAGCAGATATGGCTCCGCGTGCCACCTGTGACACCCATGCCATAGGTTCGCCATCACTGTCATAGATTGTCAGGTTGGATTCTAATATAACAAGACCAATAGAAAGCTTCTTTCTCAGAGTAATCTTGGTAATCCTATCTTCCCCTCACCAGATTTTAAATATTGTGTTGTGGTTATGATTTAAGCATGATTTACAGATTCCGCCACAACTGGATAATCTTTCAATATATAATGAATATGTACTGAACCATAAATAATAATTTACAGCAAACTATAATTGCTAGATTTACAAAGCACACTAAACTAAAACCAAGAAACCATGTAAATTAGTTATGGCTTAGTTAGAAGTGTGAACCCAGCCATTAAATATTCTAATAGGTGGGCAATGCCTTGCCTTAAGATATAGTGATATCCAGGTACGCAATCCAATGTCCCTGTATTTGTACTTTAAAATGTCCAATTGTATAGTATCTGCACTAATCTTCTTAGCTTTCTTCCCTTACCCACAAGATAATAACTACAGATTCTTCCCTCTGAATTTTTAAAAAAATATTCTGTTTTGATTTCATTCCATAAAGCTCAAAAAATGTGGCAAATCTCAAAATGTGGTACATGCTGTACCATACATAGTGACAGACTTATTTTAATATCTGACCAGATGAAAAATGAGTACAGTATTAGCAAATTTATCATATATATTGGTGGAAATCTCACATGCTTTCACAGTATGTTCGTATGCTTGCAACAGGAATTTCCTGAAGCTGTGAGGTAACTATATTTTGTTAACATGTTGTCTCAGATATATATTATGCAATTTCCCAAAAACATCAAATGGTGAATTACAGTAACTTCACAACAAAAATAATAAGTCCTATGGCATCTTAAAAGTATTAAATATACTCTAATCTGCTCATGCTCTTACTAAAGCATCCAGAATACATTTCAATAAATTTCTAAACTAGGGAATTACATCCCAGCAAAGCAGCTTCTACTTTGACAGTAATGCCTATCTTTGCAACAGCAGCCAGGTTCACACATATTACGTTACAAGATCATGTATTTAAGCATGTTATGATAAATGAGGGGTATTGTGGTTAAGTATAATGTATATACCACTTAGCTATTAACTGTGAGCACAGAAACATTATTTTTGTTTGTTTATTTATTTATAAATCTGGCGTACTGAGTTATGCTTAAAGTCCAGGAAGCTGCTTCAGAAGTTAAATTTTGAGAACTTGTACAAACCAGAAATCAGGAAGCAGAATGAGGATATTAGGGCATATTTTCTGCACATAAAAATGTTTGATTAGGACTAGAAAAACAAGGGAATAAACCAGAGTTAAATATTAACATTCAGTACTGTGAAATAATTTTTTTAAAACACCAATACAGTATTCCCTCAATTTTTGCGGGTTTGAACTTCGCGAAGTCTATACGGCGGCTTTTCAAAAATATTAATTAAAAAATACTTCAAGTTCCCCCCCCCCATACCACAATTTTTCCCGCCCGATGACATAAGTCATCGCCAAACTTTCGTCCGCTTTTAATAAATAATTTTTTAATAAACTTTAATAAATAAACATGGTGAGTAATAATCTAAATGGTTGCTAAGGGAATGGGAAATTGTAATGAGTTTAAAATGTTAAGGGAAGGCTTGTGATACTGTTCATAGCCAAAAATAGTGTATTTACTTCCACATCTCTACTTCGTGGAAATTTGACTTTCGCAGGCGGTCTCTGGACGCATCCCCCGCGAAAATTGAGGGGACACTGTAGTACAGAAAATCTCAAAACATCATTCTGAAAACCTTAATAAGGAATTACGAACTGTCTGTTCAAATAAAGTTTGCCTATAAGAGAACAATATAAGGTTTATTATCTTAATGGGTGTGTTAGCTAAATTAGTATGTTTTGCTTATCAACAAACACTAGAAACAAACTACAATATAGCTTTCTCCAATGTGATGATTTCCAGGTGAACTGGTATATACTGTAATGTGTAGTAAGCTCAGATAGCTTTGAATACTAAGTTATATATTTATTTATTTATTTATTTATTTATTTATTTATTTATTTATTTGATTTGATTTGATTTGATTTGTATGCCGCCCCTCTTCGAAGACTCGGAGCGGCTAACAGTAATAATAAGACAGCATATAATAATAATCCAATACTAAAAACAATTAAAAACCCATTATAATAAAAACCAAACAGACATACAGACATACCATGCATAAAATTGTAACGGCCTAGGGGGAAAGAGTATCTCAGTTCCCCCATGCCTGGCGGCAGAGGTGGGTTTTAAGTAGCTTGCGAAAGGCAAGGAGGGTGGGGGCAATTCTAATCTCTGGGGGGAGTTGGTTCCAGAGGGCCAGGGCCGCCACAGAGAAGGCTCTTCTCCTGGGTTCCGCCAAGCGGCATTGTTTAGTTGACAGGACCCGGAGAAGACCCACTCTGTGGGACCTAACTGGTCGCTGGGATTCGTGCAGCAGAAGGCGGTCCCGGAGATAATCTGGTCCGGTGCCATGATGGGCTTTATAGGTCATAACCAACACTTTTAATTGTGACCGGAAACTGATCGGCAACCAATGCAGACTGTGGAGTGTTGGTGTAACATGGGCATATTTGGAAAAGCCCATGATTGCTCTCGCAGCTGCATTCTGCACGATCTGAAGTTTCCAAACACTTTTCAAAGGTTGCCCCATGTAGAGAGCGTTACAGTAGTCGAGCCTCGAGGTGATGAGGGCATGAGTGACTGTGAGCAGTGACTCCCGGTCCAGATAGGGCTGCAACTGGTGCACCAGGCGAACCTGGGTGAACTCCCCCCTCGCCACAGCTGAAAGATGTTTCTCTAATGTGAGCTGTGGATTAAGGAGGACGCCCAAGTTGCGAATGATTCTCCCCCCAGGGTAATGGACGGACAGATGGAATTGTCTTTGGGAGGCAAGACCCACAGCCACTCCGTCTTGTCTGGGTTGAGTTTGATTTTGCACTGTGACACTGAATGTTGGACTGTACATATTTCTTTGTCCCAAACCACAGAATACTTAATATCCTAAGATTGGAAGTTAGTTAACTATATTGATGTTGCCTCTTAGACAAATATACACATTTCAGAATGAAAAAAAGCTATCATCATCATTTCCTCTAATCTCCTTCTATTGAGGACCTGTATACTGCATGAGCCAAAATGAGGGCTGTATGAGAATATTTATGGACACCTTGCATCCTGGAAATAAATTGTTTCAACACCTACCCTCAAAACGTTGCTATAGAATCCTGCACACCAAGACAACTAGACAGAAAAACAGGTTTTTTCCCCAAACGCCATCACTCTGCTAAACAAATAATTCCCTCACCACTGTCAAACTATTCACTAAGGCTGCATTACTATTACTACTAGTTTTTCCTCATCATTCCTATTACCCATCTCCTCCCACTTATGACTGTATACTGTGACTTGTTGTTTGGATCCTTACAGTTTATATTAATATTGTTTCCTGAATGCTTATTAGAATCCTATGGCAATCATTAAATGTTATAACTCATGATTCTTGACAAATGTATATTTGATGTACACTGAGGGCATATGCACCAAAGACAAATTCCTTGTGTATCCCATCACACTTGGCCAATGAAGAATTCTATTCTATATTTATTTATGCGATTTATATCACAAGATTCCAAATTATATGCTACTTATAGCTGTTCATAAAAAGCCAGAGCTAATAGAACCGGAGAATGCTTGGCACTTGTTCTGGCTTTTTATTTCAGAGTTACAGCATGAAACACCCCCAGTTAATAACAGCTGATACATTTCTCAATAATGAAATAAAATTGTGTGGCAAATTGGCAACTTTTTAAAAAGTAACAAATAGTCATTCTTCCTATTTATTCGGGATAAATGTTAACAGCTGAAACTCTCTGCTCTAAGGAAAGCCTTAAAATTCAAATTAGTAATACAATATGGTTATCTATCCTCATTTTTTGTTCAACCCATGTGGTATTTGATTATGAAAAGTTGAACCTACAGCAATTATAGGCCTATATGAGTTTAAAATCATCATACTAGTTGCAAACAGTATTACCACTATCTCATCTCTCTTTTCAGCACTGTAGTAGATTCATACAAAACCACTATTGTATAGGTAGTAAGTTTAAATAACACTTTCCCCTAATTTAAATTAGTTCTTCAAATGGAAATCTACATTGCAATCTTGGTCCTCAAATAAGCCATCTGATTTATATACAGATAATGATAATGGAAGTAGGTATCTAATGTCCAAAGACTTCTGCAGTACATATGAATTTTTCAAATGATATTTTTTGCTTGCATAATGCTACCCTTTGTTAGAGCAGTCAGCATGTATGCTTGTTTAGAAGAATTAGAAGGTCAAGAATGTCAAGGAATTTTGATTTAAATCAGTAGTTCTTTGACTTTAGTGATTTAAATAATGAGTTAACCATTTTCTTTAACAGATTTTGCAAGGGGCAGGAGCCAAGTCTCCCTTATCTCTGGATTTCATTTGAACTTTATGATTCTGTTTAGATTACACACTTATTTAGGAATAAATCTCACTGGGTGCAGAATGTGGCTGCAGAATGCTTCTCAGCAGATATACACAGAATTGTGCATTAAATTATTAGACTTAATCAATCGCATCTGTTTTGCCACAAAAAATTAGATGTAATCCATTTATGCTCCCCCCTCCCCCACATCCCAAAATCTAATTTCATTATGTTGTAGTTCTTTCCATCAATAAATTCCATGCCAGTTTCTGGATTCCATAATTGATGGAATGGTCCCTTAAAGTCACCTGGAACTGAGATACAAGTTTTATAGTTCAGTTTGCAGACTTAATGCTTTTACTGTTTTTCATTTTTAACGATGTAAGATCAACAGAACGAGTCAAATGCAGGAAAAGTTAATATCACCGAAACTTAATTTTTAAAAGACCATTCTTTTTTTAAAAAAATTGTTAAGGGTATTCTATTTTCATTAAAGATTGTCAGACAAATTTTAGCCATACACCTGGCTCTCCTAATCATCTGAGATATCGCTTACTTAGAACTTACCACTCTGGGTTTATCCAGGGTCTGCAGGAAGGCTGGATTCTGGTCCAAGGATCGCTCAGGATCACTGGAGATGTCTTCTTCAGACTCTTCCCAGGATGAGGAAAAGCCAGTGGAAGAAGCTGAGGAAGAAGACAGCTTCCTCATTGGCATGTCCTTTGGTGGAGCTGCTCCTGTTTTTTCCTCTTCCTGAGCATCAAGGTCTGTCACAATAACAGCAGGAATGTTTGTACCTCCACAGCAGCCCCCACCTTCCACTAGGGACCACCCAGGTTGGGGCAGTGCTGTAGAGATCCCCGAAGGAAGCTGCTGTTCCTGCAGCCCAACAGCATGGGCTTCAGCCATAATCTCAGACAAGGACTGCTTCTCAGAGAATGTCAAAGCGAACAGACTGCTGCTACCCTCCTTGCTGTCAGTCCTGGCAAGGCAAGGCGGGTCTCCTGGAGGGAGAGGCTTTCCAAGGGGCATCTCCATGGCTCCTGAGCCCTGCCCTCCAGAAAAGTCCCTCCTCCACAGCCCAATTTCTATGAAGCTTTGGTTCACACAGCAACCGCTCACCTTGCTTGACCCTTCCAAAAGTTGTGCCTGGCCTTCCCCTGGCTGCCTCGTGATGGTGCTCTTCTCACCAGAGCCCCTCACAGTTTCCTCACGGCTTCTCCATCTCTCCATCTCTTTGGAGTCTTTTTCTTCCTGAGGCTCGCTTCTCAATTCAAAGCCCTGCCTCCCAACAGGCCAGAGATCCCTTTCCCCCTGCCCGGACTCCAGTGCCCTGGAAATCCCATTCACCCTCCCCGTCTGGTTGGAACTGGGCCCTTTCAACAAGGCACATCCTTTGTCCACTGGATCCGAACTCCCCATCTCAATTGGGCTCCTGCTCTCCACCTCTCCTGAACCCTGGGCCCCAAAGGTCTCTTTGGCCTTTGACTGCATGGCCTTTGGGCACTGCTGCTCTGTGAAGAGTCCATTTTCTTTCTCAACAGGAGAGCGCCAGTCAGTTTCTCCTTTGGGGGCCACCTGTAGTATATGAGCGTCCCCAGAACCCTCCTCTGCCTCCTTCTCTACGGCCTTCCCTGTGGTTTCCAGTCGGAACCACAGTTTATCCAACTCCTTGATTCCCTCATCTATCTCTTGTTGCCTCGACTGGGTGTCCTGCAAGGGGCAAGGCCGGCTCGGGGAAGAAGGCGACTTGCTCCTGGGCAGGCGGGGACTCCTCAGGGGGAAAGGGGCGGCCCCCGAGCCGCTCGCCTGGATGTGCGCCTCGAAGAGCCCCACTTTCTCCACCACCTGCACGTTCTGCAACTCCCGCCGGAGTACCCGGGACGTCCCGCCAGCCTCTTTCCAGCCGGGCGAAGGAGACCGGCTCTGGGGACTGGCCCAGGCGGGGCTGCCGAGCTCTCGAGGGGACTGCAAAAACGGCGGCGGGAAGAGGAACGCGGTGGGGGGGGAGCCGCCGGGACGGCCGCCGCTGCCCAGAGGCGAAGGGCAATAGCTGCTGTGCCTCTCGCTTCCCCGGACGGCTTCGGGCGGCCCTGGTCTGCGCGTGGCAGGCGGGGTCTTGCTCCGGCCTCCTCCTCCTCCTCGGCGGCCCCCGCCCTTCTTCTTCTCCTCCTCTTCCTCGCCGCTCTTCTTCATTATCACTAGGCTGTTGAGCGCGTAGCAGAAGACGGCCATAGTCATGGGTCCGGCCGCCGGGGGACAGGCTCGGCTTCCTCCTCCTCCGCCTCCTTCACCCAGGTCGGCTTCTGCCGGACGGCCCACGTCCTCTTAGGAGGGGGCGGCGGCGGCATCGCCCTGGGGACGGGAGGCGCGCTGAGGCGACGGGCAGACCCAGGGCCACGGCTCCATAAACTGCATGGAAAGAAAAGAAAAATAAAAGGGTGAGGGAGAGAGAGAGGCGCGACGGCGAGCGCGCGAAAACGGAGAGTACTCAAACGGGCCCCGCCGATTGGCTAGGGGGGAGACAACGGCTCGACCAATGGCTGCAAAGCTTCTCGCTCCTGAGCCCGGCTTGCTAAACCGCAAAGGTTCAGCGGAGTCCAGCTCCGCCTCTTTTTAAAAAAGTTCATCCCGTCGATCAAAGGAATAGCATATTAACCTGAATCTTTGCAATAATCCAGATTCTAATTTCCATGCCAAGCTCCGGTCCCAGGAGGCGCGGATAAGAGAGAAGGATCCTTTATGTGAGTAATAAAGCAACGATGGGAAACTAAACGTAAACCGCTCGAAACTCGGCTGCAGAAAATGTGACTTCAAGCAATAGAATGATCAGTGCCTGGAATCCACTACCTGATTCTGTGGTTCCTTCCCCAAACCTCAAAAACTTTAACCTTAGATTGTCTGCAGTCGATCTCTCCCGGTTCCTAAGAGTTCTGTAAGGGGTGTGCATAAGCGCACCACTGTGCCTACCTTCCCTGTTCTACTGTCCTATTGGCCTTTTTTTATCATTACTTTTTACTTATGTTTATACAAACTACTACTAGCCTATACATGTTTGACAAATAAATAAATAAACAAACAAACAAGCAAGCAAGTAAATAAATAGAATAGAATAGAATTCTTTATTGGCCAAGTCTTTGTCTTTGGTGCATATGCTCTCAGTGTATATAAAAGAAAATACAGATTTGTCAAGAAACGTGGTACAATACTTAATGGTTGTCATAGGGGTCAAATAAGCAATGAAGAAACAATATTAATAAAAAATCTTAGGACACAAGCAACAAGTTACAGTCATACAGTCCTAAGTGGGAGGAAATGGGTGATAGGAATGATGAGGAAAAAACTAGTAGAAATAGAAGTGCAGACTTAATAAAAAGTTTGACAGTGTTGAGGGAATTATTTGTTTAGTAGAGTGATGGCGTTCGGGGGGGAAACTGTTCTTGTGTCTAGTTGTCTTGATGTGCAGGGCTCACTAAATACCTAGTATCCCCAGATTGCCCCAAGGACCCTTTAGGAAGCCGACAAAACCCGTTTCCTCATGTCTGCTAAAAAGTGACAGCACAGTTTCTCGTCATTTTAACATTGAGAAACACATCATGTGTTGTAACTTACCCCACTCCCTTTGGTGATCTAAACTCCCTCAAAGTGCTAAATGCAACGGTTGGCCACAAACCTTATCAACCTTGAAGTCAATTTTACAACCATACAGTTGAGAGGAAGAAGAAAAGAGAAAACTAGAGGGAGCGTACAGGCCTGTGATGGCTATAGCAACATAACTTAGAAGCCAAGGCTTAACATCTATTTTCCAGTAAAATAAATAAGCAAATAACACAATTGATAGGTGAATTAGAAGAATGCCTCTGAGCATGTGGGGGGGGGGGGGAATTATCTCTCAGCAATAACAATTAATATATGTAGGTGTCACAGGGTAATGGTAGGAGACTGAATTTGGGTCAGTCACCCATAGATTTACTCTTCCCAGCTTTTGGATTCAATGTGGAGCCCATTTTAAGGGAATAAATAGAAGCTACTTAATGCAAGAAGCTTTGTAAACAAAATACCATAATTTCTCCTCTTACTAAATACAGCTATAAGAGCCAGGGTGGCGCAGTGGATTCTGAGTGCAGCACTGCAGGCTACTTCAAGTAACTGCTAGCTGTAGTTCAACAGTTCAAATCTCACCACGGGCTCAAGGTTGACTCAGCCTTCCATCCTTCCGAAGTGGGCAAAACAAGGACCCAGATTGTTGGAGGCAATATGCTGATTCTGTAAACTGCTTAGAAAGGGCTGTAAAAACACTATGAAGCAGTATATAAGTCTAAATGCTATTGCTATATTTGACATTATATTTATCTGTGAGACCGGGCAGGCTGAATTTCTCTTCATTGGAACACATACTTTGGGGCTGTTCTGTGAGTCATGTTTATGTGGTGCCTTTCTATTGACTGATTGGTATGTTGATGGCTGGCATTTGGCTATTGTTTCTTTGTGCTGCCAAGCCCTTGGCTCCTATAATTCCCTGAAGATGGGCCCCAGCATAAGTCCCAAAGTTTGCACGGGTAAATCTCTAGTCCCGGTGACTGGCCCAAATTTGATCTCACAATCAATATTCCCTATGATGGAAAAAAGCTCAATGGCAAGAAGATTGGTCTTCTTGGTCTCCTTAAGTTGGTCTTAAATTCAGATTTGTTTTATAAAAGGATAAAAGTATGACTAAAGCTACAAGTTCGCCTTCTCGGGGTAAACCCCCAAGAGGACACTGAGATGGTCAAGAAATGGAAAAGCTTGAGGTGGTATATTGTAAATTAGTAGCCAATTACCCACATTCTGGCTATGAGTCAGAAAGAAACAAAAATAGGAGGGAAGGAAGTAGCTAAGTATCAGAAGATGCTCCATGAAAATAAAAGAGCAAGTGGACTAAATGTGGGTTTTCTCTTGGGAGGGTGGGAAGGAGAAGTCATGGGACTTAGGAAAACCAAAACTTACTACACAGATTTTTTCTTTTTAAAACAAAAATAACTATGGAAAGGAATGATGGAAGACCTTAAATGCTGGCTTGGGAAGTTGTGATAAGTAATGATACAAGTCTCATCATTATATGCTCTATAAATTGCATTTGAGAAAATGAAAAATAAAATGTTATAATTAAAACAATAGTATCCATAAATATTTGAGACTAAAGGAAGCAGAGCTGTAGCTTTTCTTGTGAATTCATTTTTTTCTGTGGTGGAACAGTATTGTGTAGCAACACTTTGCTGTTTTACTTTATTGCTTTTTACATAACTTTACATAACTTTCAACTGTATCTGTGCTCATTTTTACTTCCCATTACAATACAGTATTGCCTAATGGGAAGATACAAAATTTGTACCTTTCTTACTATTACTGCACCCTCTCCCATCATTCCTGCTAGTGATGGAGAGTGAAGGAAATTGGAATCATCTTGAAAGTCACAACACACATTACTGTCTTTTGGGTTAATTAATTTTTGAAACTTTCAATAAATTGTCTGTTTACTGAAGTTGTTGGGATTATACAGGTAATCCTTAACTTATTAACAAAGTAATGACAGACCTAAAATAGTACTTCTGACCTGGCACAGTTGGGCTCTTTCCAGGGTCAAGTGATTGTATTATGGACATCCAGCAACTGGCCTGCATTTATCACCATCTGAAGTGTACTACAGCCACGTACTCACAATTTATGACTTTTTGCCTGAAATAAGTGTTTACTTTCGGTTTCCAGCAGAAAACATTCATTGCAGAGAAATGATTTCTTAATGACCACAGTTTTCGCTTAACAACAACAGAATTTATGTTAAATTAAATTAACAACTACTGCAGAAAGGTTTGTAAAATCAGGCATGGTCACACGATGGCTGGCATGATTTACATCAGTAATTTCATGCTCAATTATTTGCAAGTCAAAAAATATGACTGTATTCTGTATTAGAGTTAATTCTACTGAACTGAGTGGGATTTATTTCTAAAATTTGACAAAACACAATATATAATTATTTCCTGCTGTAAGAATATACAGTATACTGTAGTTCTATTAGTATTGCATATTTTAGTGTATATTCGGAGTGAGTGGCATATAAATCTCATAAATAAATAAATAAAATATATGTGCTATGCTATTTATGTATTGTGTAAATGTAGACATATCTATAACCACATAATATCCATCTGTGTGGTACTGCTTCTCCAAATATAACAACACCTCTTATTTTTGTATCAATTATATGCTAAGAATTTTCATTGACCCAACAAGACAGTAATGCTATGGCAAATGTAATCGTTTATCTGTCATTCTGTGTGCTAGTTTTGGAGATTTATCCATCTACTTGCCTACAAGAATAACGTGTAGATTTTTTTACTTGCTAATAGGTTTGCCTAATTATTAACTCTGCTTTGAATATTTAAGTTTCTATTCCAGTAATGGCGAACCTATGGCACGGGTGCCATAGGTGGCATGCGGTGTTATATCTGCTGCCACATGAGTTGTTGTCCTAGCTCAGCTCCAACATGTACGTGTGTGCCAGCCAGCTGATTTTTGGCTTGCACAGAGGCTCTGGGAGGCCGTTTTTGGCTTCCAGGGGTCCTCCAGGGGGATGGGGGAGGGCGTTTTTACCCTCCACTGGCTCCAAGAAAGACTTTGGAGCCTGGGGAGGATGAAACACGAGCCTACTGGGCCCACCAGAACTTGGGAAACAGGCCATTTCCGGCCTCCAGAGGGCCTCCAGGGTGTGTGGGAAGCTGTTTTCGCCCTCCCCAGGCATTGAATTATGGGTGTGGGCACTCGCGCATGTGCGATAGCGCCCGCACATGCTCCTTCGGCACCCAAGGAAAAAAAAGTTTGCCATCACTGTTCTATTCTATTGAAACTGAAGTAATATTACATAAGATCACACCAAAATTACTGGAAAGAATAAACCATAATGAATTTTGAATACAGGATTGCCAAAATGTATTCACATAGTCCACAGTCATAGTCACATGGTCAAACAATGAGTTTTGTAATGGACAAATAAGACAATAAGCACATGTAGGTATAATATGTAATGTACTGTTGGTCTATGCACTTTTTCTATGATGTTCCTTCTATACTGCAATATTCATTTTATAACCAAAATTGATATATATTGATATTCTTTTTAATGTCCACTTAGAAGAGTGAGGAACCTGATAACTTTAGGCAATGATATTTGAGTAAATAAAACAACATAATGTGTAATATATACTACGATTATTTTACAATCTTCTATCCACACTGGATTTTTCAACCAAGAGCCTAGTAGTATGTATGTATGTATGTATGTATGTATGTATGTATGTATGTATGTATGTATTTATTTATTTATTTATTTATTAGATTTGTATGCCCCCCTCTCCATAGACTTGGGGCGGCTCACAGCAATAATAAAAACAATGTACAACAAATCTAATATTTAAAATATCTAAAAAACCCTTATTTAAAAAGCAAGAACATACACACAAACATACCATGCATAAACTATATAGGCCTGGGGGAGATGTCTCAATTCCCCCATGCCTGATGGCAGAGGTGGGTTTTGAGGAGTTTACGAAAGGCAAGGAGGGTGGGGGCAATCCTAATCTCCGGGGGGGAGCTGGTTCCAGAGGGTTGGGGCCGCCACGAAGAAGGCTCTTCCCCTGGGTCCCGCCAGATGACATTGTTTAGTCGATGGGACCTGGAGAAATTCTTGAAAGGGGACTCTCAAAGGTGCTTTTTCAAGAGGCAACTGGACTTTGTTTTTCTTTGAAGATGTTTTGCTTCTCATTCAAGAAGCTTCTTCAGATCTGATTGGATATTGAGGAATGGAAGGAAGTCAACGAAGCGGTGGAAGTGATGTGCCGGTGCCTGGAGGCTGTTGGGGCCTGGATGGGTGTCAACAGACTCAAACTCAACCCGGATAAGACGGAGTGGCTGTGGGTTTTGCCTCCCAAGGACAACTCCATCTGTCCGTCCATTACCCTGGGGGGGGAATTATTGACCCCCTCAGAGAGGGTCCGCAACTTGGGCGTCCTCCTCGATCCACAGCTCACATTAGAACAACATCTCGCAGCTGTGGCGAGGGGGACGTTTGCCCAGGTTCGCCTGGTGCACCAGTTGCGGCCCTATCTGGACCGGGACTCACTGCTCACAGTCACTCATGCCCTCATCACCTCGAGGTTCGACTACTGTAATGCTCTCTACATGGGACTACCTTTGAAAAGTGTTCGGAAACTCCAGATCGTGCAGAATGCAGCTGCGAGAGCAGTCATGGGCTTACCCAGGTATGCCCATGTTTCACCATCACTCCGCAGTCTGCACTGGCTGCCGATCAGTTTCCGGTCACAATTCAAAGTGTTGGTTATGACCTTTAAAGCCCTTCATGGCACTGGACCAGAATATCTCCGAGACCGCCTCCTGCCGCACGAATCCCAGCGACCAATTAGGTCCCACAGAGTGGGCCTTCTCCGGGTCCCGTCAACTAAGCAATGTCGGTTGGCGGGCCCCAGGGGAAGAGCCTTCTCTGTGGCGGCACCGGCCCTCTGGAACCAACTCCCCCCGGAGATTAGAACTGCCCCTACTCTTCCTGCCTTCCGCAAACTTCTTAAAACCCACCTTTGCCGTCAGGCATGGGGGAATTGAAACATCCCCCCCCCCCCTGGGCACGTTGAATTTATATATGGTATGCTTGTGTGTGAGTCTGTTAGTTTGTGGGGGTTTTTAAATCTTTAAAATTTTAAATTGTTGATTACTTACGATTTGTCTTTTTACATGTTGTGAGCCGCCCCGAGTCTTCGGAGAGGGGCGGCATACAAATCCAAGTAATAAATAAATATTCCTTGCAGACAGGTGGTCATTCGCCTTCTGTCCAGTTGTCTGCAAGGAATATAAATCCTTACATTCCCCACCATCCAGTCAAAGCTGAAGAAGCTTTTGCAGCGAGAAGTAAAATGTCTTTTTAAAAGAAAAACTAGAAAGTCCAGTCACCTATTGAACAAGCACCTTTGGGATAACCGTGACCTGGATGACTAAGAATCGCCATAGACATTTGGAAGGACTTTTGATAAAGACATGGGTCTGAATACGCTTTTATCAGAAACATGAAAAATCATGTTCCCTACCCTTGATGATCAAGGTAGACATGGAAATGTGTACTTTTAAAGTTTTTGTTTGTTTTTAAGTCTCAATAGCTGATATGCTGGTTTTAGTGGAGGATAATTCTACTTTAAATAAGGTAAATATGCTAGAACAATATTTAATATTTCCCCTTTGTATTGGTTTTTTTCAATTCCCAATAGGTATTTCCATGAAGAAACTAATATGGTATTCAATTAAAATAGAAAAAACAAACAAGTTTTAACAGCCTCTCATCCTGCCCTATGATCCTGATTGAAAATGCCTTGCCCCATTTGTTTGTTTGTTTAATTTATATGCTTCCTGTCTCCCTATCCCGAATGACTGTAGGCAGTAACCTACAATAACTTCATTGCTATAACTCTTGAAGATCAAAATAATTGGACTCCAGTATTTTTTTTTAATTTGGCTTCTTATCAGTGGATGTAGGCCGCAATAAATTTGATACAATTCTTTCCTGTATTTTTTCCTACCCATCTTAAATAACAATATATTATATCATTTATTAACAACCATATAATATTTTTTAAATGCTGAGATCTTACTAAATCTTAGAAATATAAACATTACAGAATCCATTGCCTTAGCCTCTTTCTAATGAAGTAAACATTAGCATTGCTAGAGTTACTCTTAATATTTCTAAGGCTAGGTGTGGCTTGTCTAGTTCCTTTAGATAGTACACTAATTTGGAATAAACTAGAAAAAAGTAGCGCCTTTCTTTTAGCTATCATCTGGATTGTTTTGCTACTTTAATTCAGTGATTTGCTTTTCTTTTATCCTACTGAGTAATCTTGTGCAGCTACATGAGTTTGTAAAGTTGTTGTTGCCCTTTGAACTAAGACTATGCTCTTTGTAATTTATTTCAACGAGTTTCTATTATATTGCTTCTTGGAATATTAATAATTACATGCCTCCAGTGGCAATGTTTTACAACTGTATAGCGAGCATAGTTATATTTATAATTTCATGCACATTTCTTTAACTTTTCACTGACCCATTTTTAAAAAAGTTTTCTTGAATTTCTGAAAAAAGGGTTTATTATCTCAGGTGTCTTTATTCATCTTTTAATCATGTTTCAAATAATATTTATTTCTCACACTTCCCACATTTGCCATGTCTATGCACACAATAGTGCACAAAGTAAAAGGATTGAGTAAATAGGAAGTGCGGTAGCCCTGTAGGGCAGTGACTTATCTACTGGAAGAAGTAGCAATCGTGTTCAACTCTTGCACCCTTGGCAGTTTCTGTCCCTGAAACGGGTTCTTAAAATCGCACTGTTTGTAAAAACCGTGTGCCCAGTATGACAGCGGGAAGACAGCGGCGTGAGTTAAAACATTCTGCAAACTTGCTGGTTGCGGCTGGTTGTGTGTTTGTGTGCAAGCCGAACCCTGTGATGCGTGTCTTGCCCTCATATTATATGGAGGAAACAAATGATGGCAATCTCTATGGAGACCCGAAGATCAGGGCTCCAAGTTTCGCTGGTCTCTGCAACAAGAGTCCATTTAGTTTCTGAAGTGCTTCTCTTGCTATATGGAAGAGAGCTGAATGATATTTTGCTGCCAAGACTTAACTGTTGTTCATAAAATCATACATCATAATATACTCCCTGTCAGTGACTACTTCACCTTTAACAACAACAACACAAGAGCACGTAATAGATACAAACTGAATGTAAATCGCTCCAAACTTGACTGCAGAAAATACGATTTCAGCAATAGAGTGGTCACAGCCTGGAACTCATTACCTGACTGTTGTTGCTTCCCCCAACCCCAAAATCTTCAACCTTACATTATCTACAATTGACATCTCCCCTTTTCTAAGAGGTCTGTAAGGGGCGTGCATGAGTGCACTTTTGTGCCTAATGTCCCTGTCCTACTGTCTTATTATCCTTCCTATGTACTACCTTCTACTTATGTTATGTTATGTTAATATGTACTGTAATACTATACTTGTTTGACAAATAAATAAATAAAAATAAAGATAGTTTCGGTATGATTGTGCTTGTGTGCATCTGTGCGTGTTTCTCTTTCTGTGTCTCTGTGCGTTTCTGTGTGTGTGTTTGTGTCTGCTTTTGTACTACAATACTATACTTGTTTGACAAATAAATAAATAAAAATAAAGATAGTTTCGGTATGATTGTGTTTGTTTGTGTGTGTGTGTGTTTTTCTTTCTGTGTGTTTCTGTGTGTGTGTGTGTTTGTGTCTGTGTGTGTGTGTGTGTTTCTCTTTCTGTGTGTATATGTGTGTTTATTTATTTGTCAAACAATTATAGGGCGATAATTTGTACATATAAAACATTAGATAAGTAAAGATAAAAAGTAGACATGTGTGTGCGTGTGTTTTTCTCTCTTAATCTCTCTCTGTCTCTCTCCTTGTGTGTTTGTGTGTCTTCTAAACTCCGGCACCGATGGAATTTATCTGGAAAAAAAAACCAGCATGCCAGAAGCGCCCCCGCCAAACAAAGCGCTTTTACGCAAGCCCTCAACAACGGAAGCTGGCTGCCCAATTTGACTTAGGCACTTTTCAGAAGGAGCGGTTCGAAGCTCGGGGTTCCCCCCCCCCCCCGCTTACTTACCCATACCCTAACACCTGATCCCCCCCCCGCCCGCTAACTGATCCCAACCTAAACCAGGTCTTTGTTTTTTTTCCTCCAAGGAAAAAAAAGCGACCGCTTTTGAAGCAAGAGTTGGAGCTCAAGGAAAGCAAGAGAAGCGCGCTGTAGGATTAGGATGCGCGCAGAAAGGAGCAAAGGTTGCAAGAGGGAGAAAACGGAGAGGTCGGTCATACCTGTCCGGGGGAGATCGGTGCACCTTGACTATCCCATGGCCAGGGGGGGAAAAACACCTCCGGCCGCGAAGACGCGCAAGACTTGAAAAATTGCCTCTCAAAACAATGTCTTCCTCCAAGATTGTTTTAACCGTCTCTCTCTTGTCTCCGCCTGCGGCGCGTAACTGAAACAAAAAAAAAAAAAACCCGAGCAAATTCTGTTGCTCGGCTGGATCGGTAACTTTTATTATTCCTGCGATTATAGTTGGTTTTTTTCAACCGTTCAGCCGCCGTGGATCGTTACTCGCCTTTTCCAACATCGCCCGTGTCGTTGGGCTGTTGCTTCAGCGTTTGTTGAATGTGCAGGAGGGAGGGGAGGGGGGGTTGTCGGAAAGCAGGAAGGAAGTTGTGAGCCTGTCTGGGGTTGAACTCAGCGGAACAAGTTTCTTTTCTTTACTTTTTTTCTTTTTTTTCCTATTGCTTGGCAGGACCGATGGAGGGAAACATTACCAAAAAAAAAAAAAAGTTTCCATTGTTAAGCGAGCTAAGAACAAAATCTGCTCCACCCTTTGTGGGTTAAAGATACATCGTCCATTTCCCTCCTCCACCACCACCACACACACTCCTTGTTCCTCCTTACTATGTATAACTTGCTTCAGCTATTTAAAACCTTTTTTTTAAATGCTCCAGCTTTTTCAGGAAGAAGATGAGAGGCTGGGGGTTACTGCTTTGCAGACCCGACCTCCCTTCCAAAGGCCTTCAGAGATCAAGTGTAAAACTCTGACCCATGTGAGATCATAGATATTTTCAGGTATAGTAACTACCGGTAACTATAGTGACTAAAGCTCTACATGGCATCGGGCTACAATACCTTCAGGACCGTCTTCTGCTGCACGAATCCCAGTGACCGATTAGGTCCCACAGAGTTGGCCTTCTCCGGGTCCCGTCGACAAAACAATGTCGTCTGGTGGGATCCAGGAGAAGAGCCTTCTCTGTGGCGGCCCCGGCCCTCTGGAATCAACTCCCCCCCCCCGAGATCAGGACTTCCCCCACCCTCCTTGCCTTTTGCAAACTTCTGAAAACCCACCTTTGTCACCAGGCTTGGGGAAACTGACATACCCCTAGCTGTTCCATTTCATGTATGGTTTGTCTGAACTGTATGATTGTTTTTATAAGGGTTTTTAAATTGTTTTTAATATTGGATTTGTATCTCATGTATTATTTATTGTGAGCCGCTCTGAGTCCTCGGAAAGGAGCGGTATACAAATCTAATAAATTATTATTATTATTATTATGTCAATACAACTCAGCAAACGAGATCACTATGCTGGATTTCGTATTTCATCACCAGTCGGGCGCTTCCCAAGCACCTAGGACTGCGTGATATAGCAGCGAATTATGTTTGCCGATCCCAGTAAAGTGGCCTTTTCCAATTGATAGATGGAGATTTTGTCAATTCCGATGGTTTTCAAATGTCCGCTGAGATCCTTTGGCACTGCGCCCAGCGTGCCAAGTACCACTGGGACCACTTCCACTGGCTGATGGCAGAGTCGTTGCAGTTTGATTTTTAGATCTTCATATTTCACTAATTTCTCATTATTATTATTATTATTATTATTATTATTATTATTATTATTATTATTATTATATCTGTAAATCTGTTAAGAGCCTAAGGTTTCATCTTAACTTTTCAGATTAATTTTAATTATCATGGGAGAGGTGTAGTCATAGTGTTACACATTTAAAAGGGAAAGTGGCCCTTTAAAAATATATTCACTCTCTTTAAACCAGTCAAATTACCTGCTGCCTGAAGGGAACTCCAAATTTGTTTTATCACAGAACTGAATAAAACTAAACACTGGGGAAGCCAGCTACCCTCCCTTAGCCCAACCTAATTCACCGGGTTCTCATTCTGGGGTTAAAACAGGAGAACGAAGTGTTATGTATATCCCACCATGAGCTCCTACACAATAGCCAAGGTGTAAATCTAAGAAATAGATAAATATGTTTTCATATATTCCACTGTTTGTTTGTTTTTTAATAATTTTTAATTAAATTTTATTTACATATGTACACAATAACAATACTGTACAAAAAAACAGTACAATACAATACAGTACAGATACATAAAATTAAAAACATAATGGGAAGTGGACGAATGAGCAACAGATCTGTATAGTAATATGAAACTATGTATTCTCTATAGCCAATTAGAGGCAATTCAGATATTCCACTGTTTGGTCTGCAGCTGGAACTCTGCAATTACCCCAACAAAAGGAACTTTTCACATTTGAATTATTATTAATTTAAAAACCAGAAATTAAACACACAGATCTTAAAATCCTATTCATATGATTCACTTCAGATCAAATATGAAGAGGCTAGTGTAATATACTTGAATCTAAATGCAGTGATCCCTCGATTTTCGCGGGTTCAAACTTCACGAAACGGCTATACCACGGTTTTTCAAAAAATATTAATTAAAAAATACTCCACGGTTTTTTTTCTATACCACAGTTTTTCCCACCCGATGACATCATACGTCATCACCAAAAGTCACTTCTCTCTCTCTTTCTCTCTCTTTCCTGTCATTCTCTGCTTCAATCATTTTCTCATTTCTCTTTTTTTCTCCCCTTTTTTCTATCATTTCTCTCTCTCTCTACCTTCCACTCTCCCCCCTCCTGCTCTCTCTCTCTCTTTTTCTCACTTTCTCTCTCCCTCTCTCCTTTCTATCTCGCTCTGTCTGTTGCTCTCTCTCTGTGAGAATGCCTGCCCCGCCTCTCCTGCAGCCCCCTCGCTGAAAGCTGGGACGAAAGCACTCTCAGCTAAGGGACTGCAAGAGGGGTGGGGCGGGCATTCTCAAAGCGCTCAGAGCGGCTAGCAGCCGAATGAGGAGGACGAGAAGCTGTAGCCGCCAGCACTGCTGCAGGAGGACCCGTGCCCCAAGAAAGCTGGTGAGAGGGGCGGATCGGGCGGGCAGGGGGTAGCGGTGAGGGGGCCAGAGGCGCTGGGGGGGTTGGGGGCGGCCAACATTCAAAACAATCTTTGCCAGCCTCCGCACTTTCGTCGCTCCCCGCCCCCAACTTCAAGCCCGGCTCCTTGTGCAGCCTTGGAAAAGGGTGCGCGGGGGTAGTTTTTGGCTGTCCATAGCCAAAAATGGTGTTTTTACTTCCGCATCTCTACTTCGCGGAAATCCGACTTTCGCAGGCAGTCTGGGAACTCAACCCCCGCAAAAATCGAGGGATCACTGTAATGGGAGCTTACCCCGCAATATGTATTTTTGGATCTTCTGTTAGAAACTATTCCACCTTCCTATTTCAAAGAAAGAAAAGCGATATTAGAAGCCCCTGTGATCAGCTTTCCTTAGAAAAAAACTTCTATTTGACCTGGAATTATCTCCATATGACATTTAATTTTATGGATCTCCCAAAAATGTATAAATCAAATCAGAAAATATTGGTGGAATTATACAGTATACAGACATGTGCAATGTGACATACATTAACCTAAAATCATTCCAAACCTAAAATCATAAAATAAGTCTCCGTTAAAAAGAAATAGGAAAGATGCCCTGTATTTCCAGATTACTACATAAAATGTGGTCATTTTTATCTCTCAAGATTTGAACCGGTAAGTAAAAAATTGGTCTATGACACTTATAGTAACATGAGGGGGAACTACAAAATCGGAGCAATGAGAAATTGCTATACAGTGGTACCTCGAGATACGAGTTTAATTCGTTCCGGACCTGGGCTCTTAAGTCGAGCAGCTCTTATCTCGAACGACTTTTCCCCATAGGAATTAATGTAAATAATTTTAATTGGTTCCAGCCCTCAAAAAACTCACAAAGTTAGTCTAAAT
Organism: Erythrolamprus reginae; assembly: GCF_031021105.1. Taxonomy (NCBI): domain Eukaryota; kingdom Metazoa; phylum Chordata; class Lepidosauria; order Squamata; family Dipsadidae; genus Erythrolamprus; species Erythrolamprus reginae. Next base: position 357,769,502 of record NC_091950.1, on the reverse strand, counting down.
TATGCAGAAAGACATGTTTTTAATGAAGAAATGTACATGTACATATAAATGAATAATGAAGTTTCTTTCACTTAACTTGTAAACTTTCTTAAACTTTTAAATTTACATATGTTCAACTTCTCTGCCACCCAATCCTGTAGGACAGAGGTCCCCAACCCTTTTTGCACCAGGGACCGGCTTTAAGCGATCAAGAGAGGAATGGGTGAATGAATGGACGGAGGGTGGGAAGGAAGGAAGGAAAGAGGGAAGGGACAGGAACAGAGGAAGGAAGCAAGGAAACTTATGAAAGGGGAGAGTAAGAGAGGAATGAGTGAAGGGAGGGAGGGAGGGAAGAAGGTGGGAAGGAGAAAGAAAAGAAGAAATAGAGGAAGGGAAGGTAAAAGAGAGAAAGAAAAAGAGCAAGAAAGAAAGAAAGAAAGAAAGAAAGAAAGAAAGGGGGAAGGGACAGGAACAGAGGAAGGAAGCAAGGAAACTTATGAAAGGGGAGAGTAAGAGAGGAATGAGTGAAGGGAGGGAGGGAGGGAAGAAGGTGGGAAGGAGAAAGAAAAGAAGAAATAGAGGAAGGGAAGGTAAAAGAGAGAAAGAAAAATAGCAAGAAAGAAAGCTGCAAGCACCCCCCCCCCCGAGCCCCCTAGGCCGGCTGCAACCTTTTAAAACACGCGTGCCGCTTCGCAGCTGTCTCCTGAAGCCGAACGCGGAAGTTAGCGTTTGGCTTCAGGAGACAGCTCCTTGGCGCTTGTATCTCGAATTTGGGCTTGTAAGTAGAACAAAAATATATCTCCCCTCCCAGCTCTTATCTCGAGTTGCTCGTAAGTAGAGCAGCTCTTATGTCGGGGTTCCACTGTATATCTTGGATTACATGATTCAGACTCCCATAGCCATGAGAGCAAAGTCCCTTACATTTAATTATCTTATGCGGAAGGCATTGTATTTTTCAATTAAGCCTATTCTGTAATGAGCAACTGTTATATGGAAGAGCAAATCCATTGATTTTAGATTTTTTTTAAAGGTTAAAAAAATTGGAGTCAGTGACATTGGTTGCCGATCGGTTTCTGAAAGTGTTGGTTATGACCTATAAAGCCCTTCATGGAATCGGACCAGAATATCTCCGGGACCGTCTTCTGCCGCACAAATCCCAGCGACCAGTTAGGTCCAACAGAGTTGGCCTTCTCCGGGTCCCGTCGACTAAACAATGTCATTTGGCGGGACCCAGGGGAAGAACCTTCTCTGTGGCGGCCCCGACCCTCTGGAACCAACTCCCCCCAGATATCAGAGTTGCCCCCACCCTCCTTGCCTTTCATAAGCTCCTTAAAACCCACCTCTGTCGTCAGGCATGGGGGAATTGAGATATTCCCTTCCCCCTAGGCTTATAAAATTTATGCATGGTATGTCTGTATGTATGATTGGTTTCTTAAATTGGGGTTTTTTTACATTACTTTTAATATTAGATTTGTTCATATTGTCTTTTTACTGTTGTGAGCTGCCCTGAGTCTACGGAGAGGGGAGGCATACAAATCTAATTAATTAATAAGTAAATAAATTCAACTGGTGATTTACTTTTATTTATTTTCAGAAAAATTGAGTCAATTTAAGGCAGGAATTATTGGTAGATGTGTTCCATTCACCCATTCTTATATGCATTTACTTGTTTGACTTACGGGTTTACAACATAATTTGGATTAAAATATACAAATATGTAACACTCAGAAATTAAAACAAAATCATGCAATATAAAGCAATAGTAAATTCTGGGAGTCAGCCATGCCAAAAATAATGTTAAAATACATCCGGAGAGACAGTGTGTCCGTTATAACTTGAAACTGCTGAGGTAAAACTGCTGCAGTTCAATAACACTTAGCGGACTGCAGGTTCTCCATCCCTTCAAATAGCCTGTAATATTTTGCCTTCAAGGTGCTACAAGCTACTCTTCTTTGATATGAAACCCAGATATTGGGTTTTGAACATTTCTTATTTAATAAATTCATGATTGAACCTTGTCTTTTTTCAAAGCATAGTTAGATGATTGATCAATCCGAATTCAGAAATTTGCCTCCATTATATGAGCCACCCCGAGTCTTTCGAGAGGGGCGGCATACAAATCTAATAAATTAAATTAAATTAAATTAAATTAAATTAAATTAAATTAATCTAGTCTGGAATGCCAAGATTATGCATTAGGGAAATAAATTGTAACCTGTGAAATTTGTGCCATAAATTCTATCCTGAATGTCATGTGATTTACTGTTGTTTTTGTACAGGTTTTCTCTTTGGTGTAGGATCTGCAATGACTAGCAAGCCACTCTTTGCAGGATCAGAACCACATTAAGCATAGTTTTTATTGAAACGTTGCCTTTCTGTTGAAACTGTCTTTCAGGCCCACATTTCCAGTGCAGTTTACATTAGCTGATAAGATCCAGGAAAACAGTTTGCATCAAAAAAAAGGCAATGTCCAAAACAATCAAATCTGACATTTTAAAAACATCCAAATGAAAAAGCCTGGGGAATATGCACACTGAGCAATATGTGTCTGTCATAAATCAACATCCTCATGCTTGCTCTTGGGCTGCAATCAGTTATGTATATGTATACAGTGATCCCTCGATTTTTGCGGTCTCGATTTTCGCGAAACGCTATACCACGGTTTTTCAAAAAATAATAATTTAAAAATACTCCACGGTTTTTTTTCTATTCCACGGTTTTTCCCACCCGATGACGTCATACGTCATCACCAAGAATCACTTCTCTGTCTCTTTCTCTTTCTTTCCTGTCATTCTTTCTCTTTCTCTATCTCTCCCCCTCTTGCTCTCTCTCTTTTTCTTACTTTCCCTCTCTTGTTTTCTTTCTCTCACTCTTTCGGGCGAGCGGCGGGCGGGCGAACGGCGGGCGAGCAAACGGGCGGGCGGCGGGCGAACGGCAGGCGGGCGGGCGGCGAGTGGCGGGCGGGCGGCGAGTGGCGGGCGGGCAGCGAGTGAACAGGTGAGCGGCGGGCGGGCGAGCGGCGAACGGTGAGTGAACAGGCGAACGGGCGAGCGGCGGACGGGCGAGCGAACGGGGGAGCGGCGGGGGGAGCGGCGAACGGCGGGAGAGCGGCGAGTGAACGGGAGAGTGGTGGGCGGGCGGGGGAGCGGCGAGTGAACGGGCGAGCGGCGGGCGAACGGGCGAACGGGCGAACGGCGGGCCGGCGGGCGAGCGAACGGGCGAACGGCGGGCGAACGGCGAGTGAACGGGCGAGCGGCAGCCGGGGGGGCGAGCGGCGGGCGGGCGAGCGGTGAGTGGCGGGCAGGCGGGCGAGCGGTGAACGGCGGGCGAGCGGCGAGTGAACGGGCGAGCGGCGGTTGGGCGGGCGAGCGGCGAGTGAACGGGCGAGCGGCGGGCAGGCGAGCGGTGAACGGACGAGCGGCGGGCGGGCGAGCGGCGGGCGGGCGAGCGGCAAACGGGCGAGCGGCGAGCATGAGTGAACGGGCGGGCGGGCGAGCGGCAAACGGGCAAGCGGCGGGCGGCGGGCGGGCGAGCGGCCGGCGGGCGAGCGGCCGGCGGGCGGGCGGCGAGGGCGCGCATGCGCAGATGGTGTTTTTACTTCCGCACCACTATACCGCGGAAAATCGATTATCGCGCGATAATCAAGGGATCACTGTAGTCTCTTCTGAATAACCATATGGGTATTGCCAATCTCCTTTTTAGAGGCTGTTCAACTCTATTGCTTCAAAAATGATAATGGTGAAAAGCAACACATTAGTTTTAGAGGTCCTGTGTCTGCAACTATAGGTAGAGCTAGAGCTGAAAGGAGAGGGGGGAATTGAAGATGCTATTGCAGTGGTACCTCTACCTAAGATCGCCTCCACTTACGAACTTTTCTAGATAACAATCGGATGTTCAAGATTTTTTTGCTTCTTCTCAAGAACCATTTTCCACTTACAATCCCGAGCTACCGAAACTGTAACCAGAAAAGGGAAGGAGAAGCCTCCGTGGGGCCTCTCTAGGAATCTCCTGGGAGGAAACAGGGCCTCCACCCTCCCTGTGGTTTTCCCAATCGCACGCATTATTTGCTTTTATATTGATTTCTATGGGAAAAAATTGCTGCTTCTTACAAACTTTTCTACTTAAGAACCTGGTCATGGAACGAATTAAGTTTGTAAATACCACTGTATTTATTAATCAAATTTTTATGGTCACCCATCTTCTCTCAAAGGGGTCGCTGTGCAGCACACAACAATAAATTTAAAAACAATTAAAAGAAATTAAAATATTCATATAAGAACAAGCACATTGAACAAAGCAGTGGAGAAATTGAGGTGAAATCATTATCCAATTATATAGAAAGTACGCTGTTGTTTAGTAGTTAGAATCCAGCATTAGTCACAATCACAAAGGTCACACATTATCACATCTTACTGCTTTTTCTCTCTCTCAGCAAATCTACCTCACGAGGTTTTGATGAGAATAACAAATTGAACAGAGGACTCCTTAATCTCTTTAAAGGAAGGATATGCTAAAAATATAAGAATAAAATATTTACTTAACAGTTATCCTGTCTCTATTTCCATTTTGGGTTCTGTATGTATGCACGCATGCCCTTTGATGTAAAGGCTCATTCACACAACAGCCCCTGTATCATTGGAACCACCAGATCTGGACTGCAAAACTCATAATGAGCCCTGAATGGCAGAACAAAAATAAAGACATACAGTAAAGGTAGTCCTCAAATTACAACTGGTTGCTTAGCAACTGTTCAAAGTTACACAGATCCACCTGCCCCAAAGATACTTAAGATCCAATTCTGAAGTTCTGATGGCTGCCTCTCTCACATGACTGCATGTCAGACACTAAGTGACCAGCTCACATTTACAGCCATAGTTACATGACCATGTTTTACTACATTTTTGCTGAAAACTAGCATTTACTCCTGGTTTTCAGCAAAAAGAAAACAACCCAAAACACCATATAGCAAGCCATAGATTTGCTTTTTGCAGCATTTGCTTTACAGCTGATGCAAAATATCCTCATAAAATATGAGTGATCTGCTTTGCAATTACCATGACTTATGACATAATGGCCAGATTCCATTATCGTTGAAAGTCGAGGACTGCTTGTATAGTTCATGCCATGCAGTGGCTGTTTGGAGTTTTGCAGCCATAATCTGAAAGCACTATGCATAATTAGCAGGCAACGGATTATACTGGAAACATAAAAACAGGAAATACAAGACATGCTCAGTCTCTGCTTATTGGTAATTTCCAAGGGATCCTCCTCAGTACAAGCCATGTACCCAGGGAATTTGCTTGTTTATATCTGTGGTTGAGCAGTCTGGAAAAGATATTTAGATGTACTGTATTCTGTTTTTGAAGCATGCATTCTTTATTTAGATGATTGAATCTTAATGTGACTTTTTCCCCCTTGTGATGGTATTTGTGTGAGATAGCACATCTAACCTTTATTATTCTAACACAGTGTTTCCCAACCTTGGCAACTTGAAGATATCTGGACGAATGCTGTCTGGGGAATTCTGGGAGTTGAAGTCCAGATATCTTCAAGTTGCCAAGGTTAGAAAACACTGTTCTAACATATAGTTGATTTCACAGTTGAAGGACGAAAACTTTGCTATAAGTGAAATATTATAGGGGGGGAAATAACAGCAGCTGGGTTTTTTTTCTCCAGGGATGTTTTGTACCCATGTAGCTGGTTGGAAACAAAACAAAGAGCAAGCAGATAGTCTTGGAGAGCAAGAATTTTCCATTGCTTTTCAGTATTTTAGTTGTTATCTGCTCTGCGATGCAAACCAGTGGGGAAGGTAAGTAGAATCCACGCCTGATGTATCTATGTAATATAATTAGAACTGCAGAAAAAGCAATTGCTGCCAACCTTCTTTCCATTGAGGACCTGTATACCAGGGGTCCCCAACCACCGGGCCGCGGACCAGTACCGGGCCGCGGGGCATGTTGCACCGGTCCGTGGAGTCAGCAGCTGCCGGCCCTCATGCTGCCACCTCCAGCGCTTCGCCTCCCGCCGGGCAAGAGGCCTCGGGAGGCAGGCTCTGCCGGCCACAGGACGATGGATGGGACAGAGGGGCGGGAAGGACCGAGAGGCTCAAGCCTCTTTTGGCTTCTGCCGCGGGGCGCTTTTGCATTTTTGGCTGGAGGGAGGCAGGAGGGCCAGCCTGACCCCCTCTCTCCAGTGCTTAGCTCCCGCTGGGCAAGAGGGCTTGGGAGGCAGGTTCTGCCGGCCACAGGACGATGGCGGGAAAGAGGGGCGGGGAGGACCAGCACCCCCATGCTTAATCCCGCCCCCAACCATGCCCCTTTCCGCCCCCACTGGGCCATAGAAAAATTGTCTTGCTGAAACAGGTCCCTGGTGGAAAAAACGTTGGGGACCACTGCTGTATACTGTACAAGTTAAAAAGAGGCCTGTGAAAAATATTTACAGACACCTCACATCCTGGACACAAACTGCTTCAACTCCTACCCTCAAAACGACGCTATAGTGCCCTGCTCACCAGAACAACTAGATGCTGGATGATTATGTTGAGATTTATAATGATTACCCTAGGATTTACAGTGATAAAAAAGAAACAAGAGGGGGAAGTAGGGAGAAAAGAATAAGAGGAATTGAAGGTACACCTACACAAATAATAAATTTAAAAAGGGGAAAAGGAACTTGAAGGAAAAGATGATGTTGCTGCAAAGAAGAAGCTAAGAAAATGGCGGTGGAGAAGATACATTTATAAGAAGGGAAGAGTGGAAAAAATTAAAGGAAAATGGATGATTGGTATTGGAATGTTATGGGAATATTTCTTTACTTAGAATAATTATACAGTATTATATCTAATTGTGATAAGAATATCAACTGTTTATAATTTGTATAAATAATCAGCATAATTGAATTAAATAGGTTTTTTTATAGATTAATACCGGTAACTTTATATTAGATTGATTGATAAATAGTTGGTGGCATTAGATTAAGTTTTTGATATACTTAAATATCTGTACTGACAGAGAAAACAGAGCATTAGAAAGAATGAGAGTGGGTCCAGTGTTGGAAAAATATATAATCTGAATAATTACTTCTATATACAAGATTTGTTTAAACATAAGATTTGGATAATTTATGAATCTGACACAAGATTGATAGGATATAGATGACTATGGAAACTGTTAGAATGATGAAATATTTTAATAACAAATAATTAATATTACTATAAGGTTTTATTTGAAATTAAGCAATTGATGTGTTGGAATTTTTTATTATGGGGGATTTGGTTTTCAACCAAGAGATGGAAGAGTAAAGACAAAGATTATTTGTTTAAATGTAGAGAAAAGGGAGATACTGTATAAGAGAGAGAAATTAGGAATTTAGGGCATTTAGAAATGTCAGAACTAGGAAGGGGGAAAGTGAATGATGAATAAAGATATTAAGTGAGGGAAGGGAGCAGGGGTAGGCTACTGCCCGGATGAGGGGAACACAGTGGGGTAACGAAAATGGAGCTCCACCCCAGAGCACCCAATTTGCACTGAAAGATGTTGAAAGAAAATGCAGGGTGTCCTGCATAAGCCACGCCCACAGTGTGGTAGTGAAAATTTTGGTAGCCCTTCACTGGGAGGGAGCAATATGGCTTAGAATTAAGAGGAATGAGGGATAATAAATATTTTTGAAGGTAAGCTATAGGAGTTAATTTGGAATAAAATTAAAATTAATTGGTGGTTGACCAGAAAGACAAAACAAAGTTTGGAAGAGAAAACATTAGACGAGTAACATATACCTAGAGTAAAGAGTTATATATACAGAAAAGATGTAAACATAACGATTACTGGAGAGGCACCGTTAATCTAAAAATGTATGGCATATGTAATCAGTCTGTTAAATATGAGATGAACTGAGATAAGAAGCACTTAGGGAGAGGTAAACAGGGAGAAAGAAGAAGCAGAAAGATGAAGAGGGAAGAAGGAGTGGAGGGAAACAGGAGGGGGAGAGAAGGAGTAAGGTAGAAGGAGAAGATGGAGATAGAAGAAAGGGAGTGTAAGGGAATGAAGGGAAACAGACTGATGAACAGGATAAAAATAGGAATGAAATAGAATATTGATTTTTGATTGATTGAATAAATATGTATAAGTATGTATGTTATTGACATTTTAAATATATGTGTTGACAAAAATGGAAATTGTGAAGGAAAAAAGTACAAAAAAAAGAACAACTAGACACAAGAGCATTTTTTCCCAAATGCCATCACTCTGCTAAAAAAATAATCTCAACACTGTCAAACTATTTACTAAGTCTGTACTAGTATTAATCTCATCATTCCCATTACCCATCTCCTCCCACTAATGACTGTGTCTGCAATTTTGTTGCTTGTATCCTTACAATTTATATTGATTGGTTCCTAATATTATTTGATTGCTTATTTGTAGCTGGATTATCATTAAAGTGTTGTACCTTATGATTCTTGACGAACGTACTTTTCTTTTATGTACACTGAGAGCATGTGCACTAAAACATATTTCTATTATATTCTATTATATTTTATTCTATTCTATTCTATTCTATAATATTGTTGTATGTCTTCGTGTATCAGGTTAAAACCTGTTGTTTATTTTTTATTTATAACATTTAGAATTGTTTCCTTCAATTAGCCAAAATAAAACATTACATCCCAGATAATAGTTTACCTTAAGTAAAATAAATAAATAAATAAATAAATAAAGTTCATCACTGTTACTGTGTAAGACACATTGAATTTTCATCTTTGGAATTGCTCTGCCATTGATGCTAATTGCTGGATGAAGCAAGAGAAAACTGTTTGTCCCTGTCCTGTTTGTCAGTTTCCCATAGACACCTGGTTATACATTTTTGTAAACAGGATGCTGGAATTGAAAATTACATCAAAGTAATGCAAGTGGATTTTTCATCCTGCAACAGGACTTCCCTTATTCTATCTTTCTTTGTACTTCCTGTATGTCAGTCTTTTAACCTCTAAACGGATTTGGGGAAAGCAGGGGGAAAATGGATAATCTGCTTTATAATTGAATAAATCTGCTCTTGCAATTAGAGGAAAAGATGTCAGCTGTTCAGATTCACAATTAAGACACACAGAGGAAGTTTCCTTTGTTAACTTAACACACTTTTTTCTTAAGATTGTGTTTGGACAGATAATTGTTACAGTATAAAAAAGAGGGGGGAGTCTACAATATATCCCAGAAATTAATTGTATGTATGTATGTATGTATGTATGCATGTATGCATGTATGTAGGTGTTGTGGTTAGCTCTGGCCCAGCTCCTGCCCTAAGGAATGTGCAGATGGATGTGGGGGAAACATCCACATGCCGCAAGCCTGTTTTGCTCCCGATGGAATCTGCCGACGAAGCCTCCTCTGACCAAGGAAGCGTGAGTGACAGGGAAGAGGGGAGTTTGGCAGGCAGCCCAGGAGGAGATCAATCATCTGTATCATACTTGGATTCTGAACAAGAATTAATGACACATCCACGCATGCGTAGAGTGATGCATAGGAGACAACAACTGAAGGATTATTACAAGAGAAAATGAGGCCACCTGTGGTTGGGTGGGGCTGCTGTAATTAGTGCTACAGATAAAAGTGCAACCTGGTGTTTTAGCCTCATGGCAGTTTATCTGATTCATTGTTTCGTCAAGATCATGGTTTTTGTGCTGTTCAGGATTGTGTGTGTGGACTCTCTGGACTTTAGAAGTGGACTCAATTTCCCAGTTATTGGGTGAGCAATTGGACTGCATTTAACCTGTGCCTTGTGTGTACCAGAAAATCCCTTTGACATTTAAAAAGGGAGCTGTTTCTGTTTTTCTGTTTATAAAAACATTTGGGTTTTCCTTTTATCGTGTGGTGTGTGTCTTCCTGGACTAATTACCCTGTAATTACGGGTAGTTGAAACACGCTGGCAGAACAGTATGTATGTTTTTTCCTGTCTAATCACCCGGGTATACTGAAATGTGGAAGGGAGCATACTGCTTCCTTTTTCCCTATCAGCCCCTCCAGGGGTCATCCAAGGCAGTTAATTTTTATAGCCGACAAACTATATTCTATATGTATAATATATTTTTGCAAATATGAAAATGAAGGGACACTAGTATAGATCTATTTCAAGCTATTTTGCTCTCATCAGGTATCCATACCCTTCCCAGGATTTGAAGAGAGGAGGAGAATCCTGTTGCCTAGACTAGAGCAGTGTTTCCCAACCTTGCCGACTTGAAGGTATTTGGACTTCAACTCCCAGAATTGCCCAGCCAGCGAATGCTGGCTGGGGAATTCTGGGAGTTGAAGTCCAGATATCTTCAAGTCGCCAAGGTTGGGAAACACTGGCCTAGAGGTTAAAGCTAATGCCTTACAGGCAGACTTCCCAGGTTCAAAACCCCGGGAAGGGTATGGTTACACACACACACACACATAATGCTGTTACTGAAATAATCCACAGCACCTTTTATGGATGACATGAGCTGGAAATTACAGGAAACAGAATGAAAGTTTCCATTTATTTTGTAAAAAAAACAACCAGTAGAATATTGTGGGCTTCTGAGGGGAAGGAATCACTATGTAACATAATGGGATGGTGGAAACTTCATATACCCAAGATTTTAAACTGCATTATGTATTATATTATAAATGAATATAATTTGCCATATGTGGTGACGACTTAGCGATATATAATAACTTTTTAATTTTATCAATGGGAAAGATCGCTCTGAAATAATATGGCAAATATTAACTTATACATATGTTACTACTAATTTTGTAAAGCTAAAAACATTATGAAACTATGCTAATTGGTAGTGACAGCTTATCATTCTTTTTGTAAACAAAGCCTAGCTCATAAGTTTAAAGCACTAGTTATGACAATCCCTCAAAGAAGGTGAAATTTGGAAAGTTATTATATTCCTTTCTATTAGTTCTTAGTCTATTAATTTCAGGCACCGCCTGACTCCAAAGCGAGTCTGGGTAGCTTGCAATATAATAAACCACAATAACAAAATACAAAACAAAATTTGTTGCGCTATACAAGAACATAGACAAAACATATCTAACAAGAGGCTCCATCCATCTTAATCCAAGGCCTCCAAAGTTAACCACCTATTTGAAGCATTTTGAAATGCCAACACAGGACAACCATAAGGATTTCAAGAAAGATCTCATTCCAGATGACAGAGAAACATGTTTCCTGAGGTGGCACTGTTTAATTGAAGGAATCCTGAATATACTAATTCTACCAGCATATACTGATCAGGCAGAAACCACGAGAGAGAAAGATGGTCTCTCAAATCATTTGGCCTTATGCAGGGGTGGGCAGCAGGCAGGATGGGGTGGAACGCAGTTCCTCCAGTGGAAATTTATTTATTTATTTAATGAATTTGTATGCAGCCTCTCTCTGAGGACTCGGGGCAGCTCACAACATAAATTCAATTCAATTCAATTTATTAGATTTGTATGCCGCCCCTCTCCGAAGACTCGGGGCGGCTCACAACAGTAATAAAAACAGTATAACAATGGAACAAATCTAATAATAAAATATATAAAAACCTCAACAATTAAAAACCATACAGCACATACACATCAAACATGAAATATAATAAGCCTGGGGGAGATGTCTTAGTTCCCCCATGCCTGGCAATATAGGTGGGTCTTAAGTAACTTGCGAAAGACAAGGAGGGTGGGGGCTGTTCTAATCTCCGGGGGAAATTGATTCCAGAGGGCCGGGGCCGCCACAGAGAAGGCTCTTCCCCTGGGGCCCGCCAAATGGCATTGTTTGGTCGATGGGACCCAGAGAAGGCCAACTCTGTGGGACCTTATCGGCCACTGGGATTCGTGCGGTAGAAGGCGGTTCCGGAGGTATTCTGGTCCAATGCCATGTAGGGCTTTAAAGGTCAAATGAAGCTGTGTGCCCAGCTCCAGCTGACCATCCCACCCTCCCATCCTCCTCCTCAGAAAGCGGCAAGGAGACCAGCACTGGCAGGAGTTGCAGGGGGCCCATTTCCTCCCCCGTCTTTTCTCAACAGCTGATTGGCACCTGTTCGCCTAGCTACCCAGCCTGAGAGAGGGAGCGATCCAGGAAGAAGAGTGCGGGAAACACGAAGCAAATTGTCCCCACAGAGAGCGACACTGGTGAGGTTGTAAGTCGAGGACTTAACAGTTCACTTGAACGATGATGATCATTCAAGTCATTCCCACCTGGTCATGTGGCTGGCAAGCCACTCCTACCTAGTCACGTGACCATCAAGCCACACCCACAGTGTGACAGTAAAGATTTTGACTGCCCATTAATGGCCTTATGCTGTGTAAAGCTTTATAGGTCATAATCAGCATCTTGAATTCCATCTAGAAGCATAGATGAGGTCAAGGAAAAGAGCATGCTGTTGCTCCTGCCCTATGGAACATCTTGCTCTCAGAGATGAGGTTTTCTCCCACTTTTTGGGTCCTTACAGAAGAATGTGAAGATCTGGCTTTGCACACAACAGTGGGTTGGCTGGTGATTCGAGGGGAGTCCTTCCGCCTTTTTAACTTGCCTTTTTACTTTGTCCCTATTTTATCCCTGAGACCGTTTTTAATGATATGCCTTTTACATGGTTTTATTCAGTACCAGGTTGCACCCAGTACGGCTGGGATCAGGGTTCCGGGAGTGGGAATTGATATGCGCACGCATCTTTGCGCCCCTGCTGATGTGTGCACCCGCATGAGATTTGGCTTCTGTGCATGCTTAGCAAGCGAAATCTCACAAGAGGATGCTGTCGCGCGTGAGATTTTGCCGATTTTCAGCATTTTTTTGCTTCTGCAAAAAATGCGTGGAAGCAAAGAAATCACCTAAAATTGATGAAATCCTGTGGGCGAGAGCGTTCTTGCGCGAGATGGACACACGCATGGCCGCTGGTTGCGCGCGTGCTCCCGACAGTTCCGGGGAGCATACCGGGAGCAGCCGGTAAATGTAAACCTTGCCTGGTTTTATTGTTTGTGTTTATAAACTGCCCTTAGTCACTTGAATAATAATATTGTCTATTTGATTAATAAAATAAACAAAACAAAACAGGTAAAAAATAAATACTGGCAACCAGTGTAGCTTTCACAGTAGGACCATACCAAGGTATGTGCTCATCACTGCTGGTGCCATTGATTCTGGACAGGTTATTGCTTCTGAATGGTTTTCGTGAGTTGCATGCTGCTGTAATGAAGTTCTGAGGTCACTAGGACCTTTCTGTCTGTCCAAGGGGCCTACTAATCCACGATATGTTTGATTGCAACACCAGATGGAGATGGGTGAAGATCTTTGCAATAGCTGCCACCTGGTCTTTGGGAGATTTGAACTCAAGACACACTGAAATAACTCTAAATTAATTATCTCTCAGAAATATTGGAGCACACTCTCCATGATCCCTGTCTAATGTATTTAATTGTTCTATCTTTCTGTGGTAAATCATCTAGAGACAAGTGATGTCAGCACAAAAATGTAAGGTAAGAGTAATCATTGGTCACAGTAGATAACAGCATCTCACTCGAAAACAAGGCTAAATAGGAGATCAGTAGAAAACTGCATGGCTGCAGTTTAGACTGAAAGGCTATTTGAAGGACTGCTTCATCCCTATTACATCCACCTGAATGGAAAGGCAGGGCAGATTATGGGTCCCATTGATTAGGGTTGTACACCCAATGAGACCATGAAAAAAGGCCTTCTCTGTAGTGGCTCCTTCCCCATTTCCTCCCCCTTTAACTCTTCTGAAGGGCACTAAAAACATGGTTTTGTCAGCAACCCTAGGGATCACGAATGGAGATGGAGCCAATCAAGTTGCTGATATAATTGTGATATTTTTTGCCATGGAGGAGTGGAGATGATTTTTTAAAAATGGGTTTTTATTACATGGTGGATTTTTTAAATGTTGCAAGCAGCGGTGTGTTCCACTTAGTTTTGTTACCGGCTTGGGAATGGGGGTGCACGCTTTGCGCCTATGCAGAGGTTTTTGCAAATGCACAGAGCATTTTTGATAACACCTAAGTGGATGGGTGGAGCCTCCCGCCCCTGCTGTTACCAGTTCTGGTGAGAACCAGTAGCAACCCACCACTGGTTCTAATCTGCCCCAAGTTACCTTTATGTGAATTGGATGTCTACTGTATATAAATTTGTTTAATAAACAAACAACAATATGCTAACTTATTAAGCAAACTTCCCAGAAGATGACAACAACAGATGAGTTTTGTGCTGTACTGCTGCCAGGAAAATTATGTGACAATGTCCCTATGATCACCATGAGTCAAAGGAGACATTAATGCAAGAATAATCTGTTCATGTCAGAAGAAGGAAAGGAAGAAAATATCACTTTGGTAATCAAGAATGTGATTTAGGATGAGAACAAAAAGAGAAGAACTGTTTAGCCTACTCAACTGTATGCTGAGGAGCAAGTTGTCCATCTATATCATTTCTGTTCTTGATATGCCTGACAGCAATATCACTATCCAATACATAAGACTACAAGCTAAAGAGAAAAATAGAATTTGAAGAGAAGGTCGTCTTGGAAATACTTATTTATTTATTTATTTATTTTATTTTATTTATTTAATTGGATTTGTAAGCCGCCCCTCTCTGAGGACTCGGGGCGGCTCGCAACATGTACAAAAAGCAAGAATCAATAATAGCAATCCAATTAATAATCCAATAATAATGCACTTGGGGAAAAGGAATCCTCAATCTGAGTATTGCATTGGCAGTTCTGTGTTAGCAAAAACTTCAGAAGAGAAGGATTTAGGGGTAGTGATTTCTGACAATCTCAAAATGGGTGAGCAGTGTGGTTGGGAGGTAGGAAAAGCAAGTAGGATGCTTGGCTGCATAGCTAGAGGTATAACAAGCAGGAAGAGGAAGATTGTGATCCCCTTATATAGAGCGCTGGTGAGACCACATTTGGAATACTGTGTTCAGTTCTGGAGACCTCACCTACAAAAAGATATTGACAAAATTGAACAGGTCCAAAGACGGGCTACAAAAATGGTGGAAGGTCTTAAGCATAAAACCTATCAGGAAAGACTTAGTGAACTCAATCTGTATAGTCTGGAGGACAGAAGGAAAAGGGGGGACATGATCGAAACATTTAAATATGTTAAAGGGTTAAATAAGGTTCAGGAGGGAAGTGTTTTTAGTAGGAAAGTGAACACAAGAACAAGGGGACACAATCTGAAGTTAGTTGGGGGAAATATCAAAAGCAACATGAGAAAATATTATTTTACTGAAAGAGTAAAACTTCCAGCAGACGTGGTTGGTAAATCCACAGTAACTGAATTTAAACATGCCTGGGATAAACATATATCCATTGTAAGATGAAATACAGGAAATAGTATAAGGGCAGACTAGATGGACCATGAGGTCTTTTTCTGCCATCAGTCTTCTAAGTTTCTATGTTTCTATGTTTCTACACTAAAAAACAGTCTATAAAATTCTAATTAAAAAAGAAAAACCATCAATATCATTCATTCAACAATCAAACTAAGGCATTCATTGGTCAGGGGGCAAGATCTAAGGAACCCCAGGCCTGGCGGCAGAGATGAGTTTTTAAACTCTTCCGGAAGGCGAGGTGATTAGGGGCACTACAACTCTTTGGGGGGAAGCTGATTCCAGAGGGCTTGGGCCCCCACAGAGAAGGCTCTTCCCTTAGGTCCCGCCAGAAGATATTGTTTGGTTGACGGGACCCTAAGGAGACCAACTCTGTGGGACCTCACCGGTCGCTGGGATTCATGCGGCTGAAGGCGGTCTCAGAGATAGTTTGTGAAATATATTATGAAAAGCTACTTATGTGAGCTAGAAAAACACTAATGGAAACTGACTACTCGTATTCATTTGCTGCAGCTACTTTTCCCATTTTTTATAAATCATTAACATCCAAACTGGAATCCCCAATTTTTGGATAATGCAATAAGCAACAAGAGGGGAGTGTGTGTGTGAGAGAGAGACAGAGAGATGATGGTGATGATATTTAATTTTAACCTTTTGTTAGGTTACAGCAATGTTTCTCAACCTTGGAAAGTTTAAGCTGTTTGGACTTCTACTCTCAGAATTCCTCGGCCAGCCATAGAAATATTGGGTTAGAACAGGGGTAGGCAAAGTTGGGTCTTCTGTGACTTGTGGACTTCAACTCCCAGAATTCCTGAGCCAATCATGCTAGCTCAGGAATTCTGGGAGTTGAAGTCCACATGTCATCGAAGAGCCAACTTTTCTTACCCCTGGGTTAGAGCAATGTTTCTCAACCTTGGAAACTTTAAGCTGTTTGGACTTCTACTCTCAGAATTCCTCAGCCAACCATAGAAACATTGGTCTAGTTAGTTAGACCAGTGTTTCCCAACCTTGGCAACTTGAAGATATCTGGACTTCAACTCCCAGAATTCCCCAGCCAGCGAATGCTGGCTGGGGACTTCTGGGAGTTGAAGTCCAGATATCTTCAAGTTGCCAAGGTTGGGAAACACTGAATTAGACTGAGGAAAGGTTCCAAGAAGGAATCATTACCTGGAGAACCATCATACAATATTCTACCTCAGAACTTTCCAAGCCAGCAGATTTTATCATATTCCTTGGCAACCCTACAATGCATTCTCCACATGAGATGCCAGCTGGAGAATCAACAATGGCCCTGTAGAGAATTCTGACTATGTACGCAATAAACTAAGCCACCTTGTGGCTATGTCTAGATAATTATTATATAATAGTTTCTGGATCATATCATGGACCAAATTGTTTTCAGGGAACCTTAGCCACAATTGGAAAGAATGCTTTGTCACAGGTTACTCGCATAACATTATTTCTGATTGTCATTCAGACAGAAACATTCCACCTTGTAAGAGATGATTCTTATACTAACAATGAGACTTGGAACCATTATGTAAGCAAAACATAAGGTCAAACTACCTTGCCAGTTTGAAAAGATTGGTGTTGTCTCAACTGAAACCAAAAACTGAGGTGGAAGAATTTCAAGGTTAGTGGCTTTTAATCCCTCATAAGTTTAATTTCTAAATGCAAAATTACTTGCTAAATATTTGAAATAGCACTTCAGCATTTCCTCTAATGCTTCTTAATCTGAGTCCAAGAGAATTGTTTCTTGTTTTTTTCTAGGCAAATCTTATAACCAGAATATAACAACAACCGAGTTGTCGAAGCGTGGAACTCATTACCAGACTCAATAGTGTCAACCCCTAACCCCCAACATTTCTCCCTTAGACTATCCACAATTGACCTTTCCAGGTTCCTAAGAGGTCAGTAAGGGGCGTACATAAGTGCACCAGTGTGCCTTTCGTCCCTTGTCCAATTGTCTTTCCTTTATCTCATATATCATATATATTTTCTTCCTTTCATATATCTTCTCCTGTATTTTATATTTTTCTTTATATATATTACCTCATGTCTATTCTCTTCTATATGTATTGTGTATTGCAGCGTTTCCCAACCGGTGTGAGACACGGCCAGGTGTGCCGCCAAGCTCCTAGGGAAGCTCCAGCTGGGCGGGGCGCTGCCAGTGCCTCGACCTGGAGCTCCCACTCGCAGCTGTCCCCCGGCTCCGGGCCATGCCGCTGCTTCCGGCGCAAACCTGCTGGGCCCCGAAGAAGGAAGGCAGGAAAAAGGAGAGCTTAAGGAGAGCCCTGCCCAGCTGGAGATTCCCTGGCAGCACGAGGTAGAAGCCGGCAATGCAGCACCCTTTTCCAGTGCCGCGCAAGGAGCTGGGCGTTGGAGTTTGGGGTGGGGAGCGATGAAAGTGCGGAGGCCGGCGCCGCAGCTGCCCCCCCCATGCCTCCGTTCCCCTCGCGTCCCTGGATTCTCGCAGCTGACGCCCGCCCGCCCGATCTGCCCGCCCGCCCGATCTGCCCCTTTCTCCAGCTCCTCCGGCAAGCGCTCGGAGAAAACCTTCTCACAGCCGAGGTCGGAGAAGGTTCTTTGGAACGTCGGGGGTGCGTGCGTGCGCGCGCCCTATCCCCCAGCCAGCCTACCTGGAAAAGCTTTGCCGGCCTCCGCAGAGAAGGAAGAGAGAGAACAAGAGAGAGAAAGAAAGGAAGAGAGAGAAAGAGATAGCAAGAGAGACAGAATGAGAGAGAGAGAAAAAGAGAAAGAAAGAAAGAGACAGCAAGAGGGGGGAAGGAGGGAGAGAGAAAGAGAGCCAAAGAGAGGAAGGAAGGAAGGAAGGAAGGAAGGCAGAGAGAAAGAAAAAGATAGCAAGAGAGACAGAGTGAGAGAGAGAGAAAGAGAAAGAAAGAAAGAAAGAGACAGCAAGAGGGGGGAAGGAGGGAGAGAGAAAGAGCAAAAGAGAGAGGAAGGAAGGGAGAAAGAAAGGGATGGAGAGAGAGAGAAAGAGGGAGGGAGAGAAAGAGGGAGGGAGAGAGAAATAGAGCGAAAGGGAGGAAGACAGATTTTTTTGTCCAAACTTCCCCCCCCCCCGCGCTCAATGTTCCCCAGGATTTTGAAAATGTGAATAATGTGCCGCGGCTCAAAAAAGGTTGGGAAACACTGGTGTACAGTATTGGACCAAAAAAAAAAGTCACTGTGGGTGAGTTGAATAGCCATATAAAATTTCTTAAATAAATAAATAAATCCTACATCCAGGGATAGACGATTGAAGCAGCCATAAAAATTATACTTTCAGTGACATGGTATCAGCTGTTCTTTATTTTTTTTCACTCAAGCTGAAGAAAATCCTATCCACAAATAATGTTCCTGCAAAATAGTTACTGGTCAAAAATGGCAGTTTGCCAACAAATTGTTGCTAGATGTTATAGAACTCATTGGTTTATCCATGGTTAGTTTCAGACTAGACTGTTCTGATAAAATGAGCATACTTTAAAGCAGTGTTTCCCAACCTTGGCAACTTGAAGAGATCTGGACTTCAACTCCCAGAATTCCACAGCCAGCACTTGAAGAGATCTGGACTTCAACTCCCAGAATTCCACAGCCAGCACTTGAAGAGATCTGGACTTCAACTCCCAGAATTCCACAGCCAGCATTTGCTGGCTGTGGAATTCTGGGAGTTGAAGTCCAGATCTCTTCAAGTTGCCAAGGTTGGGAAACACTGCTTTAAAGGAGCTGTGGTTAACAGGAGATCCAGGGCTAGGTCTCTGTGTGATGCTGTAAAAGAAAGCTGGGTGCATTATAGTCAGTATCTCTTTCCTGTAAACTAAGCGAAGCTAGAATATTTTATAAACTGAGTTGCTCCATGTTGGCATGGATGCTTTGTTTGTTAGAGACCTTTTGACTACTACACCTAATCATAGTTATGCTTGTATAATTGATGTACCCTATATGGAAATTTTTCGAGAACAAATTTGTATGAAATGATGTAGAGTTTCCTGCCTAAACAAGGTGTTGGACTAGAAGACTTCTAAGGTCCCTTTCGACTCTAAGGGTAGGATTTATGGTTTTGAAACTAGCTACAGCTACACTGAATATTTGGAGTCCATACAAGTTTAATATAGACCCTCACATTATGTACATATTAGTTTACAAATATAATTATTGTCTTTTAGATGCATTGGGTCCCCAATATGTTCTTAGGAAGTTATTTCTTCATTCAATGCTGCTTCTTTCTTGGGTTACTAACAAAAAGATTTAAAAAGCAAAACTGAGACTACAGTATACATTGGGTAGGATTGCTATACAACTTAATGAAATGTATTATTTTGACATGGGGTAAGAAAAAGTAGGCTATTTACATATTCTCAGAGCCAATGTTTTCTGGGTCCAATTGATAGTTAGATAAACTATCAATTTCCTAATAATATAATACTCTATACAGTTTCATTTCCTACAAGGGATTAGAATTTCCAATAGGAGGACTAACTTAATACTGCAATGAGATGAGCTATCAGGATAATGTGGAATGACTGTTCACTTGTGCACAATTATTGTTTTTTATAAGCTTTATCCAAACTCAGCACTGTAACAGAAGGAAAATAGATTCATTGTTTGGGTTCATCATGGCTTTTCTTTCAGAATATAACAAAGGATTCTGGTAAAAGTTATGTTTCAGCTATTTTTTTCACAGAACGATGATCAGTATTTAAGGCTCTCGTGGCCAGATGATACTGTCTTCCACCATCTCTGATGTATAAACACCACGATAAATATCATCACCTTCCCCTTGTCCTATGCAGCTACTTCTAGGATTTATTTATTTATTTATTTATTCGATTTTTATGCCGCCCTTCTCCTTAGACTCAGGGCGGCTTACAACATATTAGCAATAGCACTTTTTAACAGAGCCGGCATATTTCCCCCACAATCTGTGTCCTCATTTTACCTACCTCGGAAGGATGGAAGGCTGAGTCAACCTTGAGCCGGTGATGAGATGTGTACCGTCAACCTTCAAATCTACAAAGCAACTGGTACCCCCAGTTAATTTTAATCAGAATTTGAAACCATAATTATTTGTAGGCTTCACATTTCAGGTCCTATTGTTAATATGTACTATAATATTATACTTGTTTGGCAAATGAATGAATGAATGAATGAATGAATGAATGAATGAATGAATGAATGAATGAATAAATAGTGCTAACTTGAGATGATGTATGGCATTGGCAGATTACTCTTAACCGCAAAAGAGCTGCCAACTGAAGCTAAAGAGGATGCTAAGTAATGAGGCAGCATGTATGTATGTATGTATGTTTGTTTGTTTATTTATTTATTTAATTTGTATGCCCCCCCCTCTCCATAGACTCGGGGCAGCTCACAACAGTAATAAAAAAACAATGTACAAATCTAATAATTAAAACTAAAAACCCATAATTTAAAAATCATGCACACAACATACCATACATAAACAATGTGGGCCTGGAGAAGCTATCTCAGTTCCCCCATGCCTGACGACAGAGGTGGGTTTTAAGGAGTTTCCGAAAGGCAAGGAGGGTGGGGGCAGTTCTAATCTCAGGGGGGAGCTGGTTCCAGAGGGTTGGGGACGCCACAGAGAAGGCTCTTCCCCTGAGACCCACCAAACGACATTGTTTAGTCGATGGGACCCGGAGAAGGCCAACTCTGTGGGACCTAAGCGGTCGCTGGGATTCATGCAGCAGAAGGCGGTCCTGGAGATATTCTGGTCTGATGCCATGAAGGGCTTTATAAGTCATAACCAACACTTTGAATTGTGACCCAAAATTGATCAGCAACCAATGCAGACTACGGAGTGTTGGTGTAACATGGGCATACCTAGGGAAGCCCATGATTGCTCTCGCAGCTGTATTCTGTACGATCTGAAGTTTCTGAACATGCAATGATCTAACAATTTAACACTGTGTTGGCCATTTAGAATTTATGCATGGTATGTTTGTTTGTTTGTTTGTTTGTATGTATGTTTGGTTTTACAAATAAGGGTTTTTTAATTGTTTTAGTACTAGTTTTTAGTATTGGATTTACATGATGTTTTCTACTATTGTTGTTAGCCGCCCTGAGTCTACGGAGAGGGGCGGCATACAAATCCAATAAATAAATAAATAAATAAATAAATAAATAAATAAATAAATTCACATGTTGTCTCAGCATGTCTGATGACTTCCATCCCTCTGACAGAGTAGAGTTGTGAGCTCTTCAACCAATTAGATGGTCCAGAAATGGAGCTCACAATGTTGCAAGGCTCAAATAGTGTTAGTATTTCATAGTGCACCTGCAAGAAATACCTGAAAATGACACAATTCAACAGCTCTCCTCCTCTCAATAAATATAAAAAACTAATGATCTGCACCAAGGGTCAGCTAGTAGGCTATACATTACTTCAGATAAAAAGAGAAAAGGAGAGTTGAGCACTCCAGGGAATTAATTTAACACCTGCTTACGATTCCTTAAAGGAGATGCATCTTTCTCTGGGGTAGCCCAGCAGTCCATTAGCTACACAATTTCATGACAAGATATGCTAAATGCGTACTGTGTTTATACTCATAAAATGACAGCTATGCTTGTTTTCAGAAAATGGCTGCAAAATACAGTAATTCCCAATGGCTTTTCTGCCTCCCAGGTTGGTTATGACCTTTAAAACCCTACATGGCTTTGGACCAGACTACCTCCGGAACCGCCTGCTACCGCACGAATCCCAGTGACCAATAAGGTCCAACAGAGTTGGCCTTCTCCGGGTCCCGTCGACTAAACAATGTCGTTTGGCGGGCCCCAGGGGAAGAGCCTTCTCCGTGGCGGCCCCGGCCCTCTGGAACCAACTGCCCCCAGAGATTAGAATTGCCCCCACCTTCCCTGTCTTTCGTAAACTACTCAAGACTCATTTATACCGCCAGGCATGGGGGAGTTGAGATATTCCTTCCCCCTAGGCCATTACAAGTTATGCATGGTATGTCTGTGTGTATGTTTGGTTTTATAATAAGGGTTTTTAGTTGTTTTTTATTATTGGATTGTCACATGCTGTTTTTATCATTATTGTTAGCCGCCCCGAGTCTATGGAGAGGGGAGGCATACAAATCCAATCTATTATTATTATTATTATTATTATTATTATTATTATTATTATTATTATTATTACTGTTTTAATTTGAGTTTGGTGTGTTTTTCTTTCATTTTGGGGGGATCCTTCCAAAAATTGCTGGATTGTAGGTGTTGTCAGCTTGGTGAGGGAGGTGTTCCACACCAGAAACTCACCCCAAAGTATTAGTTCTAACCTTATTGTAAGATTATATTAACAAAACCTTGCAAGTCTAAAGTCCCTTCTTTCTGCCTCCAACTTTGTAGTCCTAAAAGCTAGAGAGGGTTCCTTCTAAGATGTTTGCCATACACAAATTCCTTCTGCAGACTCAACTGCTGCTTATCTGTCTGTGTCTAGTCTACAGCTCTTCCTTCTGTCTCCCAAGGTCATTCCCATAAATCAGGTAAATCTATGGAGGCACATCTATGCAAGGTTTTTTAAAGAGATATGCAACAATTTTCGCTACCGGTACTATTATGGCTAATTTATGCCATAATCTTTCAATTTCAGTTTCCAGATCTTGATACTTCGTGATTGTCTCCAATTCTTTGTCATCTGTTCTATTATCCCCTGATATTGCTATGTCAATTATCCACACTTTCTTCTTTTCAACTACATTTATATCTTGGGTGCTATGAGCAAAAATTATATCAGTCTCTTCAGAAATCCCAAAGTATTTTAAACTGATCTTTCACCTCCTTTTTCAACTCTAGATGCTCACCAATTTTGGTACACATTTGATGTACCAGAATGTATCAACATTCTCGGAGACTCTTCTCATCCTGCTTACAATCTTTTTGGACTGCTGCCTTCTGGCAGAAGATACAGAACAATTACAGCTTGAACCACACGCTTTCTGAACAGTTTGTATCCCAGAACTATAATTGCACTTAACAATGTACTAGGGCAGTGTTTCCCAACCTTGGCAATTTAAGGATATTTGGACTTCAACTCCCAGAATTCCCCAGCCAGCGAATGCTGCCTGGGGAATTCTGGGAGTTGAAGTCCAGATATCTTCAAGTTGCCAAGGTTGGGAAGCACTGTACTAGGGGGTCACCATCAGTGAACTGCTGGACTGTTGTGTGGATGTTGGATGGTTCAGGTGGTAAATTGTGGCAGGTTGAGCATGTTCTTTCAGATTGTTATATATGTTGAGATTGGTCTTTGGCATCATATGAATTTCGTTGTATGGGTATACTATGTATATACATACAATAACAATAAAGTATTTATCATTATTATTATTATTATTATTATTATTATTATTATTATTATTATTACTACAGTATTATTATGTCAATACAACACAGCAAACGAGATCACTATGCTGGATTTTGTATTTCATTACCAGTCGGGCGCTTCCCAAGCACCTAGAACTGCGTGATGTAGCGGCGAATTATGTTTGCCGATCCCAGTAAAGGGGCCTTTTGCAATTGACACATGGAGATTTTGTCAATTCTGATGGCTTTCAAATGTCCGTTGAGATCCTTTGGCACTGCACCCAGCGTGCCAAGTACCACTGGGACCACTTTCACTGGCTTATGCCAGAGTCGTTGCAGCTCTATTATTATTATTATTATTATTATTATTATCATTATCATTATTATTACTACTACTACTACTGTACTACTATTACTACTACTACTACTGCTACTATTTAAATCATTTTTACAGATGTTCCAGCAGAGGTGGGTTCCTAGCGGTTCGAACTGGTTGTATAGAATGACAGTGACCATTCTATAGAACCATCAACGACCCAAGCCTAGCATGCCCCCAAGCTGGTTGCCACCTTGCTCTTTTCTTCTGCACATGCGCAGAAGCCTTTTTTTAGTACTGCACATGTGCACACACAGCACATTCCTGAGCAAATTGGCAGTAACACAATCCAGAACCCCACCCCTGTGTTCCTGTGAATCACTTTGGTGACTGTGTTATGTCCTTTTCTAATAGTCAATTTGTACAATCGTTTTGCACAAACTGGATATATAATTTCTTTCTTCTGCTTCTTTTCACAATCTGCACTTTGAATCATTTGATTTTTAAATTCCGACCTTGATTGCATTTGTTCTAACAGCCTGTTCTTGTACAATTAAAATCAAGCCTTAAGTTTCTTTTGTGTTTTTAATGTTACAGCTATAAGCTATTGCAAATTTTTATGTTTATCCACTTTCCTCAATCTTTGTAGAAATTGACCATGCAATGCCTTTCCTCTCCAGGATTCTATTTGTGTTATTACATTATTCTGATATTCAGTTTTTGTTTTCTATACGTTCAGTAACTTCCAGTTTTTAACCTGCATGAATGCTTATTCTTGGCTATCCTTTATATAATCAGCCAACACATGCTTTTCTTCTTTGATAATTTGTTTGACTTGCCTACATTTCTGCAAGTTTAATCGGTCAATAACATTATGAGGATGTAATGCATAGTGAATAGACATCGGTTTTCTTGGGTTTTTTTTTTAACCAAAGTTGTCCAGTTCAATGTGTCCAGTTAATAATTTCAGCAATGCATCATATCACGAGTATGGCACATTTATGTTTCTTACTTCTGATATTAATTTAAGATTTCAAAAGAGGATTGCCTTTTAACAGATTTTGACCATCAGAATTTACATTAAATGAAAATTTTCTTCCTGCTGCTTTGAGCTGAGATATAGAAATACTCATAAATAACGTAAGCTATTCATATAGTATTTATTTTTATTTTTTATTTATTGTATTTGTCAAACATGTACAAGATAGCAGGTATTAGTATAAACATAAACATTAGTAAATGTTGTGGTTGGCTCTGGCCCAGCTCCTGCCCCAGGGAATGGGGAGGTGGATGCAGGGGAAACTTCAACATGTCACAGACCTGTGTTATTGCCGGCAGAGTCAGATCAGAGTTTAGTTTCCTCGGACGAAGAAGAAGGTGGGAGTGACTCGGCAGAGGAGGGCTTGGCACACAGCCAATGCAGTCAATCTTCCTTATCTTCTATAGCTTCAGATGATGACATTTTGGACCCACGCAAGCACAGAATTATGCGTAGAAGAGACCAAGTAAGAACATATTACAGGAAATAAGGGAGGCCCACCCAACCTGTGTTTGGGTGGGGCTCCAGTAATTAGGGCTGCTGCTATAAATAGCAGCATGTGGGTTTGGCCATTGTGGAAGAATATCTGTTGAAGTTTCGTCAGAAATCTTGTGTGCTGGACTTTGTTGCTTTTTCACGCCTTTGAAACCAAAGCAGAGCAACATGTGTGTGTGCCTCCCTTCGTTGGAAGAAGAAGGGGTGTGAAATTTCTCCACAGCTGCTGGCTAAGTACTTATTGACTGCTTAAGGGAAATTGTACAGACTACCTGGTTGTTTTGGGAAGAGTGCTCTTTGCAATACAAAAAGAGTGCTTAGTTTATTTTGCCTTTTGTGATAAAGAAGATTGTTTTGAATTTTCAAACGTGTGTGTGTCTGAAATTTGTATCCTTGAATTTTTGAGAGGCTCGTATCAGAGAGCCCGGCAGAACAGTAAAGTACCGTATTTTTCGGAGTATAAGACACACCATAGTTTTGTGGGAGCAAAATGGGGAAAAGAATCTGCTTACCAGGTATTCATCTGGCTAGCATCCTTAGCCAGCACATTATTTTATCCCCTGGTTATGGCTTTAAAAAAACCTTTATCGGAGAGAGTAACAATTAAAGAGCTTGCAATCCAATAAGAGCTAGGAACATCATTAGCACCTGAAAGAAACATTCAGAGCAAATAGAGCAATAAAAAAAAACCTGCAAAGACTTAGGGCTTGGAAAACAATCTTCTCAGAGAGTAACAGTGAAAGAGCTTGCAAGCTGATAAGAGCTGGGAACATTGTTAGCACCTGGTTAGGGCTGGAAAGAAACTTATTTGGAGCAAGTTAGAGCAATGAAAAAAACCCTGCAAAGACTTAGGGCTTGGAAAACAATCTTCACAAAGAGTAACAGTGAAAGAGCTTGCAAACTGATAAGAGCTGAGAACATTGTTAGCACCTGGTTAGGGCTGGAAAGAAACTTATTTGGAGCAAGTTAGAGCAATGAAAAAAACCCTGCAAAGACTTAGGGCTTGGAAAACAATCTTCACAAAGAGTAACAGTGAAAGAGCTTGCAAACTGATAAGAGCTGAGAACATTGTTAGCACCTGGTTAGGGCTGGAAAGAAACTTATTTGGAGCAAGTTAGAGCAATGAAAAAAACCCTGGAAAGACTTAGGCCTTGGAAAACAATCTTCACAGAGAGTAACAGTGAAAGAGCTTGCAAACTGATAAGAGCTGAGAACATTGTTAGCACCTGGTTAGGGCAGGAAAGAAACTTATTTGGAGCAAGTTAGAGCAATGAAAAAAACCCTGGAAAGACTTAGGCCTTGGAAAACATTATTTGCAGACAGAAACAATGAAAGAGCCTGCAAGGTAAGAGCTGAGAAGATCGCACACGGAGTCATATTTTGATGCAGTTTTTTGCTTTCAAGTGCGCGTGGAAGCAAAAAGCCGTGCTGAAACATGGGAGCACCTGCATCTCCATGCACAATTTTACTACCTGCACAAGTGTAGTAGCAAAATCGTGCTGGACTCCGCTACCACTCAGAGCCACAGGGGCGAACACACGTCACCGTTCCACCTTTGCAGCCCACCTCTGATTCAGAGTATAAGATGCACCCTAATTATCAGCCTCTTTTAGGTATGACTTATACTCAGAACAATACGGTTGGTACAGGTAAATTAGGACAATAGGGCAGTAGGACAGGAACTACATAGAACACCCCTGACAATGTTGGACAATGTTTTGAAGAATTGTTTGGTTTTTAATGAGTCAGTCCCGTGTGTATTTCTCTGTGAGTCCCAATAAAAACACTTAAGGGTTACTTCTGGAAAACATGCATACAATAGATTGACCTGAAGCCTAAAATGGGGCCCCATTGTTGCCTGGAATCATCAGTTCCTGGGAGACTGTTGCTTTATTGATTGATTTTATTTACTTGGAATACCAATCGGAACAACTTCTATCTCAAAAGGATATCTTTCCAACAGATTTTTTTTGTTTTTTGGCAGATCTACAAGCTTTGACAATAGAGTTACATTGGCCAGATTGGCTAGGAGTCCTAAAAACTGTGATCCTAACACATCTGGCTATCTCCACAATGTGGGAGGCTGTTTTAAACAATATCTGTAGAACACAAGTGGAAACACAAGTTCTGCTAAGACAATAGCAGGCAGAATGTTAAAGACAGATTAGGGATTTGACTTTTTGGAAATTTTATTTGGGGGAAAAAATGTGCAAGACCAGCCAATTGCATGACATTTTCTTCTTTTCGTTTCAAATGTAATCCTCCTACATCTACGAGATCCAAAGTTACGATGAGCTTGCTAATCAAAAGTTCAAGGAATTATGACAGAAAACGAAGCACCAGCAGTGCAGTGTGGTCCTGGAAAGACCTCTGAAGAACATTATGTACCCTTTTCTTTCCAAACCTTTAATGGGGAAAAAAATGTCATAAAGGTGCCATCTTTTGAAATGTCATGGGATGCACTGAATGTTCTGAACACGTATTGTTAAAGACAAAAAAAAACCCTTAAAAATGAAATATTCTATATAACTGGAATGCTGCCTTGGGGAAAAAAACACAGTCTTTTTCCAATCCATCCTCTTTCTCCCTTGTATTTTATAAATCTAATCTTTCTAAATCTAAGCTATAAATCTAACAACAAAATGCAACTGCAATTTGTCCACTAAATGCAAAAAACAGTAATTGCAGACATTAAATGGCAGATTCTGGTTGGATTTAATGCACTCCTGGTACAAGCACAGAAATTTCACTGGACTTTTAAAGTTTGTATCAGCACAGATGAAACTCTCGTAAACCTGCTGCTCTCCAGATGGATCCAAGTGATCATGTTCACATTATCAGCTAGAAAGCATGCATTTGGAATAGCTAGCACTGGAATATTTAGTTTCATAACAGATGGTCCAAAAGACTTTGCTGGTTCTTGGCTTTTTTCCCCCTTCAGAATCTTATCAGTAATTAGAAGTAGGAGATAGGATAGGATAGGATAGGATGGCTATCAATTAGTCTCTGGTCATAATTCAAGGTGTTAGTTATTATCTATAAATCCCTACATGACTTAGGACAGGACTATTCACGGGACTGTCTCCTGCCGTATACCTCCCAGAGACCAATAAGATCGCGCAGGGTTGGCCTTCTCTGGGTCCCATCAACTATGCAATGCAGGTTGGTGGGGCTGTGGGGGAGGTCCTTCTCTGTGTCCGCCCTGGTTCAATGGAACCAACTCCACCCCAATGACCAATAAGATCGCGCAGGGTTGGCCTTCTCTGGGTCCCATCAACTATGCAATGCAGGTTGGTGGGGCTGTGGGGGAGGTCCTTCTCTGTGTCCGCCCTGGTTCAATGGAACCAACTCCACCCCAATGTCCATACTCTTTCCACCCTGCTGGCCTTCCAAAAGGCTACGATGTCATGAATTGTACATCTTTCATGGCCAAATCATATTGAATGATATGTATGTTTGGCGTTACTGTTTTAATTTATACTTGACTTCTTTTTATTGTTAATTGCACTTTTTTATATTGTTGTAAGCCATGATTGGATGGCATAGAAGTTGAACGAACAAACAAACAAATAAATAAATATTCTTTATTGGCCAATAAAGATAAATTGGCCAGATTTTCTTGGAAAATCTGACAAGTTTTGGCTTGAACTATTACACTTTTTATGGAGCTACCTTTGAAAACCACTCAGAAGCTGCAGTTCACAGAAGGCAACAGCCCACTTACTGATAGGAGAAGCTACCAATGCCACAAACTCCAGAATTGCTAGTCATCAGTAGGCGTCTAAGTACAATTCAAAGTGCTGGTTATAATTTACAGAGCATTCATGACTTGGCATCTAGATACTTACAACCCTGCCTACTTCAGGAGAACCATCCCATCCGATAAATTCAGCCCTCAAATGAGATAAGAGAAGAGAGGGGGAAAGTAAATAATTTTTTATGTTTTTTATGTTATATGCCTCTTGATCCCTCCCTTGCTGTCAATTTAGGACAACAATGTTCCTTTGGAGGGCATTTGAGGTGTGAATTATGAAGAAACCACACTCTCGTCAGGGTTGCTTAGATAGCGGGGTTTCAAGTGTGTGTGTTTATAGATTTGTTTCTACATAATCTATGTGTTGTAACCTCCATGAGTCTGTATTCTGCAATAAAACGTTTTCACTGCCAGTAGCTTGACTACTACATTTTGTACCAATTATATCAAGTCATCTTCAAGGGCAGTGTGCCTAGACTCTGTTGCAATACTACAGCCTCATGGAAAGAAATAGTGATTTCT
Source organism: Erythrolamprus reginae (assembly GCF_031021105.1). Lineage (NCBI taxonomy): Eukaryota > Metazoa > Chordata > Lepidosauria > Squamata > Dipsadidae > Erythrolamprus > Erythrolamprus reginae. Next base: position 357,739,739 of record NC_091950.1, on the reverse strand, counting down.
TAATCACTATTTTATCATAGTAAGAAAGGAGGCAATAAAACATACCCGTCCAGGGACACTAACGCAACCCTTAATTAAAACAGCCTGAAAGAGCATCCTAGCTCAACCCTGGTATTTTAAATACATTAAATTCCTTCAAAGCATCAATAAACCTCTAATCACTGCCAGACTTGGGAACATTGTGTTCCACCATCTTTCTTACCATGGCTGTTCTTATTCGGACTTTTTCCAAGTGACACAACTTTATCATTAACGGGAGAAAGAAAGAGATGAGATAGCCTGTTACATTTAAAGAATGTTTAATTTCGTCCAGAGAGAGAGAGAAAGAGAAAGAGAGAAAGAGAGAGAGAGAGAGAGAGAGAAAGAAAGAGAGAAAGACATAGAGAGAGAAAGAGAGAGAGAGATATGCTTCCATTAGTTAATTCAAAACGGATGGTTGCCTAGTCCCAAATGCAGTTGCTTTGGTTACCATTTTACTGGGCACAACAACAGTTATTCAGCCAACAAGGAACACCCCACTCTACCCCACCCACTCACCCATTGCTTGTCTAATATCCCAAGAAGGAAGCAAAGGCAGATGCCTGCCTCCTGTTCAGACAGACTGTAACTGCACAGGTTGCTCTCCTTTGGGAACCAACTTGTTCTGCCAACAATGTGTAATGCCTTGTCCTATCTATAAATGGTATGAACTTTCACAGTTCTAGCCATCTAATTCATTGTAGTAATTCCTGCAGAATTACCAAAAGAGCTTAAGCTGGTGATGTTTCTTTGTTTTCAGTCTATCTATCCATCTATCCATCTATCCATCTATCTATCTCTCTCTCTCTCTCTCTCTCTCTCCCTCCCTACCTACCTACCTACCTACCTACCTACCTACCTACCTACCTATCTATCTATCTATCTATCTATCTATCTATCTATCTAATCGATTGATTAGAACATAAGAAGAGCCATGCTGAATCAGGCCAAAGCCCATCGAGTCCAGCATTCTATGTCACACAGTGGCCCACCAATTGTCCATGGGGATCTTGAGCAGAAAGAGAAGGCAAGACCCTCCCTTTCCCTTGACCCCCAACAAATAGTTCTCAAGGGAATCCTGCCTGCCTCAACCAACATAGAGGCGGCACATGGACATCCGTTTCAATAACCACCGATACACGTGGCATCCATGAATCTGCTAATCCTACCTTGAAGCTATCAAGGCTGACAGCTGTCACGACCTCTTCTGGAAGTGAATTACGGTACATAGACCAACGACCCTCTGGGTGAAGAAATATTTCCCTTGATTTGTCCTCACTTTCTTACCTATGAGCTTTTGGGAGTGCTCCCTCGTCCTAGTATTGTGTGAAAGAGAAAATAATCTTTCTCTATCCACCTTTTCTATCCCGTGCATGATTTTATACACTTCAATCAAGTCACCCCTTAAACCGTCTTTCAAGGCTGAAGAGACCATGGCGTTGTAACCTGGTATCATAAGGGACGTGCTCCATTTCCTTTATCATTCTTGTTTGATTGATTGATTGATTTCTATGCCACCCTTCTCACAGCAACTCAGGGCGGCGTACAATATTATAAATACAATAATATATAAAAGAAATCTAATTTATTTTAAAATACTGATTTAGCCGCCCCGAGTCCACAGATATAAATCTAATAAAGAAAGAAAAAAAGAAAGAAAATAAATAAATAAACAAACAAACAAACAAACAAATAAATAAATAAATAAATAAATAAATAAATAAATAGATTGCTAAAAGTGTTAAAACCTCATATACAGACATACACACTCATCAAATTCAATCATTCATAATTTTGGCCAGAGACAATCTCATTGCTTACGGCCCCCATGCCCATCGGCAGAGGTGGGTCTTCAGAGCTTCACAAAAGACCAGGAGGGAGGGGGTGGTATGTATCTCCGGAGAGAGTTTGTTCCAGAGGGCTGGAGCCACCACAGAGAAGGCTCTTCCCCTAGGTCCCGCCAGATGACAATGTCTGGCCGATAGGACCTGGACAAGGCCGATTCTGTGGGACCTAACCGGCCACTGGGATATATATTTCTGACGGATAAGCAATTTTTCTTACAGTAGTTCCAGAGCTACTGGTCCTGGTTCTCAGCCAAGTGTACTGAGTCTTAGAGTTCACTTGTCATCAGATGTCCAGGATCTTCAACATCTAGCACAATTTTTATTGGCCTAAGTGGCAACCGATGTGATATGAGTTTCTGTGCTTATGTCTCACCATATTGTTGAAGACATTCTTCATCTGGCTTCTCTGATGAAAAGTGTCCAGTTCATTCTAGTGAACACTGAAGACCACATATCTTATTAGATAAGCAATTTTCCATATTCGTGCAACGATTAGTATATACAAGGTCACCCAGAAAGTAATGCACCACTTTTTTTTTCTTAGCCTACAATAATGCAACGAGTGCAAAACTTTAGATGTACATTATTTGAATTGTCAGGAGTGCATGTGTAAATTTTGCATTTCTTCAGACAGAGAGCGTAGCTGCAGCAGTGTTTCGAAATGGCATCTGTAAGTGATGTACGTTACAAGCAATGTGTCGTCTCACTGCGGAGAAAGAAACTGTTGGGAACATTCACAAACATTTGTATACAGTTTATGGAGAATCTGCAGTCGACAGAAGTACGGTTAGTTGCTGGACACAGAAGGTGAGGCCATTAGAAGACAGTGAACAGTGCAGAAATGGCTTCATGACCAGAACAAAGAGTGAAACCAACAGGGCATACACACCCTTGTGTCTTGCTGGAGGAAGGCCATAGAATGGGACAGAGATTACGTGGAAAAATAGGGAGTGTAGAAATATCATTCTTTCTTGTGTGTCATTGTGTTCAATAAATAATTGTTGAAGAAAAAAATGTGGTGCATTACTTTCTGGGCAATCCTTGTAGTCAATGTTACCTCTAAGGTGCGCGGCTGCACAGCCATGCGCCCCAAAACAATTTCCCGTGCAGTCTTTTCTAAGGCCGTGCAACAGGAGGCGCTGCCTGCCCCCGCCCGCCGCGGATGTGCCGGTGCCCGTGCCGAGCCTCCCTGCCCCCCATTCCAGACGCCTCCAGCCCCCTCCCGCCCCTGGCCTCCCGCCACTGCCCGCCCAATCTGCCCCTCTCTCCGACTTTCTCCTCCTCCACCTCCTGCCTTGGGGCTCGGCTCCTTCAGCAGTGGTGGCGGCTGCGGTTTCTCCTCCTCCTCATCCAGCTGCTAGCGAAGGGGCTACGAGAGGGGCGGGGCAGGTGTTCCTGAAGCGCTCCTAGGCTATGAGAGGGTTTTCTCCAAGTGCTCCAGGAGCGCCCGCCCCTCTGGAGTCGCAGCCCCTTTGCTCGGAGCACTTTCCCTGAGCGCTTCCGGTATGCCTCAAAATAAGAAAAATCTTCCATGGCCTCCAGAGAAGAAAGGAAGAGAGAGAAAGAGAGAACAAGAGCGGAAGAGAGAACAACAGACAGAATGAGGTAGAAAGAAAGAGAGAAAGAGAGATAAAGAGAGATAGCAAGAGAGAGAGAGAGAAAGCAAGCAAGAGAGAGAGCAACAAAGATAGAAAGAAAAGGAGAAAGTGAGAAAAAGAGAGAGAGCAAGAGGGGGGAGAGAGAAAGAGAGAGAAAGAAAGAAAGAAAGAAAGAGAGAGAAGAAAGGAAGGGAGAGAGAGTGTGAGAGAGAAAGAGAGAGAGAGATGGTTTTGTTTTATTACTAATTTCTTTTAATAAAAAAGAAGGGATTCCCCCCTATTTATTTATTTATTTATTTATTTGTTTGTTTGTTTGTTTATACTTCTATGCCGCTCAGTCCCAAAGGTACTGCCTCTCAGACACTATACTTTTCCGCCCACACCAGGAAAAAAATTAGAGGGAACATTGCTTGTAGTATATTAGTTTTTACATTGCTCTTCCTTAACTTGGTGCTCTCTAGTGGTATTGTATTTGTATTTCTAACCTTCCTAGCCAGCACCAGATTAGAGAAGACTGGTATAACCAGCTTATGATGATGCACATTGAAGACCAATGTTTCTAGACAGCACTTAATTACAGAAAATGGTTGTATGCCAGAATGATGACACTTACTAGTACCGGCTTATTGCCTCTACTCTGAGATTGTGAACAAGCTTCTCTGGGAAATACAATTCCAAAACAGTTAACCCCTGGTCAATGCGGTGAGCACCTCTCCCTGATGCTTGCTTCTTCTTAGTTCCAGTAGTCAAAAAGTCAAAATGAGGATTTACATACGTACTATACTGGCAAATAGCTGGCCCTAATTCAAATTAGTTTCCATTGGTTAGGCGTGTTTGCTTTGTTTTTAACTTTCCATCTGAAGTTGTGTGCTCTTGCATTGCAAAAACACAACGTAAAATGTGATGTTATTGTCATTGCTCGTCGAAGCTCAAATGCCAAGTCTTGGGACCTCTGCCCTTACTGCACATTGCCCAGGGAAATCTTAGTAGCACAATGGCCATGACAGTAATCCCTGTATCAGGAAATAGATTTCTCTTACACTCAATGGGAAGATTCATTATTCAACACACTCCAGATAACAGGGGCATCTCATTTAAGACAAAAAAGCAGACCCAGAAAGTATAGAACTTTCTTTAGCCTCCATCTCCACTTTCATCTTATTAAAATTTAATACATGAAAAAAATGCCAATTTTCACCTGTTTTGGATATCTTACTACTAATATGATCAGAGGTTACAATGGCTGTGCTAAGTAATAACATAGTTTATATCAATGATAGCGAACCTTTTTTTCTTTGGGTGCTGTAAAAGCATGGGTGTGTACTACCGCGCATGCACGAGTGCCCACACCTATAATTCAATGCCTTGGAAGTGTGAAAACAGTTTCCCCCGCCCCCTGGAGACCCTCTGGAGGCTGGAAATGGCCTGTTTCCCAATTTCTGGTGGGCCCAGTACGCTCACATTTCGCCTTCCCCAGTCTCCAAAGGCTTCCTTTTGGCTGACTGTTTACTTCCTGTCTTGTGGGAACCTGTGGGAGATTTGGTTGGATAACATTTTATTTATTTATTTATTTATTTATTGAGTTGGCCTTTTTCGGGTCCTGTCGACAAAACAACGCCGTCTGGCGGGACCCAGGGGAAAAGCCTTCTCTGTGGCGGCCCCGACCCTCTGGAATCAACTCCCCCCGGATATTAGGACTGCTCCCACCCTCCTTGTCTTTTGCAAACTCCTAAAAACCCACCTTTGCCACCAGGCATGGGGAAACTGATTCCTCTCGGCTGCTCCATTTTATGTATGGTTGGTTTGGGTTATTAACTGTTTTGCTTTTTTAATCATTGGATTTGCAGTTTGTATTTCTTTTGTGAGCCGCTCCGAGTCTTCGGAGAGGGGCGACATACAAATCGAATAAATAAATATAAATATATAAATATATAAATATATAAATATATAAATATATAAATATATAAATATATAAATATATAAATATATAAATATATAAATATATAAATATATAAATATATAAATATATAAATATATAAATATATAAATATATAAATATATAAATATATAAATATATAAATATATAAATATATAAATAAAGTCTTGCCCAGTCATTTGGAAATTATTTGAACTTTTTGAACCTGAGGAAGTGAACATGTTCCTTGGGATTGTAAGCTCAATGACCTGAGATCTATATTTTTCCTGGATGGTTAAAGAGGCCCAGGCTGTGCTTTTGTTTCCCAAGCAGCATACAAATTTAATACAGTATTCCGAACAATAAATTCTATGCATCAGTGACACTATATTTTTTAATAAATTAGCATGTGAATCTGCGTTCTGTTTGTGCAGTACCTCAAGGATCCAAAGAATTGCATTCAGTTGTGTGCCTAGGTAGGCAAAATAATGTGCTTATAGTAACACATATAGTTTGGATTTCAATTTCCATCGTTCCTTAACATGATTGTTAGGATGGATGAAATTTAAATCCAAAGGAAGTTACAGAGAACACAGTATGGCTTAGCTTTAGGAGGAAACCTTTTCAAAAGAGCAAAGTCTCAAAGAAGAGACCTTGACCTCTTCTATGGTAAGCATTCCCCCACCGCCCCCCTCCTGCAAGCTGGCAATATGTTTGCTTGTCTCTAAGGCCAACATATTACTATCATATCACAGTCAAACCAACTTTCACACTGTAGAAGTCTCTTTTATTTATTTATTTGTTTGTTTGTTTGTTTGTTTGTTTGTTTGTTTATTTATTTATTTAGTTTGTTCGTTCATTCATTCATTTATTTATTGTTAGAGTTGAGAGAGAGAGAGAGAGAGAGAGAGAGAGAGAGAAAATGATGGAGGGAGAGAGAGAGGAGAGAGAACTGGAGGGAGAGAATGAGAGGGAAACAAATAAGAGAGAGGGAGGAGAGAAAAGAAAGAAAGAAAAAAGAAAGAAAGAAAAAGGAAGGAAGAAAGAAAGGGAAAAACAAATGTGTGTGTGTGTGTGTGTGTGTGTGTGAGAGAGAGAGAGAGAGAGAGAGAGAGAGAGAGAGAGAGAGAGAGAGAAATAAAAGAAAGAGAAATGAGAAAATGATGAAGGGAGGAGAGAGAAAAACCCATTTCCCACAAAAGACACCAGGTAGGCACGGCTGGGGAGGGGTCATGTGACTGGGTGGAAGTAATGTTGAGTTGGCCACACCCACCCAGGTTTTGTGGCTTCTGTGTTTGAGTGTTTAAGGTTGCAGACCCCTGAACTTTGGACTGTGATTTGACAAGCTTTGCTCTTTGCCTGTTCAAGTCTCATGGACGTGCATCACAATTGGACCACTGTTCCTATTCTCTCTAAGCGATTATAAATTAAAAATAAATAAGTAATGAGAAGTAAAAATGGCTTTCTTGAAAATAAAATTCAGAATTCAAGAATTATTAAGACTAAGCAAGCAGCAGGTAGAGTGCTGTACTGCAGGCCACTGAAGCTGACTTGTAGATCTGAAGGTCAGCGGTTCAAATCTCATCACCGGCTCAAGGTTGACTCAGCCTTCCATCCTTCCGAGGTGGGTAAAATGAGGACCTGGATTGTGGGGGCAATAGCCTCGCTCTGTTTAAAAAGTGCTATTGCTAACATGTTGTAAGCCGCCCTGAGTCTAAGGAGAAGGGCAGCATAAAAATCGAATAAATAAATTAAATAAATAAATAAATAAAATCCTAGCCATATGGTTTTAAATTTGATAATTATTTCCAAAGAAAATAAGCTTTCTAAGTTGCAGGGTTCTGTCTTGCACCAAGCAGTTGGATTAGATATCTTCTGACCTTCTTCCAACTCAATGATTCACATGACATTATGTGTGTTTGTTCCTACCCAAACTCAATGCAAATAAAATAGTTTTATACATGGGGAAAAGGAAGATACACAATTCATTTACAAATCATAAATGGTCATGAGTCATGACACTTCAAAATTTCAGAAGCCCCGGCTTAGGATACTGCACCATATCTAGAATCTGTCAAATTCAAGTCCATTCTCAGTCTTTAAGCTAGCTTCTATCTTAACCGAATCCACCCATCTTCACAAAGAGGAAGGAGTACAATATACACTGCCTTTAACTCTCTGACACCAAGTAGGCAATAAATGTATGAAAGAGTTATTATACAGTACAGTGGTCCCTCGATCATCGCGAGGGTTCCGTTCCAGGACCCCAAGCGATGATCGATTTTTCGCGAAGTAGCGGTGCGGAAGTAAAAACACCATCTGCGCATGCGCAGATGGTGTTTTTACTTCCACCGCAGCCCGCCCTTCGCCCGCCCACCCCGTTGCTCGCGCCTGGGGTTTCCCCGCCTGCGTGCCGCCCGCCCGCCCACGCTGTTGCTGGGGCCGCTTCCCAGCTGGGGAGCGGAGCTGGGGTTTCCCCAAGCGCGCGTTGCTGGGGCCGCTTCCCAGCTGGGGAGCGGAGCTGGGGTTTCCCCAAGCGGCCCCAGCAACGCGCACGCGCTTGGGGAAACCCCAGCTCCGCTCCCCAGCTGGGGAGCGGCCCCAGCAACGCGCGCGCGCTTGGGGAAACCCCAGCTCCGCTCCCCAGCTGGGGAGCGGCCCCAGCAACGCGCGCGCGCTTGGGGAAACCCCAGCTCCGCTCCCCAGCTGGGGAGCGGCCCCAGCAACGCGCGCGCGCTTGGGGAAACCCCAGCTCCGCTCCCCAGCTGGGGAGCGGCCCCAGCAACGCGCGCGCGCTTGGGGAAACCCCAGCTCCGCTCCCCAGCTGGGGAGCGGCCCCAGCAACGCGCGCGCGCTTGGGGAAACCCCAGCTCCGCTCCCCAGCTGGGGAGCGGCCCCAGCAACGCGCGCGCGCTTGGGGAAACCCCAGCTCCGCTCCCCAGCTGGGGAGCGGCCCCAGCAACGCGCGCGCGCTTGGGGAAACCCCAGCTCCGCTTTCCAGCTGGGGAGCGGAGCTGGGGTGTCCCCGCGCGTGCCGCCCACCCGCCCACGCCGTTGCTCCCGCCGCCGCTGGGGTCTTACCGGGGCAAGAGGGGGAAGACCCAGGGAAGCCGCCCAGCTTCCCAGCTGGGGAACTCCACCATCTACGCATGCCTGGCCATAGAAAAAAGGCACGCATGCGCAGATGGTGGAGTTTACTTCCGGGTTGAAAACTCGCGAAATAGCCCTTTCGCGATGCTCGAGGACGCGAAACTCGAGGGTTCACTGTATATGCTAGGATTGTGCAGTCCTTCACATTCAAAGGCAACAGGCATGTCTGCAACTCTTTAAGGCTTTGAATTTTCCTAGCTTGTATAGCTATTACTCAGATGATATAGAACATTTTCCCCACAACCATTAATCAGAAAGATTTTCTTTTTATTAAATTATTACCCCTTTTAAATGTGTCACTTCATATAGAAAAGATTATCTACTACAACAGAAAAGCTAGCAGATAAGGAAGTAATATGCCAACTTTTTTTTGCTGGAAACATTATAGAGAAATGTGCACTCTATTTCCCTGAACTCAGAACTGCTTCAACAAAGTGTTTAACATCCAACAGCTTAATGAAATGTAACATACTAGTCACCAGTGTATTATTCAGTGTTCCCATGTGCCAGATATAATCTCTTCCAAAATACTTCATTGCAAGTTCCTTTTATTCTTTTTCCCAACAATTGCTCTGTGTTCCATGGCCAATGAATACTCTTTGTCCTTAGTGTGATGGGACTTGGGGGGGGGGGGATAGTATATATTTTAAAGGTTCCTTTCAAAAAGCTTTACAATAAACCAATTATACTAAATATAAACCACCAATACAAGCATTCATATAAATAACATTGAAAGCTAGCACGCAGTACAAGCAAATCATCAGCTAATTAAACACAAGGAAAAATTACTCAGAATAAATTGGTCTTTAGACCTGTATAAAAGCCTATAGAAGGCATGCTGACACCACTAAGAATGATTGTTAATGAGCACGCAGATTAATATAATCATAGACCAAGGGTTTGTTATCAACTTTAAGTTAAGTTGCAAACTAATAACTATGTTTTGCTTAGCCACAATTTCTTGAACAATTCATAGTTCAACTCAATCTTAAATAATAGAGTAAGCAATAAATCATGGTTTACAGGTCATAGTAACTGTTGCAGGAGACTAAGCTAAAACCAAATGATCTTTTTTCTTAGCTTGGTTCAATTTATCTAAACTATCTAAATTCAATTTATCTAAACTATATAACAAAATTTTACAGAATGGTGATGAAGTTCAGAAGCAAGCCACTTGGAATCTGAGTAGCTATTTATTTTCCACTTTTATATAGTACAGTGATACCTCGTCTTATAAACCCCTCGTCACACAAACTTTTTGAGATACAAACCTGGGGTTTAAGATTTTTTTGCCTCTTCTTCCAAACTATTTTCACCTTACAAAGCCAAGCCGCCGCCACTGGGATGCCCCGCCTCCAGACTTCTGTTGCCAGTGAAGCGTCCATTTTTGCGCTGCTGGGATTCCCCTGACGCTGCCCTCCATGGGAAACACCACCTCCAGACTTCTGTGTTTTTGCGATGCTGCAGGGGAATCCCAGCAGCGCAAAAACGGGTGCTTTGCTGGCAACGGAAGTCTGGAGGTGGGGTTTCCCAGCGAGGGGAGCCTCAGAGAAATCGCAGCATCACAAAGAAATGGAAGTCCGGAGGTGGGATTTCAAGGACTTCCGTGTTTTTGTAATGCTGCAATTTTGCTGAGGCTCCTCTTGCTGGAAACCCCACCTCCGGACTTCTGTTGCCAGCAAAGCACCCGTTTTTGCGCTGCTGGGATTCCCCTGCTGGGATTCTCCTGCAGCATCACAAAAACATGGAAGTCCGGAGGTGGGGTTTCCCATGGAGGGGAGCCTCATGGGAATCCCAGCAGCGCAAAAATGGGAGCTTCGGCTGGCAAAAGGGGTGAGTTTTGGGCTTGCACGCATTAACCGCTTTTCCATTGATTCCTATGGGAAACATTGTTTCGTCTTACAAACTTTTCACCTTACAAACCTTGTCCCGGAACCAATTAAGTTCGTAAGACGAGGTATCACTGTACTCTTACATATAACTCAAATTGGTGAACAGTATTGGTTTCCTACCTGGACGGGGGGAGATGGCTTTCCGGTAGTGAAAATGGAGCTGCGCGCGCAGTTCCAGGTGACCTGTGGGCGGGCACGCATCGACTATTTGCCTTCTGCACATTTACCGGAAGCAAATGTTGTGAGAGCAGGCTTGGGTGTGTGAGATTTCAGTGATTTGAGGCAGGCACCTCTGACACCAAGCAGGCAATAAATGTAGCCAATGCATGAAAGAGTTATAGTATTATATATGCTAGGATTGTGCAGTCCTTCAGATTCAAAGGCAACAGGCATGTCTGCAACTCTTTAAGGCTTTGAATTTTCCTAGCTTGTATAGCTATTACTCAGATGATATAGAACATTTTCCCCACAACCATTAATCAGAAAGATTTTCTTTTTATTAAATAGCTACAATAGATTACCACTTTTAAATGTGTCACTTCATATAGAAAAGAAAAACACTACAAAATACAAAAGGAAAACTACATATACGAAGCACAGCTGATCAGTTCCTTGGTTATGTTTTGGGCTAAATCCCACTACTGAGCGTGCATGGAAGCAAAATTGCACGAGGGAACAGGCACATTCACACTGTGCAAATGAAGATCCTAAGTCAAATATTCTGGATTCACTTCAACAGTCTGTCCTCCCAAGATACTCAACAGTACAAATCCCAATGACTAGAAACAGTAATTAAGTTTCCTCTAGGGTCAAATGTTTAACATGTGATAGTAAATGGCATGCAAAGCTTGTAAACATTTAACTAGTTCTTAGAGATAGAAAACGCTCTTAAGCTGCCATACTGTTTTTTCCGGAAAAGTAAAAAATAAAAATTGCACTGCTAAAAACATGACATTATGGGGCAAATAAGGAACTGAAATTAAAAATACATTTTATCATTATCAGTTTAAAACTTTTGCTGTAACTGGGTATATTTAGTGTGAAAAAGAGTAGGGATAAACCCTGTAATTATTTTCAGGGTTTATGATTTAGCTAAAACAGAATAAATATTATCGATATATATATTACCTGGAATTGCAATCACACAAGCTGGATAACTAACTTTTTTGGTCTTGAATTCTTAATAAACAAACACAATTCTTCCAAATAAAATAACATCATAAAGAACTATATACTGATAATTTCATTACTTTCCTTTCAGTATTCAGCTCAGCCATACAATATTACATATAATAGTTACTAGATATTTGTACACTGCATTACATATTTACAGGTACCATAGTGTCAGATATAATAAATTTTCTCTAAGCAAATTATATCTTTGTATATAATGAGTTTCTCTAAGCAAAATATATATCTCTAATCTCCAATTAAATTATATATACAGTATATATATAGAACATCTAAGCCAGGTTTTCCTCCTGTGTGTGTGTGTGTGTGTATACCATACTCAGAGCAGCACAAAGCCAATAACTTCAGCCTGAAGATGACGAGTGTGATTTCAGTTGCACTCAAAATATTACACGAGAAAGAACCTGAACTCACAACAATCTATATACATATAACCGTGAAAATCTACGAATATATATATATATATATATAAACATATTTTTGTTGATAATGAAAATGAAGGGAAACTATATAGATCTATTTCAAGCTATTTAGCTTTCATCAGCTCTCTCTGTATATATTCAATATACATGTACTGTAATATTCAAATCCCGTAACAGTATGGTTAGCTGATGAGAGTAAAATAGCTTGAAATAGTTCCATAATAGTCTCCCTTCCTTTTCATTATTAGCCAAAATATACTGTATTACACACACACACAATTTCTCTGCTTAGAGAAATTCCTATTTGTCACTAGGGTATCTGTAATATCTTCTCTTCTATACCTATATCTTTTTCTGCTATTCTCTCATAGTTATATTTTACTCCTTTATTTTCTCCTCTATTCCCCCTTTAATACATTCTACCTGATTATATCCTCCATAACCCTCATTGTGTATTATTGTATATTGGACAAAACAAAGAAACAAATAAATATTACTAATGCAAAATACAAAATACAAAAGATTTAAGTGCCAAAGATCATTGCAACAACATAGCCAAGAAGGCTTCAAGAGTTCTAAACCTAATCCTACGTAGCTTCTGCTCTGGCAATCTCTCACTACTTACCAGATCTTACAAAACTTTCGCCAGACCCATCCTCGAATACAGCTCATCTGTTTGGAACCCATATCGCATCTCAGACATTAACACCTTTGAAAATGTCCAAAGATACTTCACCAGAAGACCCTTCACTCCTCCACTTGAAACAGAATACCCTACGAGACTAGACTTTCAATCCTGGGCCTAGAAAGCTTAGAACTAAAATGCCTTAAACATGATCTAAGTATTGCCCACAAGATCATATGCTGCAACGTCCTGCCTGTCGGCGACTACTTCAGCTTCAACCACAACACAAGAGCACACAACAGATTTAAACTTAATATTAACCGCTCCAAACTTGGCTGTAAAAAATATGACTTCAGTAAAGAGTTGTCGAAGCATGGAACTCATTACTGGACTTCATAGTGTCATCCCCAAACCCCCAACACTTTACCATTAGATTATCCATGGTTGACCTATCCAGATTCCTAAGAGGTCAGTAAGGGGAGAGTACAAGTGCACTAGAGTGCCTTCCATCCCCTGTCCTATTGCTCTCCTATATCTTTCTTTTATTCCTATATCTCTTCTATTCTTTCATTGATATGTTCTATTACTATATGTTCTATTCTATTCTTTTTTAGATATATTATACTATGAGTATCTCCTCTATAACCTTCATTATGTATTTTACTATGTGTATACCCACTAAAACCCTCATTGTGTATTGGACAAAATCAATCAATATATAAAATAAGTGTACAAATATCTAAAGTGTATACACAAACACACAAAATAATAAGCTACTGATTAAGAAGAGCAAGGATAACATCACAATTATTTCAGTTAAGTACTACAGCAAAAAAGTAAAAATAAAAAGGTGGGGTTCTTCTCCACCGCAGCTCCTTAGAGCAAAGCCCTCCAGCCACTAATCCTCCCGGCTCGACTTAACCCCGGTCTTCTTCCCTTTTGCTTGCGCTTGACAGCGAGCGCTCATTCCCCATTGGCTAATAGCTCCGCCGGCCGTATTCCTCCATTGGATGAGGAATCGCTTCGAAGGAGGCATTTCGTGAGTGACAGCCGGCTGGAACAATAATGCGCGGTGCTCATCAAAACTCACCCTTCCGAAATAGGTCGTCGCTGCAAAACTAATGAAGGGCGTCAAGTTGTCGCGGCTTCCGTAGGGGGGTAGAGTTGGTAAGCCACGAGCCCCGATCACCAGGGGCTTTTGCATTGCCAGGGAATCGGCCCTGCGCAGCGGACGCCGTTGGAAGCACGCAGGTGAGAGAGAGAGAGAGAGAGAGATCCTTAAGGATCGGCTGTCGTCGGGCGCTCCGTTAAAAAAAAAGCAGCCCGGCCTCTTTGGTAGGTATCTACTTCCTGGGCCGGCTTCTGGGAGACCTTGGCTTGTTGGAGATGCTTTGCATATGGGCATCTTGGCTTGAATCGGTGCAAAGTTGCCGCCTCTCGGGCGCCCGCGGTACAATCTCGGTAAGGGAAGGATCTTCGTTCGGCAAGATGGAAGGGCGGGGCGGGGGGAGAGCTTTCGGTGTGACAATGGCTCTTCCCGCGAGCATCCTTAATGGGGGCGGGGGGGGAAGTAGAGGAGATTAAGGCTTGCAAGCCCCCGGAAAGGGACAGGAGTTTGAAGACTGGGATTGGAAGCAATGCTCCACCCGTTATGAAGGAGAAAGTTCCTAACAGTACAGTTAACCGGCTTGCCTTTCAGAAGTTGTGGGTGCGTCATCATGGATATTTTTTTGGGAGGAGGAAGGACTAGACAGTCACTTGTCTGTAATGGTATAGGACAGGGGTCCCCAAACTTGGCAACTTTAAGACTTGTGGACTTCAACTCTCAGAAATACCGATATGAAAAATCTGCATAATATGTGGAATTATATAATAATAATAATATTAATAATAATAATTATTATTATTATTATTACTGCAATGCTCTCTACATGGGGCTTCCTTTGAAAAGTGGTCACAAGAGCCATCGTGGGGCTTCCAAGATCTGCCCACGTTTCACCAACACTGGCTGCCGATCAGTTTCCGGTCACAATTCAAAGTGTTGATTATGACCTATAAAACCCTACATGGCATAGGACCAGAATATCTCCGAGACCGCCTTCTGCCGCACGAATCCCAGCGACCCACATTAGGTCCCACAGAGTTGGCCTTCTACGGGTCCCATTGACCAAACAATGTCGGCTGGCGGGACCCAGGGGAAGAGCCTTCTCTGTGGCAGCCCCGGTCCTCTGGAATCAGCTCCCTCCAGAGATTCGAACAGCTCCCACCCTCCTCGCCTTCCGTAAAATGCTAAAGACCCACCTTTGTTGCCAAGCGTGGGGATAATTACCACCTTCTCCCCCTTTTTATTATGTTTTTGGCCTTAATGTATGATGGATTAGGTTGAATGCGTATGATTGTATAGTTAGGGATTTTACTATGTATTGTTTTTAAATTGATTTAACTTCTACTATTAGATTTGTAATGTATTGTATCACTATTATGTTGTGAGCCGCCCTGAGGAGAGGGGCAGCATACAAATCTAATAAACTATAACTATAAACTATTAGATTTGTATGCCGTCCCTCTCCAAAAACTCGGGACGGTTCACAACAATAATAAACAATGTACAAAGTCAATATTTAAAAACACAATTTAAAAAAATCCTTAAAATAAAATAATCACACAACCCAATCAAACCATACATAAACCAAAATAGTTAGGGGAGGTGTCAATTTCCCCATGCCTAGCGGCAAAGGTGCGTTTTCAACAATTTACGAAAGGCGAGGAGGGTGGGGGCAGTTCTGATCTCCAGGGAGAGTTGGTTCCAGAGGGCCGGGGCCGCCACAGAGAAGGTTCTTCCCTGGGCCCCGCCTGACGACATTGCTTAGTCGACGGGACCCAGAGAAGGTCCACTCTGTGGGACCTAATCGGCTGCTGGGATTCATGCAGAAGAAGACAGTCCCGGAGGTATTCTGGTCCGATGCCATGTAGGCCTTCGGACCAGAATACCTCAGGGACCGTCTAAGAGATAATATGTAAGAGAAAGAGAGAACTAGGTATCTCTCTAGTTTTTAAAGGTTTGTGTGTATTTGTGTTTGTCTTTTTATAATGTGTACGAATTTACCCTTCCTAATAATTTTTTTTTTTAAAAGAACAATTAATTGGCTTGCCTTTCATAAGTTGCCAGTGTGTCATCACTGGAGGGTTTTTTTTTAAAAGAAGAGACTGGACAACCACTTGTTTGCAATGGTATAGGGAAAGGGTCACCAAACCTGGCAACTTTAACACTTGTGGACTTCAACTCCCAGAATTGTCCGGTCAGCTATAGCTGGCTGGAGAATTCTGGGTGTTGAAGTCCACAAGTCTTAAAGTTGCCAAGTTTGAAGACCTCTGGTATAGGGTCTCCTGCTTGAGCAAGGGGTTGGACTGGAAGACCTCTCAAACTCCCTTCTAGCTTCTATATTGAATTGAATTGAATGGACTGCTTTCAAAGTAAATACATGGGGAATATGTACTGTAGTTTGATTCTCTATTTTGCTCAAAGTGATACCCACAGCCGCTCTGCTGCCTTAAAACTTCTTTCTCTTTCTCCTTCAGTGAATAACTTCCCAATTAGCAGTTTTAATGTTAAAAAGTCATTTAGAACTTCTTCAATTTGTTTCCATTGTCATGTGGCTGAAGAAGCAGAAAGTGGACAGGGAAAATGTGTCTAGATGTGGTTTGGGGGGTGGGGTGGAATGGTGTCTTCTCATTCTGAGAAATGTGAAAAACAAATCAAAACACCAACTTAATTGCTGCTGTCCTGTAATTTCCCTGCAGAATTTTCAGCAATGTTTCCTATACTGTACATGCTTTCCTAGGATAGATTGTAGAACATTCTGTTACACATACAATATATGTTCACATATTGTTTACTATGAACCCCCCCTCAGTGTTAGGAGAAGGGCGGCATAGAAATGAAATGAATGGATTCCTTCCTTCCTTCCTTCCTTCCTTCCTTCCTTCCTTCCTTCCTTCCTTCCTTCCTTCCTTCCTTCCTTCCTTCCTTCCTTCCTTCCCAGAGGTGCCTTCCATGTAAAGAGTTTGTTTTATGTGAAACAATTATCAAAATGCAATTCGTTTTGAAAATAGTTTGCTTAGAGAATAAAGGTCGAGACATATCATTTGGTGTTCCTTATAATTGTGTGATTGGTGACAGAAATTCTGGCCACCAAAGTTCATAAATCTTAAAATTGCCAAGTTTGAAAAAAACATTGCTATTGCTGGTGTAGGCCGATCTCCTTTCTTCCAGGACCATTCTGATTTGGATAGTAGTACCAGTGTCTGGGTCCATCAAACCTCTACCCCTTGACCCAGTAGATCTGTGAGCTGATCCCAAACTTATAGAACTGGCATTAATAAATGATAAGCCCTGGAAATCAGGAAGATCATGACTCTATCTATCTATCTATCTATCTATCTATCTATCTATCTATCTATCTATCTATCTATCATCTATCTATCATCTATCTATCTGTTTGTCTATCTATCTATCTATCTATCTATCTATAATCTATCTATCATCTATCTATCTATCTATCTATCTATCTATCTATCTATCTATCTATCTATCTATCTATCTATCTATCGGATTTATATGCCGCCCCTCTCCAAGGACTCGGGGTGGTTACAACATATAAAAGGCAATAAAAACTTCATAAATCCAATTAAATTAAAAAACTAATTGATCTAAAACCCAAGTACATTTTAAAAATCAGTCACTCCCGTTTATACAACAAGCATCCCTTTCATTCATCGACCAGCAGCCAAGCAGTTAATAGCCCCAAGCCTGATGCCACAAATGAGTCTTCAAACTCTTGCGGAAGGCAAGGAGGGTGGGGGAATGGTTCCCATGTGGTTGGTCAGCTGAGTTATTGTAAAACATAGGTGCAGTGTTCTTTCAGAAGAGTACTAAACCTATATTTTAAAAGGCCTGATGATAGATCCAAGGGTGTGCACACCATGCAGATTTCACCCCCTGCTCTGCCCAGTCAAACATAACAGCTTATAGCAGTGTTTCCCAACCTTGGCAACTTGAAGATATTTGGACTTCAACTCCCAGAATTCCCAGAATGCTGGCTGGGGAATTCTGGGAGTTGAAGTCCAGATATCTTCAAATTGCCAAGGTTGGGAAACACTGGCTTATAGGACCAAAAGAGGAAGCCGTGGCAGAGAAGAATACATCTCTGTACTCACCACATAAACAATAAAGATTGAAGTCACCCATCTGCTTTTGTATTTTGCCTACTCTTCCAGCCTGGGAATCAATTATCTGGACCTTCTCGAAACTTTAAGAAAGTTTTGAAGATGCCTAAACAGGTCCATTCATGATTACACAAAATGAATGACAGATATGATCCTGCTGCAGGTTGACATTTACTGAGGAGGAGAGGGAAGCAAAATCAGGGGATCCACCATTTCCTTAATATGCCCTGCACACAATATATAAGGGCGTCACCTTTAGGTGGGACACTTCCTTTAGCAGGATACATATTGACAGTGAAAACAGCAGGCTTTATGCTGGTATGGTTTTCTAATGGCAGAAGGGTTTGGTGATAGATCTTTCACCAGAATCAGGGGAAGGCGCCTTTTCAGGCTACAGGCCAGTGTAATAGTGGCCTGTTCCTCAACCTTTGGTGATTAGTGGCAATATTTGGAATTTTGACACCTGTTTTGGACATAATAAAAGACTACTGGAATGAGCCTCACAACATGGCTAACATGTTTAATAAGCTAACAAATTTATATATTTATTTATTTATTCAATTTTTTATCCCGCCCTTCTCCTTAGACTCAGGGCAGCTTATAACATGTTAGCAATAGCATTTTTTAACAAAGCCAGCATATTGCCCCCACAATCCGGGTCTTCATTTTATCCACCTCCAAAGGATGGAAGGCTGAGTCAACCTTGAGCCAGTGATGAGATTTGAGCCACTGACCTGCAGATCTAGCAGTCAGCTTCAGTGGCTGGCTAAACATCAACTAGAATGTTATCTGCTACTTTCTCTACCTACTTTTCTGAAGGATGTTTCTTACAGTTATGCTATTTCTGGATTGGTGGGTAAATTTTCAGAACAGCATTGGGAAACAACATTTCTGTAATCTTAAAGAAAGTGTGAGGTCATATTTGTGACTCAAGAGAAGGATTTAGGGGTAGTGATTTCTGACAGTCTCAAAATGGGTGAACAGTGCAGTCAGGCGGTAGGGAAAGCAAGTAGGATGCTTGGCTGCATAGCTAGAGGTATAACAAGCAGGAAGAAGGAGATTATGATCCCGCTATATAGAGCGCTGGTGAGACCACATTTGGAATACTGTGTTCAGTTCTGGAGACCTCACCTACAAAAAGATATTTGCAAAATTGAATGGGTCCAAAGACGGGCTACAAGAATGGTGGAAGGTCTTAAGCATAAAACGTATCAGGAAAGACTTAATGAACTCAATCTGTATAGTCTGGAGGACATGATAGAAACATTTAAATATGTTAAAGGGTTAAATAAGGTCCAGGAGGGAAGTGTTTTTAATAGGAAAGTGAACACAAGAACAAGGGGACACAATCTGAAGTTAGTTGGGGGAAAGATCAAAAGCAACATGAGAAAATATTATTTTACTGAAAGAGTAAAACTTCCAGCAGACGTGGTTGATAAATCCACAGTAACTGAATTTAAACATGCCTGGGATAAACATATATCCATCCTAAGATAAAATACAGAAAATAGTATAAGGGCAGACTAGGTGGATCATGAGGTCTTTTTCTGCCGTCAGTCTTCATGTTTCTAAGCCATTTTGGATAATAATACTGAAATTTGCTACAGATTAGTTCCCCATTTTAACCAGATTCATTTTTATATAGAATAGAATAGAATTCTTTATTGGCCAAGTGTGATTGGACACACAAGGAATTTGTCTTTGGTGCATACGCTCTCAGTGTACATAAAAGAAAAGATACATTTGTCAAGAATCACGAGGTACAACGCTTCATGATTGTCATAGGGGTCAAATAAGCAATGAAGAAACAATCAATATTAATAAAAATCCTAAGGATATAAGCAACAAGTTACAGTCATAAGTGGGAGGAAAAATTAAGTGGGACCAGGAATCTGGCAGGCACATTGATTGCAAGCCACACAGATACTTTAATTGTATGCACTAAATGTGGCGTAAGCTTTGTTGAAAGTAATAATATTTACTTTCAAATACTCATCTTTGCGTATTGATATTAGGCTTTATCTTTCCACTTAAAATAAACATGAATTAAATATAAGATTTGCAGTCTTAACATTTATTAGTTTTGCTTTTTTTTAAAAAAAAAAGTTTTCTTTCAAGCTTGACATTGTTCTTGGCTCAAAAAAAGGCCCCCGGTATATTGGAATTTAAAGCCAATGGAAAATACCTCTACAGAGAAAGGATGTGGTTTATCTTTGCAAGCAGAGAAGTTCTATTGTGTTTTTAAATAGATACACTAGATCTGCTCAGGTCTGTTTACTCTAAATGCTTTTTTTAAAAACTACATGTAATATTTTATTCTTATCAAACCAGTACATTTTCAGTAGTAATTTGGTTTCCGGCAACATGCATTAATACTTTTTCTTCTAACTGATTTAAACTCAGCCTTTACTGTTTTATTATAATTTCAAGGGTTGCTAAGCAGGGCCAGGTGAAAACGCAAGAATGTTGGTGAAACTAGGTATCTGCTGTATCTTATGAACAATTCTTCAATTCAAACCTGGAGCTAGGCTATATTTTCTTTTTTGCCCAATAAAAAAAAGTATTGTTTTCTATTTTTATTCTTTTTAAAAACGTACATCGTCCAGAGTTTCTTGGAATCAGGCAATATTTAAGTAAAATAACAATTGCTGGTTGCATATTCAGCCAGACTGAATTTTGCATTTTTATCCACCTATTGAATTCTTCCTGAAGACCTGGGATAAACAGATATTGTTTATCCCAGATGGTAGTCGAATCATAGAATCATAAGGCTAGATGGTAGTCGAATCATAGAATCATAAGGCTAGAAGGGAGATCTAGTCCAGTTTCTTGCTCAAGCCAGGAGTCCTCATACCAGTTTGGATAAATGATTGTACAAACATTTCTTGAAACCCCCAGCAATGGAACACTGACAACTCTGGGAAGCAAGTTGTTCCACTGCGTAATAGTTCTTGCTGTCAGGAAATTCCTCTGTGTTTCCAGATTGGATCTCCAACTGACAAGCTTCCACCCATTGTTTCTTGTCCCTCCTTCAAATACTATAGACAATAAGTCAATGCTTTCTTCCCTGTGGTAGCCTTTCAAGTATTAGAAGTGCTGTCATGTCTCATCTAAGTCTTCCCTTTAGGAAGCTAAACATATCTAACTTGGGTGTCCTCCTCGATCCACAGCTCACATTAGAGAAACATCTTTCAGCGGTGGCGAGGGGGGCGTTTGCCCAGGCTCGCCTGGTGCACCAGTTGCGGCCCTATTTGGACCGGGAGTTACTGCTCACAGTCACTCATGCCCTCATCACCTCGAGGCTCGACTACTGTAATGCTCTCTACACGGGGCTACCTTTGAAAAGTGTTCGGAAACTCCAGATCGTGCAGAATGCAGCTGCGAGAGCTATCATGGGCTTTCCCAAATATGCCCATGTTACTCCAACACTCCGCAGTCTGCATTGGTTGCCGATTGGTTTCCGGTCACAATTCAAAATGTTGGTTATGACCTATAAAGCCCTTCATGGCATCGGACCAGAATATCTCCGGGACCGCCTTCTGCCGCACGAATCCCAGCGACCAGTTAGGTCCCACAAAGTTGGCCTTCTCCGGGTCCCGTCGACTAAACAATGTCGTTTGGCGGGACCCAGGGGAAGAGCCTTCTCTGTGGCGGCCCCGACCCTATGGAACCAACTCCCCCCAGATATCAGAGTTGCCCCCACCCTCCTTGCCTTTCGTAAGCTCTTAAAAACCTACCTCTGTCGCCAGACATGAGGGAATTGAAATATTCCCTTCCCCTAGGCTTATAAAATTTATGTATGGTATGACTGATCTCTTAAATTGGGGTTTTTAGATTTTTTTTAATATTAGATTTGTTTACGTTGTCTTTTTACAGTTGTTAGCCGCCCCGAGTCTGAGGAGAGGGGTGGCATACAAATCTAATAAATAAATAAATAATTCCTTCAGGTGTTCTTCATGGGTTTTAGTTTCCAGACATCATCTTTGTTGCTCTTCTCTGTAATCATTGTAGGACATCACCATCTTGTTTTTATATTGTAGTGACCAGAACTGGACACAGTATTCCAAATATGGCCTCACCACTTCGGTATAGAGTGGTACTATACTTCTCTTGATCATGATATTAACGTTCTTTGATGCAGCCCAGGATTGAGTTGATTGTTGATTCATCCTTAAGCAGTGGTCCACCAGGACACCTTGAATGCTCTCATAGGCACTACTGTTGAGCCTATCTTGTACCTGTCTACCTGACTTTTTCTATCTAAGCGCAGGACGTTTCATTTTTTATCACTGGATTGTATCTAGCTGGATAGGGCCCCGTGCTTAAGTCTGTCAAGATCTTTCTGACTGTTGAGTCTATCTTCTGAAGTGTTAGCAATTTCATCTGACTTTGTGTCATCCCTTTTATCTAACTTGTTTATGAAGATGTGATAGTGTCATAGAATGTAAGCTACTCCAAGTGAAAGTTTCTTTTTGCAATTAACTGATATTTATCCAATGCCAGTATTCATGTAGTGATAGTGGTATTTCTTGCAGATATTCCAATGCACCATTATTGCTACTTTATCATCCTGTTACTTGTAGGTAGTCTGTGGATGGAATCTTCTTGCAACAGTTAACAAAGTGCTCCACTGTTTCTTCACCTTCTTTTCAGGGTTGGCATTTGCTGTCTCCTTTTTTCCCCAATTCTGTCTATGCAGTGTTCCCTCGATTTTTGCGGGTTCGAACTTCGCGAATAGCCTATACCACGGTTTTTCAAAAAATATTAATAAAAAAATACTTTGCGTTTTTTTTCTATACCACGGTTTTTCCCGCCCGATGAAGTCATACATCATCACCAAACTAATAATTTTGGCAAACAAATAACAAAAAAAATTATTATTGTTAATAAATAATTATGTTTATAAATATCAGGATCACTAAGTGTTTTATTCAATGGTGAGTACCAGTAATAATGGTGAGTAAATGGTTGTTAAGGGAATGGGAAATGGTAATTTAGGGGTTTAAAGTCTTAAGGGAAGGCTTGTGATACTGTTCGTAGCCAAAAATGGTGTATTTACTTCCGCATCTCTACTTCGCGGAAATTAGACTTTCGCGGGTGGTCTCGGAACGCATCCCCTCCGAAAATTGAGGGAACACTGTATATGCATTTGTTTTTAACGTTGGTCTTATAGAATTAGCCGTCTGTCTCTTTAATTTTCTTTTGCTCTTAGTCTTTTTGTTATTTGCTTTGCCTGCTATTTTTTTTTCTGTACTGGGCATGTAATACTTTGCTTGCCATGTCTCTTTCCTAGTCTTCATTTGGCCTTTCTTGTAGGTCAGTTTGGTCTCTTTCCACTATCTTTCATATATTTTTCCAATGCCCTTCTCGCCCCCCAACTGTCTTTGTACTTACAACTTTCCATGTCCAGCTATTTTCCTTGACAAGTACAGTCTGACAACATTGCTGCGAAGATGGAGGGCATGATTCATTATCATTGTTTTCCTGATCTTCCTATGCAGAGCTTTTAGGTCTGCTTGAATCCAGGCCAATGGTGTATGTCCAATGACTGGATTAGCCAAGTATTAATTGCCTTGGAGGTATTTCCTCCACTGAGTTGGACTTTTAAGATCTTGTACACTCTCATGATGCATTCACTTCTAACCTTCTTCCTGACTTATATCTGCTTGATGTTGTCAGCCTGAAGGATGTCCAGGTATTTATAATGATAATCTTTATCCAGACTCTTGCTGTTATTTCCATAGGGCATTTTGATCCCTTCAGTATTTACTATTTTCCTCTTATGTGAGGATGGTACATTTGTCCTGTTCAAACTCCATTGCACTATGTTTGCAATACTTATCGACAGTGTAGAGCAGCAAAAACAAATTTTCCCAGTAGTTTTGCATGGCTGCATACATGCTAATTTTTTTCCTGCTTTGGTCTTCACATTTGAGGGTTTTTTTCCCCAACTTGATGCTCTTCAAATTTAGCGGCAATTAAATAAGTGGCTGGGATAATCCAAAATGTAACCTAAGTCAGCTATAAGGTATTGGTTTTGAGAGGCCTAGAAAAACAGTACTGTATTAGCATTTTAAAAATTAAGTTCCAATACATTTTTTTAAAAAAATCACATGCCGTACCATAAAAAAATCAATTTTAAATAAACATAGAAACATAGAAGACTGACGGCAGAAAAAGACCTCATGGTCCATCCAGTCTGCCCTTATACTATTTCCTGTATTTTATCTTACAATGGATATATGTTTATCCCAGGCATGTTTAAATTCAGTTACTGTGGATTTACCAACCACGTCTGCTGGAAGTTTGTTCCAAGGATCTACTACTCTTTCAGTGAAATAATATTTTCTCATGTTGCTTTTGATCTTTCCCCCAACTAACTTCAGATTGTGTCCCCTTGTTCTTGTGTTCACTTTCCTATTAAAAACACTTCCCTCCTGGACCTTATTTAACCCTTTAACATATTTAAATGTTTCTATCATGTCCTCCAGACTATACAGATTGAGTTCATTAAGTCTTTCCTGATACGTTTTATGCTTAAGACCTTCCACCATTCTTGTAGCCCGTCTTTGGACCCGTTCAATTTTGTCAATATATTTGTCAATAAAGGTGAAATATTTTTAATAGTTCTGAAATACTGGTTATTTCAGGGGGGGGGGAATCAGTTTTGGAAGCTACCTTTTTAAAGGCTCTTTAATTCTTTGTAATTATTCTGGGCAATTGGTTTTGTTCTTACTCTTCTACACTTCTTATTTCTGCAGCTTCGGGAGTGTGATTAAGAGTCTCCATGAAGAAGGAAGCATGATCGCCTTCATGAACAATTCTGACAGCGAAGAGGAACCTTGCAATGAAAGGACATCATTGATGTCAGCTGAAAGCCCCCTTCTGCCTTCATATCACGATGGAGCACAAGCATCTGAAGCTGCAGAAACGCTTTCCCACAGGGTAGGAGTCTTTGGAAAAGAATATGCAGCTTTGCTTAGAGTTGGCAGGGATTATAGAAGTCATTTAGTCACTTTAAGGCTACATCAGGGGTGAAATGCTACCGGTTCGGCATACCAGTAGCAGCAGCCGCTAATGCTTGGGGGAACTGATAGTGGTGGCTGCGCGAAGCTCCGCCCACCCGCCTGGATGTCGCAATTTTCTTTTAAAAAATCCTCTGGGTATGCATATGATGGTGGCGCACATAAAGCATGTGGGCAAGGTGAATGCATGCAAAACACAAAGCATGCACAGGCAAAATGCATGTACGCAAAGAGCGCATTTCCAAAACAGTTGGAAAGGGAAGTAGATTTCATTGCTGGACTAGACTCTCTCCAAAAGTTGTTGCTCAGTAATCTTTAGCATGGAAAGAGTAAAATCACATACCATATGAAATATTAATATTAATTTTATGTAATGAATGAACATTAGTTTAATTGCAATTAAATGAAACCGGGTTTTGTCTGAGCCCTGAAAAAAGTCCCTAATGTATGTCACTTCCTGCGCAATGCAGTGCTTATTAGCAACGTCCTTGACTGATGGCTATTCAACCTCTTCTTAAATAGGTCAAGCAAAAGGAAAAAGGAAAAACACTATATCCCAAGGCAGTTCTAATGCTGAACCGTTCTGTCAGGAAATGCCTAAATTTAGATAGAATCACATTTGTCTTCCATGCGCTAATAGAAAACAAATCTGCTCCTTTGTCTTGAGTAGCATGTTATAGTATATAACGGGTGAAATTCACTTATCTTGCCTACCGTTCTGCAAAAGTGTTCACGCCGCATACATGTACTCATGCCCTCATCACCTCGAGGCTCAACTACTGTAAAGCTCTCTACATGGGGCTACCTTTGAAAAGTGTTCGGAAACTTCAGATTGTGCGGAATGCAGCTGCGAGAGCAATCATGGGCTTTTCCAAATATGCCCATGTCACACCAACACTCCACAGTCTGCATTGGTTGCCGATTGGTTTCCGGTCACAATTCAAAGTGTTAGTTATGACCTATAAAGCCCTTCATGGCATCGGACCAGAATATCTCCGGGACCGCCTTCTGCCGCACAAATCCCAGTGACCAGTTAGGTCCCACAGAGTTGGCCTTCTCCGGGTCCCGTCGACTAAACAATGTCGTTTGGCGGGACCCAGGAGAAGAGCCTTCTCTGTGGCGGCCCCGACTCTCTGGAACCAGCTCCCCCAGGAGATTAGAATTGCCCCCACCCTCCTCGCCTTTCGTAAGCTCCTTAAAACCCTCCTCTGCCGTGAGGCATGGGGGAACTGAGATATTATTTCCCCCTAGGCCTTTACAATTTATGCATGGTATGTTTGTTTGTATGTTTGGTTTTACAAATAAGGGTTTTTTAACTGTTTTAGTATTGGATTTACATGCTGTTTTGTTCTACTGTTGTTAGCCGCCCCGAGTCTACGGAGAGGGGCGGCATACAAATCCAATTAATAATAATAATAATAATAATAATAATAATAATAATAATAATAATAATAATAATAATAATTGTTTTTACAATTCATGAGGACGTTGGCAAGTTTTAGCAGTCAGTAAGGACAACCATGTAATTGTGAGGATCCAATCCAGTCTGCGGAGAGGGGCGGCATACAAATCTAAATAAACATAAACATAATAAACATATATTTTCAGAATTTGATCATGGGGGATAAAGGATGGGGAAAGAAGGTCGTATTGAGCTGGATTATTTTGTGCATCCTTCTGTCACATTATGTCACCTGAGGCATTATGGTTGCTGGCCATGTTCCCTACCTCTGAAAACAGCAACTGCCTGAATAATATTTTTTTTTATTCCTCAGTTTCCTACAATATTTTTGTCTTCTCGATTTCTAGATATCTAAAACGACCCTTTTGGCAAGAGGTTTTGAAGACATTAAACACTCCAGAAAGAACTCCGTAGGGAAAGTGGATCTGCACCATGGTTGCTAACTCTTCCTGTTCATTGTTATTGCAGAATAGACATACCGGCAGCACTGGCAGCTCTTATAAAGCAGAAGGGCCGGGGCCTGATCCAGAAAGAGCAGCAAAAGGACACATTGTGCTGGATAATGAGGAAGAAGAGTTGACCTTAAAATATGGAGCAAAGCATGTGATCATGCTGTTTGTGCCTGTAACACTGTGCATGGTTGTAGTTGTTGCAACCATTAAGTCAGTCCGTTTCTACACGGAGAAGAATGGGCAACTGTAAGTGATTCCTCACAGACTCTAAAACAATGACTGTGTTGTCCCCAATGTGCTTTTTCAAGAGACAACTGGACTTCCTTTGTTTTTCTTTGAAGACGTTTCGCTTCTCCATCTCCCGGGCAACAGAAGCTTCTTGGATGAGAAGTGAAACGTCTTCAAAGAAAAACAAAGAAAATCCAGTTGCATCTTGAAAAAGCACTTTGGAAACAACTTGGGTGACCTGGATGACTGAGAATCTCCATAGACAATGAATGCATTATTTACATTAAGATTATTTTCTATTTAGTTTCTTCCAGGGATGTTTGGATTGCAAACTCCCTTAATTCCTAAGCGGAAATAGTACATTTGTGGTAAAGCACGGAGAGAGACATCCAAGAGTCAAGCTTCAAAAGGCTTTTAATTGTTTTTAAATGTATGCTGTGTTGTTGTAAGTCGCATGAAATTACATGTATAAATTAAATGTATATATAGAAATTAAGTCTATCTATCTTTCTATCTATCTATCTATCTATCTATCTATCTATGTATGTATATATATATATATATATGTCACATGTTTTTTGCTGAATTTGAAATTAAGGGAGACTAGGATAGATCTATTTCGGCCTTATTTTGACCTCATCAGCTAGCCATACCCTCACTGGGACTTGAAACTGCAACCTTTTCCTTGTAAGGCAGAGAATTAACCTTTAGGCTACAGTATCCAATCCCTTCAGCTCTGCACCAAATATATATATCTGGTGGATCTGATATATATATATGTCACATGTTTTTTTGCTGAATTTGAAAATTAAGGGAGACTAGGATAGATCTATTTCGGCCTTATTTTGGCCTCATCAGCTAGCCATACCCACTGGGACTTGAACCTGCAACCTTTGCCTTGTAAGGCAGAGAATTATCCTCTAGGCTACAGTATCCAATCCTTTCAGCTCTGCACCAGGGAAGGGTTACATAAATGTTTGTTTGTATATATATACCTGTACATATACTGCTCAAACAAATAAAGGGAACCCTCAAAGAACACATCCTAGATCTGAATGAATGAAATATTCTCATTGAATACTTTGTTCTGTACAAAGTTGAATGTGCCCAACAGCATGTGAAATGGATTGTCAATCAGTGTTGCTTTCTAAGTGGACATTTTGATTTCACAGAAGTTTGATTTACTTGGAGTTATATTGTGCTGTTTAAATGTTCCCTTTATTTTTTTGAACAGTGTATATATACACAAACACCACTGGATTTCATAAGTTGACAATCCCTGTACTTCAATTATATTTCCACAATCTGCGCATAACAAGTTGCTCAATTTTTTACAACCTGGAATCATTCAGATGTTTTGGTGTTCAAATCCATTTGGCCATCCTGGATAAGAAATGAATGAGTGGAAATCCAGCATACCTTGATTGGGGGGATGGTGGTACTATACCTAAAGATAAATTCAAAAGCTACCTTGGCTGTTTTATAAATGTCTTGTTTCTATTGCCTCTGTGTTTGAGCTAAAGATTGACATTTTGTAATGCATACATTTTTTAGGGATTGGGTTTTGTCTTGGTAGTGAGTTTCTTCTATTAAGATATTTTGCCTTTTTTTTCAGGATTTATACTCCCTTCAGTGAAGATACCCCCTACGTGGGCCAGCGTCTCCTGAGCTCTGTGTTGAATACCATCATCATGATCAGTGTTATTCTAGTGATGACCATCTTTTTGGTTTTGCTGTACAAATATCGTTGCTATAAGGCAAGGCTTGGAATATGTTAGTCAAGGGCCTCAAATTATAAAAGCCCTTTAATTAATTTTGTCAGGTACTTCGATTCCATGGCAATCAGCATTCTTTAGGCATGATCTTCAGTGATTCTTATGGTATACATTTGCAGCCTCATTTTAGGCAATTCATCTTCATTTTTGCATGGATTGGAAACATTTAGAAGTGTTATCGTCACACCTTTAAAAAAAACATCCTGCAGAAAAGTAATATTTTAAAGAAATTTGCAGGATTTAGAAGAACCTCAGTGTTATTTTTCAATCTTTTAAATTTTTCAAATTATTGGTAAAGAAGTAAGATCTTTCTATAGCAGTGGTTCTCAACCTTTCTAATGCCATGACCCCTTAATACAGTTACTCATGTTGTGGTGACCCTCATCCATGAGTCTAGCGCCAATTCTCCCAACAGAACTTTAACCTGATTAGCAGGAAAGTCAGAGGGACACTCCCACTGTAAACGCCTGATTGGTCGGATTGTAAAAATATGTTCCAAGGCGCCAGAATAGAAGCTTTAGTTCCTAACACCATGCTCTTAGGCAACCCCTAAGGTTGAGAACCACTGTTCTATAGGATTATCTTGACACATTAAACTTTGTAAGGGGTTCCCTTTCTTTATATGTTCTATATCAGGGGTGTCCAACTGGATTTCTTTAAGGGCCGTTGAGTTCCAGCCTTTTGAATCAACTCCCGCCAGGGATTCGTACCACCACCACCCTCTTGGCCTTCCGCAAGGCTTTAAAAACTCACCTTTGCCAGCAGGCTTGGGGCCGTTGAGTGTTACACCTAGATTTGGTCGACAATCAGAATATATATGGGATGAATGTGGATGACTGTTTTTAAATTAACTGGGATTTTAGATCATATTTTTAGTTTGTATTTCTTATATACAGTGGTACCTCAGTTTTCGAATGCCTTGGTTATCGTATATTTCGGATACCGAACAAAATTTTTGGCAAAAATTCGGATACCGAACAACCACGGAAAATTTTGTTTATTATCCAAAATGCTACCGCCACTGTC
Organism: Erythrolamprus reginae; assembly: GCF_031021105.1. Classification (NCBI taxonomy): domain Eukaryota; kingdom Metazoa; phylum Chordata; class Lepidosauria; order Squamata; family Dipsadidae; genus Erythrolamprus; species Erythrolamprus reginae. The sequence goes on along the minus strand of NC_091950.1, from coordinate 357,709,887 downwards.
TATGCCTCCTTGCATGCTACACCCACTCTAAGCAACGGAGGGGGGGGGGGCTGAGTCCACTGAGTCCCAGGGCGACTTGGAAAAGCAGCTGTCACAAGATCTGAGGGGACGGGGTGAGACGGAATGGGAGTCGGAATCCGACACGCCCATCCTGGCTGCCCACTTAACAGCCTCCCAGTCTCTAGTCTAAGCGCTCCAAGCTGCAGGAAGGGTGGGGGCGGCTGCAATACCGGCCGCTTCGGGGGGCTCCTTTCCTCAGTGGTTCGTCTTGTTAGCTGCACTAACTTTCTCCTTCCCGGTGGCGGGGGCGGCTTTCCTGCGAGCAGCAGCAGCAGCGCCGGGAATGTCACATGATGAAGGGAAGCTGCTGGAGCGGCGGCAACTGCTGAGATGGTTCCGGTGGCTTCCCTTCATCATGTGACGTTCCCGGCGATGCTGCTGCTCGAAGGAAAGCCGCCGCTGCCGCCGGGAAGGAGAAAATTGGTGCAGCTGCCTACAGGTAACAAGACGAACCACTGAGGAAAGGAGCCCCCCGAAGCTGCCGGTATTGCAGCCACCCCCACCCTTCCTGCAGCTTGGAGTGCTTAGACTATAGAGCTCCTCAGATCTTTATCCCATAGGAAATAAAGGAAATAGATTTAATTGGTTCCCAGTGAGCCAACAGGGGCTGAAAACCAATTAAATCCATTTCCATTATTTCCTATGGGATAAATTAATTCGGTACTCGACCAAATCGGTTCTCGACCATATTGCTGGAACAAATTGTGGTCGAGAACCGAGGTACCACTGTATTCTATTTCTTGTATTTATCTCTGTTGTGAGCTGCCCTAAGTCTGTGGAGAAGGGTGGCATAGAAATCTAATAAATAAATAAATAAATAAAACCAGGTCAATGTAGTTATCTTTAGAATGTGCAAGAAAGACACCTAAATGGCATGTTGTCATCTTTTGCAGTTTATTCACGGGTGGCTGATCCTCTCATCACTGATGCTTTTGTTTCTCTTCACTTACATCTACCTTGGGTAAGTGAGAACTCTGAATCCTAAATGACTTAGTATTCGTTTCAACAAGGATAGACGCAGGTTCGTGTATGTTCTGTCGGGCTCTCTGGTAGAATCCTCCCAAAAATTCACAGGTACAAATTTCAGACACACACACGTTTGAAAATTCAAAACAATGTTCTTTATAATGAAAATTCACTTAAACCAAGCCCTCTTTTGGTATAACAAAGAGCACTCGTCTCCAAACAAACTGGTAATTTGTACAAGTCCCTTATCAGTCCTGTGATACTTAGCTTGCAGCTGTGAGGTAATTCACAGTCCTTCTTCTTTCACAAAGTGAAACACACTTTGCTCTGGTTTAGTTTCAAAGCAGGGAAAAATCAGCACACAAAAATCAGTCAGTAAAGTAGTCATGAAACACAACGATCAGATAATCCTCCACAATGGCCAAACCCCCAGGCTGCTATTTATAGCAGCCTCACTCATTACCACAGCCCCACCCAACCACAGGTGGCCTCATTTTCTTTGATAATAATCTCTCAGTTGTTGTTGCCTATGCATCACTCTCCGCATGCGTAGCTGTATCATTAACTCTTGTTCTGAATCCAAGGAGGAGCTAGATAATTGATCTCCTTCTGAGCTGTCTGCCACTCTCCTCCTCCCTGTCACTCATGTCTTCTTGGTCAGAGGAGCCTTCATCTTCAGATTCCACCGGGGGCAAACCAGGCCTGCAGCATGTGGATGTCTCCCCCACATCCACAGTCCTTGGGGCAGGAGCTGGGCCAGAGCTAACCACAACAGTGTAGATCCTAATGAGGGGTTGCTAAATGATTTGCAAGGGTTTCTCCTTCAGATTTTTGAGAAATATATAGGAAAACATATATGATCAGCAAAAAAAAAAGATGAAATAACATGACAAACCCCCCCCCCCCCAAAAAAAAGGAATAGCATGAACAGGGAAGAGGAAAAAGCAAGTTCCTTAAAGATGAATGTTCTATTGTTGTTTGTAACATAAAATTTGAAAATAAATAAAAAGAATTTTTTTTTAAAAAAATGAATGTTCATTCTTAAATAATGAGTACCTTTATATGGTTAAAGAAGCGGAATAGTCTGTTGCAACTTTGCTCTCATTCTCATATTTCTTACAGATAGCATTTGAAATATATTTATGATGGAGAAAACTAGATGACTCTAGCTTCTATTTTTTAGCTTTTAAAATTAGGTTGAATTAGTTATTGGGAAATGTGTCATATCCCCTTCCAAATCTAGTTGGTCCATATGTATTTTGTATTCTGAATTAAAATATCAACTTTCCCATCCAATTCCAGGGAACCTGTAGTGGGAATAATGGTTAAGTAACTGTAGAAGATCTCTAATGTTGTTGTCTTCTCTTTGACATCACATAGTAATGTGGGGGGGAAATGCTGATGCCAAAGAGCTGTGATTAGTTTAATAACTGCTTGGCTAGATAGAACAGAACAGAATAGAATTCTTTATTGGTGTGTGATTGGACACACAAGGAATTTGTCTTTGGTTCGTATGCTCTCAGTGTACATAAAAGAAAATATACATTTGTCAAGAATCATGAGATACAACACTTTATGATTGTCATAGGGGTCAAATAAGCAATCAGGAACCAATCAATATTAATAAAAATCTTAAGGATACAAGCAACAAGTTACAATTATAGTCATAAGTGGGAGGAGATGGGTGATAGGAATGATGAGGAAAAATTAGTAGTAATAATAGTGCAGATTTAGTAAATAGTCTGACAGTGTTGAGGGAATTATTTGTTTAGCAGAGTGATGGCATGTGGGGAAAAACTGTTCTTGTGTCTACAGTGATCCCCCGCTCGTTGCGAGGGTTCCGTTCCAGGACCCCCCGCAACGAGCGGGTTTTCGCGAAGTAGCGCTGCGGAAGTAAAAACACCATCTGCGCATGTGCAGATGGTGTTTTAAACTTCCGCAGCGCTAGCGAGGAGCCGAAGATTGGGGGGCGGCGCGGCTCTTTTAAAACATCGCCGCCGACATTGGGGGCTCGCTAGCACCCCCCCGAACCCCCAACCCGGGTTTGGGGGGGTGCTAGCAAGCCCCCCATGTCAGCGGCGATGTTTTAAAAGAGCCGCGCCGCCCCCAATCTTCGGCTCCTCAGCGGCGAGCGAGCGAGCGAAGCCAAGCCGGCAGCAATGTCGCCGCCGCTGCAGCCAACGCGCGCTACGATCTTCCGGGCCAGCCAGGCTCAGCGGATCAAGCCCGGCTCCTCTCGGCCCAGCATCCCGGGCCAAGCGGCTGCCTTCCGTGACTGAGCCTGGCTGGCCCGGAAGATCGTAGCGCGCGTTGGCTGCAGCGGCGGCGACATTGCTGCCGGCTTGGCTTCGCTCGCCGCTGCAGCCAACGCGCGCTACGATCTTCCGGGCCAGCCAGGCTCAGTCACGGAAGGCAGCTGCTTGGCCCGGGATGCTGGGCCGAAAGGAGCCGGGCTTGAAGATCGCAGCGCGCGTTGGCTGCGGTGGCGAGGGCTTGCGATGGAGGGTGGAGGAAGCGGCCATGGGAGGGCGAGCTGCCTCAGGGAGGAGGATCGGGCGGGACCAGGTGGGGGCTGGAATTTCTCCGCCAGGGCGAAGGGCGGGCGAGCGGGTGCTGGGGAGGGCTTCTCGCCCTCCCGCCAGCAAGAGGGGGAGCGAACGGCGTGGGCAGGCGAAGGGCGGGCGAGCGGCAGCGAGGAGTTTGCGTGGGCGGTGGGGAAACTCCTCGCTGATGCCAGCAAGAGGGGGAAGACCCAGGGAAGCCGCCCAGCAGCTGATCTCCCGGTTGCCATCTACGCATGCGTGCCCATAGAAAAAAAGGGCACGCATGCGTAGATGGTATTTTGACTTCCGGGTTGAAAAATCGCGAATTACCCTGTTTGCAATGGTCGGGGACGCAATAACCGGGGGATCACTGTAGTTGTCTTGATGTGCGGTGCTCTATAGAGATGTTATGAGGGTAGGAGTTGAAACAGTTATGTCCAGGATGCGAGGGGTCAGTAAATATTTTCACAGCCTTCTTTTTGACTCGTGCAGTGTACAGGTCCTCAATGGAAGGCAGGTTGGCAGCAACTGTTTTTTCTGCAGTTCTAGGATGGACACATTGTTGTTGTTGTTGTTGTTATTATTATTATTATTTATTAGATTTGTATGCCGCCCCTCTCCGAAGATTCGGGGCGGCTCACAACAGTAATAAAAACAGTATAATAATGAAACAAATCTAATAATAAAATTACATAAAAAAACCCCAACAATTAAAAACCATACAACACAAACATACCAAACATAAAATATAAGAAAGCCTTGGGGAGATGTCTTAGTTCCCCCATGCCTGGCGATATAGGTGGGTCTTGAGTAACTTGCGAAAGACAAGGAGGGTGGGGGCCGTTCTAATCTCCGGGGGGAGTTGATTCCAGAGGGCCGGGGCCACCACAGAGAAGGCTCTTCCCCTGGGGCCCGCCAAACGACATTGTTTGGTCGACGGGACCCGGAGAAGGCCAACTCTGTGGGACCTTATCGGCCGCTGGGATTCGTGTGGTAGAAGGCGGTTCCATACTGTAAAGTGACACAGGATCAGGTATTTTGATTCTCTTTTGATCCCATGAGCCTTGGAAACTGGAGTTATACAGCATATGATTTTGGTCATAAGTCTGCAATTTCCCTATTCTTCCTGTCCATTATATCAGTGTTTTTCAACCAGTGTGCCGCGAGACATGGTCAGGTGTGCCGCAAAGAAGGAAGCTCAGGTTCCAGTCTCGCAACTTTTTGCTGAGAGAGAGAGAGAGAAACAGAGAAAGAAAGAGAGAGAGAAAGAGAAGAGAGAAAGAGAGAAAGAAAGAGTGAGAGAGAAAGAGAAAAGGAGAGGGAGAGAGAGAGAGAAATGAGCAAAAAGGGGAGGAAAAAAGAGAAGTGAGAAAATGATTGAGACAGAGAATGAAAGGAAAGAGAGAGAAACAAAAGAGAGAGAGAAGTGACTCTTGATTTAAAGCATATGATAAAAAGCAGCCAAAGAATAAGAGAAAAAACCCAGCCCTCACTTGTTTTTGGAATTGGTTCAAGAGTGTGTATACACACACACACACACACACACACACAAGGGTGGGGAGGAGACAGGGATGGAAAAAGAGAGGAGAGTGTCTTAGGGTGTCATTTTGTGTCATTTTGGTTGGTGGTGTGCCCCAGCATTTTGTAAATGTAAAAAATGTGCCGTGGCTCAAAAAAGGTTGAAAATCACTGCACTATATAATACAGGGTCACCTTGTGCTGTTTGTTAGTTCACAGTTACTACATCATGGCAGTGAACTTTTTCTTTTTTTTTTGTCTGACAGTGAAGTACTCAAGACCTACAACGTGGCTATGGATTACCCTACTCTGTTCTTTGTCATCTGGAATTTTGGAGCAGTTGGGATGATTTGCATCCATTGGAAGGGGCCTTTGAAACTTCAGCAAGCCTATCTCATTATGATCAGTGCCTTGATGGCTTTAGTTTTCATCAAGTACTTGCCAGAGTGGTCAGCTTGGGTCATCCTAGGAGGCATCTCTGTTTATGGTATGTCTACAACAGAAGGATTAGTAAGGTGTTCATCCCCTGCAAACTGAGCGTGCCTTTTGCGAGGAGACTAAACCAACTTAATGCCGTGTCCTACAAATCATAAATAATGATGAAATATTAAATCTTTGCATTACACTTCGAAGAGATTGTTTCAGCTCTGAAACCTGTATTCTAGAAGGTTGTGTTCAAATATTGCAATAAACCTTAATTTATTATGCATGGTCTTCTCCAGGCTGGGTTTCCTTTTACTCTAATCTGATTGCAAGCTCCACTCTGATAATAGCTACTAATGCTTTCCAAACCTGACAAGCCATAATTTGTCATAAATGTGTAGTTCGGTACAGAGACAAGGAGAACAAACTCTGGTAACTGATTGTAATCATTATTCATTATGCCATTGGAATGTGGCTCAGAATCAGATGAATTGAAACAATCACAGCAAAGCTTTAAATGGATTTTTTTTTAAAAAAAAATCCAATACTTGTTCTAAAATACATGTTAAGAAACTGGCATTCGCTGGCTGGGGAATTCTGGGAGTTGAAGTCCAAATATCTTCAAGTTGCCAAGGTTGGGAAACACTGATCTAGATGGTCATAAATTTACAACAGTTAATTTAGTGACAGTTCAAAGTTACAACTGCACTGGGGAAAAAAGATACGGCAATTTTTCAGTTATAACCTTTGTAGCATCCCCATGATCATATCAAAATCCAGGAGCTTGTCTTCTGATTCACACTTATGACCATTGCTGGGTCCCAAGGTCATCTTATGCCTTTTTTGCAACTTTTTTGCAAGCAAAGTCAATGGGGAAGCCTGAACCCCTTAGCAACCAGATTAGCAACTGTGGCAAGAAAGGTTGTAAAATGGGGCAGAGCACACTTAACAAATGTCTCAGTAACAGAAATGTTGGATTCAATTGTGGTTTGTGAGTTGAGTACACAAAAATGCTTAGAAACATAGAAGTCTGACGGCACAAAAAGACCTCATGGTCCATCTAGTCTGCCCTTATACTATTTCCTGTATTTTATTTTAGGATGGATATATTTTTATCCCAGGCATGTTTAAATTCAGTTACTGTGGATTTATCTACCACGTCTGCTGGAAGTTTGTTCCAAGGATCTACTACTCTTTCAGTAAAATAATATTTTCTCATGTTCCTTTTGATCTTTCCCCCAACTAACTTCAGATTGTGTCCCCTTGTTCTTGTGTTCACTTTCCTATTAAAAACACTTCCCTCCTGGACCTTATTTAACCCTTTAACATATTTAAATGTTTCGATCATGTCCCCCCTTTTCCTTCTGTCCTCCAGACTATACAGATTGAGTTCATTAAGTCTTTCCTGAAACGTTTTATGCTTAAGACCTTCCACCATTCTTGTAGCCCGTCTTTGGACCCGTTCAATTTTATCAATATCTTTTTGTAGGTGTGGTCTCCAGAACTGAACACAGTATTCCAAATGTGGTCTCACCAGCACTCTATATAGCGGGATCATAATCTCCCTCTTCCTGCTTGTTATACCTCTAGCTATGCAGCCAAGCATCCTACTTGCTTTCCCTTCCGCCTGACTGCACTGTTCACCCATTTTGAGACTGTCAGAAATCACTACCCCTAAATCCTTCACTTCTGAAGTTTTTGCTAACACAGAACTGCCAATACAATACTCAGGTTGAGGATTCCTTTTCCCCAAGTGCATTATTTTACATTTGGAAACATTAAACTGCAGTTTCCATTGCTTCTCAAAACTCATCCTGTGTAGTCTTAAGAATGTGTTTCTACTTAAATATTTCTCCAATGTTTCGTTTCATTCAAATTCTCCCTTTTGCTCTTTATTGTATTGGCAACATTTCTTCACAATATTTTCATGGCAAAGGAGGGGTAACTAAAGAGAATGAGAAGAATTTGCAGCTGGATATAAATGCCATCTTTTTAGTGATATCAAAATTAATTCATAAGTCCGTTACCTTGCTTTGTCCATTGGTAAGGTTGGACTGCATTTGCCAAGAAGGATTAGTTAGATTCTGTGTGGCATATAAACATTGGTGGTTTTATTTCCTTGGAATTGCTTATACTAAATAATAATAATAATAATAATAATAATAATAATAATAATAATAATAATAATTTATTAGATTTGTATGCCGCACCTCTCCAGAGACTCGGGGCGGCTCACAACAATAATAATAACAATATGACAATGTAACAAATCTAATATTTGAAAAGAAAGCATCTAAAAACCCATCATTTAAAAACCATACAACACAAGCATACGGGTGTTTTATTCCCTGAATTCCTCTTTCCCTGGTTTGATGTTCTGAAATTGCATTTATCTCCTCTCTCATTTCAAAGAGGAAGCTCTCCAAGATTCAGAATGTTTTCTTTGTACATTGTACTCTATTTTACTGCTATTATTATGATTTAGTAATGCTATTTTTGAGAAAAATGTGAAAGGACTCCCTACCATGTATCAGCAGGGAAATTAGATGTTCCGAATGTTACTTGGGATTAAGTTGACTTTTTTTTTCTGTCCACAGACTTGGTAGCAGTTTTGTGTCCAAAGGGACCTCTCCGAATGTTGGTGGAAACAGCACAAGAGAGAAATGAGCCAATATTTCCTGCACTTATTTATTCCTGTGAGTAAAATATAGGCTTCTTTTGTGTGACTGACCTTACCTCTGTTGTAGCAACTAGTGGTGCCTTGTTAATTAAAAATATTATCTCAGAATGAAAGTGAAGGGAAATTGAAATTCTCTCTTGATTTTCCCCTGTTCAGAGATATTGTTGGATATTCCGAGATCGTGGAAATAGATGTAAAATTAAACTTCCTGATTATTTCAGAATTTTTTAAAGAGGAAAGTTTACGGCCTTGCAAAGTTTGGTGTTTGCAAGTATGAGCCCAGTGCCCAAAATAACAAAATCAGTAGCGTACAAAGAAAATTATTGTTAAACAACGGGAAATGATCTGTAAATATACTGTATGTTTTTTCTTTATGTAATAAATACAATAAATAAAACATTTTAAAAAACCAAAGACTTTTTCATGGTCATGTAGGCAGCATGGCTATGATGCTGCGGTACATGGAAGGCAAATGTGTACTGATAGGCAAGTGCAAGTATCTGTAGCATTGACACATTTTCTTAATATAAGACAATTGATTGTACTGTACTTTGCAACTTTGAACAATCCATCAGTCTCATTTCGTAAGTTGTATATTGTTTGCTCTTTCTTTCAGCTGCAATGATGTGGACAATAGGAATGGCAAAGCCAGACAATGCACAAAGGAGGTCTTCTCAGGAGATACGGGATCCAGGTGTTTTTTTGGAGTATAAGATGCACTGGAGTATAAGATATGCCTTAATTTTGAGGGAGGAAAATAGGGGGGAAAAATATCCCGGTCAGGTATTCATCTGGCTAGCGTCCTTAGCCTGGTCAGCTTCAGCACATTATTTTATCCCCTGGTTAGAGCTGGGGGGGGTGGAACTTTAGAGGGAGCAGCAATGAAAACAAGCCTGCAAAGACTTAGGGCTCAAAAAAACCTTCTTCGGAATAGCAGTGAAAAAATCCTGCAAGCTGGGAAGATGGTTAGCACCTTGCTAAGGCTAGAGAAAAAAGCTTCAAAAAAGCTACATTTGGGCTATAAGACGCACCCAAATTTTCAGCCTCTTTTGGGGGCGAAAGGCGAGTTTTATACTCCAAAAATACGGTGATATAGTGATTGATACACTTGATACATTATATTCACTGGATTTCTTGCTTATTGCAAGATAATTATAAAGGGAAGTTTCCGTGAGACTTGTATGATTGCTGCATTAGAAATCTATGCATCGAAAGAGTTAATTCAGTTACTGACTAAAGAATGGTTCTGAACCTTTCAACAATTTATGCACAGAAAAAAGAATTATTTTAAAATTTGTGAGTAGATTGGTGGTAAGATTCAGATCCACCATGTCCAGCCATATGAATTTATGAACGTTGTAAACAATATTCAGAAAACTATCAATTCTCCCTCCATGTGGATAGAGCATCCAGGAATAGGTTAAATCCGTCTGCTCGGTGATTGCATTGAGTGAGTCCGTCAAAGCTGCTCAGGTCCCACCCAGAGTGAATTTTTATTCTAATTTTTTTTTCTTAAGTTTTACTGTAATGCATTGATTTTTCTTGTTTTGGCTTGTCTTTTTCTCATTGTTATGTCTCAAATTGGCTGAAGAAGCAGAGACCAATGATAATACTTCGTATGCTGAGCCTGAAGTTCCAGAAATGAGAAACTCAACTATTAATCAAAGGGGCCAACAACTTGGTCAAATTGCTCGCAACTTTGAGGAAAGCCAAGAGGAGGAAGAAAGTAAGCTGTTGTCACTTAAATAAATTAAAAATTCACTATTATTAGTCCTTCAAAATAGGAGCAGCTGTCTTTAAAAGAAATATTACAATTATTTGTACAGCTAAGAGTCATTTTGCTGTTGGGTAGCTGTTTCCTTCGGTTGAGCCTGAGAATGAAGAAGGATTTTGAGCAAGATAAAGGGTATTTCCATCCTTCTTTCCTTTACAACATGCACTATCTGTGAAAAATCCTAGGGAGGTCCTGAATTACAGCAAATCTGTTTGAGATTGGTTCTGTGTATTCATTAATTTTGGCCCTTAATTTGGGTGTAGTTACAGAATGCAGGAACATTGGGTACTTCCTTACATATAGGTAGAAATCAAATGTTGGCCATTTCATATGCTTGTGTGGTCTTAAGAGAAGGCCACAAAGAAATGTTATTCTGCATATAGGAAATATTACTTTGTAACATGGGATATGTAATCTTTTTGGGATGAGGGCTCATTTAAATCTTAAGATCTACTAGTGAGTATACTTGGCCACAACAGTCAGTATAGAGGTCATAAAACACCCATTTTTAAGAAGGCAAGCAAGTATTTTAGGCACCCTGTACTATTCCAGAGAGAGCCTTAAGACCGAAACAAATTGATGCAAATGTATTTACTTTATTTAAATGATTTATAGATCCACTCATTTCATAGCTATGACTCTGGATAACATTGTTTGTCTGAATGGTTCCTTGATTATGCAATTGTTTACTATTTGATTGTTGGTCTAGTATTAATCTTGGTGTTAGTCTTTGCTTATTTGGGTGTTGATTGCTGTTAAAGCCCTACATGGCATCATGCCAGAATCTCTACGGACTGCCTTCTGCCGCATGAATCCCAGAGACTGGACAGGTCCCACAGAATCGACCTTCCCCAGGTCCTGTCAACTAGACAATGCCTTTTCTGCCTTCCCGGCCCTCTGGAATCAGCTCCCCCCAGAGATTCGTACTGCCCCCACCCTCCTTGCCTTCTGCAAGAGTCTTAAGACTCATCTATGCTGCCAGGCTCGAGGCCACTAGACTCTCTAGCCCCCTGGCCAATGAATGTGTTGAGAATAAGTTGACTGAATGGGAATGAGTGTCTTTTTATGGGGGTTTTTTGTGTGTTTTTAGATTGTACATTTAAATTAATTGGATTTAGGACCGCCTTCTGCCACAGAGTTGGCCTTCTCCGGGTCCCGTCGACAAAACAATGCCGTCTGGCGGGAGCCAGGGAAAGAGCCTTCTCTGTGTTGTGGTTCCGTCTGAGGCCCCCCAGGGAACGGCTGATCTTCTGTCGGTTTCCAGCTCAGAGGGAGAGGCTGAGGAACAGGAGGTGCAGGCAGACGAGGAGGAGGAATCCCAGGCTGAAGAAGAGGGAGGACAGCCAGAGTCCCCCCAGAGGGAGCTCTCCCCAGCAAGCAGCCTGGATTCCTTAGAGGAAAATGCACAAGCCATAATTGATCTGCGACAGAGAAGAGCTACTCAGAGAAGGGATCAATTGGCTAAGTACTTTCAGCATTAAAGAGGCAACAGCTGGGTTTGGGTGTGGTGCTCTTTGGAAAGGCTAAAAGGCAGACCCACCCTTCCTGGCTTGTGGAGTTTTATCTTTGAGAGTCTTGGGACCTGGCTGTGAACTTTGGCGTCTTGGAATCCTGGTTTGTGCCTTTGACTACTGAAACCTTGGGAAGCTTGCTGTATTGTCTGGACATCAGGACTCTGCTGTAAAGTATTATAGCCTGTCTGTTGGGAAGAACAGGTTTTCCTCTGTGTTTATTTTTTCCAGCTATAAAATACTTTTGGCTTTTACCAGAGTGTCTGGCTGTTTTTTCCAGTTGGTGTTGAGGTCTGGGGGAACCCAGACAGAACACTCTGTGGCGGCCCCGACCCTCTGGAATCAACTCCCACCAGAGATTAGGCCTGCCCCCACCCTCCTTGCCTTTCACAAACTCCTAAAAACCCACCTTTGCCACCATGCATGAGGAAATTGATTCCCTTCGGCCGCTCCGTTTTATGTATGATTTGTTTGGGTTGTATGAGTGTTTTTAAATCAAGGGTTCTTAACTGTTTTGCTTTTTAATCATTGGATTTGTATTTTGTATTGCTGTTGTGAGCCGCTCCGAGTCTTCGGAGAGGGGCAGCATACAAATCTTAATAATAATAATAATAATAATAATAATAATAATAATAATAATAATAATAATAATAATAATTGCTCCATTGTATGTTCTAAGCCGCCCCGAGTCCTAGGAGTGGGGCGACATAAAAGACAAATAAACAAACAAATAAATAAATAAATAAATAAATAAGGAGGTGTTTTGACCTTTTTGTTTCATTTTTAGCTTTTTTATTGTCTCTTGGATGTAGATGTTGTTTGTGCTTGTTGATGGCCAAACCTCCAGGAATTCCTTAGTGTTTCTGGACTTAGCTTGGTCTGAATAGATGATCACAGTTTCCCAACAAGAGATCCAACACCATTCATTTTTAGCACTGATAATATTACCTGGCTGGATAATGATATGTCTCCAAGAAAACAACTAAGCTCAGAAAGCACCGAGAACCCCACAGATATTGTCCAACTTCCTGGACAAAATTCTGGAAGAACAACCAGGTCTTCAGAGCCTTATGAAAGAATAAAAATGTTGGGGTCTTCAGAGTCTTGGGGATGGTTTTCTACAAGCTGCGTCCAGCACAGGGAAAACCGGTTTCCAGGGCCCAAGAAAATGGCATTATTTGATGGAGGGAACACAGAACATGCCCTTTCTGCTACACCTGGTGGGTGGGAAGAAACAATAGGGGACAGGTGGTCCCACAAATAGCCTGATCCGATGCTATGTATCTCTTTACAGGTGGTAATTAGCCCCTATAAAAATAAAAGAGGTCTTTTTAAAAGTTAAAAATATTGGTATACAAGGAAAGTTTCTGAGAGCCCCGTGATGTTCATAAATATCACATTTGCTAAACCTAACTTAAATTATGTGTTGGAAGACAGACACAACTATCTGATGGAATTATATTTACTTCTAACAGGAGGAGTCAAGCTGGGTCTAGGAGACTTTATATTCTATAGTGTGCTTGTCGGCAAAGCAGCTGCCACTGCTAGTGGGGACTGGAATACAACATTGGCTTGTTTTGTAGCCATCCTCATAGTAAGTAAAAATAATACAGTAAGTAATTGTACTTTTGGCTTCTTTCCCTGTCATGCTTCCTTTTGAGTGTAAACCCGAGGATAAGAATTATCTCAGAGTTGTGACCTGCTCTGGGAATATTTTTTTGCATAGGAGAAAAGACAGAAATGATTTAAATACTATTCTTGTGCTTTGTCCCTTGACATGCTATAAAACAAGGTTAGCAGCATGGATTATAAGAGCCAAGGTGGCGCAGTGGGTAGAGTGCAGAACTGCAGGCCACTATAGCTGACTGCTAGATCTGCAGGTCAGCAGTTCAAATCTCATCACCGACTCAAGGTTGACTCAGCCTTCCATCCTTCCAAGGTGGGTAAAATGAGGGCCTGGACTGTGGGGGCAATATGTTGGCTCCGTTAAGGTGGCATTAAAAAAACAGAACAAACAAACGAACAAATAACCAATCAATCAATCAGTCTGCATTGGGTCCTAGACATTTGCACACCTGAGATTGAAGAGTGAATCCCAGTACAGTTGGGAATCTCCCTTAATTGGGAGGGCTTACTCAAATGATAATGAGTGGGTTTTTTTAACAGGGTCAGTTTGAATCTTTACTGTGATATGACATTCTGTTTAGCTTTTAGTATTAAGATCGGAAAGGTGACAATAACCTAAATATTCTTTGTCAGAGTTTGTTGCATAAATCAAATCTAGAAGCACACACAGATAACTGATTCAGCTGGATTTATTAAAATTCTTTATATACATAATAACAAATGAGTATTTACAGTACCAGTAGCAGAATTTTTCTTTAACATAGCAGCAGTCACAAGCAGTGTCTAGTTCAGAGCAGTCAGAGTACAGAATGGGCTGAGCCAAGCCCAGCCTTCTAGCTTAAGTTTCAGTTTCGATTCTCTGCACAGACTCAAATGTCTTTAAGCTCCCATTGGCTGATTTAGTTGCTATGCCTATTCATTCGCTGACCTTGTTACCATGTCTCCCAATTCATGAATATTTTAACATCATTTTTTTTACTATTTAATTAAAAGTTTCAAAACCTTACCAACTCGAAGATGTGTGGATATCTAATTCCCAAATTTCCTAGCCAGCCATTGTTTAAATGCACATTTAACCCTGGTTTAAATGTTATTGATACGTTATTGGTAATTTGGTGCTCAACCAGATATTAACAATCCAACAATTATTTTACTGTATTATTTTACTGAAAGAATAGTAGATCCTTGGAACAAACTTCCAGCAGACGTGGTTGTTAAATCCACAGTAACTGAATTTAAACATGCCTGGGATAAACATATATCCATCCTAAGATAAAATAGTATAAGGGCAGACTAGATGGATCATGAGATCTTTTTTTGCTGTCAGTCTTCTGTGTTTCTATGTAACAAAATCAAGAATAGAAGAATGTATGGTTCAGGAATATACACTCATTTGTACTCTTAAGCAAAGCTAGAAAAATGTCAGCATCCATATTCTAACTCGAGTTTATAAGTTTACCTCTAGGCAGCTAAAGCATATTTAGGGGACCAAAGTAGGGTACAATATTAATAACACAGTAGGGCAAACCAGTTCTGTGTTAGCAAAAACTTCAGAAGAGAAGGATTTAGACGTAGTGATTTCTGACAGTCTCAAAATGGGTGAGCAGTGTGGTCGGGCGGTAGGAAAAGCAAGTAGGATGCTTGGCTGCATAGCTAGAGGTATAACAAGCAAGAAGAGCGAGATTGTGATCCTGCTATATAGAGCACTGGTGAGACCGCATTTGGAATACTGTGTTCAGTTCTGGAGACCTCACCTACAAAAAGATATTGACAAAATTGAACAGGTCCAAAGACGGGCTACAAGAATGGTGGAAGGTCTTAAGCATAAAACGTATCAGGAAAGACTTAATGAACTCAATCTGTATAGTCTGGAGGACAGAAGGAAAAGGGGGGACATGATCGAAACAATTAAATATGTCAAAGGGTTAAATAAGGTTCAGGAGAGAAGTGTTTTTAATAGGAAAGTGAACACAAGAACAAGGGGACACAATCTGAGGTTAGTTGGGGGAAAGATCAAAAGCAACATGAGAAAATATTATTTTACTGAAAGAGTAGTAGATCCTTGGAACAAAGTTCCAGCAGACATGGTTGGTAAATCCACAGTAACTGAATTTAAACATGCCTAGGATAAACATAGATCCATCCTAAGATTAATACAAAAAATAGTATAAGGGCAGACTAGATGGACCATGAGGTCTTTTTCTGCCGTCAGTCTTCTATGTTTCTATGTTTCTAACCCTTATTTTATTTTTCTCACACCTAGCTAAGCAGTGAAAGGTAAGCTAATATAGTAGAGACCATCCGATCTTGCTAACACATACCAGCAGAGTTAATAGCAAAGGCATGAATCATTATATTCGGATGAAATAATTTCTCATTCATTTCTTGTTTCTGTATCACAGGATTTTAATATTTTTTTATATTTATCTGTACAAAAAAATATTCCAGCTGGGGATAGTCCTGTTGATCATGTTCCTTTTCTTTGTCTTAGGGTCTGTGCTTAACCCTTCTATTGCTTGCAGTCTTTAAGAAGGCGCTACCTGCTCTTCCCATCTCCATCACCTTTGGCCTGATCTTCTACTTCTCAACAGATTATCTCATGCAACCTTTCATGGACACCCTTGCAGCTCATCAGTTCTATATCTAAGAATAATGGCGATCCTGTTTAAAAACGTCCATGGGCAGCAGGCCAATTTTTAATGGAGAAAACCTTGTGAATTTTACCCTTAATTCCGTACCTTTTTCACAGGAAACACTAAAAACAAAACACAAGTTTTGATAGTTTCCCCTGGAACTTCACAGCTGGTTCTTCAGACTATTAATGCTGCAGGTATCAGGATCCATGCAGCTTGAACCTAATTGCTCGTATTCAGAGCTGAGTTCACCCAAATAATTTGGAGCATTGAAGACCTTCCTTTTCATATTTCTCATATATTATTTTTTTTTAATTTTGTGTAGAAGGTAGATTAATTGCATTACCTTAAAGTAAAATGAAGAATCCTCCTTGAGAGAGTATTTGGTATGAAGAAGCTTAAAATCCACTTTATATAATTGCACAGTGATAATACAGGGTATTTTTTTTTAACATTGAAAAAGCACTCTTTGAGAAAAATACAATTCAAGTACAGGAACTGTCTGAAAGGAGAGCAGAGTATAGGTATTTGTGATTTGTATAACTACATCACTAAAAGTTGGTTGTTCAAATCTCTTATAAAACAGCTAACAATATGCTATCATGAAACTTTTGACATTCCTGGTTTCCACAGTAAAATCAGCAAGAAGCAAATTGCAAACAGAACTGTTTTAATACAATTTTTTGCTTGTTCTACTGGAGAGCTCCATGCTGACATAGATTAGCTCAGTGTTTCCCAACCTTGGCAACTTGAAGATATTTGGACTTCAACTCCCAGAATTCCCCAGCCAGCAAATGCTGGCTGGGGAATTCTGGGACTTGAAGTCCAGATATCTTCAAGTTGCCAAGGTTGGGAAACACTGGATTAGCTTACCTTCCAGGTCACTCTAAATGAAGATATATGAATCTTTGGCTATGTTCCCATGTCATTTACAGTCAGATTTCATGTAACTATGATTTGCTAAATAATTGGCTGTATTCATGTTATTAATTAAGTCACACATCATGATTGATATTTGTGGGTTCAGCATGCTTAGCAACCTCATATTGCATGTTAGTCCTGATTTTATTTTCTGTCAATATCCTTTCAATTAAAAACAAAACGAGAAGTAAAGTGATGCAAAGCCACCATGCTGTAGGTTTTTATAGTGATGGGACACAATCTTGCCAGTCAGCCTTCTGTTAAACGACTGTGTGTATCCACCATTGCAACCATTTGTGGGAATGTCCGTGGACTGTTCTCAAAGTTCTAAATGTACCACAGCTCACAAAGATTAATGTGAACCTTAAACTGGGTTCACATAATATACTGTGTCGAACTTCAAATAAAACACATTATGTGTATAATGTGTGAAACCATGTCACACTCTCAGTCCCATCTGCCCATTCTGTAATCACAATACAGTGAACCCTCGATCATCGCGAGGGTTCCGTTCCAGGACCCCACGCGATGATCGATTTTTAGCGAAGTAGCGGTGCGGAAGTAAAAACACCATCTGCGCGTGCGCAGATGGTGTTTTTGCTTCCACTGCCGCCCGCCCTTCGCCCGCCCACCCCGTTGCTCGCGCCTGGGGTGCGCGCGCGCTTGGGGACTCCCTAGCTCCGCTTCCCAGCTGGGGAGCGGAGCTGGGATGTCCCCAAGCGCGCGCGCTTTCCCCAGCAACGCGCGCGCGGTGGGGACTCCCTAGATCCGCTTCCCAGCTGGGGAGCGGAGCTGGGATGTCCCCAAGCGCGCGCGCTTTCCCCAGCAATGCGCGCGCGGTGGGGACTCCCTAGATCCGCTTCCCAGCTGGGGAGCGGAGCTGGGATGTCCCCAAGCGCGCGGGCACCGCCCGCCCGCCCACGCTGTTGCTGGGGCCGCTTCCCAGCTGGGGAGCGGAGCTGGGGTGTCCCAGGGAAGCCTCTGGGGGAAGGGGGAAGACCCAGGGAAGCCTCTGCCCGGCGGGGAAACTCCACCATCTACGCATGCGTGAAAGGGCACGCATGCGCAGATGGTGGAGTTTACTTCCGGGTTGAAAACTCGCGAAATAGCCCTTTCGCGATACTTGAGGACGCGAAACTCGAGGGTTCACTGTAGTTTATTTGGCATTGCTCATATAAGAAAAATGACCCAAGGTAAAGAGAACTCATGATATACTGTAGTTATAATTCCATTATTGTGTGATCCCATAATAACCCCATAAATAATGGCAAGCAAATTCTCTTTCCTTCTCTTCCTAAACTGGGTAGCATTAAGTAAATTGGACTGTAAGTAATTGCTTTATTCCTTAATCCTGAATCCTCTCTAAGCTTATCTTGTATTCCATCAAAGGATGAGTTTTTACGCCTGTTAATAAAACTAGATTAGGTTTGGCTAGCAATAAGAATTTTAGAAGTATGGACAGTTTGTCATGCCCTGGTTGCTGATCTTCAGAAAGTCTTACGCTTAGAGTAAGAGGCTTTTATGCATAAAGCATGATACACAAAGGTCTAATTCACTATATTCTCCAAAATAGAACAAGAGCACACATAAAGTGGCCTGAATTTAATTTCTATGCCGCTGCCCAATCCCGTAGGACTTGGGGCGGCTTACAACAATAAAAAAAAATACAATAGTACAATAATAAAAAGAAGTCAAACATCAACAGTAGATTAAAACCCTTTTACAACCCTAAAACCCAAAAAATCAATCTAACAAACATATATACCAGCCAAACATAATTTGGGCATGCTAGAGTTCATGGCCCCCCAGACCTGTCGACAAAGCCAGGTCTTAACAGCTTTTCAAAAAGCCAGTAGAGTGGGAGCAGTGCCAACATCGGGGGCGGGGGGAGTTGGTTCCATAGAGCTGGGGCGGCAACAGAAAAGGCCCTCTCCCGCAGTCCCGCCAACCTACATTGTTTAGTCAACGGGACCTGGAGGAGGCCGATTCTGTGCAACCTAATAGGCCTCTAGGACAGTGTTTCTCAACCTTGGCAACTTGAAGATATCTGGCTGGCTGGGGAATTCTGGGAGTTGAAGTCCAAATATCTTCAAGTTGCCAAGGTTGGGAAACACTGCTCTAGGAGATATGTGGCAGGAGATGGTCCCATAAATCAGTGTTTCCCAATCTTGGCAACTTGAAGTTGTCTGGACTTCAACTGCCAGAATTTCTCAGCTAACATTTGCTGGCTGGGGAATTCTGGGAGTTGAAGTCCAGATGTCTTCAAGTTACCAAGTTTGGGAAACACTGCCATAAATAGTCAGGCCCTAAGCCATGTAGGGCTTTATAGATGATAACCAACACCTTGAATTGTGACTGGAGATTAATCGGCAGCCAGTGCAGCACGCAGAGTGTTGGTGTTATATGGGCGTACTGAGGTACATACATAACAGCTCACGTGGCTGCATTCTGGACGATCTGCAGTTTCCGAACACTCTTCAAGGGTAGCCCCATGTAAAGCGCATTGCAATAATCGAGACGGGAGGTAATGAGGACCTGAGTGACTGTGTGCAAGCCTCCCGGTCCAAATAGGGCTGTAACTAGTACACCAGGCGAACCCGGGTAAAGGTCCCCCTGGCCACAGCTGAAAGAAGTATATATTGGTAGATACAGTAGTACTGTACATGTAGACACTGTATATACTATGTAACATCTTTTTAATGAAAAAATATAATTTCTCTCCAGATCAATACTTTATTCCCACCAGAAAAAATAAATAAAAGGGGAAATGAAATACTAGCTTGTTATAGTTCTCCAAATTGAGATCTTGCTGAAAATAGTATTGGCTGCAAAAGTAATATTTCAACTCCTTTCATTTCTCCCACAAAATCTCTTAATATTTTGTTGCGTCAGAATTATTGCTCTGCCACACTTTTTATTAGACCAATTTGGCACCGGAAGTTTTATTCCATTCCACTTTTCTATGCAGCCCCATATAAAATAGAGGCAGAGGAGCTTCAATGATATTGAAAGTTATAAAAATAGATTTGATACATTAAAGTAGATTGCAATTGTTTTCAGTGGGTTCTTATGTAGATACAATACATTACATAGCTATTATGATGTGAATTTTAAGTGAAGATCAGTCTATATTAACTTATTGTGTGTTTAGTTTTTCTTCCTTACAATGCATGTTCCTGCATTTCTACCCTAGAGATTCCTTTCTGACAAGTCAGTGCATTTAGATATCTCTTTGCATAGGCAAAAGTACTTAAAAGTATTAAAAGGGGAAGACAAGCATTTTGTCCACCTGCATCAGATTATTTCTTACCTTAGTAGTAACACCTGGAGCTAATGCTGGGCAAACTGGAGCCTTAAAAGATTCTAGACAGGCTAGACTTAGAATTCTTCCTTCAGGAATCCTGTATAATGTAGGCGTTTTATTGTTTTAGATAAAATAGCTGCATAATTGTTTAATCTGTTCCACCTGAATTTTTTAAAAATGCTAAAGCTTTCCACTTTGGATCGTCTTAGAAAAAAAAACAGCTTAGGTTTTCCAGTGAGTTGTGTTGGGAAAAGAAGGTTACTTTAGAAGTGTTTTAAGAATATTAGATTTTATTCTAGAGACATCTGTTACTGTAGGATTTGCTTATTGGTGCTTTATGCTTGATTTACTGGAAACCTGAGGTGGTTTTTCTTTTCTTTTCAGATGTTACTTTTTGTGAAAGATTTCCTTGATTTAAGTGCGAAGGAATTGACCTTGAATATATATTTCCTGAATATTTTACAGATAATAAACTAGATTTGGGCTAGTCCAAGGTAGAAAAACCCAGTAGTGCACCCTATTATTTCATGTCTTAATTTATTTCACATACTGAGAAGAATTCCATTACCATTAGCAACACGGACTAGGGCTAATGGGAACTATACCCAAGTACATCTTTAGGGCACAAGTTGGTAAATGTGAAACGTGCTCCATGAACCATATCGGATTTACACTTAGCCTACAGCAATTAGCATATACCAGTGATGGCGAACCTTTTTTTCCTCGGTGCCCAAAGAGTGTGCATTTGTGCTATTGTGCATGCATGAGTGCCCGTAGCCATAATTTAATGCCTGGGGAGGGCGAAAACAGCTACCCCCATCCCCTGGAGGCCCTCTGGAGGACAAAAACTGCCTTTTTCCCAACTTCTGATGGGCCCAGTAGGCTCAGGTTTTTCCCTCCCCAGGCTCCAAAGGCTTCCCACACCCTCCCCGAAGGCTCCAAAGGCTTTTCACACCCTCCCCGAAGGCTCTTTGGAAGCCAAAAATGCATTCTCAGAGCCTTTATGTGAGCCAAAAATCAGCTGGCCAGCACACACATGCATGTTGGAGCTGAGCTAGGGCAACAGCTCACATTCCAGCATATATGGTTCCATGTGTCACCTGTGGTACCCTTGCCATTGGTTCGCCATCACTGATACCATATTTAATTCTACAATCCTATATCATCTTAACCAGAATTATTTGGCAAGGAATAATTCATATCTAGCTAAATACAGATAGTCCTTGACTTACGACCATAATTGAAGCCAAACTTTGTTGTGAAGTGAGACATGAGTTTTGCCTAATTTTACAGCCTTTCTTGACAGAGTTCTTACATGAATTGTTGCAGTTGTTAAGGGACAACTTAACAACTGCAACTTGTTGTGAGTCATAAATGTGAGTTGGTTGCCCACAGTTTGAATTTTGATCGCATGACCATGGGGATGATGTGACGGTCATGTGAAAAATGGCCATAAGTGACACTTTTCAGTGTTGTAACTTTGAACGGTCACTAAATGAGCTGTTGTAAGTTGAGGGCTACCAAGACAGAGAATTTAGATCTTTAAGATGTTGAAATAATTCCAGCAGAAGGCTATTTCTTGTGCAGCAATATTTAGTTGTACAAGGAATGATTTCAAGTCTACTTCCAACAGGTCACGTTCTCTTTAAGTGTCCTATGCCAGTGTTTCCCAGCATTGGCAACTTGAAGATATTTGGACTTCAACTCCCAGAATTTCCCAGCCAGCAAATGCTGGCTGGGGAATTCTGGGAGTTGAAGTCCAAATATCTTCAAGTTGCCAAGATTGGGAAACACTGTCCTATGCAGTTCCAAATAACAAATCAATAAAATGAATATTGCACTTAAAATCCCTGTAAGTTCTTACTGCCAATGCAAGCAGAATTAAGATGTCTCATCTTTTTGTTGAAAGGAAAGACTTTACAGTTGGCCAGTACGTGCAAGTATTTGCATACATATGTACATACATGCATACATGCATATATATATACATATATAGTTTTTCTGATGAGTCATCTGGGGGCAGTGTGTGTGTGTGTATATGTATAACATATTTTGCTGATAATGAAAAGGAAGGGAGATTATTATAGATCTATTTCGGGCTTATTTGCCTTCATCAGGTAGCCACACCATTACTGGGATTTGAACCTGGGACCTTTGCCTTGTAAGGCAGAAATCTTAGTCATTATAGAGAAAATGTGACCAAAAGTCCAGTATATATATCAAATATAATATGGATACATAGATGCTTATATCATGCCCAGTTCCTGATACATTAAGCAATGCTTAATCCATTAAATACTATACAGTACATATCTCATTTGTTTCCTTTAGAATGAATTTAGTATGGGACAGAATTTGAATGCATCCAGTGCAGCCTTTGGCTTTAAATAAGTTTTGGCCTAGTCAATGTCTAGATGAGAAATAAGTAGGGAAGTCTCTCTCAATACATATATGATTAATAACAATGCTTTATAATATATTAATTTTGCATAAATTAATAACTCTGGATTACAGAAGCAACCAAAATCTGTTGCTGGGTTCTCCTGATGTGTGCAGGGACAGTGCAAATATATATATTATATGTACAGGATATTATTCTTAAAATATGATTATTGAAGATATAAATACAATAAAGTGATGGCATAACTACCAAGGACTACTGATGTGTATACTGAAGTTATTCTGGTGGGAATAGCTAACAGGCGTACAAATTGGATTTGTTTAAGGCGATTTAGATCATACCAGTGGCGCCAGTCTACCAGGAAGGTGATGAGGCAAGAAAAAAATAGTTTCCCTATTCCCTATTTCCCTACAATTCATTTTTATTATTTATCTGAGACATTCTTTTCTTTAGTAACTAGAAACAGAAGTAAGGCAAATTTTATTTAAATATCTATTTAGATATAGAAAAAAGAATCAATAGATAACTTTAAATGATCATGATTTTTTTTTCATTAACTTGAAGAAATAAAGTCAAAATTCCAAAACCATCCCACTTTTTCCAGATGCTAACATTTTCCTCTGCATTGGATTTTATACGTTATTTCCACAACCAAAGTTCAGGAATCTAAATAGCGTTGTTTGTGCCAGTTTTAACAATGGAAGCTGTTCTGTGGGGCTCTCTGGTAGAATCCTCCCAAAAATTCACAGGTACAAATTTCAGACACACACACGTTTGAAAATTCAAAACAATGTTCTTTATAATGAAAATTCACTTAAACCAAGCCCTCTTTTGGTATAGCAAAGAGCACTTGTCTCCAAACAAACTGGTAATTTGTACAAGTCCCTTATCAGTTCTGTGATACTTAGCTTGCAGCTGTGAGGCAATTCACAGTCCTTCTTCTTTCAAAAAGTGAAACACACTTTGCTCTGGTTTAATTTCCAAGCGGGGAAAAATCAGCACACAAAAGGTCAAAGTCAGTAAAGCAGTCATGAAACACAACACAATCAGATAATCCTTCACAATGGCCAAACCCACAGGCTGCTATTTATAGCAGCCTCACTAATTACCACAGCCCCACCCAACCACAGGTGGCCTCATTTTCTTTGATAATAATCTCTCAGTTGTTGTTGTTGCCTATGCATCGCTCTCTGCATGTGTGGCTGTATCATTAACTTGTTTTGAATCCAAGGAGGAGCTAGAGAATTAATCTCCTTCTGAGCTGTCTGCCACATTCTCCTCCTCCCTGTCACTCATGTCTTCTTGGTCAGAGGAGCCTTCATCAGCAGATTCCACCGGGGGGGGGGCAAAACAGGCCTGCAGCATGTGAATGTCTCCCCCACATCCACAGTCCTTGGGGCAGGAGCTGGGCCAGAGCTAACCACTACAGGAAGCTAAATCGATTTTTGTTCTTAGTGTTATCTTCCAAATTTGAATATTGTCTAAAAGAAACTACCCTAAATTACTACACTAAACGCACATTACTAAATTAAAGTACAATAGATTAGCCACTCTATAGCCTAGTGTTTCCCAACCTTGGCAACTTGAAGATATCTGGACTTCAACTCCCAGAATTCCCCAGCCAGCATTCGCTGGCTGGGGAATTCTGGGAGTTGAAGTCCAAATATCTTCAAGTTGCCAAAGTTGAGAAACACTCCTCTAGCCATCTGTTCTCAGCATATGATAATACAAAATGTTTCATATAATACTGTGGCTCCCAACCGTTTGGGTACCACCAGGGCCTGGTTCCTTGGGAAAACATTTTTCCATGGAATGGAGGGGGCATGGTTTCTCATGCCTGCATCCTATGGATGGTGCTTTGCTTGTTTCCATGGCCCAGTTTCTGGCATGCCATGGCTTGGTGCTGGTTCAGAGACTGGGTGTTCTAATGGATACATACCCCTGATGTAATGGATACCTCCACTTTAGGACAGAATGGCTAATTTCCCATTTTTTAGATATGCCCTTCATTAGAAAAATAAACGAAATGAAACATTGTGCATTTTGTCTGTTGCTGAGGGCTAAAGAATGTTAATGTAGTGCAGTTTTCTTTTAACAAATACTGTACATGTTTTTTTATTCATTAAAAACATTTATATGGCCACCTATCTTATAACCAACCATTTTTCCCTGCTCTTTATAAAGTTCCATCTACCACCAGGGAGCAGTGTGGCAATAGAGTAACTTTTCTCTTTTAAGAAGGTTCCAACTCTTGTCTTCTGAGATCTCTAAAACCTTTATTTTTTTAATTAAGTTGTTATTGCCTTCACATTGGTAGCAAAATGAAGCATAGGAGTGATGGAAGATAACAGTTCAACCAGACTGATGGGGAAAACTATTCATGTTCTGTTCAGGAAGCATTTTTGAGGATAGACTGCTGAAAAAAACATCCCAGCCCTATGCTACCGAACAAAGCAGAACAGACACAGCATTGTAAGAGGAAAGCACCACAAATAACAACTCCTCATTATGTAAAAAGTGCAAGTTTTCACCACTGATCAAGCATTGCCTAAACAAGAAGGCGATTGCTCTTCTAGTCCATGTCTAGAGGACATGGTGACCTTGAGATATGTTGGACTGTAACCTCGTTATCCTCAGATTGGGAAGATGGTATTAAACCTGTAAAACATAATAAATGTCCTTCCCAAGCACAAAGTGGTTTTAATATAGGCAGTTTCAAGTTACGGTCCCCTCTTAAGCAGTGAAAGATGTCAAGCCCAAGCGGAGGGTGTGAAGAGCACAACGTGCTCCTGCAGTGGAAGCCTGAAGTTCCTTTTGTAGAGCGTCCATCGTATTTTGTTTATGACATTTCTGTCCCATGCTTGGAACCTTATGCACAAAGCCATGCTCAGCTTCTGGCCTGAACTCGTAAATGATCTCACTGGCTAATTATGGGTTCAGTTTCAGTGAACAAAGACTTGCAGCAAAGCTCTTGCCTATGTTTAAAAAGGTGACAAGCAGGATAAAGGTGGGTGTGCGGGTGACATTCCATGACCAAAGACTGACCCACTTACTGAAAAGGCATTGTGCTTTTATCAGCTGATACTGGCAGAAAGAAGGACTTTGGGTTAAAATAAGAAAAGGCAATAATAATAATAATAATAATAATAATTTATTGGATTTGTATGCCGCCCTCTCCGCAGACTCGGGGCGGCTAACAACAATAATAAACACAACATGTACAATCCAATAATAAAAAACAACTAAAAACCCCTATTATAAAACCAAACATACACACAAACATACCATGCACGACTTGTAATGGCCTAGGGGGAAGAGCTATCTCAACTCCCCCATGCCTGGCGGTATAAATGAGTCTTGAGTAGTTTACGAAACTACTGCCCACTGATCGTTTCAGGAAGTTTGGCTTATGAGGCTTATATGGGAATTAATCCAATTTATCTCTGGCACCATGCTGCCCATCTCTGCATTAACAGATCAACAATCACTTTAGGAAAGTAACTATTGCGATAGGAGATACTATTGATATCTCCTCTAGCAAATGTCTTGCTTATTTACTTTATTATTTATCTGAAAAGGTACAGGATTTCTGCTTGAGGAGGAAGTTGGAAGACCTCCAAGGCCTCTTTGTTGTTCTGGTATTCTAGTAACAGAATGACTTGGGGTGTGTGTGTTATTTTTTACTTTTTTTCTCCACAATTTAACAACATAGAAACATAGAAACATAGAAGTCTGACGGCAGAAAAAGACCCCATGGTCCATCTAGTCTGCCCTTATACTATTTTCTGTATTTTATCTTAGGATGGATATATGTTTATCCCAGGCATGTTTAAATTCAGTTACTGTGGATTTATCTACCACGTCTGCTGGAAGTTTGTTCCAAGGATCTACTACTCTTTCAGTAAAATAATATTTTCTCATGTTGCTTTTGATCTTTCCCCCAACTAACCTCAGATTGTGTCCCCTTGTTCTTGTGTTCACTTTCCTATTAAAAACACTTCCCTCCTGGACCTTATTTAACCCTTTAATATATTTAAATGTTTCGATCATGTCCCCCCTTTTCCTTCTGTCCTCCAGACTATACAGATTGAGTTCATTAAGTCTTTCCTGATACGTTTTATACTTAAGACCTTCCACCATTCTTGTAGCCCGTCTTTGGACCCGTTCAATTTTGTCAATATCTTTTTGTAGGTGAGGTCTCCAGAACTGAACACAGTACAGTGGAACCCCGACATAAGAGCTGCTCTACTTAAGAGCAACTCGAGATAAGAGCTGGGAGGGGAGAGATATTTTTGTTCTACTTACAAGCCCAAATTCGAGATACAAGCGCCAAGGAGCTGTCTCCTGAAGCCAAACGCTAACTTCCGCGTTCGGCTTCAGGAGACAGCTGCGAAGCGGCGCGCATGTTTTAAAAGGTTGCAGCCGGCCTGGTGGGCTCGGGGGGGTGCTTGCAGCTTTCTTTCTTGCTCTTTTTCTTTCTCTCTTTTACCTTCCCTTCCTCTATTTCTTCTTTTCTTTCTCCTTCCCACCTTCTTCCCTCCCTCCCTTCACTCATATTCCTCTCTTACTCTCCCCTTTCATAAGTTTCCTTGCTTCCTTCCTCTGTTCCTGTCCCTTCCCCCTTTCTTTCTTTCTTTCTTTCTTTCTTTCTTTCTTGCTCTTTTTCTTTCTCTCTTTTACCTTCCCTTCCTCTATTTCTTCTTTTCTTTCTCCTTCCCACCTTCTTCCCTCCCTCCCTCCCTTCACTCATTCCTCTCTTACTCTCCCCTTTCATAAGTTTCCTTGCTTCCTTCCTCTGTTCCTGTCCCTTCCCTCTTTCCTTCCTTCCTTCCCACCCTCCGTCCATTCATTCACCCATTCCTCTCTTGATCGCTTAAAGCCGGTCCCTGGTGCAAAAAGGGTTGGGGACCTCTGTCCTACAGGATTGGGTGGCAGAGAAGTTGAACATATGTAAATTTAAAAGTTTAAGAAAGTTTACAAGTTAAGTGAAAGAAACTTCATTATTCATTTATATGTACATGTACATTTCTTCATTAAAAACATGTCTTTCTGCATAATTTAGACTAACTTTGTGAGTTTTTTGAGGGCTGGAACCAATTAAAATTATTTACATTAATTCCTATGGGGAAAAGTCGTTCGAGATAAGAGCTGCTCGACTTAAGAGCCCAGGTCCGGAACGAATTAAACTCGTATCTCGAGGTACCACTGTATTCCAAATGTGGTCTCACCAGCATTCTATATAGCGGGATCATAATCTCCCTCTTCCTGCTTGTTATACCTCTAGCTATGCAGCCAAGCATCCTACTTGCTTTCCCTACTGCCTGACTGCACTGTTCACCCATTTTGAGACTGTCAGAAATCACTACGCCTAAATCCTTTTCTTTTGAAGTATTTGCTAACACAGAACTGCCAATACAATAGTCAGATTGAGGATTCCTTTTCCCCAAGTGCATTATTTTACATTTGGAAACATTAAACTGCAGTTTCCATTGCTTTGACCATTTATCTAGTAAAGCTAAATCATTTACCATATTGCCGACGCCTCCAGGAATATCAACCCTATTGCACACTTTAGAGTCATCGGCAAATAGGCAAACCTTCCCTACCAGACCTTCCCCTATGTCACTCACAAACATATTAAAAAGAATAGGACCCAGAACAGACCCTTGTGGCACACCGCTTGTAACCTGACTCTGCTCAGAATACTCGCCATTCACAACAACCCTCTGGTGTCTATGCTTCAGCCAGCTGCAAATCCATTGAACTATCCAGGGATTAAGTCCAATCTTCACTAATTTATCTATCAGCTCTTTATGTGGAACCGTATCAAAGGCTTTGCTGAAGTCCAGGTAGGCAATATCCACGGCACCACCTTCATCCAACACCTTTGTGACATAGTCAAAGAAATCAATGAGATTAGTCTGACATGATTTGCCTTCAGTAAAGCCATGCTGATTTGGGTCCAATAATTTATTGTTTTTTAGGTGCTGATTTATCCTCTTTTTCAGTAGAGTCTCCATCATTTTAACGACAACTGATGTCAAGCTAACTGGCCTGTAGTTACCAGCTTCTTCTCTACTGCCCTTCTTGTGGATAGGCACAACACTTGCCATTCTCCAATCCTCAGGAACATCTCCTGTTAACAAGGATTGGTTAAACAAATCAGTCAGGGGGGTAGCAATGACAGATCTGAGTTCTTTAAGAACTCTGGGGTGGATGCCATCTGGACCCATTGCCTTATTTATCTTTAATCGTTCAAGTTCTTCTAAGACATCGGCTTCTAAGATCTTCAAAGAGGCCTTGGAGGTCTTCCGACTTCCTCAAGCAGGAATAACATTTGTATGCTTGATTAATTCCCATATAAGCCTCATAAACCAATCTTACCAAAATGATACATACATATATATGTGTGTGTGTGTGTGTGTGTGTGTGTGTAGATTGTTCTGAGTTCGGGTTTTGCTCCATGTAATATTTTGAGTGTCTATGCGACGTTTCGGTGAAATCACATTCACCATCATCAGGCTGAAGTTATAAGCTTCGTGCTGCTGTAAATATAGAATGTTTGCAACTGCCATTTGTTCCTTATATATAGTGTTGGGGGTGGAGATTTGCTTTGAATGTAGCAAATAGATTGGGTGACTATGTTTTAATGATTTGATTGGTTGGTGGAATCACATTTAGTTGAAGGATTGACATGGTGATGATTATGATATGTTTTTTTGTTTAAGGCTGGTTTCCAAATCTCTGGTAGGCGGGACGTGTCATCTCTTTTGTTCATGCTGAGGGGGTGCTTTTCTGTCTCTATGGCTTCCATAATTATTCTTCTGTAAACATTTTCTGTTTTGGAAAGTAATTTAGTTTTTTCAAAGTCAATTTCGTGCCCTGTTTTTTTAATGTGCTGGACAAGGGAGGAAGTTTTTTCTTCTTTTTTGACTGCATTCTTATGTTCTGCAATGTGTTGGCTCACTCTTCGATTGGTTTGTCCAATGTATGTGGCTGCACATGTTTTGCAAGGGATTACATAGATTCCTTGGTGTTCTAGTCGGATTTTATCTTTTGGGTTCCTTAGGATGTTTGATATTTTTTGGTTAGTGAAAAATGAAGTTTTGATATTATGTTTGTGTAGAATTTTACTAATGTTGTCTGTGGTGCCTTTGATGTAAGGGAGGAGGGTGGTGCCATTATCCTGTTCTTGGTCTTGATTTTTGGGGGATGTCTCTTTTTTGATTATGTTTGTAATTGCTTTTCTTTCGAATCCATTAGAAATTAATACATCTTTGAGTTTGTTCAATTCTGTTTTTAAGTGCTCATGGTCAGCTAGGCGTTTGGTTCTGGTGATGAGGGTTTTGGCTACTGAGGTGATCTGTGCGGGGTGGTGGTGGGAGTGTGCATTTAAATAACGGTTGGTGTGGGTTTTCTTTTGGTAGATGGTGTGTCCTAGGGTGCCATTGGGTTTTTTATAGATTAGGACATCCAGAAAGGGAAGTTGATCATTGGTTTCTGTTTCCATAGTAAATTGTATTTTGGGGTGTAGGCTATTGAGATGTGTGAGGAAATTGTCTAGTTTTTCTTTTCCATGTGGCTAAATTACAAAAGTGTCGTCTACATACCTCAGCCAAAGTTTAGGTTTGTGCTTAGATTGCTCCAATGCATTGTTTTCAAAATATTCCATGTAGAGGTTTGTGATGACAGGTGAGAGGGGTGATCCCATGGGGGCTCCTTCTATCTGTTTATATCTTTGTTCATTATAGATGAAGTATGTATTTGTCAGACAGTGGTTGGTCAGATCTAAGATATACTTGGGGGGCTTCTTTAATTGGTATACACACACATACACACACACACACACACATATATATATTGTTGAGCCGGGCCTTTCATTAATAGCCCCCAGTGAGTTAGGAATGCAAATTCAAACACACACAGTCACAGAAAAAATGAAAGTAGTTTATCCAAACAGTTTTGTGAGTATACACTCTAAAAAGAGCCAAATTTCTCTCATTCAGATAACAGTCCTGGAATGCGGCAAAAGACAAAATAAACAAGCAATCAAGGCAGCTGTGAATCTTCACAGCCACCCCCTTCAATGAGTCCACAGGAGTTATTTAACTGTGAAGTGTCCAAAAGTCAGTAGAAGTCCTGGAATAATCCAAACAGTAGCAATGGTCTTTCTCCAACGAGTAAACGTCCACACGCACATTCCCCAACGCCTGTAATTTATCCCCAAATATATTAATCTAATTGCCTCTGCAACAGGTGTTCTCCCTTAGCTTCGATGACACCTGCGCAGCTGGTCCCTTCTTGCCATGAGCCTGCGCACATGGGCATCCACAAGTGGATCCTCCTCCAAGTCTGACGTCCCACTAATGGGAGCATTACCTGATGGGCTAGCTGCACCCATCTGTCTAATTCCTCTCCCACACTGTCTGTCCTTGGCAGTGAATCTTCACTATCAGAATCTGCTGGCAATAACACACACATCTCTATGAACCAGAGAATTCCCCTGAAGCAATGTCCAAATTCCCCGTTGCAGAAGCTGGCCCAGAGCCAACCACAACAATGTGTGTGTGTGTGTGTGTGTGTGTGTGTGTCACATGTTTTTGCTGAATTTGAAAATTAAGGGAGACTAGGATAGATCTATTTCGGCCTTATTTTGGCCTCATCAACTAGCCATACACTCACTGGGACTTGAACCTGCAACATTTGCCTTGTAAGGCAGAGAATTAACCTCTAGGCTACTGTATCCAATCCCTTCAGCTCTGTACCAGGGAAGGGTTACAGGGGTTTTTTGTGTCGAATCATCCTGGTATATTGAAGGAACATCATGGCTCCTTTTTTGCCTTCCATATATATATATATGGAAATCAATGTATATACCTTAAAATATATCAATCACATACACAATTATACATTCTAATCCAATCATTATTAAATCAAAATC
Source organism: Erythrolamprus reginae (assembly GCF_031021105.1). Lineage (NCBI taxonomy): Eukaryota > Metazoa > Chordata > Lepidosauria > Squamata > Dipsadidae > Erythrolamprus > Erythrolamprus reginae. Next base: position 357,678,586 of record NC_091950.1, on the reverse strand, counting down.
CTATTTTGCATCTATTCTATACTACTTCTAATCAGTCTGTCTTTCTTCATTTCTTTACACTCCACTTCCTCTATCTCCATCTCTTCCTCCTACCTTTCTATTTGTTTGTTTGTTTGTTTGTTTGTTTGTTTGTTTGTTTGTTTATTCGATTTTTATGCCGCCCTTCTCCTTAGACTCAGGACGGCTTACAACATGTTAGCAATAGCGTTTTTTAAACAGAGCTAGGCTATTGCCCCCACAATCCGGCTCCTCATTTTACCCACCTTGGAATGATGGAAGGCTGAGTCTACCTTTTACTCCTTCTCTTCCCTTTCCTATTTCCCTCCACTCCCTCTCTTCTCCCTTCACCTTTCTATTTCCTTTCCCTGAGTGATTCTTATCCTAGCTCATCTCATATTTAACAGACTGATAACATATTTCCATACATTTTTAAACTGTCAGTGCCTCTTTTCAATTAATTATTTTATATCATTTCTATACATACAATTCTTTATTCTGGGTATATACATTAATTTAATGCTGCCTCCTCAAAATCTAATTTTGTCACCTGGGTCCAGGGGTGGGCTGCTGCCCAGATGGGGGGAACGCAGTGGGGTAACGATAATGGAGCTCCCCCCAGAGCACCCAATTTGCACTGAAAGAAGTTGAAAGAAAAAATGGCGTCCTGCATAAGCCACACCCACAGTGTGGAAGTAAAAGGTTTGGTAGCCCTTCACTGCCTGGGTCTACCACCATTAACAGAATAACTTGGTATTTACCAAGTCATTTTTATAATGCCTGTATACGTGGTCTTTTTGCTGAGTCAGTTGAGAATTTCAAAACAAGATTCACAAGGGAGGGGGGGAGGGAAATCACACTTGTATTCTGTGTGACCATATAATGTGCCCTTCAAACGTGTCTCTCTGAAAAGCCCCACCACCCAGAGAAGGTAAGTACTTGTACGTAATCTAATAAAAATTATACAAAATCAATTAAAAAATTAAATTAAATTAAATTAAATTAAATTAAATTAAATTAAATTAAATTAAATTAAATTAAATTAAATTAAATTAAATTAAATTAAATTAAATTAAATTAAATTAAATTAAATTAAATTAAATTAAATTAAATTAAATTAAATTAAATTAAATTAAATTAAATTAAATTAAATTAAATTAAATTAAATTAAATTAAATTAAATTAAATTAAATTAAATTAAATTAAATTAAATTAAATTAAATTAAATTAAATTAAATTAAATTAAATTAAATTAAATTAAATTAAATTAAATTAAATTAAATTATCTGGAAAAAACCCAGACTCCTACAAAAACTGCTTGTTTTCCCAATTGTCCTCTCTCTACAGCAGTGTTTCTCAACCGTGGCAACTTGAAGATATTTGGACTTCAACTCCCAGAATTCCCCAGCCAGCAAATGCTGGCTGGGGAATTCTGGGAGTTGAAGTCCAGATATCTTCAAGTTGCCAAGATTGGGAAACACTACTCTACAGAATGCATATAATTCTGGTTACCAAAGTAATTTGGGGGGGGGGTGTCTGTTGTATCTTTTCCCCAGAGTGGGGGAGGCTGCTACAACTGAAATAACCCTCGGCACCACACCACTGGGTGGATTTATCTCCTACTACATACCAGTCTTGCTGATAACAACAATTAAAGCTAGCACAAATGAGAGGCAGGGTGCTGGCCTCTCCAGGAATATCAATGCCCTGCACTATTTCTGGAATTATGTAAAGAGAGATATAAATAACCAGAGGCTCCGAAGTGATGGCAACTGGGGACATTTGTATTCCAGCCTGGGAGGCAGTTGGGCTGGCATTTTCTTTGAGCTGATAAGTTATAGAATAAGGAACAAAATGGATCCTCACGTGAACAATTCAAGTTAAATATGTGAAAAGGTTAAATAAGGCTCAGGAGGGAAGTGTTTTTAATAGGAAAGTGAACACAAGAACAAAGGGGCACAATCTGAGGCTAGTTGGGGGAAAGATCAGAAGCAACGGGAGAAAATATTATTTTACCGAAAGAGTAGTAGATGCTTGGAACAAACTTCCAGCAGACGTGGTTGGTAAATCCACAGTAACTGAATTTAAACATGCCTGGTATAAACATATATCCATCCTAAGATAAAAAACAGGAAATAGTATAAAGGTAGACTAGATGGACCATGAGGTCTTTTTCTGCCATTAATCTTCTATGTTTCTATGTTTCAAGTTAAGAATAAATCGGCCTGAAAGTCAGTGAGGTCATAAGAAGTCCTCTGAGCTTCTATCTATGACAACAGAGCAGTGTTTCCCAACCTTGACAACTTGAAGATATCTGGACTTCAACTTCCAGAAGTCCCCAGCCAGCATTCACTGGCTGGGGAATTCTGGGAGTTGAAGTCCAAATATCTTCAAGTTGCCAAGGTTGGGAAACACTGCAATAGAGGATCCACCATTAGGGGACAATACATACCTTGGTCCTTATTGTGACTTTTCAAATCTTCTAGTCGGAACTGAATACAGACCATCATACTTTAGATTATTATATAGTCTATTAGCTTTTCTGGATACCCTTTCCTGCGTTTGCTAAGCATCAGAATATAGAAAGCTCTAAAAACTAAGAGACTCTCTAGCCTTGTACATTGATTGCCTTGCCCAGAGTGCCAGGAATAAAAGGCACGGCTTGGAAAGAATATGCAATTGGCACTGCATCCCCACAGTGAGGAATTACGATTTGGATAGCAATCCCCCAAAGTTAACCATTTCCTATATATTCAGTGTATCCTTGCCAGGAATTTATCAACAGTAACATTGATCTAATAGAAGCTCTTCCACAAGCTTCATATTCCTGAATAAGCAAATGAAAAATAAATTCTTGCTGGGTAACTTTCTGGTCTCTCCAGCCAAACCAAAAATTACCACCCTGGATGGAAAGCATCTTTTTCAGCAAGTCAATTAGGGCCCTAAATTCAAAGATTCCACCTCCATGCACTTCAGAATGTCTATATAGTTTTTCTTTCCTTTTACCATGGAAAATACCCAATTTTCTGCTGGTATGTTTGGTCCAGTCTTTATCTGCATCAATCACAGGCTAGACACAAAATGGATGGTTTAATATGATGATATATCCTCCTCAAATGTAAATGGGATGTCTTCAAGCCAGTGTAAGGAAGGTGTATGAATGCACCCACAAATAAGCTACACTAAAAAACAGAAGAAAGTAATTACATTTTTTTCACTCTGAGATATTTTTCTGCCTGGGGTGAAGAAAGATTGGATGCTACTCCATCTAACTCCACTCAACGCAGGTACCAATTGTGTTGTGGTTAGCTCTGGCCCAGCTCCTGCTCCAAGGACTGTGGATGTGGGGGAGACATCCACCTGCTGCAGGCTTGTTTTGCCCCCCCCCCGGTGGAATCTGCTGACGAAGGCTCCTCTGACCAAGAAGACATGAGTGACAGGGAGGAGGAGAGTATGGCAGACAGCTCAGAAGGAGATCAATTATCTCTCTCCTCCTTGGATTCAGAACAAGAGTTAATGATACAGCCACGCATGCGGAGAGCGATGCACAGGCAGCAACAACTGAGAGATTATTATCAAAGAAAATGAGGCCACCTGTGGTTGGGTGGGGCTGTGGTAATGAGTGAGGCTGCTATAAATAGCAGCCTGTGGGTTTGGCCATTGTGGAGGATTATCTGATCTTTGTGTTTCATGACTGCTTTACTGACTTTGATCTTTTGTGTGCTGATTTTCCCCCGCTTTGAAACTAAACCAGAGCAAAGTGTGTTTCACTTTGTGAAAGAAGGATTGTGAATTGCCTCACAGCTGCAAGCTAAGTATCACTGCAAGCTAAGAACTGATAAGGGACTTGTACAAATTACCAGTTTGTTTGGAGACGAGTGCTCTTTGCTATACCAAAAGAGGGCTTGGTTTAAGGGAATTTTCATTATAAAGAACATTGTTTTGAATTTTCAAACGTGTGTGTGTCTGAAATTTGTACCTGTGAATTTTTGGGAGAAGTCTACCAGAGAGCCCGACAGAACCCAATTGTATTTGTAATTGGCAGGAGAAGTCACTTCCATCTGTACTCAGCTTAGTTATAAATACAATATACAAAATTACTACAGAACAACTAAAACTCGGACCACATGTTTCCTGAATAGTTTTTATCCCAGAGCTATACTAGCACTTAACAATGAACTAAAGACTCACCATCAGTGAACTGTTGGACAGTGTTATTTGGTCTGTTGTGTAGATGTTTGGGTGGTTCAGGGTGGGGAATTTGTGGTGGGTGCGGCATTTTGGGGGGGGATTGTTATGTGTGTTAGGACTGGTCTCTGGGCATCATGTGACTTTCGTTGTCAATGACAATTTTGTTGTATTGACAATGGCAATATAGTATTTATATTATAGCATAGTATTATATAGTATTTATAGTATTTATTTATATTATTATATTTACATTACAACTACTCTTCCTTTGTCCTGCCCCAGAATTACCTCCAGATCTGTATTCTTATGCTGTCTGTCTTCAGGAGTTTACTTGATTTATTTCTGAGTTACATGTTATTTCTAAAAGGTCAATAACATTTTGCATAGCTTCTCTGGCCAGACTCCTGCTTCAGCTTATCTTGTGGCTCTTAGGGCTTCAGCATATACTGCATTTAATTCACATGTCACTAAAAACAATAGGTGACTTGAGAAGTATCCACTCAGCTTGTACTAAACCCCGCACTACCAATCTTAACTTATAACATTGTTTGTATTGAGCTGGATTGTATTACCACACCACAGATCGTTGCAATGGTGACCTGCATCGTACAGTAGCAACAGTGCCAGAGAGCTGAGTGAAACTAACAAACATTTCTCCTTCCCTCTTTTTTTTTTTACTGGGAGGAGCAAAAATGCAAAGCACCAGTGTGCTAGTTGTTGTTCTTCCTTGTTTTGCGGAGGGGGAGGTGTCGTTGCAAAATAACTGCCATGCTATTTTGCTAGCTGTGGCAATTTATCAGAGGAATATATACTCCCCACACCCCAAAGAATGACTGTGTTATGCAGTTAGTTTTGCAGCCCCTCCTTTATAGAAGTTGCATGGGGTGGCTGGGTGTTGCAAACAACCCGGAAATCCATACGTATTTGAGGAATATGGGGTGGGGGCTTATCATATATTTATTTATTTATTGGATTTGTATGCCGCCCCTCTCCGAGGACTCGGGACAGCTCACAACATATCAAACAATATACAATGTACATATCTAAAAATCCAGTTAATATCGCTAAAAAACTTTTAAAACTCTAATAACAATTAAAATCATTCATTCCCATTCACACCGCAAGGCATACTGCACTTGTCGGCCAAGGGGCTAGGGTCTAATGGCCCCAAGCCTGGCAGCACAGGTAGGTCTTTAAACTTTTACGGAAGGCGAGGAGAGTGGGGGCAGTCCGAATCTCTGGGGGGAGCTGATTCCAGAGGGCGGGGCCCCCACAGAGAAGGCTCTTCCCCTAGGTCCCACCAAACGACATTGTCTAGTTGATGGGACTTGGAGAAGGCAGGGGACTTGACGAACCCTTGCAGGGTAGTGCTGAGGACTTTAACTAAACAATGTCACTTGGCGGGACCCAGGAGAAGAGCCTTCTCTGTGGCGGCCCTGGCCCTCTGGAACCAACTCCCCCGAGAGATTAGAATTGCCTTTCGTAAGCTTCTTAAAACCCACCTCTGCCACCAGGCATGGGGGAACTGAGATACTCTTTCCCCCTAGGCCTTTACAATTTTATGCATGGTATGTCTGTATGTATGTTTGGTTTTATAATAAAGGTTTTTAACTGTTTTAATATTGGATTGTTATATGCTGTTTTTATTACTGTTGTTAGCCGCCCCGAGTCTACGGAGAGGGGCGGCATACAAATCCAATAAATAAATAAAATAAATAAATAAATAACAAGTTTTTCGCAGATAAAATCGCTCAGATACGGACTGACCTTGATTCCAATTGAGGTGACAGGGGCCTGTCAGTCGAGGTGACAGGGGCCCATCCTAGTCCACCGCTATGGAAGAGGTTTGACCTGGTAACACCTGATGAAGTGGACTTATTACTTTTCCATTTTCATCAAAGAGCGAAAAACGTACTCCCTTGACAGGACTGGCAGAAATCTGAGGCAAGGTAATGACTGAATTACATTTTTTGTACCCTGACCAACTGGAGGGAGAACCACTGACTGTTTTGAGGTGTCCCCTGTCAAATCTCTATTCCAAAATCAAGAGATATAAAAAGAACCGTGTGGGCCACTTCAAAACAGTTTCGAGGAACTGGGGGAAAGCAACGATACGATATGGAGAAGCCATGAATCTTATTTCAATACTAGTGATGAGATGACATCTTCCACCGCACTAGAGGGCAGCGAAATAATTTATGGTGTATCTGGCATACATCATTTAGTCTTTCAACACTTCCCTGCTCACCGGTCTGCCTGGCACCTGCTTTCAACCCACTCAGAATGTTGCAATGCAGTAGTAACAGTTTTAATAGACATTACACGAACAGAATGAAGCAGGTACACAGATTGAGGGATTAGGAGCAGTTGCCTCTTCAGTCCCTGGACTTTCCCAATGGATTGGAAGGAGCAAAGGAATCTGGGTTAGTTGAGTCAAGTCAGCAACAAGCAAATATTATTGCTTGTTGCTGACTTGACTCAACCTGCAATAGAACGGCCGGCGTTTATGGAGGGGAGGAAAGAGAAAGAAGGTTGTCACCACAATTTCCCCCTTTCTGTATTATCCACTTCCGGAAAGCTTTGGGAGGTAACACGGAACCCAGCTGTTATATTTTTAGACAAAGTGCCAGGCTAATGTCTCTGCAGACTGTTTTCTGTAGAGTGCTTTTAAAAAGTCCCATGTTTCCTAGTCATCATCCCCTTATCTAAGAGGTCTCATCTAAATAAGGATTTTATTTTTGGAGGCAACAGATTGGCTTTTTTTAACTCAATCCTTGTACTGCAGACAAGATTTTCTTCCGACATAAACTGTGTGAGTTGAAGGATTCTTCTTAATTTGTTTGCATTTAAAATCATTCAGTCCCATTCACACCGCAAGGCATACTACACTTGTCGGCCAAGGGACTAGGGTCTAATGGCCCCAAGCACATATGTACACATGTGTGTATGCGGTTTTTGGAGAAAGGTGGCATACAAATCTAATAAATAAAATAAAATAAAATAAAATAAAATAAAATAAAATAAAATAAAATAAAATAAAATAAAATAAAATAAAATAAAATAAAATAAAATAAAATAAAATAAAATAAAATAAAATAAAATAAAATAAAATAAATAAAAATAAAAATAAAAATAAAAATAATAAAATAATAAAATAATAAAATAATAAAATAATAAAACAATAATAAAATCCCACTGTCCAAATATTAGAAATGGGTAAGCTTTGAACAAAGTCAGAATAAGAAGTAAGAAGCCGACACATTAATCAGCTTTTGGGTTATAACTTCTTCCTCCTAAGACAGCTAATTTTTTTTCCAGAAAATTTGTGGTTCAGACTCTCTGGGCTTAAGTCCACCTAGTATTTAGTTGATGTGGAGTAAAAGATCAGGCAAATCATTAACTTATCTATAAAACATGCTGAGCAGGTACAGCCCTAGGAAAGTACCAAGTGCATCCTACACAGGCTTCTTTGTTTATTAAGAGGACCAGGCAGAGAGAAGGAGCTGTAAAGGAAATCCTGAAAACAGGTTGGAAGAGCATCTGCACTCAAGAGAGGTTAGCGCACTCCAGAAAAATGGAATGTCTCTGTAGCCATGCTTCTCTTTTTTTCATAACAAATGCTGGCACTTATTTCTCCCAACTAATGTCAACTGTCTAAATGTAATCCTTGCATGGGTTCTTATCTCTCTTTTGCATTAATGTTGGCAAGAAAAAGAATCTTTAACTGCCCAAATATTTCCATCAGCCACGCTAGATTTTTATAATGGTTCAATCCTTGAAACCAAGATCCTCTTGCAGTAAAAGTTACATTATTTTTCAAAACTTTCATCTATACTGATAGTAAAGATCTTAAAAGCTGTAGAGTAATTGGGTCAACAGATAAGTTGACACTATTTACGACATCTGATAAATTTATAGACATGAATTTATCTCTTCTTTTCTTTCTTCTTCTTTCTTTTATTTTTAATTTTTCCTCTTCTCTTCCTTTCCCTTTTTTTCTTCCTTCTCTTTCTCTCTCTTTAGCTTTATTTCCTCTTATATATGTAAGCGTGTATTTTGATTTATAACTGTATACTCTAAATTCATATACATTTGTACCAATATTCATATAGTCCTTTGGCTTTATGTATCTCCTCCCCTATTTATCTTCAATAAAGATTATATTTTCTTTTTTTTAAAGTTACATTATTTTTTCCTACAGTCTCTCTCTCCCCTCTGCAACCTAAATGATGGCACGCAGTATTGATGAAGGTCAGACATCCCAAAGCAAAAGGAAACAGCGGATGCCATTGTAATGTTTGCTTTGATCTACTGAAATTTATTTTATTATATAAATGGACTTCAGCACTTGCATCCTTCTTACTTATACGAAAGAGAGATAGTATAGAGCAGATAGGAAACATTATAAATGAAAGGCGACTGGAACATAATGCCAAATAGAACATGGAAAATTCTGGGAGTTGAAATCCACATGGCTTAAAGTTGCCAACACTGAGAAATAAGGGTATAAAACAAGACTTACCTGTATGAGTCAGTTTGTGGGGTTGTTTTCCTTAAGTTGTCTACTGCAGTGTTTCCCAACCTTGGCAGCTTGAAGATATTTGGACTTCGACTCCCAGAATTCCCCAACCAGCGAATGCTGGCTGGGGAATTCTGGGAGTTGAAGTCCAGATATCTTCAAGTTGCCAAGGTTGGGAAACACTGGTCTACTGCACTATCTTCAGTCTAGCTAGCACCCTTGTTGAAAATCTGAGCAAAATAATTCTCCTGAAGTCATATTTCATGCACAAATAAAGTGAACTTCCTGTAGGTAATAATTCAGGCAGCAGTAAAGACACTAAAGATGAGCATCACAATCATTTACTGTTTTCCTCCCTTGTCCCTTCCTTTCTTCTTTTACTTTTTATCTTCTCTTGCTGTATATATTTAATTATTGTTTCTAGCAGAGGAAAAATTCTGATCACAGTCTGAAAGTTAGGGCTTCGTTAACAAATACCTTCTTCGCTCCGGTCAAATGTTTTATTTTGTCATTTATGCCAAAGCTATCTTCCAGTTTGAACAGGTGCATTGATTCAGCCCTCAAGGCTACTTTTGTTTTGCACATAACTTACTATATACACAATGCCCCTCAATGTTTCTCAGGGAGGAGTAGCACCAGGCTTATCTGAGCTCTGCAGAACAATGTTGGCTGCCTCCCTCAAACTTGTCAATACGCACAGTTAAGAGATGCTTGTAGGAATTCCCATGTACAAACTGGAAAAATACAAGTATTAATAAAACTTCACCTTAGAATGTGGTATTTTTTAAATCACAGGTTATAGTTGCTGAGAGCTTCTGCAAAGAAAATGAGGAGAGGAAAGCATTTCAACTCTGAACTAATAAATTTTCTTTGTTGTCTCTAGTTACTATGAGATAAAGAGAAGACTTATTATTTAAAAAAAAACATTCAGAGCTCTACACTCTCTTCACCTAAAAGTCTCCCAAACCAGAGTTTATTTACAATCAATAAAATTACATAGTTTCTGTTAGCAGGCTTCAAAACAAAAAGAGATGCCATAGAATATTTACTTGAAATCCTGCCTGGCCTTCAAGAACCTGACCTAGCTTTGAAGCACTACCCTTTCTCCCATGTCTACTAAACAAATAATTTCCTCAACACTGTCAGACTTTCTACTAAATCTGCACTTCTATTCTACTTTTTTTTCCTCATCATTCCTATCACCCATTTCCTCCCATGTTGACTGTATGACTGTAACTTGTTGCTTATATCCTAAGATTTTTATTAATATTGCTTCTTCATTGCTTATTTGACCCCTATGACAATCATTAAGTGTCGTACCACATGATTCTTGACAAATGTATATTTTATTTTATGTACACTGAGAGCATATGCACCAAGACAAATTCCTTGTGTGTCCAATCACACTTGGCCAATAAAAATCTATCTATCTATCTATCTATCTATCTATCTATCTATCTATCTATCTATCTATCTATCTATCTATCTATCTATCTATCTATCTATCTATCTATGTCCTACTCTTTTCATTCTCTACATCAATGACCTCTGTGATCATATCGCAAGCAACTGTGTTCTTTTTGCCGACGATGTAAAACTTTTCAACACCACTGACAACACATTTACTCTCCAAAAAGACCTTGACTTTGTCTCAGATTGGTCTAACACCTGGCAACTTCAAATATCAACCAACAAATGCTCTACCCTCCACATCGGCAAAAAGAATCCAAACCTCATATATAAACTGAATAAACAAATTCTCACAGCCAACCCACACTCAGTAAAAGACCTTGGAATACTAATATCAAATGTTATGTTCACAATAACTATCCAGTGAGGTATTTAAGATGAGAGAGAATGATTGGCCCAAAGGTCTATGGCTGACTGGCAATTTGAAGAAATACCGCCCCCCAAAAAGTTCTCCCCTGTCTTGCTTTATCCATTCTTGTTCATTTTGCTGAATAAAAAATTGTTTTCAGCTTTTTTTTCCTCCAAAGGCAATGTTGACAAAGGTAGTGAAATGTGGTATTTTTATGCACAATTTAATTAGAAGATAACCAAAAGGACACTCTTTTTTTTAATTTTGCAATCATTTCTCCAGCTTTCTGCAGCATATGTGGCTTCTCAGTTCTCCTCCTTCGGGGAAGCGGGCAAATTCTTTCCATTGGATCTTTCAGATTGGGAAATATAAGCAACCAGGAATACTTTAGCATGATGCAAAGACTTAGCCCTTTTCACACAAACCTTAGCATTTAATAATGGGCACATTCTTATATCTTCAGCACTGCCTTATTACTGCCAACAATAGGCATTGGGTACAAACTATGATTTCTTGAAAATTATGAAATGTGTGTCATGATATCATGATATAAACTGCAGATTTTCCTACTGGCATCCTGATGTCACATTCCAACATCTATGTCCACAAAATCTCACAGCCAACCCCCACTCAGTAAAAGACCTTGGAATACTAATATCAAATGATCTAAGTGCCAAAGCCCACTGCAACAATATCGCCAAAAAGGCTTCTAGAGTTGTTAACCTGATCCTACGTAGCTTCTGCTCTGGCAATCTCACACTACTCACCAGAGCCTACAAAACTTTTGCCAGACCCATCCTTGAATACAGTTCATCTGTCTGGAACCCATACCACATCTCGGACATCAACACCCTTGAAAATGTCCAAAGATACTTCACCAGAATAGCCCTTCACTCCTCCACTCGAAACAGAATACCCTATGAAAGCAGATTATCAATCCTTGGTCTTGAAAGCTTAGAACTACGATGCCTAAAACACGATCTAAGTATTGCCCACAATATCATATGCTGCAACGTTCTACCTGTCAATGACTACTTCAGCTTCAACCGCAACAACACAAGAGCATGCAACAGATTCAAACTTAATATTAACCGCTCCAAACTTGACTGTAAAAAATATGACTTCAGCAACCGAGTTGTCGTAGCGTGGAACTCATTACCTGACTCAGTAGTGTCAACCCCTAACCCCCAACATTTTTCCCTTAGACTATCTACAATTGACCTCTCCAGATTTCTAAGAAGTCAGTAAGGGGCGTGCATAAGTGCACCAGTGTGCCTTCCGTCCCCTGTCCAATTATCTCTCTTTATCTAATTTATCTTTTCTTCCTTTCAAATTTGTTCACCTATACTTTTATATCTTTTCTTCTATTCGTTTCTTTAGTTATATTACTACATATCTATTCTCTTTAATGTGTACTATGTATTGGACTAAATAAAAACAAAAACATAAAGATTCAATTTGGTCCGCATGTGTAGCACCTGAACTCTGATTAGTGGCTTCTCTTGTTAAATGTGTTTAGTGAAAGTGGACCAACTGTTTCGTCTCTTTAATAAGTGGAATTTTAAATCATCTGTATTCATTGAATCCAAACTCCGATTATTATTAACTAGAAAGAGAAATAATTTGCGATTCATATATTATACTTAATTAAAGGAGTGACTGAATAGAAGAAGCCTGCGACAGGGAAACAAATATACCAGCATGTTCTCACGTTAATTAGATGGAATGCTTTAATGTGTTGTGTAAACAGACTCATAGATATTACAAAATAATATATCATCATGGTGTGCACAGTAGTTACAATGAAGATCATATCATTAACATAGTAATTATGATTATCGCATATTTTTTTCACAATCCTTTGTAAATAGTCTGTCAACTCTGAACCTAATCTGCTACCATCTACAAGGGCTCCTGGTACAAACAACATGAGATGCACACACAATTAAAATGTTCATAACATACAAAATTAAAATATCCATTCAAGTGATAAAATATAAATGCATTTAAATCATGTGGTAATTTTTTAAAAATTTAAATCAATTAACAGATAAAACAATGTCGTTTGGCGGGGCCCAGGGGAAGAGCCTTCTCTGTGGCGGCCCCAGCTCTCTGGAACCAACTCCCCCTGGAGATTAGAATTGCCCCCACCCTCCTTGCCTTTCGTAAACTCCTTAATACCCACCTCTGTCATCAAGCGTGGGGGAACTGAGACATCTCCCCCTGCCTATGTAGTTTTAGTGCATGATATGACTGTATGTATGTTTTTTATATTGGGGTTCCTTGCTTTTAGATTTTTAAATGTATAATTGTTATCTTAGATTTTAATTATTAGATTTGTCAGTATATATTGTTTTTGTCACTGTTGTGAGCCGCCCCGAGTCTGCGGAGAGGGGAGGCATACAAATCTAAATAATAATAATATTAATAATAAGTGAAACCATTGTGTATTCATACAATAGCATGTCTCATAAATATCCATGGGACAGATGACAAAGCCATGATGGTGAACCTAGTGCCAGAGATGGCACGCAGAGACCTCTCTGTTGGCACATGTACCATCGCCAGCTTCAGTTCCGGGTTCTGTTACCCGTCTGGCCATGCACGCTGACCTGGCGTGCATAGCCAGACAGTCTCTTCCAGGTTCTTTCACGCTCATGCATGTTGGGCCAGCTGGTCTTCACACATGTGTGCAACAGTCTTCGGAGTCTTCGGAGAGGGGCGGCATACAAATCTAAGTAATAAATAAAATAAATAAATAATACAGTGGTACCTCTACTTAAAAACTTCATTTGTTCCGTGACCAGGTTCTTAAGTAGAAAAGTAGAAGTGATTTTTCCCATAGGAATCAATGTAAAAGCAAATAATGCGTGCAAACCCATTAGGAAAGAAATAAAAGCTCGGAATTTGTGTGGGAGGAGGAGGAAGAAGAAGAGGAGGAGAACAGTTGCTGCCCAGAGCGAAGGGAGCGTTTCTTTTCTCTGGGCACTGGCAGAGGTTTATTCCCTGTCCAAGCGCCCAGAAAAAGGAAAATGCTTTGTTCTCTCTGGACTGCCAAAGCCTCCTTAAGCGCCACCGAAAGGCTCCTCTGGCAGCCCAGAAAAGCCTGAGATGGCCGGGATTAAAGGGAGAATGGCAGGAAACTGGCCAGGCCTTCATGCTGCTCTCAAATTTTCTGGGAAATTTTTCCGGGCTTGGGTTCTTAAGTAGAAAATGGTTCTTAAGAAGAGGCAAAAAAATCTTGAACACCCGGTTCTTATCTAGAAAAGTTCTTAAGTAGAGGCGTTCTTAAGTAGAGGTACTATTGTACTTGTAAACTGGAATAATATTGGTGCCCAAAGGATTTTTACCTATTACACCTGAACTATGCCAGTTGTACAGAGCATAGTTCCCTCTAAGCTGAGCAGTGAGCAATCGCTCACTTAAAAATCATCATCAACTCAGAGTTTTCCAAACCTGCCCAGAAGCCGAGAGGGAAAGAGTGAGAGGGAAGGAGAGAGAGAGAGAGGAAGACAGGAAGAGAGGAAGAGAGAGAAACAGATAGAAAAAAGAGAGGAAGGAAAAGAGAAAGAAAAAGAATGGGAGTAAGGAAGAGAGAAAGAAAATCAAAATCTAGTTTGAAACTAGCTCAACTATTTAAGTGGCATTTTGATATTGATAGAGTTGCCCTATTATGAGCTCACTATTATAGACACACAGTACAGTACAGTATTTTATTTTGAAATTCTCTGAGGCAAAACAGGGTGGGTTTTTTATTTGTTTGTTTGTTTATTTATTTATTATTTCTGTGCGGCCCAGTCCCGAAGGGACTGCCGCTCAGACACTATACTTTTCTGCCCACCCCGTCAAAAAATTAGAGGGAACACTGGTACAGAGTACACGATTAGACTTCTGAAGAAATGAGGTACAGTACTTCCAAAGAAAAAGATACTATTCAGTGGGCTTGCCCAGGCAAAAGAAAAATAAACTGCCAGTTTTAATGGCCAAACCGGCAGTACCTCAGATCATCTGAAAAATTTTTTTTTAATTCATTTCCATCCTCACATGGTGGCTGGTTTTTACCAGAAAGAGGAATATGTTGTGACTAAGCTCATGTTCTTCTCTTTCCAGGTCCATGCAACCTTATTTTCTGGACTGTTTTTGTCAAGTATCTAGACTGCCTTCACTGGAGGGCAAAAGTAGGAGATACAGTAAACCAAACTGGGGTCATTTCTTGCCTAATTTATATTTTATTTATTTATTTATTCATTTGTCCAATACACAAATACATAGGAAGAAAAATAGACATGTGGTAATATATATAAGGGTAAAGTGAACTTAGAGGAGATATATGAAAGAAAGAAAATATATATGATAAGTGAGACAAAGGAAAGACAATTGGACAGGGGACGGAAGGCACACCAGTGCACTTATGTACGCCCCTTACTGGCCTCTTAGGAACCTGGAGAGGTCAATCGTGGAGAGTCTAAGGGAGAAATGTTGGGGGTTAGGGGTTGACACAATTGAGTCCGGCAATGAGTTCCACGCTTTGATAACTCGATTGTTGAAATCATATTTTTTACAGTCAAGTTTGCTGTGGTTCGTATTAAGTTTGAATCTGTTGCGTGCTCTTGTGTTGTTGCGGTTGAAGCTGAAGTAGTCATTGACTGGTAGGATGTTGCAGCATATGATCTTGTGGGCAATATTCAAATCATGTTTTAGGCGCCGTAGTTCTAGGCTTTCTAGGCCCAGGATTGTTAGTCTATTTTCGTGGACCATTGTGCACCATTGTGGGTTTTGAAAGCTGAAAACTCCACACTGGGAGCCACACTGCCCATGAATGACAGCCATCAGATGTGTTGCAGTGGATCCCCCTTTGTTGAATATTCTTCTCACAGCAATCTGTGGGTTTATAAAATAAATTTGCATTTTTAAAAATAAAAATTAGCTTTTGAATGTGTTCTATGCAATGTATAGAGCATTTTTAGTTGCTGCTCTTGTTTTAATGAGTTGTGCTCTGGCACCCATTACAGTATGTCTCTCATAGTGCTTAAAACCCCAAATTAGAGAAGGACCCTTATCTTAGGCCTTAGCTTAGTGATGGTGAGGCTCCACTCGAGATGGCAGGGCCCAGAGTGCTTCTGCGGGCCAGGGAACAGTGGCTCCCAGTGGGGAGGAGCTCAGACCACAGGATCATCTGTGCAGGCAGCCCACCACACTACCCCTAACCGGCTGCTGGTCCACCAGTTTTCTGGATCACCTGGGGCCATGGAAAAAGCTTGCTTGATCAGGGAGGGAGGAAAGCCCTGGCTTACTTTGTTTTGCTCCCAGAGGAAATGACTGCCGAGATCCCCAACTCAGACCAGTTGGCCCGTGCATATGCGCCCCCTGGAATTCAATTCAATTCAGTTCAGTTCAATTCCATTCCATTCCATTCAATTCATTGGATTTGTATGCTACCCCTCTCCGAAAACTCAGGGAAAGAGGAAGATCATCTTCCTGGAGCGCACATGTGCAATGAGCAGCTGCTCTTTCAGTTTCTGGCATGCCCATGCGCATGAAAACCAGCTGGCCAGTGCACCAGAACCCGGAAGAGCAAAGAGCGACGGCTCAGCGCGCCATTTCCAGCATGCAGGCCATGGGGTGGCCTTAAGCCAATTAGTAAGGTTCCTCCTTCAGCCCTTTTAGTTGGAAAATGGAAAAGAACCCCACCAAACCCATTACCAGTATGTCCTTGTGACTCTGTAGATACTACAGAAACTATTGCCAGTTTTATACGGAACCTTGAAACACACTAATTCTCCCATTCCAAAACAGGATACAACAACCAACAATATAAGCTATTTCTACTTTCTGACATTAACCTTGAGATAACACACATGGTTGCCAGGTTTTGTGTGGTGGCATGCAAAATCAGGTAAAGAATAATTAAGAGCAATTGAACCTGTCTGAGTAATGGGTACAGTAGTCAGAAGTGGCTTAGGCTGAGCATTAACAATTGCCTTGGGGTATATGAGCCATGTTAGCTATTGTACTATATTTTTCTTAGATATCATAGGGCAGTGATGGCAAACCTTTTTTTCCTCGGGTGCTGAAAGAGCGTGCAAGTACACTATTGTGCATGCGTGAGTGCCCACACCCATAATTCAATGCCTGGGGAGGGTGAAAACAGCTTTCCCTACCCCCCGGAGGCCCCCTGGAGGCAGGGAATGGCCTGTTTCCCAACTTCTGGTGGGCCCAACAGGCTCATGTTTCGCCCTCCTCAGGCTCCAAAGGCTTCCCTGGAACTGGGGAAGGATAAAAATGCCCTCCCCCATCCCCCCAGAGGCTCTCTGGGAGCCAAAAACGCCCTCCCAGAACCTCTGTGCAAGTCAAAAATCAGCTGGCGGGCACACACATGCACATTGGAGCTGAGCTAGGGCAACAGCTCGTGTGCCAGCAGATATGGCCGTGCCATAGGTTCGCCATCACTGTCATAGGGATCTGTAAGAGAAATTATAATTCTTAAATTCATTTTGGATAATTTTAGTTTTTGTTTTCAAATACAGTGAAGGGCTACCAAAAGTTTTACTACCACACTGTGGGCGTGGCTTATGCAGGATGCCCTACATTTTCTTGCAACATCTTTCAGTGCAAATTGGGTGCTCTTGGGTGGAGCTCCATTTCTGCTACCCCACTGCATCCCCCCACCCGTCCAGGCAGTAGCCCACCCCTGCATGTATTTGAAATGGATGTATCGAAACATAGAAACATAGAAGACTGATGGCAGAAAAAGACCTCATGGTCCATCTAGTCTGCCCTTATACTATTTCCTGTATTTTATCTTAGGATGGATATATGTTTATCCCAGGCATGTTTAAATTCAGTTACTGTGGATTTACCGACCACGTCTACTGGAAGTTTGTTCCAAGGATCTACTACTCTTTCAGTAAAATAATATTTTGTCATGTTGCTTTTGATCTTTCCCCCAACTAACTTCAGATTGTGTCACCTTGTTCTTGTGTTCACTTTCCTATTATAAACAAAGTTTATATGTATTATATGTATGTGTGTGTATGTATTTTATTTGTATTTTATATCATTTCAAAGTTTATATTAGCCAAATAGCTGATTTAAATTTGTTTCCTCCTCCTTGCATATAAGTAGCCTGAACAAACCCTTTAGCATATTTTGATTTAATGTTCTGTTTTACCTAATTTTTTCAATTGTACTTTTCTTAACTATCCTGACACTAAACTTAGTTTTGGATATTTTAATACCAATTTTCTTGAGATGGTTAATGATTGCAATAAAGTTAAGTAACAAAGGTTTATTAAATAATATTGCATAACTTTAGTATAAGTTGATTAAAAGAAATTACTAACATATATCTCCATCTCTCTTTTGGGTGATGAAGGCTATATTCACATAACTCTTCTAATTTATCTCAATAACTTTCCTGTAATAAATAGGCTGAGAGATAGTATTGTTTCCTGGTCCTAATGCAAGAGCCACTTTAGTTGATCATGTTATTATTTAGCTGCTTTATTAGTTAGCTTGAAGACCGTGCTGGAAGGGTGAACAGGTGAAACTTTTAAGTAAACAGAAATCGTCATAATACATATTGATAATAATTATATAATATCTCTCTTGCAAAATGATCTTCACAATATAAAGATTAGATCCAGCAGAAGGCAAAAACAAGTTTATTGCCTCTTGCTCTGTTTGAGTCAACAGACTCAGTGATGGGAGTGAGGTTGGGGAAAAGGTCTGCGTATAGATTAGGTGCACAATCACACAAGTGGTGGGTTCTTACTGGTGCACTAGGTGGCTCCGTTCCAGTAGCGGCCGCCAGATTGCGCAATTTGCATGCGACTGATCTGGTGCCAATCTGCCGTGTCGTGCCATCTTTTTTTCTGAATTTTGGGGCTTCTTTTGCATCCTGCGCATACACAGAAGCAAAATCTCACACGCACAAGGGGATGCTTGTGCGTGTGGGATTTTGGCTATTTTTTCTGTGCATGTGCGGAAGCAAAAATTGCTGAAATTGCTCCCATGCAAAATTGCTCGCATGCGTCCCTTGTGAGATTGTGGTGCATTTTTGCTTCCTGTGCATGTGCGAAAGCAGAATTATGCGAGGGATGCGTGCATGTGTGCACGCACAGGCGCACACACAGGCACACCCAAATTAGGAGGATGGGGTGCATGGTGCCCTGGTATGCAGGTAAGTGCAACCTGCTGCTAAATCACACATAGGGAAGTATGGTCCCTTATCATATAGACTTATAGAGGAATCCCTGTCTGTCTCTGTAGACACGTCATTGAGATATGGCTACTTCAGTTCCAACCTTTGGGTGAGGGAGGACAGTACAAAGAGATAATAGTCATCAGGCATTTGTGGCTAATTTCACATCAAATGCATAACCACTCAAAGAAACAACTGGCAGTCATACAGCATGTTAAATGTGGTTTTAAGTCTTGCTTTTATCACTAAATATAGCCTATTTAGTTTATTTAGGCTTCAGGGCATTGTACAAACTAAAAAAATGGATTGAGTCAACAGTCATGTGAATGCAGCTACAGTGTTCCTTACATCAAGGACATTCTTTATCAGAATTTCAATTATTCTCTTCTTGCTGGTTCAAAATAGAGGCCTTTTGTGACTCTCCTTTCTGTATACAAATATAAACGCACAACTCAGCCCAAGGCATAAACAATCCTGAGATATCAATGTATGTTTCTTAGAAATAGGTCCTGTTTAATTCTATGAGTCATAAAGCTTATTTCTCTGTACCTCTAATTGGAACTTGAAGAATTGTTACTTAAAGATTGTACATGATTGTACTTCCCCCTCTTCCCAGGATATAATTGAGGACCCCTAACGTTGTGTTCTTTTGATCTGATATTAAAATGATATTTCCCAACTGCTCTTGACACAGGCTTTCTCCGGGTGTGATTCTAGGGGCTTCCTTATTGGTATGGTATGGCTGTGGTGCCCAGGGGCTCCAATTTGCCCAGCTTCTATTGGCTGCTTCTGGCTACAGTGTACACATGTTGGTTTACGCTGCTGGATAGACCTACCACCAGGTATCCATTGCGAGGCTGCTGACTCACAATGGATGCAACCACGCCCTTCCCCTGGCTGGATATTATTATTATTATTATTATTATTATTATTATTATTATTATTATTATTATTATTAATTAGATTTGCATGCCGCCCTTCTCTGAAAACCTGGGGTGGCTCACAGAACATAGAAGTATAGAAACAAAACAAATCTAATACATTAAAAAACTATAGCTAAAAACCCTATATGTTACTCAATCAGACAATCCAATCACACCATGCATCACATTTATTTACTATAATTGGGTTCTGTCAGCTCTTTTACTACTGTTCGACTTCAAATCCCATCCTCGTCGGCAGTTGTTAAGTCGGGTGACTGAAGATACAGGCGGCAGGCTTAATACAACAGCTATTTATTCCAATTATGTACAAGATCCAGCAGAAAGCCAGTCTGACAGCTTGCGCTTATATAGGGAGCTGTCAAACAATGAGCAGTTCTCATTTTCCTGCTTAAAAAGAAGGCCTGATTGTAAACAGGCACTCCTGATATGTAACATGATTGGGTGGCTATATAAATCTATTAACAAATACCTTAATTAGTTAAAAAGGAAGCTGTTATTTATTCAGGGAGATTCTTTTCCAATTCCATTTACATCCTTTCAACATCTGTGTCAAAAATCCTTCAAAAGTGTTAAGTAAATCTGTGAGAAAAGCACCAAAAAGAAAGTAGATAAATTTACAGTGCGGTAACACAGTTATTTTATTGGACAGAAGCCATTCAGTGCAGGCCAAAGATCTCACCATTAAAACATAATTGTCAGTGTAAATTATCTTAGGCCATACAAAGCTGAAGGCCAGTTCAAACAAATCAGAAGGCTAATAAAAATACTGATGTAAAATAAGATATCTGAATAATATTTATTCCAAAGGGAGGAAAAGAAAACTTTCTGCTATAGAAAATACTGAAATCCACTTCAAATTAAAATTATATAAATTTACACATAAAGTAACATAATGAAATTTAATATTTTAATGACACTTTTTATTAGTGACCTTGTTATCTACAAAGATGTCATACATATTATGGTCTAGCAAGAATCCTAAAAATTCCTTTTTAAATTCAAAACCTCACTCTTTTTGTATGCGCATATAAATACAAAAGGGTAAATTTTCTGCACTGTCCCCTCTACTATTGAGAGATTTTGACCCCTTCTTGTGGATGACCCTGACACTAAAGAGAGATAACTCCTGGGACTGATGTTATTTCTATGCCAATTTATTACCTGGAATACTTTTCTTGCTACAAATTCCAAATTTAATTAGAACTTGGGAAATAATCTTAGCTCTCTCTTTCTGTTTCCCATCTTTATTTGTCACCTGCCAGAGAACAGTCCACAATTTCCCAAAAGAGGTAAAAAAAAAATCTCTACAGACTCAGCAGGTGTGTGAGAACTCTTAATATGTACTAAAGTAAGGATTTCTCTTTGGAAATATCTTGCTTAAGATAAGAGGAAGTAAAAAGCAGCTGCCCATCTTGTAAATGCCAGATGGCATCATGCATTTAACAGAGAGAACTTTTTACAGTTTCATAACTGAGGTTGTTTTATTCTAACACCTCTAATTATGGTTTATTAGACCACATCTAAAAAAGATAGTTGTAACACATACCATATTTTTTGGACTATAAGATGCACCTGACTATAAGACACACCTACACTTTGAAGAGGAAAACAACAGAAAAACATTTTTGGCCTCCACGCACATTATTTTTTTGGCCCTTTCCCAGACGTTTTCTGCCTGGTTTTGAGGCCCTTTGTAGCCCATTTTGAGGCTCTTTCTCCCCTATTCTGCCCGTTTCCAAGGCTTTTTGCAGCCCATTTTTGAAGCTTTTTGTGACCCATTTTTGAGGCCCCTTTCATCCCACTTTTTAGACTTTTTTCACCCATTAATGAGGCTTTATTGGGCTGTTTTTGAGGCTTTTGGGGGCATTTTTGAGGGGTGTTTGGCAACTTTTGAGCCTTTTTCTGCCCCTTTTTGAGGCTTTTTTCAGTCTCCCTTTTGAGGCTTTTTCAGGCCATTTCAAAACTTTTTGGGGGCCATTTTTTTTGTTTTTTCAGCCTGTTTTTTTTAAAGATCTCAAAAACATCCCAAAAGGCCTCAAAAACAGCCCGAACCCCCCCTCAAAAATACCCTGAAAAACCCTCAAAAATGCCCCCAAAAGCCTCAAAAATGGACTGAAAAAATCCCTCAAAAATGGACTGAAAAAATCCCTCAAAAATGGGCCAAAAAAAGAGGTCACAAAACAGGGTGTGCAGAGGCCAAAGAACTGCCAGCAGATGGGTGATTAATTTTTATGTCAGGAAATTTCTCCTTAGTTCTAAGTTGTTTCTTTCCTTGATTAGTTTCCACCTATTGCTTCTTGTCTTACCCTCAGATGCTTTGGAGAATAGCCTGACTCCCTCTTTTTGGGGGCAGATATTGGAACACTTCTACCATGTTTCTCCTAGTCCTTCTTTTCATTAAATTAGACATACTCAGTTCCTGTAACCATTCTTCATGTTTTCGCCTTCAACCCCCTAATAATCTTTGTTGCTCTCCTTTGTACTCTTTCTAGAGTCTCAACATCTCTTTTACATTGTGGCAACCAAACCTGAATGCCGTATTCCAAGTGCGGCCTTACCAAGGCCTTAGAAAGTGGTATTAACACTTCATGAGATCTTGATTCTATCCCTGTTTATGCAGTCTAGAACTGTGTTGGCTTTTTTGGCAGCTGCTGCACATTCCTGGCCCATATTTAAATGGTTGCTCAGTAGGACTCCAAGATCTCTCTGATAATTACTACTATTGAACAGTATACAGTATAAACTGTACCTGTGGAATTTATTTTTCTTGCCTTACTTTTTTCACCATTGATTTTCATTTTGTTAGATACTGCCCAATGTTCAAGTCTGTCAAGTTCCTTCTGTATCTTGAACCTATCTTCTGGAGTGTTGGCTATTCCGACCAGCTAACTTAATGCAAATTTGATGAGTTCCCCATCTATCCCCTCATCCAAGTCATTGATGAAGATGTTGAAGAATACTAGGTCTAAAACTTTATCAAATGCCTTACTGAAGTCCAAGTAAATTACATCGACAGTATTCCTCTCGTCCATTAATTTTGTCATTTTGTAAAAGAATGCTGTAAGATTAGTCTGTCGTGATCTGTTTTTGACAAACCCATGTTGACTTTGGGTTATTACTTTATTTGCTTCTAGGTGTTCACTGATTTGTTGCCTAATAAATAAATATAAATAAATAAATGACATTGCTGCTACATGTGTGGGTTTAGTGGGCTCTTAGTGGGCTTCCAGATGCAATTCAAGACATTGGCATTTATCCTGAAAGTTCTACATGGCGCGCAGGACTGCCTATCTTTGTCTGTCCCACCAGATCTGACAAAATCAGCAGATTTGGGGTCTCCTCAGTATAGCAGCATCACCTGATGGGGCATAGAATTCTCTATCATAATAAATAACAATAATTTATTGGATTTGTATGCTGCCCCTCTCCGTAGACTTGGGGCGGCTAACAACAATAATAAACACAACATGTACAATCCAATAATAAAAAACAACTAAAAACCCCTATTATAAAACCAAACATACACACAAACATACCATGCATAACTTGTAATGGCCTAGGGGGAAGAGCTATCTCAACTCCCCCATGCCTGGGGGAGTCTTGAGTAGTTTACGAAAGACAGGGAGGGTGGGGCAGTTCTAATCTCTGGGGAGAGTTGATTCCAGAGGGCTGGGGCCGCCACAGTGAAGGCTCTTCCCCTGGGGCCCACCAAATGACATTGTTTAGTCGACGGGACCCGGAGAAGGCCAACTCTGTGGGACCTTATCGGTCGCTGGGATTCATGTAGTAGCAGGCGGTTCCGGAGGTAATCTGGTCCATTGCCATGTAGGGCTTTAAAGGTCATGACCAACACTTTGAATTGTGACCGGAAACTGATCGGCAGCCAATGCAAGCCACGGAGTGTTGAAGAAACGTGGGCGAATCTTGGAAGCCCCATGATGGCTCTCGCGGCTGCGTTCTGCACGATCTGAAGTTTCCGAACTCTTTTCAAAGGTAGCCCCATGTAGAGAGCGTTGCAGTAATCGAACCTCGAGGTGATGAGGGCATGAGTGACTGTGAGCAATGACTCATTGTCCAAATAGGGCTGCAACTGGTGCACCAGGCGAACCTGGGCAAACGCCCTCCTATCATGGTGTCTGCCTTATGAAACAAACTCCAACCCAAGTTTCAGCCCCAACTCTGTAGGCTTTTTGAAAGGCCTTGACCTCGGTTTTCTCCTAGGCTGAGATGTTAACTGCGGCTGTTATTGTGGCTATGATTTTTTTTTTTAATTAGGACATCTACTAAATTCTGTTAACTGATTTAGTTCATTTATTGTGTTTTTATCTTTTGTTTACTCTCTAGAGTTTTCATTGACTGGATGGGCAGCTCTATAAATTTGGTTAATAATAAATAAACACAATGACTTAAACCAAAGTTCATATCTTAAGTACTGTACATTAGTGTTCAAGTGCTACATTTTTTTCCTGCTACAATTGCAGCTCTAAATAATGTAATCTGAACTATTACTGTATAAATTGGATGGCTACAATCCTGTATAACTTTACCTAGACTAATCACTGAGTTCAATGGGGCTAACCGTCAGGTACAAGAGTTCAGTCAACAGCAGCAATCTTATCATCAGAAATATATCTTGAATAAAATGGAGTGTCAAATAAGTAGAACTGCATCTTAATTATATACTGTAGTCCATGGGACACATTCCTGTCTTCCCCAATCTTGTCATCTCCAGATATATTGGATCACAACATGCTAATATGCTAAAATTTAAAAAAATTACTTTGTTCCCCAGGTTCCCTAGGAATGTTGTTACAACATACAATAAAAACTAGTGTACATTTTTACTTAAATGTTGCAATAGGAAGTCACATTTTCTTGTTGTAAATATAGTTTCAAAGGCAGGCATTTCTCAAGTACTAATGTTAAATATCCACTTTAATTTATATTGGCTTTTCTTCAGCTGTGGGTAAATAATCATGTTACAAGAGAACAGGGAATTCTAGGTCAAGGGAACAAGCCACAATAATGCAATGTGGTCAGTGACAATTGGCTGCTAGGGCTGGGAAATGTGAGGTTTTTTAAGTTGATATACCAGTGATAGCAAAGGGTTGTTGAATGAAATGAAATATTTCATATAATGCATATACTGGAACTAGATTGACTGTAGTGTATGCATAGTTCTTTTAGGATATTATTGTTTTTATTACTGATTTTATTGTTTATTCTGATCATATTTTACTATTGTGGTATTTGTGTCACTTGTTAGCCACTCTGAGTTAGTTTTGGAATGAGCGGCATATAAATACAATAAATAAATAAATAAATAAATAAATAATGCTTCAAGTGATTAGTCATTAGACTTTTAGAAAAATCCTTTTGAATTTCAAAAGGAACAAAGAGATCTGAAAAAATGTACTGTATAAATTACGAATTTATGATTACAGTGCTGCCCTCCATAACTTTCCCAGATTAACAACCATTTTTTAAATTCAATCAATAAGAAGGAAGTGTTAATCAGAAAGAATCCTAAGCATCCCTGTTTCCCTCCTAGCAACACAAGCATCGCCCCTTCTGCCCACCGAGTTGCTGTCGTGTATGTGCAGGAAGGCACGTAACTCGGAGTCTGCAGCCCACCTTCTGGGAAGGCGCCCTTTGAAAGAGAAAATCCCAGATTGGCCTAATCTTCCCAAGGGAGGGCTGAGTGCAACCCACCGTAGAGCCCCCGGCCTTTGTGAGGAAGCCTGAACGTGCCCTCCCGCACATGCACCAGGCCTGCTTGCTTTCCCCGCCTCCCCCCCCCCCAAAGGCCAGTGTACATCCATTTCCACCCAGGGGCCTCCTGTCACCACGCGAAAAGCTCAGAAGCTCTAAGCGCCAACATGGACGGGAGGGGGGGGGGAGGCATCGCCGCTTTCCTATTGGCCGAAACTTTTTCCGCCTCTGCTTTTCATTGGACGCGACGCGTGCAACACGCGCCGAGCACGCTCTCCCCCGGACTGACATCTCAGCTCTCGCTCTGATCTCTGGGAGCCAATGGGAAGCGGGAAGGGGCGGAGCCTGGGGGGCCGGGCCTCAAACCCGAGAGGGCAGGGGCGAGTTGGTAAACAAGCGCCGCGCCTCGTGGTGCCACAGGGCGGCCCTCGGGGGAAGAAGCGGGCAGTCGGAGTTGGCAGCGGCGCCGCGCGGGCCGAGGTGAGCGAAGCGTTGGAGACATAACACGGCGCGGCTAATGGCACCCATAATGGAGGCGTTGGAAGGCCTCTAATCTCTGCCCGCCTCTCGTTTCCTTCTACGGCGCGTCGGTCCTGTAACGGCCTGATGTATTCGACCAAGGCAGGGGTAGGCAAAGTTGGTTTTTCTATGACATGTGGACTTCAACTCCCAGAATTCCTGAACTAGCAAGATTGGCTCAGGAATTCTGGGAGTTGAAGTCCACACATCATAGAAGAGCCAACTTTGCCTACCCCTGGGCCAAGGGGAAAATGGTGTCTCTATCTCCCCCCCCCCCCCCCGCCATAAGCGGGGAAAGAGAGATTTTGGCCACGCTGGGAAAGAGCGTCTTTCTTCCCAGACGTTGTGCCACGTGCCGGCAGTCGCAAAGCGGGTCTTCAGACGTACCTGGCGGTGGGGGTGGGACGACTGAGGCGGGGGGAGGACACCCGAATTGCAGCTCCTGTGACGCTGCTGCGGGAGAAGAGGGCAGTGCGGGTTCCGAGAATAATAAAAATGGGTCCGAGGGCTGAGACCGTCGCTTGAGAGAAGCGAACTTAGCCTGGGGCGAGACTTTTGGCGGCCCTCGAGGTGCGTCCGGTTCGTAAGTTCCGTCCGCCTTGAGCCTGCTGGGAAAGTTCTGGTATTAATCCGCCTGGAGGGCGCTGGGTGGGCAGGTAAGGTTTGCACGCTGGCCCGTGAAGAGTTGCCTAAGGCGCAGCGTTAAATCCCAGGATCGGATTGACAAGCTTTCCACGTTTGAATCAAGAATGGGATTATTTGTGGTTAATTACCACGGGACGGCAAAAGTCAGAGCTGGTTCTGCGGTGAGAAGCTGTAGCAGAAAGGGGGAGGAGGGCTGATAAGCCTTCGTGTGTGTGTGTGTGTGTGTGTGTGTGTGTGTGTGTGTGTGTGTGTGTGTATTTGTGTTTGCAGCTCTATTTTCCCTCCCCGCCTTTTATTTTATTCAGTACCCCAAGATCGCTTGCTCACTCCCCCTGCTGAATTTTAATTTAAAAATGGTCGATGTTGGTATACTGTATTTTGCTTCCATTAAAAAAAAGGATTGGTAGGAAATCCTGTTTCTGCATTTCATGCTAATAAGTAAACTCTTTATACAGAATTGGCAGGGTTTTTTTTTTTTAAAGGAAGCGATTAAGAGGTTGAGTTGGTTGTAACAGTAAATTAGGTTGGTGGGGGATATTCACTGGGAAAATGTCTTTTGAAAATAAGTTTGTTTTAAAAGCCCAACTCTATAGGGCAAATGATCTAAATAGAGAAAAAATGTGTCCCCTATGTATTGTATGTGTAATTTCCCCTTTTCGGTTGATCTTTCCACATTTTATTTTTGATATGCAAATTGATTTTATCTCCCCCCCCTCCTTCTGATCGTGTGGACATTATTTAAAGACGTTTTGCATGAAATGGTTTTGTGTGGAATCTGCCTTGATGTGCCTAGAATAATGTGAGATGTGCTATTTGTGCCATTGTAATAATTGTCTTTTCTGTCTACTTCATTGGTCTTGTTCTTCTGATGAGACTATGAAGAGCAACATCTCAGAAAATTACTGGTCGGTCAAAAAAGTATAATCAGTTCTAAAAAAATGAAATAGCATTTAGATTTTTGCATGAATTTAGTGTAAAAACAAAATGCTTTTAAAAAGAGATAATAAGTTGTAGCTTGTCATTTAAGGTTAATGGGCAATATTTGATTGTGGCATAGAAGTAAAAATTGTGGGCAGGGCATAAATATCCAGTGAAATAAAGCTACATTGCAGAGATTGGTTTTCTATTTTGTAGAGGGTTGGAATTTTTACTTAAAAAAATAACAATCTTATTGCTCAATTGTTCACACCTAACTGCTGAATGATGGGTGAAATCAGTGCTCCAAATTCTTAATCTTTCCATTCAGTGCTCATAAATTTAACTCTTAACAGAAAAGCTGTTGCAATTCTGTTCTTAAATGTTGTTGCTTTGGTCACAGAGGAGTTTTAGGATTGCAGGCTGGTCACTCCTGGATTAAATCACTGTACTGAATTTATTCATAAAACTTTAGCAGTGAAAGATAAAATTAAATATTTTAAATGAGAGCTACCATAATTGCTTATTGGAAACACTCAGTCCTGGACTCCAGTTATGCAAAGAAACATAAAATATTAAAAGTTCCAGCATAGATTTAAATGCTTGAGTAACTTTGTTGGTCAGGCTAAAAAATTCTAAGTGCTTCTTACATCCAAAATGGAAGCCTATAGAGACCTGCCTGGTTGCAGCCTTTTTGTAGTCTCCTGGAAGATTTCTGTTTATTTATGGAATTTGAGATTTGGAATGAAGGCAACTCCTCATCTTTCTCAGTAGCTAACCCTGTTATTCACTTACTTTGACTTAACAGTCTCTGGAGCAAGAGGGGCGGCATACAAATTTAATAAATAAATAAATATTAGTTCAGTGGGCAGATTTAGAATTATAAGAGCATGCTGTGAATATTCTTGGTCATTGGTATGCTAATGTTATATGCCCAGGTGTTTCATTCACAAAATGAATATCTCAAAGTGGTTACAAAGCACTCATTTACTAGAAAGGCAGGCTGGTCAGGATGCTCTTTGGGATCCCTGCAGCCTTATATGACATGTTATCACCCAGCTTAGCTTTTTCTCTTGAAGGTGGATAATTTACAAAATAAAGCATGGCCCTAGAACATCACCAGTTTTATTTTCTAACAGTGTTTTTTGGAAATAAATATGTTGAAGGTTTTACTTTTTTTCTAGTACAGTATGTTAGTTTTTGATTTAATATATTAATGGAAAAAAATAATGTCACATGGAAAAAGGAGCTTGGTTATTGTTTTCTAGAAAGAGACCAGAGGTGGGCTGCTGCCGGATTGGCTAATTGCGCACAGCTCTCTAGCTCTGGAGTGCGAGTGAGGGATTGAGTGCAATTTTGCTTTCTGCACCTGTGCTGATAGCGAAATCTCGCACAGGGACACATATGTGGGCGTGTTTCAGCGAGGTTTTTTGCGCTCGATCCTGCATTCATGCTCCAGAGCTGCAGAGCTGTGCACAATTAGAATAGAATTGAATAGAATTCTTTATTGGCCAAGTGTGATTGGACACCCAAGGAATTTGTCTTGGTGCAGATGCTCTCAGTGTACACAAAAGAAAATATAGATTTGTCAAGAATCATGTGGTACAATACCTAATGATTGTCATAGGGGTCAATGAAGAAACAATATTAATAAAAATCTTAGGATACAAGCAACAAGTTACAGTCCTACAGTTCTAAGTGGGAGGAAAAGGATGATAGGAATAATGAGAAAAAACTAGTAGAAATAGAAGTGCAGACTTAGTAAAAAGTTTGTTCCGGCAGCAGCCCACCTCTGGGAGAGACACCTCCCTGACATAGGTACCAACTTTCAGAAATACAGTATATGGCATCCTTAATCTTAAATATAAAATTACACATAGTGTTACAAGTAACTGTAAGTTTTTAGCTTTCATTAAAACTTAAAAAAATTGTTAGTCTTGTTGAACACTTAAAAGTTGACCTTAAAAAGTCAAATTCAAGCATTCAAACTTTTGTTGTTTCTAACTTAGATAGATTAGCTCATCCATTAGCCAAATAACAACCCTTATCTTCATCATTGACTTATATCTAAATATTACTTGTTGGGACAAATGTTTATTTTGTATTGTTATTTCCCCCAACAAGTTATTGGCTAGCTGCCATTGAAGATGGAATACTGATAGAACTCTTAATACAGCAAAATAATTAAAAAATATATATGGGAATCAAAAAGTTTTGTGTCAAGAAAAAGATATACTAATGGCCTTGTTGACATACATGGCTTTAATGCTGCAATTTGTATTTATTTACAAATTAGCAAAGGATGAATGTAATGAAGACTTAATCAGTACAATCATGGACTATCTTCATTTGAGTCACCAGCATTGAGAGCAATGATCCTTGTGACTTTGAAAACTAAAATAAATCATATCTGCCAAACTTTATCTTAACACTGATATTATACATGAATTAAGAAAAAACATGACCTTGGAAAGCTCTTAAAAACAAAACTACTGGTATTTGTGGGAGGGAGGACTTCTCCTTTCCAGGAACAGTTGTATACATGCAGGTAGTGATGGAATATATTTTTATATCATGGCAGTATAAAGAGGTGGAATCTTCATTTTTTTAGCCTTTTTAAGAATCTTAAAGAATAAAAATTGCAAAATATGAAAGTGTTTTTAAAAATAATTTCCTGTTCTCTTTCCTGAGTTTTGCTGACTAATAAACTTGCTCTGTAAATCTGTTTATGCTTTGACTAGCTGCAGCAAATAGCTAATAGCAATATATAAGCACTTTCATGTCATTTTTTTTACCAGCGATTAACTGTAGCTAATACAATGTTTATACTGATAAAAATCCATATGTTTGTTAACTTTATTTGCAAAACCTTGAAGAGATCATTATTTATTTAAATCTCCATAGCTTTCCCAATATCAGTGTGTCCAAGGGTAGGATGCTTCAGAAACAAAGCATAATATTAATGATTTTAGGTAAACCAAAATACAGACCAGACTACTTACACTGACATCCAGCAACTTGTCATCCTGAAACAACCAAAGTTAATGCCACCCTTGCCTGTAATGTAAGGACATTCTGTAATCTGTGTGCCATAGCTGAGAAGGCTTTCTGTCACGTCTCACATAATGTAACAGCTTCCAGTACAGGGAGTGAAGAGTCCCCTTGGCATTTCCTCATATTTGGGGTAGATATATTTATGGAAAAGCTTTCCCTCAAATACTAAGTTTCAAAGTAGTTGAGAAGAGAGAGAGAGAGAGAAAAAAGAGAGAGAGAGAAAAAAGGATGTTTAGATGCAGTTTTTTTAGTGGGCTCTAAGAATCCAATTTAACCTGCCTGCTTCTTCATGCAATTCTAACAGAAAAAAAAATATATCCCAGTTTGGCACTTGAATATAAAAATGAGTAAAGGGACTATGATAATTAAATCACAGGAGACATATTCATGCCACTAATTCATGTGAAATTGGTGTTAAGACCATTCCAGTCCAAATTGTGTACAACATACCTCCATTTTCAGTTACCTATTAGTTTTCCTGTGACACAACAATATATTTGAGAGAATGGTTATAACAAAAGTTAAAGTGCAATTTATTTTGCTTAAACCTTTAGCTGGTTAAATTATGAATCTTCCTTAACTCTAGGAGAGGCCCTTGCTTCTGCCACTGAAATACAGTGATCCCCCGCTCGTTGCGAGGGTTCCGTTCCAGGACCCCCCGCAACGAGCGGGTTTTCGCGAAGTAGCGCTGCGGAAGTAAAAACACCATCTGCGCATGTGCAGATGATGTTTTTAACTTCCGCAGCGCTAGCGAGGAGCCGAAGATTGGGGGCGGCATGGGGGGCTCGCTAGCACCCCCCGAACCCCCAACCCAGGTTTGGGGGGGTGCTAGCGAGCCCCCCATGTCGGCGGGGACCTTTTAAAACACCCGCACGGCTTTCCAATGAGTCCCGAAGACACGTTTGTCTTCGGGACTCATTGGAAAGCTCCGATCGTTTTAAAACAGTTGCGCCGTTCTCCGCTGACTCCTAAAGCGGGGTGCGAAATGACTTGGAGGAATGGGAAGCTGAAACCGGCCGATTTGGACTTCCCATTCCTCCAAGTCACTTCGCCGCTCGTGTCCTGGCTAAACCGGGCAGCAGGAGACAGGCTTTGAGTTTTGGCTGCGGGGCAAGGGAGTTAGGAAAGTCCTACTTCTCCCCCCGCAGCCAAAAACTCAAAGCCTGTCTCCTGCTGCCCGGTTTAGCCAGGACACGAGCGGCGAAATGACTTGGAGGAATGTGAAGCTGAAACCGTCCGGTTTCAGCTTCCCATTTCTCCAAGTCATTTCGCACCCCGCTTTAGGGCGACAGGCGGTGGGCTGGGAGCCGCAGGCGAAAGGAGCTCGGGCATTGTTCTCCGGACCCCGCCCGCGGCCCTTTCCCTCTCCAGGCTGCGGGCGGGGTCCGGAGAACAATGCCCGAGCTCCTTTCGCCTGCGGCTCGCAGCCCACCGCCTGTCGCCCGGTTTAGCCAGGACACGAGCGGCGAAATGACTTGGAGGAATGTGAAGCTGAAACCGTCCGGTTTCAGCTTCCCATTCCTCCAAGTCATTTCGCACCCCGCTTTAGGGCGACAGGCGGTGGGCTGGGAGCCGCAGGCGAAAGGAGCTCGGGCATTGTTCTCCGGACCCCGCCCGCGGCCCTTTCCCTCTCCAGGCTGCGGGCGGGGTCCGGAGAACAATGCCCGAGCTCCTTTCGCCTGCGGCTCCCAGCCCACCGCCTGTCGCCCGGTTTAGCCAGGAAAAGCGGGGTGCGAAATGACTTGGAGGAATGGGAAGCTGAAACCGGACGGTTTCAGCTTCACATTCCTCCAAGTCATTTCGCCGCTCGTGTCCTGGCTAAACCGGGCAGCAGGAGACAGGCGGTGGTCCGGGGGGCGCTGGCTCTCGGCACTTTCGAGCTGAGTCCGGGAGCGAATTCGCTCCCGGACTCAGCTCAAAAGCGCCGAGAACGAACGGCAAGGAACGGCTTTTCCACGCCGTTCATTCTCGGCGCTTTCGAGCTGAATCCGGGAGCGAATTCGCTCCCGGATTCAGCTCGAAAGCGCCGAGAACGAACGGCAAGGAACGGCTTTTCCACGCCATTCATTCTCGCCGCTTTCGAGCTGAATCCGGGAGCGAATTCGCTCCCGGATTCAGCTCGAAAGCGCCGAGAACGAACGGCAAGGAACGGCTTTTCCACGCCGTTCATTCTCGCCGCTTTCGAGCTGAATCCGGGAGCGAATTCGCTCCCGGATTCAGCTCGAAAGCGCCGAGAACGAACGGCAAGGAACGGCTTTTCCACGCCGTTCATTCTCGCCGCTTTCGAGCTGAATCCGGGAGCGAATTCGCTCCCGGATTCAGCTCGAAAGCGCCGAGAACGAACGGCAAGGAACGGCTTTTCCACGCCGTTCATTCTCGCCGCTTTCGAGCTGAATCCGGGAGCGAATTTGCTCCCGGATTCAGCTCGAAAGCGGCGAGAATGAACGGCGTGGAAAAGCCGTTCCTTGCCGTTCGTTCTCGGCGCTTTCGAGCTGAGTCCGGGAGCGAATTCGCTCCCGGACTCAGCTCGAAAGCGCCGAGAATGAACGGCGTGGGCGGGCGAAGGGCGGGCGGCAGCGAGGAGTTTGCGTGGGCGGTGGGGAAACTCCTCGCTGACGCCAGCAAGAGGGGGAAGACTCAGGGAAGCCGCCCAGCAGCTGATCTCCCGGTTGCCATCTACGCATGCGTGCCCACGGGCACGCATGCGTAGATGGTATTTTGACTTCCGGGTTGAAAAATAGCGAAGTACCCTGTTCGCAATGGTTGGGGACGCAATAAACGGGGGATCACTGTACAGAGAAATTATTTGGGAGCTGATTATAAAGTTAGAAAAAGGTTAGGTAGTTCTTGAGAGATATACAGAAGTTTACTAGTTCTTCAGAAGTCCCCCAATTCTTGCTTTTACATTTGGCTACTTATCTCCTGTTAATTTTGCTTTCCTAACTTAGCTGTGGTAAGCAGAGCAGCCATTTGCATGAAAGATCAGTTGTGATTGTTAAAATGAACATTTTAAATAAAATTCATAGTACTAAAGCTATTTAAAAAGGACAATTGAAGCAATGATTAATAATCCAATAAATGTTTTGTAGTAAAGATACAAAAATTCTAATTTATAATTTTAAATATTATTTTAAGACTAATTGGCAGCCCAAATTCTCACCATTCCATCTATTTCAGTGTCTAGTCTGGGCATTCCTATCATTTGAAATTTTTCTCCATTTGTAAATTTTAGGTGAATTCATAAACTGAATTTGATTTTTCTGGAGGAGTTCTTTATCTAGATGTAACTCTCTAGCCAGAGAAGCAATTTCTTTGCCTTTTTTCTTTGCCCTGTCTCATCTGGATTATTTTACAGCTTGTTCCAGTCTTTCCCCTCATGTCTCCCCAAGTTCAAAAATTCCAATCTTCCTGGGAAAAGTAAATGGATGATTAAAATTGAATGTCACAGGCATATTTAGAATGTTTGCGCCCAAAGTTCTGAATTATTTACACCAGCATTTGCATGCAGACATTTACAGCTTGGAAAAGAAACAAAATATTGTGATATATCTTGCCACTGATGATGAAGCACCTTTTCTGTTACTGATTCCCTAGAAGGAACTGCAGCTGTGGTCACAGTTTATCTTCCAAGTTAACTCAAACAGGTATGTGGCATACATGCTGCCTAAATTAGGAAGGTAGCAAAATGTGCTCAGGGATTGAATTCATAGCTTTGACAAAAGATACGAAAGGAGAGAAGTAGATGTAGCATTTTGCTTTATGACATATCAACATCCTTGAAGAATAAACTATATTAATGTATTTTTCTATTAGATTTTAAAAAGATGCTGATTGTCCCTAAAGTTGACTATGTATCTCCTTAGCTGTTTAGAAAAACAATAACAAGTTTTGTACTTTCTGCCAGTTAATTGTGTTTAAATCAGATTAAGTAGGATGCTGAATTAGTTCAGGAAATGCTTAAATTCAGTTTGTCTTGTTCTCTAGCTTCTGTTTTGCTTTGTTTTCTGCAAATGTTGATTTATGTATTTAACCTGGAATACAGCAGAAAGTAAAATCTTTTCTTTCTAAGTGTAGGAACTAACATCCGCATAACATCTAGATGACTTCTGTTGATGTGTTTGGATTCAGTATATACTGTTGTATGTCATCTCAAAGTATTGCCTTTAGACAAACCTAACACATTACTCCCAGGGCTTATTGTTTGGTAGAGGAAGGTAATTTTCCCAGATACATATTCATTAAAATAACCGATGTTTGAGGAGACAGTGGTAAAATATAAAATGAATACTGAATATGGAATTGCTTTATCTGTAATCAAGCTTCAGCAAAAAACCCACCAAACCTTCTTTTGGGATATACAGTGATCCCTCGATCATCGCGAGGGTTCCGTTCCAGGACCCCTCGCGATGATCGATTTGTCGCGAAGTAGCGGTGCGGAAGTAAAAACACCATCTGCGCATGCGCAGATGGTGTTTTTATTTCCACAGCAGCAGCGAGGAGCCGAAGATTGGGTTTCCCCGCCGCCTCGCTGCTGCTGCTTGTCCGCGCGCGTGCCGCCCGCCCCCTGCGCTGTTGCTGGGGCCGCTTCTCAGCTGAGAAGCGGCCCTGGGGTTTCCCCCACGCGCGCGCGTGCTGCCCGCCCCCCGCGCTGTTGCTGGGGCTGCTTCTCAGCTGAGAAGCGGCCCTGGGGTTTCCTCCGCGCGCGCGCGTGCTGCCCGCCCCCCGCGCTGTTGCTGGGGCCGCTTCTCAGCTGAGAAGCGGCCCTGGGGTTTCCCCCACGCGCGCGCGTGCTGCCCGCCCCCCGCGCTGTTGCTGGGGCTGCTTCTCAGCTGAGAAGCGGCCCTGGGGTTTCCTCCGCGCGCGCGTGTGCTGCCCGCCCCCCCGCGCTGTTGCTGGGGCTGCTTCTCAGCTGAGAAGCGGCCCTGGGGTTTCCTCCGCGCGCGCGCGTGCTGCCCGCCCCCCGCGCTGTTGCTGGGGCCGCTTCTCAGCTGAGAAGCGGCCCTGGGGTTTCCCCCCCGCGCGCGCGTGCTGCCCGCCCCCCGCGCTGTTGCTGGGGCCGCTTCTCAGCTGAGAAGCGGCCCTGGGGTTTCCCCCGCGCGCGCGCGCGTGCTGCCCGCCCCCCGCGCTGTTGCTGGGGCTGCTTCTCAGCTGAGAAGCGGCCCTGGGGTTTCCCCCCCCGCGCGCGCGTGCTGCCCGCCCCCCGCGCTGTTGCTGGGGCCGCTTCTCAGCTGAGAAGCGGCCCTGGGGTTTCCCCCCGCGCGCGCGCGTGCTGCCCGCCCCCCCGCGCTGTTGCTGGGGCTGCTTCTCAGCTGAGAAGCGGCCCTGGGGTTTCCTCCGCGCGCGCGCGTGCTGCCCGCCCCCCGCGCTGTTGCTGGGGCTGCTTCTCAGCTGAGAAGCGGCCCTGGGGTTTCCTCCGCGCGCGCGCGTGCTGCCCGCCCCCCGCGCTGTTGCTGGGGCCGCTTCTCAGCTGAGAAGCGGCCCTGGGGTTTCCCCCCCCGCGCGCGCGTGCTGCCCGCCCCCCGCGCTGTTGCTGGGGCCGCTTCTCAGCTGAGAAGCGGCCCTGGGGTTTGCCCCCCGCGCTGTTGCTGGGGCCGCTTCTCAGCTGAGAAGCGGCCCTGGGGTTTCCTCCGCGCGCGCGCGCGTGCTGCCCGCCCCCCGCGCTGTTGCTGGGGCCGCTTCTCAGCTGAGAAGCGGCCCTGGGGTTTCCCCCCGCGCGCGCGCGTGCTGCCCGCCCCCCGCGCTGTTGCTGGGGCCGCTTCTCAGCTGAGAAGCGGCCCTGGGGTTTCCCCCGCGCGCGCGCGTGCTGCCCGCCCCCCGCGCTGTTGCTGGGGCTGCTTCTCAGCTGAGAAGCGGCCCTGGGGTTTCCTCCGCGCGCGCGCGTGCTGCCCGCCCCCCGCGCTGTTGCTGGGGCTGCTTCTCAGCTGAGAAGCGGCCCTGGGGTTTGCCCCCCGCGCTGTTGCTGGGGCCGCTTCTCAGCTGAGAAGCGGCCCTGGGGTTTCCTCCGCGCGCGCGCGTGCTGCCCGCCCCCCGCGCTGTTGCTGGGGCCGCTTCTCAGCTGAGAAGCGGCCCTGGGGTTTGCCCCCCGCGCTGTTGCTGGGGCCGCTTCTCAGCTGAGAAGCGGCCCTGGGGTTTCCTCCGCGCGCGCGCGTGCTGCCCACCCCCCGCGCTGTTGCTGGGGCCGCTTCTCAGCTGAGAAGCGGCCCTGGGGTTTCCCCGCGCGTGTGCCGCCCACCCGCCCACGCCGTTGCTCGCGCCTTACCGGGGCAAGAGGGGGAAGACCCAGGGAAGCCTCTGCCCGGCGGGGAAACTCCACCATCTACGCATGCGTGGAAGGGCACGCATGCGCAGATGGTGGAGTTTACTTCCGGGTTGAAAACTCGCGATATAGCGTTTAGCGAACATCGAGATCGCGAAACTCGAGGGATCACTGTACAGTAATTTCAGAGTAACTTAAGTAATGAAAGTAGGACTAAATATTATGCTATTCCCACTTTCCTCATTCCTGTGGTAGAATGATGATGTATAAATATCATTTTAACTGTGGCATTTATACTTGTGTTACTGGTAACACAAAAGAGAAATACATATAGCCCCAGTCACACTGTTCCTGGCCTCCTAACAAAAATAGAATGTTACTTTTTAAAGAGATGCCAGTAGTCCCTGTCCCAGTGATAAAAGCAGCTGCCACAATGCTGTTGCATTACTTTAACCAGAAAATAGATCAGTGCTTTGGCAACTGCCCACATATACCTTCTTAAGTCATTACGGTCAGATAAGTGGACAGAGGAAGCACATGAAAACAGCTGACATAGTATTGAATCATTTTCATGGCTTAAAGATATACCCACCGCACTATGGCAGGTGCACTTGTGATTTCCATCTGTCCTTCAAAGGATTGAAGATTAGTAGTCATGACTTAGTAAATGAAGTGACTCACACAAAGTGATTTGCTTAAAGTTTTGCAGAATGACCTTGAAACTTTTCGGAATGGCTGTTAAAAATATAAGGGAGCAAACAATTTTTGAGAATGAAGCAGAATTTAAAGCATATCTGATTTTACAATTTTCTGTACATCTACAGTTATTAGCAGCCAAAAGCTTTATATAGCTGAACATAAAGTATTGTTGGATTAGATTAAGAATTTCATAGAACCACTCTGCAGGCAGAGAATTCTTTTAGTCTATGGTAGCCAAATATAGGAATCTAGTAGTTTTCCCCCAGACTTTTAATAAAAGACATAAGCTTTCATAAACAGCAGCTCGTTTAATCACATGTATGGAATTTTGGTTGCTAATGATCAGATTTGACAGAGGTTCTTTTGATGGTTAAATATTTGGTGATAGTCTCAGAGTTATACATTTTATTATTTGGCTAGAGATACCAGTTTAAATGAACGAATATTGTTGTGTACCAGATTTTAGAATATATTGTAATGGTTTCAGTTATGATGTTGCCTCTGAGAATGTTAAAAAAAACATAAAGCACCCACCCACAATATGAAACAACTGTGGGGTTTTAACACATAGTTTGGTTGTGTTAAACACCGTATTCTCCCTGGGCTTTAGCACTATGGCCATGGCCCTAACCATACTATAGTGAGAGTAGAAAAATGTATGTTGCCTATTTTTATAAAATACTTATGTTCCTAGTCTGTAAGCAATAAAATTATCTGTAATGATGGTTATCTGCTGTATAATTACACATTTTGTGCAAATAATTGAGCTTTTTTTTTGACATTGGGGGAAAACTGAAATCTTATATGAATTATTTGCAAATTTGTTGGAATAAAATATATTAAAACTATTAAACATTTGTAGTTTTGAAAGTAATTTGTTAGTCTCCTATAATGTTTTTGATGAATAACTTAAGTTGTCTTAAAATATATTTTAGTTGCATCTTGGAGGAAAAATTGAGATAAATTCATATACCTGTAGTCTGTAGAAATGATTTTTTTCTCCAGCAATTGACCGATTATGATAACTCCAAAGTTACAAAAACAGTCGGGTAACATGGAAAATAAATAAATAAACACAACAGCTAAGTCCTCATTTAACCTTATGTGATTTATAATAAGTAATTTAGATCAGTCCATCTCAAGTTGCCATCCTTTAATGGGTTGGGGGTGCAATCTTTATCTAGTTATCCTGAAGTTGCAGACCTAATTATCTGGAGATCTCCCATGTAAAATTTCAATGATTTAGATGTAATGGGAAGTGCAGGATAAAGGGGCTTTGAATCTCTATTCCTCTATTCCTATATATATTCCTAGTCTATTCTCCTGTGTGCTGCTTGGAGAGTCCAAGCATGAACTAACTTTTGTTTGTTTGCCAGGGACTGCATAAGAAATATTTGGCCACACCTCCTCCTTGCCTCCACTGAAGCAGTTGTTTTACTCAGTCAAGCCTAGAGGAATGCACAAAATATTTCTCTTCTCAATCATACTATAGTGAGAGTAGAAAAATGCATGTTGCCTGAGCAAACATACAGAAACTGCTATTGGACTCCTTTGAACTAAAGGTTTCAGTCTGAACTAATTGGGAGTGGGTAAGTGCAGGGAAGTTTCCTTGCCTCCCTGAGGCTTGGACTGCTACTGAGGGGAGAGCTGGTTTGCCGGCTAGCGGACTAGAACCACCTCCACTTTTTTCTGTTATCGAATGGTTGCAAGCAGCAGGAGTTCTTGTCCGGTGCTCAGGCGAGGCTCCGAATATGTGAGGTGATCAACTGTGAGTCGGAGCTGTCAGATGAAAGGAGGAATAAGTGATCAATAGATTTGTTATCCTACTCTCATTTTATAGATTAAATTCTAACTGCCCATTCCTGTCTCCTAATAGTTTTCTATAATGTCAGTTTTTGGATCACAAATGTTTTTATTAGTTTGCCATTCATATCAAAATGCAACCAATGCTTTGGAGAAAAAAACTGAGCAATAATTAGTTTGTAAACATCCTTGTAGGAAATATCGAACTTGCTGTCTGGAGTAAGCAGCATGTAATTCATACTTTTAATAGTTTTTAAAAATAATAATGCATTTAATTGAATAAATTGAATAAGTTCTGGGGAGATGGGTGGAATACGAGTTTGATAAATAAATATGAATCCTGACCATCATAAATGAAGATTCATTAATTCCGGAGATGCAGTTGATGGCTAGAATTTTTCATGTCCCCAGACTATGTCTAACCCAGTCAGACTGACGTAAATAGAAATGTCAGGCTAGAACCTCTATAGTTAATTTGCTGATATATCTCTGTTTAAAATAAAAGAGCTCTCAGACTTGATCAAAACTGGCATTTTACCCTTGGTTTCTGCTGCTTTTAAGTTTTTTTTAAGGAGCAAATGGTGCAGTACTTGTAGCCTATCATTTTGGAAAAATATTTGTTATTTAAGCCAGGGATCGACAAACCCAGGCGCCTGGTCGCCAGTGGCGCCTAGAAAATGTTGTCTGGCGCCTAGAAAATGTTGCCTGCTGTACATGGTCAGGTGTGCCGCGAGGCGGAGGCCAGCAAAGGTTGTTTTGAAAGTCGGCCCCCTCGCGCGCATGGCTTCTCCTCGCTAATAGCGGCGGGCAATAGCCAGGGGAGGGGCGGCTTCTGCAAGTGGGAGCTCCAGGGCTGAGGCTTCCACTTGTGGCTGTCCCCGCCCGATCCGTCCTTCTCTCCGGCTTTCTTGGGGCTCGGCTCCTCCCACAGCTGTGGCTGCAGCGGCGCTGGCGATCTGTCCGCTAGCCGCTCCGAGTGCTGTGGGAACGCCCACCCCTCTCACAGTTCCGCTCGGTCTTCTCGGCCACCTACATGCTGCGGGAAGCCCGGGAAAACCAAGCAGAGCCCCAGGCCAGGCAGAAGAATGCCGCTGCCTTGCTATCCCGCTTCTCTCTGGCCATGCGGTTGCAGAAGCAAGCTCTCCCCCCTCACACGCACACTTTCGGCTGGGCAGGGGGCGAAGCCGACCCCCTGGCTGCTGGCGAAGGAGGTTCGCTCGAGCCTCAGAAAGGAGGTGGATTCAGGCAAAGAGCCTGGCGCAACGGGCGCAGCGTTGGAAAGGGAGCGGGCGGTGGGGGCGCTTTGCTTCTGCCTTCCTAAGGTGCTTTTTTTGGGCTCCGCGTCCGGCGAGTTTCTGCCTTGCCTTGCCTACTTAACGCGGTGGGAGAGATGCTAATTCCCATCCCAAACAGTCCGTCTTTTACCTCAGGAGTGGGTGGGCGTTTTGTCCCTGGCAGCATCAGGAGGACAACAGATGACTAATCCCGCCAAAGAACAAGAGAGAGAAAGCATGAGAGAGAAAGAAAATAAGAGAGAGAACGAGAGAGAGCAAAAGAGAGAGAGAGAGGTGCTTCTTGAAGCATATGGTAAAAAGCACCCAAATAATAAGAAAACCCCCCCAGCCCACACCTGTTTTTGAAAAGAATAAAAGAGGAAAAAAAACCAGCCCTCAACTGGTTTTGGAAATGGTTCGAGTGTGTATACACACACACGCATAAAGGGGGGAGAGAGACAGGGATGGAAAAAGAGGAGAAGTGAGAGGGAGAAGGAATGAGGGAAAAAGGGAGGAAGAGAGAGAAATGAGAAACATGAGAGAGAAAAGGGGGAAAGACAGGAGAAGTACCCAGAAATGAGAGAGCGGTATAAATTTGAGGAGGGATGATTGATGATTGACTGTATTTATAAGAGGATGTTACATGGGATTGTACATATGAGGGGGTTATGTATGTATGTATGTATGTATGTATGTATGTATGTATGTATTTATTTATTTATTTATTTATTTATTTATTTATTAGATTTGTGTCATTTTGGTTGGTGGTGTGCCCCAGGATTTTGTAAATGTAAAAAATGTGCCGCGGCTCAAAAAAGGTTGAAAATCACTGGCCTAAAATCTAAAATATCAAAATATAATATTTATTATCTTTAAAAGTAAAATGTTGTTTATAACATTTGTAATGTTTTTTTTGTTAAATTAAAAACCAAGTTTGCTTAAAAAAAATTCTGGCTCCTAAATTTTTTGGCTGGCTCCTAGATTCTGAACAACTTTGTCGACCCCTGATTTAAGCAGCTTCAATACAAGCTACATTGTAGTATTTTATGCAGGAAAGAATTGAAGTAGAGTATGGGATTCATCATTTTAGTTTCGAGTGATGTGACCAATCATTTACAGTTGTGGTGCTAACTTCCTTACTCCCTAGTGCAGTTTTTTCCTGTGTTTGGTTTAACAAATATGTTTATCAGAGTTGCTTGACTTACTCATGGATTTTCTTGTATCCCAAACCATTGTACACTACAGTATAATAATCTCTCCCCACCCCCCAACCAGATGCTGCCTAGGTGCTGTCAACACAGACTGTAGAAACCTTTGCATCTCATTTGGAAACCAAGGACCTAGAGTGTGGAGGAAGAGTGGAGAGGCACACACTGCAAGATGCTTGAAGTCTAGTGTAAAGTTTCCACAGTCTGTGTTGATTTGGGGAGCCATGTCATCTGCTGATATTGGTCCACTGTGCTTCATTAACTCCAGGGTCAATGCAGCCATCTACCAGGAGTTTTTGGAGCACTTCATGCTTCCTTCTGCGGACAAACTTTACGGGGATGCTGACTTCATCCAGCAGGGCTTGGCACCTGCCTACACTCCAAAAGCACCAAAACCTGGTTCAATGATGGTGGAATTACTGTGCTTTATTGGCCAGCAAACTCATCTGACCTGAACCCCATAGGGAATCTATGGGGGCATTGCTAAGAGAAAGATGAGAGGCATGAGACTGAACAATGCAGAAGAGCTGAAGGCTGCTATTGAAGCATCCTGGTCTTCCATAACCTCTTAGCAGTGGCACAGGCTGATAGCTTCCATGCCACACTGCAATGAGGCAATAATTGCTGCAAAAGGGGTCCAAACCAAGTACAGTGATCCCTCTGAAGTAGAGGAAATATTTTTTTAATGTATTTAACGAGTATTTAGACTTTTAAAACCCTCCCTGTATTGTTAACAACCCACTGCTGCTGACCGCTGAGAGAGACAGCTTCTCTCAGCGGTCAGCAGCAGTGGGAGCGGCTTTCCTTTAGTCGGGTGGCGGTGGACGATCTTCAGAGAGTTGAGAAACATCCACGAACTGGAGGACAAGACAACCCGAGCCATCCCCCATGACGTGCGGGCTGAAGGAAGCTGCCGCTGCAGTTTCCCCCACTCCACAAACCGTCCCTGCCCGAACGTTCTAAGACATAAGCCCCCTTTGAAAAAAATCCGTGAAGTAGCGAATCCACGAAAGATGAATCGCGAAGTAGTGAGTGATTACTGTACTGAGTACATATGCATGCTTCTACTTTTCTATAAGGTCCGATATTGTTCCATGTACAATCCGCTATGTACAGCTGCTCTGACTCTTGGGAGAAGGGCGGCATACAAGTCTAATAAATTATTATTATTATTATTATTATTATTATTATTATTAATCCTTATTTTATTGATTGCATGTAATATTCTAATTTTCTGAGATTGGATTTGGGGTTTTCATGAGCTGTACCCCATAACCCTCACAATTATGACAAATCATGGCTTGGACTGTAATGAGTCTCTCTCATATATTATGTTTCATATTTTAAGTTGCATTACTGAAATAAATGAACTTTTGCACAATATTCTAATCTAGTTTCATCTGTACATACAATGAGTGGGAAGAATCAGAAGTTGATAAAACTGTTTATTTATTTATTGTATTTATATGACGCTCACTCCAAAAGGACTCCGAGGGACTGTATTGGCAAGGATTTCTGCTTCCAGGCTCTTTAGTTTAACTATAGGAATTGGGCTTTGCAGTTTGAACCTTCAGGTTTTTGCTGAGGTTTTTAGACATTTTATGTTCAAACCTTATGAGCAACCACTGTGCTTTTATTTTATAAAATACTAGGAATTCCTTCTATAATTTATGTTCAGCGATTTCCCTCCCTTAGAGACTTTGCATATTCGACCTTTTAAAAAAATAAATTGAAGAGCATGTCATTCTTATGATTCCTAATACAGTATGTGAATAATTCCTTCTTCCTCTATCTCCTTATGCTATATCTTGCTTCTTTACTGGCTCCTCATTCTGTTATCTTTATTGTTTTTGTGCTTTGGTTTTAATTAAATTATTTGTATTAAGCATTTATGTATGAAATTAAAAGTTTAAACAGTGATTTCATAAAAGCTCTCGTTCAGTGGAACTTTGGTTTTGAATACTTCAGGAATGAAAAAGCAGTTTTTGGGGAATAGGGAAAAAATTTCTGCCTCTCCCTCTGCCTCCCAGTAATTTGCCTCCCAGCAAACAGTACACATGATATACAGTGGTACCTCTACTTATGAACTTAATTTGTTCCGTGACCAGGTTCTTAAGTAGAAAAGT
Source organism: Erythrolamprus reginae (assembly GCF_031021105.1). Classification (NCBI taxonomy): domain Eukaryota; kingdom Metazoa; phylum Chordata; class Lepidosauria; order Squamata; family Dipsadidae; genus Erythrolamprus; species Erythrolamprus reginae. Next base: position 357,634,702 of record NC_091950.1, on the reverse strand, counting down.
TTGTAAGAAGAAGCAATTTTCCCCTTAGGAATCAATGTAAAAGCAAATAATACATGTGATTGGGGAAACCACAGAGAGGGTGGGGGCCCTGTTACTTCCCAGAAGATTCCTAGAGAGGCCCCACGGAGGATCTCCCCGCCTTTTCTGGCCCTGTTTCCTCCCAGGAGATTCCTAGAGAGGCCCCATGGAGGCTTCTCCCTGCCCTTTCGAGTTACAGTTTTAGAGGCTCGGGTTTGTAAGTAGAAAATGGTTCTTGAGAAGAGGAAAAAAAATCAGTTCTTATCTAGAAAAGTTCGTAAGTAGAGGTGTTCTTAGGTAGAGGTACCACTGTACACTATTTGTTGTGCCTGACCCATAGAAATAGCAAAGAACTAGGGAAACGTACATTATGGCAGCATATTAATTCCAGAAAGTTTTCTTAAAAGTAGTCACACTAACTCCTCCCAATAATTAAAATAGATCTACTCCAAATGTGACTGTCAAGGTTTGACTCAGCTGCATTATCTTAATACTAAACAGCACACTGTTACATTTCAGACTATACATGTACAGATGGTTTTAAAATTGATGTGGCTTTTTGCAAGTATGGTTATTCTACAGACATTTATAGTTATTGACTTACCTTCTTGCATCCAGTTTAGCACAAGTTTAGCACAAGAAAATAAAAAATCTGCCTCTCCCTTCCAGCAATTTGCCTTTAGTTTCACTTTCAGTTTAGCACCTGGCCCGCCTGCGGGTCGGTTGCTTATTTTAACAGGCCCTGTTCTGTTTGTTGCAAGGAAGTAAATTGCTGGGAGCAGAGGTCAAAGGGTGGGTGTGGCTGGGTGGACTACATTCGGAGTATAAGACACACCCAGGTTTTCACCCTCCTTTGGGGGATAAAATGGTGCATTTCATACTCTGAAAAATATGGAAATCACCTTGGCTTTGGTTAAACTTAAAAGGATGCAACAAACCTGCCTGCTCAGTGGCTCCTACGAGTCATTTCTTCTGTATGGCTTGATGTAGCCCACATTGGTTCAGTTAGCCTTGAAATAGAAGATAGCTCTAGGAGGATAAAATTGCTGCTTCTATGGATGTAAATGCTTTGTTTAGAACTTGGTGCCAGTTCAAATCTGCCCCTTGCAATCTTCATTCACTTAAACTGAGGTAAGTGAAGCATTTTTAGAATTGCTTTAAGATGTGAAATGTACATTGCCCACGTAAGTGTGGGAGGGGAAAAGGTCAGTTCTATGCTTGAAAAGAGAACTTGCTATTGAGTTCAAATGGGGTGGGAAGAGGCCCAGTCTTCCCACTGGTATAAATATGATCAGTTGGTCAGATTCAACAATATTAATTATTTCCTATTCCTACCCACATAAAGATTGAATTGCCCAAAACAACTTTGTGAGCCAAGGGGATATTTTTAAAACTACCAGCTGTTATTTTAGTGTGTTTGTGTGTATTTGTGTATATATGTTTATATTTTAAGGCAGGTATCAAACTCGATTGTGTCGCGTGATGTATCATTTTCAATATTACTACTTATTCTTCTGATACTGAGAATATATGTACACAAAATGACATAATTCCGTAAAAGAGGAATCTGTATTTTTTAAAAGTTAGCTGTCACCATTATGCATTGATTACAAGTTGCTAGGTTCTGGACAGATCAAAATTGTTCCTAAAAATACACATAGCCATTTTGTATCATAAGCAATTACATGCCTGTCAGAAAGCCATTCAACACTAGCCTACAAGACCTAGGCCAAATCCAATGCTTCCAAGGTGTGTTTAATAAAAAACTTTGCTGGCAAGCATACCACCAGAGACTTCTTCAGTGCCATAAAGCCAGTATATGTTTCTTCTAACTCAGGATGCTCCCCCTTGCTGTCATTTGATTAATTGAGCTTGATCAGAGACCAAGAAGGACTGAAAACTGCTAGGCTGAACAATTCTCAAACCTACTCAATTGGCTCAATTGATCATGATGTCTTACAACAGATTCCTCAGCTGCCAATCTTCTATGCCAGTTTGGTATAGCGGTTAAGATAGACTAAAAACCAGGATAGACTGCGAGATCTGCCTGAGGCACAAAGTCAGCTTTTGAAAACCTTGCCAACAAAACTGCAGGAACTTGTTCAGGCAACCTCTGAGAATCTGACCCGATGAAGAATGAAGAAAAGAAGATTGCCTGATGAGAAAGTGGAGAGACAGCAGATAGTGAAATGGAATGTTCTGGAAGAGGCCTGATTGAATCTTCTATGCTGCAATATATATGTATTACAGGTCCCATTTGTTAGAACTTACCTTTTCTTTAAAGTAATGTATACATTTCTGCATTTGTTCTCTTGTCTGCTTTATCTTCCTAACCTACCATGTGAGGTAGATTAAATTGAGAGATAGCAATTTATTCAATTAATAGTGTATATATTTAAAACTGAGTCTCTCAGACTTACTAAACATTTTATGCCAAGTCATTATTTGTTCTAATTATAATTGAAAAGATGTCTCTTATGTTCTCAAGATACATCAAAAGCAAACAGACTATAGAATGTGTGATTCTTTTATTGCACTGTGTCTTTCAAGTTGTAATAAATAGTCTAAATTCATATATTAAAAGCTTGACTTGCACTAACTTTTCTCTCATTCTAGTATTAAATGTTCTGATTTAACTGTCTCATAATGACAAAAGTTTGTAGTTAAGTCAATTTAAAACATGGCTGTGATCATTGGCCTTTTCATTCGAAGCCAGTTTGAGCCATAAATAGATTGGGAGCTTCAGTGAAATACTGCTAATAACAAGTAGGATCCAACTAATTTGCTTTTTCATGTAAACTAGCAAAAGGGAACTTATTTTATTTCTTCATGCAGTATGTTTAGCTTTTTAAAAAACTTAGTGGATGTTGAGCAATATAAATGTGCCAGTAATTTCCTTTATAGCTTACCCGTTAACTTTATTTTGGAAAAATGTAAAAAAGACTGTTCCACCATGACTGACTCTTTCCTTTTGCTGCTTGGCTCCTTAGCTTGTTTTCTCTTTCCTGACTTTGTTATGCTGAACAGAGCATTCTGGCACAAGGTCTTGGATAAAGGAGCTTTAGAGTTTGTTAGATCATTCATCAACCTTCTCTAGTGTTTTCTGTTCTGAGCATTGGCGCTTCCTGGTTTCAAGCAGAAAGAGCATTCCTAGCTCTGGTTCATGGCTAATTATTTAAAATAACTTTGTCCAGATCTTATAACTAAAACAAAAAGCAGAGTAGCTTATGAATATCACTAGTCAGATGGTCCCTTTCAGTAGATTTACAATTTCAAAGATATAAAACACAACAAAGATATGGGAAGAGAAGAAAGGTCAACAGTACTGTATAACCACTAACATTTAAAGTTGCAGCTCTGTGATCAGCTTGAATGCAAACAAATCAAGTAGTATGTTGAAATGTTGCTGGATGATGCTGAGTGTTGGCTATGGGAAGGTCTGCATGAATAATATATACTTTATCATTGTGTAGAGCAGGGGTGGGCAATTAATTTTGCCATGGGGCCACATGAAAAATTGGAATGGTTTTAGAGGGCCGGACTAATATAATTAACTCAGTTCTACTCTCTTCCTTTTTTTCTTTCTCCCAAATTACCCCCCCCCCCAATAACACTCACACACACAAAGAGAACAAACCTCCCTGTTCCTTATTTATTTATTTGCCTCTCCGCTCTCCTCCCTTCACTTCCTCACTCCCGCTGCCCTGGAGCGTAATTAAAAATAAACAAACAAATCCCATTGCTACCAGGCGGGTGGGCAGAGCATCCCGCTGCTGCTGCTTCCGGTTCATAGAACTGGGCGGAACCAGGAGCAACCCACCGCCGGTCCGCAGGATTGTCTGGGATACTACATATCCTCTTCATGACCAGTTTTCCTTGTTACCTTCTGGAAGGAAGCTTCATAGTATCCAAAGCAAAACATCTAGATTCAGTCACATTTTTTTCCATATAAACATCAACCTTGTGAACTCTCATTTCCTCTTTCCGCTACATATTCAAAATGGACAGTGAGTGATTAATATATGTATAGGTGTACAGTATATGTATATGTGTACACACAGACACGCAGAATATTAGTGCAGGTATATATGTATGTATATAGCATATGTATATGTGTGTTATGTTTTTGGATAGATATACACTTTCTCCTGAGAGCAGGCAGCAGAATTTCATTTTTAATGTGGGCTGGTGTGCTCACAGTAAAAAAAGAAAAGAAAATAACAATAAAGTTATCTTATATTTGTGACCAGTATTTCTGTTACTAAACAAGGTGATTATTATGACCTTTTTGCCACAGTTGCTGTGTTTAACTAGCTTTGGGTGAATCACTGCTTAACTTGACCTTAATGTACTTGCCTTTCCTTTTGAGGAGAGATCTTTTCAGTCATTGCATGGCATATGGCTTTGCTGCTTTGCAAACAGAATTAAATCAGAAGAAGAAATTTACTACATGTTTCTTTGATTGTTGGCCAAGATGTTGAGTGAAATAACTCTGGTATTTTAACAAAATATTAAGATAGAAATAGTGAATAAGCATTGTTTTGGCAAAATTATTTATTTTTTAAACTTCGACAAAACCAATCGCAGTTTATAGTTGATGTTTTTAAAAGTTAGTTGTGTACTGAGTCAAAACGAAAGGTTCCTCAAAAGTAATTCGATTCTCAAGTATGGTTAGATGCAGATGAAATTTATTTGATGACATGATGTTGACGTCAAAAAAAAAGCAGAAAACAGTATTAATGGGACTATGTCATAGAAGGAGGTGAGATTAGAGACTTGTCCTTTTTGGGTTTATTTTTTGTAGTTTGAGAATGGCATTTTAAAGATTCATAAATATTTTACAGTGTGTACTTTCCTTTCCTACTAAAATCACATCTTTCTATAGTGATAAAATTCTGCTATATTTCAGCAATAACACCTTGAGGAACTCTAGAAAATTTTTTAAAAGCAGGTCAGGAGCTGAAAGTGTGCTGTGGGTTTCCCATTGTTTAGCATTTACAGGCAGCAGACAAGGTTCAGAAGAATATTGCCACTAGTTTCTTTAGTTTCTTAGCCAAAAAATGTATAGCATTATTTTAAGCCCAGATATGGACTGATCTTATATAGACAAATAGGATCACTATCAGGTTTAGATTGTAGCATAGGCAGGAATCTGTGTACACCAATGATGGGTTTTTTGTTTAGCTGAGAAGGGAACTTTTCATTTAGCTTTGTAAAAGTTTTAAGTAGGTAACTATCAGCTCTTCTGGGTAAATAAGACAGAAAACAAAACTAAGTGAATTAAATCTACCTTATTATAAAGCTACATTAACAGAATCTCACAAGCCTGAAAGTACAAAACCTCTCATCCCCATTTTTAAATGTTTGATCCAGTAGGATGGGTCCTCTTGTTTGTTTCCTAGGCAACATCTTTTCCCTACTATCCCCAAGGCCATTCCCATGTCCCATTACAATCGCCCTGCAATAAGTAATCAATAGAATGTGTGTGTGTAGTCATGGACTCTCATAATTTGGGTTTTACCTGACTCTGTTATCTTATGTCTTCCAGTGCTGGAGGTGATCAGACATGGCAGGTGATGCCATCATGATGGTGCGAGGGCTGACAAAACTCAGTAAGGCAATCCTAGAGACACAGGCAGGACAGCTACGACAAGTAATCCTTGGTGGGGATACATTAACCATAGTCCGAAGCTTTCAGGCGGTTGCTGAGGAACAGTTCAGTGCTGCTATGGGGAAGATGCAGGTAAAATATTGCTATGTGTTTGTTTGTTTGTTTGATTTCACTTGTCTCTTTCCCCTTTAATTGATAAATACTTGCTACTGTCTTTCCCCCTTCCATGTCTTGAATGTAAAAAGCATAATATTTTTTTATTCAGTATTACTTGTTTTTTTAATCTATACTGAATATATTTCAAAGTAATATAACTATTATGTATAACTTATATATTAACAAATTTTCCACGAAGAGATGATAGTAATAATCAGTGAAATATTTCACTTGAGATATTTTACTCTAAAATTTAAGGATATATTCTTGGTGTTATGATTGCGGCTGGGGGAGAGGATGAAATTTGCCCATTAACTGAATGGCTAGTTATATAACCAGTGATAAAAAAAAACAAAAAGTCAGATGGGGCAGAAAACCTTAGGGCATCAAGGGAAGTGACTTTGGGAGAGTGACACTTATAAGAAAGTTCTAGCATGCCATTGTCAGAATTCACTTGGGCTGAGACATTTTCATAGGCAGCATAAATGTAAAAGAAGTAATTATCTGAACACTATAACTGTCTCTTTAAATAAGCACTGTCTCTTTAGATAAGCACTGTCTCTTTAGATAAGCATTGTTTTCATATTATTTTTGTGTTTTTAGTTGGTGTGAGGCCTTTTGATTTTGTTGTTCATTTACTAAGTTGTGTCCAACTCATTGTCTCCGGAGAGGGGCGGCATACAAATCTAATAAATTAAATTAAATTAAATTATGACCCTGTGGATCATAGCACATGAGGCTGCTGTGTGCGCCACTGTCCCCCCGATTTGCCCACATTCATATTCATATATTCATTGTATCATGTTCGTTGTTTTCTTTTGATAGCTAAACAGGTTTTACTGGATAATTCATTTCAATGCTTTGTTTGCAGGAACTGGGCAAACAGCAGGAAAACTTCAAAGATATTGGTGAAGAATTTGGAAAAGAATATAATTTTTCAGAATCAGAGCTGGGAGGCATTACAAAGGACTTCTCTTCTCCTGAAGACCAGGGTCACAAGCACAGTGGTGCAGAGGGCCCATCTTATTCTAATGATGTCAAAGGACCTGTTCAAAGTGGTGGGAGTGGAGATGCTACTGCAAGTCAAAATCCCATTTCTGCCAAAATGAATGCAAAGCTATTTGAAGGCTTTAGGGACCCCGGGAATCCTTTTGCTTTTGCCTTTGGCCAAATCCGGCCTTTTCACCAGGACCATTCCCCTGTGGGTGGATTAACAGCTGAAGACATTGACAAAGCCAGGCAAGCTAAAGCAGATCCACAGCAAAAGCCTCACAAACAGATGGTAAGTGTGCTATTTCATGGCAATGGAAAAGCTTCTGGCAGAGCAACCTTTATGTGTAACCAGTCTCCCTGTTTAGCTCTTAGTCACTTGGTGTCTGGGTTGTGTTGGGAGATAAATGGTAGTTCCTATTATTTTTAATTAACCAAACTTTTGGCCTATCTTATAGACCAGTACATACAGTGTGAAATATACTGAGGAAAGCTAACCTCTTTATTATATTCATGTAGTATAAGTACATATTTATTTTAGGTAAGGGTCCTGTTAACCTATTCGTTTATTTGACAAGTTCCTAGCTGGCTTATATCCTGGAACTTTTGTATCCTGCCCTTTTTAGGGAAATAATGTGTGAATCTGCCTGTTGCTTATTTATATGAATTTGTTTTCTTTCTGATTGCATGTTTCTGGAATGGACTGGCAAGAGAGATTTTATGTTCAGATAAATACGCACAGAGTAGTTTCTTCCTAGCTTTTTTACTTACAAATCATGCACTTTTCTAAGCTTCTTATTAATAATGATTTTTTAAATTAAAAAGCCCTCTAAACCACTGATTACTGTACTGTATCACGAATTGGGATTTTTAAAACATGTTTTTTCATTTATGTTTTTATGGTATGCTATCTTTGAAGTCTTGGCTATCAAACCTCAGAATAGGGAGAGCTTAAAATAATTTTGTATTTTATATAGTTTTGCTTTTCTAAGCTACATGTGTATGGGTATCCTCTCAAAATTAGTTCAACTTTCCTAACAACCAGACATTTGTTTAGAAAGGTCATGGTATTCCCTGGAAATAGACTTCTCCTTTTTAACATTTAACAGGTGTTCATCTTTTCTTTGCTGGACATTTGATATTTTGCTAAATTGTTGCAATGGTCAAGAAGCTAAGATTTGTTAGTTGCTGTTTTTTCCCCTGTCCATGAAATTAAAAGTCAAACAGGTGCAGCAAAGTTTTCTCATTATTCTTTTTGCTTTTGTTTTTTAGAAGAGACAATTCTGTTTATTCTGTACCCCCAAATATAGAAACATAGAAATATATTGTGATTCAGTTCCTATCATTCCAGTGGCCATGCTGGGTTGGAATTATGGGAATTGAAGTTCACTAGTCCAAAGAAAGAAACACATTAAGTTAAGGAAGCTTAAAATTTAATGTAATTTAAGTTATTTAATTTATAGACCGCTTAACTCCTTCCAGAATCTTGGTGACGTACAACCTATAAAAACAATACAATAACATTTAAAAGATCCAATTAAAAAAAATAAAAATCTTTCATTCCTTCAACTGAATCTAGGTGGTATTGTACTCAACGGCTCCAGACCTGCTGGCAGAGCCAGGTTTTAATGGTTTTCTGAAAGGCCAGTAGAGTAGGGGCAGAACGGACCCCTGGAGCTGCCACAGAGAAGGCCCTCCCATGCGGCCTTGCCAACCAACATTGTCTGGCTGATGGGACCTGGAGAAGGCCAACCCTATGGGCCCTATGCGGCAGAAGCTGGTCCATTAAAAAGGAAATAGTTGAATAGAACATGTTACATCACTACAAAGAACTGAATAATTGCAATGATTAAGGAAATGGCCCCAAACAGAAGTTCCTAGGACTTGGTGGGAAAACTCTATTTTAGACCATCTGCTTGCGAAAAGTTTTTTAAAATATTGTTATTAGCAGATCAAGCATCTGTTTATGCTTTTTTTGCAGCTCAGTGAACGTGCCCGAGAACGAAAAGTGCCTGTTACTCGAATTGGAAGGCTTGCTAACTTTGGAGGTGAGTCTCTTAATTTAGGGAGACAAAAATGATCTGAAGATGGAAAATTCTGAAAATACTAAAAGTCTACATGTTACATACAGAGAAAGAGTTGCTCATCTGTTAAATAAAGACAGATGGCCCTGTGCTCTGGCTCTCATAGTTTTATCAAAACACAGAAGAGATGGGGAATGAAGGATAGAGGGAGGTACCCTCATAGTCAGAAAAAAATGGCAAGTAACCATCAATGACCATAAAAATGTACATTTTAAAATATAATGATAAAAACGTACTATGTTAAAACTAATACCATATACTGACAGAAGCCAGGTTTCAAACTCTCCATTCAGTAATGAGCCTTTACGAAAAATATTTTTTTAACTTTCATTTTTATTTTATTGTTTTATTTTATTTATTTTTGCTGTTCATCTAATATAAAAGTGATACCATATATTTAATTAAGTGTTGTACACCTCTCTGTCACACACAGCTCAATTAAAAACACGTATAAAAACACAGAGAAAAGAGAAGAGGATATAATATAAACCACAATAAGGAAGCCATTGCAAGATCTTTCCAGTTTTCCGGAATCCCAATCTCTGACAAAATGCCCTACTTTTGAGGGGTTTGCAAAATGCTGAGATGGATGGAGCTAATCTCACTTCTGGGGGTGGGGGTGTGGGGGTGGGGAGTTTCCACAAGATGGACACTGTGGCAGAGAAGACCAAACTTTTGAGTCCTATCAGTTGTAATTCCTTGGTGGAAAGGACCCAATAGTTATTTTAGGAATCAATTGAATTTTTGGAAAATCTTCTCTGAAGGCTATATGAAATAATTTAACAACTAAATAGTTTAAAAAATCACATTCACATAGTGCCCTTATGTTTCCATGAAAATAAGACAGGCTCTTATTTTCTTTTGACCCTTGAAATATGGCCTTGGCCTTATTATCGTGAGGAGGGCTTATTTTGGGGGTGCACTGCATGGCCCACCGCCACCGCCTCCCCTCCCTGTTTTTGGTACTGGCTGATTACCTGGCCTGCCACCACCGCCTAATGGAGAAGGACATTGCAAGGCTTGTTGTGTTGCTGCACGCACAAACTACAGGACTGTTGTGAGCTTCATCATACCGGCACAGCTGGCATCCTGCCACTCGCAGCTGTGCCGGTGTGTTGAACCTTGCAGTAGTGCTGCCGTTCGTGCTTGCAACGACACAACAAGCCTTGCAGTGTTCTTCTCCATTAGACGCTGGCGGCAGGAATCCTGCTGCACAAGGCAGGGGCAGTGGTGTGATGATGAGTCTCACAGAGACTCATTTCTGGCGGGTGGGACATGTTGGCTACGAGAGGTGCATCCTACCCTGACATTGTAGTTCTGTCACGTTCCTTGGCGTTTCATCCAGGAAAGGAAGCCCATTGTAAAAGAAAACCTCTCACGAGTTCAAGAAGTTTGATTGGACTCATGAGAAATTTTCTTTTGCAATGGGCTGCCTTCCCTGGACATAACGCCAAGGAATGCAACAGAACTACAAGTGTTAGGCAGAACGTGTGTCTCATAGTGGGGCGTAATTTGGGGGTGGCAGGTGGGGCAGGGTAGGGTAGGGTGGGTTTCTATATCAATTCATGTTTAGAGAGGAGACAAGGTTCTGAGATTTTTTATCTATTAATTGAAAGTTGTCTAATACCATGGACGTTAGTAGGCTGGAGAAGCATGGGGTAGGAGGGGAGGGAATGTCACCTTTCACCAGACCCTCTGGCAGCCAGTGTGAAGTGAGTACATATTAGTTAAAAGAGAAGCCTCTCTATTTTATGACCTTTCCTATTTATAGCCAGAGTTGGCATCTATCCTTTATTTTTGTTTCTCCCAGATTAGATTTACTTCTATATACTTTTTGAACATTTCTGTTTGTATAACAGAGTGATAAGGAACTTCGCTTTTACTAGGCAAGTTACCACAGACCTCTCTGTATATACCATATACTATTCCATGAAATAGAAAAGAGTAAACATTTCCTTGAGTCAGTAATTGAAATGACTGCATGAGTGCCATTTTTGCTTCTTGCTGCTTGTGCCAGTAATATATACTTCCTGTTTATATATCCTGTAATATATACTTTTCTGTAATATATCAGTCCTGTAAGAAATTATAGATGTTTGATATAGCATCAGAAATTATTTCGTTCTGTGGCCATTGGAGTCTTTTAGCACTTTTAAAAAAACTTTGCCCCCCCCCACAATTTTTGTGTGATGTATATGCATGTGTAAGAAGGTGACCTATTCGGAATAGAATAGAATAGAATTCTGTATTGGCCAAGTGTGATTGGACAGACAAGGAATTTGTCATTGGTGCAAATGCTCTCAGTGTACATAAAAGAAAAAATACATTTGTCAAGAATCATGAGGTACAATACTTAATGGTTATCATAGGGTACAAATAAGCAATCAGGAAACAATATTAATATCATTTGTAAAGATACAGGCAACAAGTTACAGTCATAAGTGGGAGCAGATGGGTGATAGGAACGATGAGAAGACTAATAGTAGTAGTAATGCATCTTAGTAAATAGTTTAACATTGGTGAGAAAGTCTCCTTGCCTTTCGTAAGCTCCTTAAGACCCACCTGTGTCGTCAGGCATGGGGGAACTGAGACATCTCCCCCGGGTATATACAATTTATGAATGGTATGTGTGTATGTACGTGTGTTTAGAAAATGGGGTTTTTAAATGTTTTTAGTAGAAATTTAGATTTGTTGTAAATTGTTTTTTTGTTTTTCCCCCCCACTTTGTTGTGAGCCGCCCCGAGTCTGCGGAGAGGGGCGGCATACAAATCTAAATAAATACAAATAAATACAAATACAAATATTTGTTTAGCAGAGTGTTGGTGTTTGGAAAAAATTGTTCTTGTGTCTAGTTGTCTTGGTGTGCAGTGCTCTGTAGCATTATTTTTGAGGGTAGGAGTTGACACAATTTATGTCCAGGATATGAGGAGGGTCAGTAAATATTTTCACAGTCCTCTTTTCAACTCATGCAGTATACGGGTCCTCAGTGGAAGGCAGGTTGGCAGTGATAGTTTTTTCTACAGTTCTGATTATCCTCTGACATCTGTGTCTGTCTTTTTGAGTTGCAGAACCGAATCAGACAGTTATAGAGGTGCAGATGACGGACTCAATAATTCTTGGGCCCCATGGCTTGAGCCATGGACCGTGTGCACCACTTGCACATTCCCCCCTCTCCCTCCCTGCTGGACCACCAAGCCACAGAAGTTGGGGACCACTGCTTTAAGGCACTGGATGTTAACAACTTACCTTAGAAGACTGGCCGTATTAACATAAATGTAACATTAATCCTTTTGTACTTTGACATACTGCTGCTTCTGAAATTGATGAAACACTCTTCAAATGGAAGCATTTTACTAATTCTAATACTCATATTCCTGCCATATGAGATGATAATGGGAAGATTTTATGGCTCCTGCAATTTTGTATTGGAAGCTGGGTTTGTGAGAAATGGGTCTGTCATGGTTTTGTTCATTGAACAAACACATGTATAGCTTTGTATTTGAAGCCGAAACGGCGAGGAAGGAGTCTCTGTGACGTCAAAGCCCCGCCCCCGGAATCCCTTCGTGGGAATCCCCACCTCCTTTTGCTTGCGGTGCTGCAAGCAAAAGGAGGTGGGAAATCCCACGATGGGATTCCTCACTCTCCTCCCGGGTGGCGGTGTTGCCGAACCCAAACCGGAACTTTACCCAAGCTTTTAAAAAAGTTCAGGTTCGGCATGCCGAACACTACAAAGTTCGGTACGAGCCTGAACTTTGCAAGTTCAGTTCGTCCAGCACTAGCTATAAGCCAATGTATTTCTCAAGTCCTATAGCCATAATTCTGCAGTGTTCTGTTGCTGTCACAGTTCAAATGGAAAAAATCAGACTGTTGTGTTACAGTCTATTTTCTGTATTTACAACAGTTGATTGAAAGATGGTTGGGAGCTATTGCTTTTAAGTGGTCCAAGAATGTGCTACAATGGGAAGATCCAGCAGGTGATGCTGAACAGGCCAGGCAAAGTTATTGGCTTGAAAAGTACACGCTTGACTCAGAATGGAAATGTGGGACAAAGTGGGCCTATGTGTTAGATCAGGGGTGCTCATCCCCCGGTCCGTGGACCGACATCACTTTGTGGCATGTTAGAAACTGACCTGCACAAATGAGCGAAGCCTCATCTACAGGGCTGCTGGGTTAGATCCATCATGGCAACGAAACTTAGTTAAACTTGGAGCTTAAATTTGCTTATGTCTTTAACACATTTTCTTTATGTTGTAAATATCTACTTCCAAGATTGCCTTTTAAGAGAATCAGTGGATGTTTTAAAATGTTTTCTTCCTCACAATTTAAGCAGACTCATTTAGATGTTATAACAAACAGTATGATTATAGAGTATGAGGGAGAATCTTAAGGAATTTTAAGTTTACACAGATTCCTTTTCCTGACTTTATACAAAACATATACTTGGCTGTATCAATATAAACTGAGGAGAGGAAAAAGCCACACAAACAGTTTGAAATTATTATTTGACCAGATTTTCAGGATAGAATAAAACTAGTTTACCTAATTCAAAAATGTAGAAAATGTTGATGTTTGTAACGTGCTTCAGGTGAGAACTAGTTTAGCCCTGAAGCTACCTTAACCTTTAAGCCATACAGTCAAAACAATGTCTCTAAGCAACCTATTTTTCATTCTTTGGTCTCCAAACAATTTGATAACTGCAGATATAGGGCCATGTGGTGATGCCTTGCCTTCAAAAATTTGAGGGATTTAAGATGAGAGGTCATTTGTTCTTTTTTAGCAGAATAGTGCCTGTAGCCTTTCCTATTGAAGGATTACCTAGAGGTAATGAGTACCCCAGGAGACCTGTGCAATCTTGTGGCCATCTGTGCTCCATGAATGAGTCTTGGACTTTTTGGCAAATGCCATGTTTTTAATTTTCTGGTAAATGAATTTAATTGGTCTTCCTTGGAGCACTATGCTAATGCTCTCAATCCTCTTTTAAGGGCAATAAGTGTTGTTAATTTTTATGTGTTTAACTTTTAATACCTAATAATAGTCTTCGGAGAGGGGTGGCATACAAATCTAATAAATCATCATATAATAATAATAATAATAATAATAATAATAATAATAATAATAATAATAATAATAATGGTTTAAATATTTTAATTGATTTTTACAACTGTTTGTGACATTTTAAGCCTCCCAGAGTTTTTTGATAATGAGACAGACAGCATACATATTTATTCAAAATAATAAATACATATAGGTAGCCCTCAACTTGCCACACTTCGTTCAACAATTGTTTGAATGAATGGTTTCCAAACACGTCAGATACAATTTAAATTAGAAGTTACGACCATTGCCCTGTCACTTTGGTCCCATGTTCATAATTTGGGTGCATGGCTTGCATTTACAACCAGTTGCAATGTTCCACAACCCTGTGATTACGTTTTGGGACATAGTTTAGAACCTAGAAGATTCAGAATTATTTTAGAAATGTACTGGGAATACAGTAAACATCCTGCAAGTATTATATATATTTACCTCCCTGAAAAGTACTCTACTGAAATGATTTTGCGTGTGTGTGTGTGTGTGTGCGCGCACGTGTGTGGTGTCTGTGTATGATTGATTTCGGCTCTAGATAACAGCCTGGACAAATCCCTGCAGTTTTCTTGACAAGGTTTTTTAAAGATACGGTTTCCCATTGCTCCTTCCTGAGAAGGAGTGACTGGCAAAAGGTCGCTCAGTTACTTTAGTCTTTAAGGTAGGATTAGAATTCATGGTCTCCCAGTTTATAGCAGATCCGTTCAGTTCAACAGAGTTGGAAGGAATCTTGTAGGCCATCTGGTCCCACCCACTGCCCAAGCAGGAGGAGACCCTAATGCCATTTCTGACCAATGGCAGTCCAATCTCTTCTTACGGTGCTTACAAGCTTACAGTGTTGAAGCTCCCAGAACTTCTGAAGGCAAGCCATTCCACTGGTTGATTGTTCTCACTGTCAGAAAATTTCTCCTTCCTTCTAGGTTGAATCGCTCCTTGATCAGCTTCCATCCATTATGCCTTGTCTGGCCTCCGGGGGCCTTGGAAAATAGCTTGACCCCCTCCTTTCTGTGGCAGCCCCTCAAATACTGGAACACTGGCTATCATGTCTCTCCTTGTCCTTCTCTTAACTAGACTAGCCATGCCGAGTACTTGAAACGGTTTATTGTATGCTTTAGCCTCAACAGCTATACCAAACTGGCTCCCAGGAAAAAGACATGTCTAGGATTTATATTGAAGCTGAGAAAATGAATGAAGCAGAAGCAGTTCATCTAGTGTCCTACATGGAGGTTTTCATTATGAAACTCCAAGAAAAAACAGCCTGATAATTTTACTAAGGCATTGTCTGGCAACTGATCATGCTCAGCTGGAATCTTCAATATAAACCTGCAAAATGCAGTTGAAACATGTGATGTAAACTTAAATAAAATGTGTGCCACCTTTGTAGAATTGGGTGGGCCTTATAAATACAAATAAATATTTCCTATAGTAAATGCTTAGAACTTAGTCTACTCTTGACTATAATTTTGTGTAAATGTTGCTTAGTAAACATGACATGATTGTCTATCTCCATTAGTTATAATAGTGAGCATTGCAAAATGAGGAAAATTGATGTTTCAGATTTCAGTGATTTGTCCTAGAAAGAGTTTTAGGGTTGATACATATCAATACAAGATGTAACTCTATGCCTGAGGCATTTTAACTTACTTCCTCTTCCTCGTTTTTTCATTTCTTTGTTTATTTAAGGTTTAGCTGTTGGTCTTGGCATTGGAGCATTGGCAGAGGTTGCAAAGAAGAGTCTCAGACCTGAAGAGCGCAATGGTGAGTTTTTCTTTGTTTGCTATTAATAAGAGCTCCCAGTTTCTGAACGCTCCCTTGTTTCTAACCATGGCACATTATGCAACCATGGGGAATAACAACTCTTGGAAATAGTTGTATTAATGGATAAACCTGTCGGCATACTTTTTGCCTTTAGCTTCTTTTTTCTCCAGAAGTTTATCTGCATTTCTTACTTATGTTGAATTAATATTTTAAAAATAATGGTGGTAATGATGCTGTTCATTGAAGGAAGATGAAAACTGCCTCTTGTCCCTTAAGAAGGATTGGGGGGAAAACTGACCTATGAACTGAGAATGAGGCATGGAAAAAAAATACTTCTGTGTCTTGGTAGTTGCAGATGTCTAACCTGTTTGCTTAACAAAACATTCATGCTGGATTGTTTTGTTTTACTGTGATCTTTGAACATTATTTTGAAAACTAACCTATTTTTTTCTTCTTAGATTCTTGTTTATGTTGATCCACAATGTTCTCTATATACATACATATGTACACATATTAAAAATGTAGCTGTTCTTTTTAAAAGCTCTACTGCTTGTCTATGAACAGTCAGGTGCTGATATAAAGGTAACATTAAAAGAAATCTAAGATAGAGGGATGGGATTATTTACAAAATATGTGGCAAGAGGATATTGTTTTACTCATGTTGCTGTCTTACAACTGAACTTCTCCAGTTAGAGTTCAGTAAGGTAAGAGGATGTGAAGCAAGTTGGACTTTATTCTGTCCAAGGCACTCATGCTTCATGGGTATATAGATAAGATACCTTTGCTTGTGTGAGAAGAAGAGTATTATGCAGACATTTTGTTGCCACATTTTGGGCTGCTTACACATATTTTCTCATAGTTACTTCAACAAAGAATACTTCAACAGTATCATTATGCTAAACATTGACAACAAGTTCAATGTTGGTGTCTTAACGTACTAAATAATGGGCATTTGTCATCTTTGCAATAGCTCCTTGAAGAATGTCTATAGGGGAGTAACAGGGGAGTAACATAAATAACATACGGTATGTTTTGGGCTATAAAATGCATAAGACACACCTTAGTTTTTGGGGAGGAAAAAAAACCCAAAACTGATTGGAGGGTGGATGCCTCCTGGAATGATGATTGGGGCAATCATCTGTTCTCAGAGGTGAATTTTAGCCACAGGTTCATTGGTTGTGAGCTCTGCACCTTGCTTTTTTCCTGCCTCTGAAGCCTCCCTTTCAGAGGCTTTTTTTTGGAAGTTCCATTTCAGAGGCTTTTTCCAGCCTCTGAAATCTCCGTTTGAGAAATTTGGAGTATAAGACGCACCCAGATTTTCACTTTCATTTTTTGAGAAAAAAAGGTGCATCTTATACTCTGAAAAGTACGGTAAGTAACTTGTAATTATACCTCAGCTTGAAACCTGACTAAATTCCAGCAAGAGTTTTGTTTTCTGCTGTTATCTGGCCATTTAACTTTGAAGGAAAAAGATACATTTTCATAGCACTACTGACTACTGTGACTTTGACAAGACCCTGGTGTTTAATATTTACAGACTAACCTTTACAGGTAAGTCGTGGACTTATGATCACAATTGAGCCAAAAATTCTGTTGTTAAGTGAGATATTTGTTAAGGGGATTTTGCCCCATTTTATGACCTTTGTTGCTTCAGTTTTTTAGGTGAATCACGCAGTTGATAAATGAGTAGCCCGGTTGTTAAGTCCCATTGACTTTGCTTGTCAGAAGCTCTCAAAAGGTCGTAACTGTGAAACATATCCATAAGTCACATTTTTCAGTGTTGAATGATCACTAACTGAACTGTTCTAAGTCAAGGACTAACTGCATAGTCATTTTGTTAGATGTGGTAACAAGATACTAGATTTGTTTAATTTAAGGATTAGAGATGACACAGCTGTCTTTTAATACTTGAAAGTCTGTGACAGGAAAGATTTGGGGGTGGGTGGGAATAGGGTTTCGATTTATTCTCCAAAGAACCTGAAGGCAGGCTAAGAAGCAATGGGTGGAATCTGTCAGAGGGAGATCCAACCTGGAACTAACGAGAAATTTCCAGACAGTGAGAACAATTAGTCAGTGGATCAGGAAAGGCTTTATATAAATAGCTTTCAAATGTATTTCCTCGTGTGCTTCCAGTATGCTATATAATTATCAAACAAGCATACTGCATTTAATAGCAATAAAATGGCATTAAAGACTTGACAACGGATGTCAACTTTTATGTAAATGCTGAGTTTGTAACTTGTACAGTACGACTTCTGGGGCAATAATTATAAATTAAGGGCAAAGTAAAGAGTATTTATTACTACCATTGTATCTGAAAGAGTCTTGAGGAGCAAACAAGCATATTACATGTACACTTCTGTGCACATTTACTCTAGATAAATAAAACAGTAAATAGTGCAAGATTACATGTGGTCTATCTGAAAATGGTTGGAAAAAAAAGACAAATTCATAAATACAGATTATGCTGTACTGTAAACTGCATGGATAGAAAGATGAGACATTCGGTGTGAGTGCATTCACACCATTGGCAGACTCCTTGAAAGCATTTCTTTGCTGCAGTCTGGTTTCAGTAGATCTTTCCCAGGACGTTGGTTGTGTAATCGTTCTATTTACATTTTCCTGTTTTCAAACAGTACTTTGTTTAACTGGGCACTCCCGGATCTGAATGCAGGCAGAACAAAACCGATTATAAGAAGTTAAACTTGTGGCTGCTAACCAGTATAAAGTTGGAAAAACAGGGGCAGGATTAATCCCCCCCCGAGTTTAAGTAAAAAGACAAATTAATTGTTAAGAAGAGCTTTTGTTTTCTACTAATTTGAAGAGTCTTAATATAGAAGAGCCTTAGACATTTTTGTGCAGCTTTCTAGCTGGCAATTTTTTTTGCTATTGTCATGCATAGCCTTAAGTTTCCATAACACAACATAATGAAATATATCAGAGGGTCCATTTTGAGCCCTGTGCCTACTTGGCTCTGCACTATTGAAATAATACGCATTTTCCATTTATCTCTCTCTCTCTTTTTTTTTTTTTTTGGTATTCCCAGCTGGATTTTCCACCTGTCCTGTCATTCATTCCAGAGAGCCTGCAATTAGAGCTGTATGATTCCCTCCTCACCCCCCCCCAAGGGGTTGAAGTCACCTTGTCAACAAAAGCAGCAGGCTTATTTTGTGTTTGTAGTAGGTCAAGGCATTGAAGATTCAGGACTGTGGCTAAAATAATGGATATGTTTTCCCCCCATTTGAATTCCTTAATAACCTTTTCCTCAGTATGTAGTTAAAGAGCCACAAAGCGGTCTTCAAATGAGAAAATCCATTTGTAGCGTAACTTTTACTGAAATTATATACTAAAAAAAGTGCAGAATTTGCTTCAGAGAAGGCCATATGTTTGCTTTCGGTTACGGCCTTCCTTAACCTGGTGGTCTCCCTCCCCCCTTTTTAAGGAATTTTGGTTTTCAAATACAGTGTTCCCTCGATTTTTGCGGGGGATACGTTCTGAGACCGCCCGCGAAAGTCGAATTTCCACGAAGTAGAGGTGCAGAAGTAAATACATCATTTTTGGCTATGAACAGTATTACAAGCCTTCCCTTAACACTTTAAACCTCTAAATTACCATTTCCCATTCCCTTAACAACCATTTACTCACCATTATTACTGGTACTCACCATTGAATAAGACACTTAGTGATCCTGATACAGTGGTATCTCAAGATACGAACCCCTCGTCTTACGAACAACTCGTGATACGAACCCGGGGTTCAGAAAAATTTTGCCTCTTCTTACGAACGTTTTTTGAGTTACGAACCGGCGTTCGGAGACTGCTGGGAAGCCGCGCGGCTGTTTTAAAAGGTGACAGCCGGGCGGCGGGGCTTCCCAGAAGCCTCCCGAACGCCGGTTCGTAACTCGAACAAAGTTCGTAAGAAGAGGCAAAATTTTTCTGAACCCCGGGTTCGGTTCGGGAGGTTGCTGGGAAGCACCCCAGGCCGGCTGCGACCTTTTAAAACAGCCGCGCCGCTTCCCAGCTGTCTCCTGAAGCCGAACGCCAAAGCCGAACTTCCGCGTTCGGCTTCGGGAGACAGCTGGGAAGCGGCGCGGCTGTTTTAAAAGGTCGCAGCCGGCCTGGGGGGCTTCCCAGCACCCCCCCGAACCCCGAACCCGGGTTCGGGGGGGTGCTGGGAAGCCCCCCAGGCCGGCTGTCACCTTTTAAAACAGCCGCGCGGCTTCCCAGCAGTCGCCGAAAGCTGTTTTTTTGCGGGGGTTTTTTTGGTTGCACAGATTAATTGACTTTACATTGTTTCCTATGGGAAACAATGTTTCGTCTTACGAACCTTTCGTCATACGAACCTCCTCCTTGCACCAATTAAGTTCGTATCATGAGGTATTACTGTATTTATAAAATAATTATTTATTAACAATAAATTTTTTTTGTTATTTATTTGCAAAAATTATTAGTTTAGCGATGATGTATGATGTCATCGGGCAGGAAAAACTGTGGTATAAAAAAAACCCCTGAAGTATTTTTTAATTAATATTTTTTGAAAAACCATGGTATAGGCTATCCGCGAAGTTTGAACCCACGAAAATCGAGGGAACACTGTAGTGCCTTGTGGGCAGCGAATTGGAAAGTCGAGTGATAAAATTCTGGATTCTCTTGCTTATAGCACAGAAGTTCACTTATTAAGAATTTTGCCACACAGAAGAGGCACAGAAAAAAAAAATGACAGCAAACAAATATCCAAATAATGTAATATTAAATAAACAACTGCCTAGGCCCTATTCTAATGAATGTATTTTAGAAAAGACCAAATTAATTGGAAGAACACATACATGTGTGTAATCTTGATGAAAATAATATTTCACATATTCAGATTCAGCATCTGTTTAAAATGGCGTTGTAACTAGTAAATGGATGCCAATTTTGATTGAACTTATCTTTTAAGTAAAGAGTCATTTTGTTTTGTGTATTTTTATTTAAATAAATGTCTCCCCTCCATTTTAAATCATCATTGATCCAGTCAAGCATGCACTTTAGTTTTGCAACGGTTTGCAAAAACAGTTTCAGTGCTCAGTGAAGTTTTATTTCTTTTGCTGCACAATATGTAGACATTCAGAAATATGGACTGTAAACAGTCTGGGTGGTTTCTCTATTTTCTCCAGAAATATTTGATGAAAAACATTAATTAGTTTTTACTACAACTTATTGGCTTGTCTCTAATGCCAGGTTACTGGAAAGTTGCAGATCATAGGTTTGTGCAAGTACTGTATATGTACTCTCTGGCTCAATTGCTATTACAGCCAAATTATTTTAAATAAAGTACGGTATGTATGGGCAAGGACATGTTTATTTCAAGCATGAATTGCAGATGAGACTTATTGTACTACCAAACAAACAATGTTTAAAAAAGCTTTTTGATTAACCTTACATTTCCAGAACCATTGTAGTGTTTTTGGTGGGAGATATACAAGCCACTTTATGTGAAAGGACAGTGTTTCCACGACTATAAAATGAAATTCAATCTTGATACGCCCTCTTGTGTTGGAGGATGATTGAACTTGAAGGTCAACTTTACTAAAAGTTCAGGGACATGGTTTAACTTTCAGTATTGCAAAAACAAATATATGGTTATTGAGCCAGAGAATGTAGACGTTTGTGAAGTTTTTATGAATTGATGAAAAACATCATATGATGGATTATATTGCCTTACAATACTTAGAAAAATCGCATAGATGAATTTGGTCCCAGATTATGCAGGGTTTTTTTACTATATGAAGCTGAGAATATCATTAGCCAAGAAAAATAGTTTAGTTTTCTCCTTAGTCATGCTTCTTTGCACAGGTAAGGAGTGTTTTCCATATGTTGGTATATTCACACAGGGACATGCACACATGCACACAGAAAGAGAACATAATATTTTGAAGAAGGTATTCAATAGTCATTAGGCTAACAGCTCAGCCTTGGTAGGGAGGGACGGGGGAAAAAACCAGAAGATTTTTTTCCTTCCTTGAATCTATTTGGTATGAGTGAATATATAAAATACTATCAAGGTTCTGTTGTTATATATACCCTGTAATACAGGGTTGAAATGCTACCGGTTCCGCCCAGTCCAAGCATACTGGAAAACCAGTGGCAGCGTGAGGCTCTGCCCACCTGCCCGGACGTAGCCATTTTCATGTTTTTAACCCTCTGCACATGGGCAAAGCCTTCAGAGGGTGAAAGACCGTGTGCAATGAAGTGCATGCTTGCTTTGCTCGTGCGTGCATGCAAAGCACACAGTTCCAAACCAGTAGGAAAGATAAGTAGATTTCACCGCTGCTGCAATAGTAAGGTATTCTTTATGACCCTGCCTTACCTCTAAGGAGTGACACGTAGGACACACAAACTATTCTGCAGAAAATACCTGATCCATTATCCAGTGATCATATCCCCAAGTTGACATCGTCTAAGTCAGTGGCCAAAATTATTGATATTGAAGGGCATAATTAGAGACAGTGAGATTTGGGGGGGGGGGGGGAAGATTGTTCAAAATTTTGATTTGCTTTTTGAACTTTAGGAGGAGAAAATACTACAAATCATTGAAGAAAAAATATACAATACAGGAGTTATTAAGTAATGATTTTTTCAATATGGCTGAGAACCATAGTAGGCACAGGACAGGCATAGGTAATTAAAAATATAGGTCTTCTGATCACAGCCCCTAAAGAACTGGCAGAATATTTCAATTAGTTGACTTTTCAATTTGTCC
Source organism: Erythrolamprus reginae (assembly GCF_031021105.1). Lineage (NCBI taxonomy): Eukaryota > Metazoa > Chordata > Lepidosauria > Squamata > Dipsadidae > Erythrolamprus > Erythrolamprus reginae. The sequence continues at coordinate 357,612,259 of NC_091950.1, read as the reverse complement.
TGGAGTGGCAGTGGAAGCCTGTGTAGCCTTGCATATGATTTAGCTGACCATATTTCAGCTTAATAAGCTAAATTATTTTCAAATGTTTTGGCTGCATATAAAGCCATAAATCAGTCTGTGCTTTATTTTTCATTCACTTTAATTTTCTGTTTATAACGTTTAATTATGTACTTTTATAATTATATGTATGTATGTATCACATATTTTTGCTGAATATTTAAAATTAAGGGAGACTAGGATAGCGCTATTTTGGCCTTGTTCTGGCCTTATCAGCTAGCCATACCCTTACTGGGATTTGATCCTGGGGCTTCTGCCTTGTAACCTCTAGACCACCTGGTTTTGTACCAGGGATAATCCTTCGGAGAGGGGCGGAATACAAATCAATCAAACAAACAAACAAACAAACAATTTTCTAATTTGTAGATATTACCAAAAATAATCTTGGATTTTCATATTGGCAAATAATGTTTAATAGCTAGCATTTTATTCTGGCATTCCCATCCTTTCCTAGGGAAATAAATACAAACTTGGTCATCTGAATGGAATGAAAATATTTCTCTTCAGTTTTTGTAAGGATTATTGTGTACATGTAAAAAATAAAGTTTGCTGTCCCGTAGCACAGTGGTCCCCAACCATTCTGGATTTATGGACCGGCGGGGGAAAGGGGTGGTTGGTTGTGTGTGAGTGGTGGCTAAGCGTGCATGTGTGCACCTCCATTTGCACAAACAGTAGGCACTGAACAGGCTGCGTCCTGGTAGTGAACCGCAGTCTGGGGGTTGGGATCCGTGCCATAACATATTGGTGAAAACAGATCATTTGACAAGTCACAGTTGGGGTTTTAGATATAACTTGGTTCGTTATTTACATTTTCCTGCTATGTTGGGAGGAGAATTTTACCTCCTTTGTTTCTCAAAATTTCCTAATGAATTTTGAAAATGATTTTTTCAAAAATGAGTCCTCGAAGAGGGGCAGCATATAAATCCAATAAATAAATAAATAAATAAATATAAATAAATAAATAAATAGGGAAATATTTTTGAATGTTTCTCATTTTTAACAAAATGTAAATGCAACAAAACCTGTGCAAGGTAGATTTTTTTTTAGCTCCCCTCCCATTATATTTTTGTGTAGATTGTTCAATTTCTGCTGTTGACAGCATCAAATATTTTTTCCTTAACCAGATTAGCATCTTCCCCAGATTAACATGTAGTTGAGAACTGCTTGTTTTAAAAAGGATTTAAGTGATATATCCTACTATAGTGTGCATTTTGGCTTTTGGCAATTTTGTAGAACTGTTATGCTTGAGTTTTCTCATGTCTCACATTACACGGATACACATTTCTATTTGTTTAGTATTTCAGAAAAGGACTCTTGACTTCCTTAATCATTAACTTTCTCCTTAATATGTTACTTGCTGGAGATCCATTTGTGACCAGAAAAGATAAATTCAAGGTGATGGAGGTAGGGAGGAGGAGTTTGTATTTAGCTTGAGTTGTTACTTTCCCATGCTGTAAACAGCTTTATCTTTAACTCCTAAGGATATTAATGTGAGCACATTTTTTTTTTTTAAAAAAATAGGGAGTTCTGAGATTGAGTTGTTTATACAATGGATTAATGGTGCTGGTACAAAGGAAATCTGTATATAGATCATCCTCGACAGTTCATTTTTTATTGTAAGCTGCCCAGAGTCTTTGGAGTTGGGCGGCATTCAAATCAAATCAAATAATCAAATCAAATCATTAAAAAAAATAGTTCAAAGTTTCAATGGCAATGAAAAAAGTAACTTTGGACCATTTTTTTAAACACTTATGACCATTGCAGCACCCGAGGGTCCTGTGATTTACATTTGGATGCTTGACAAGTGACTCACATTTATGACGGTTGCAGTGTCCCGGAGTCATGTGACCCCCCTTTTTGTGACCTGATAAACAAAGTCAACGGAGAAATGAGATAACAACCATTTTACTAATTTAAGAATTGCAGTGATTCACTTAACGAATGTGAGAAAAGTCATAAAATGGGGCAAAACTTACTTAACCAATTTCTCACTTAGCAAGATAAATTTTGGGGTCCATTGGGGTCCTAAGTTGAAGACTACACATATTAGCACCCATTCTTTAATTTTTCTAAATATCTTTTACTCACCAGGAAAGAAGGCTGTTTTGGATTCCAGCCCATTTCTCTCCGAAGCAAATGCTGAAAGAATTGTGAGTACCCTGTGCAAGGTTCGAGGTGCTGCATTGAAGTTGGGACAGATGCTTAGCATTCAAGGTAAATATAATAACCCATCAAGGTTCTCCCCCCCCCCCCCCCCTTCCTTTTTAACACTCTTTAAGTTTACGGGGATGAAGCACATATTGGAAAAAGCAAGGGTAGGTGAGCACATTCAACAATACTTGATAATAATTTATTAAATGTATTTGCTGCTCTACTGTTATCTCAGAGAGCACGTAACTTGTAGTTTTAGAAGATGGTAAATAACAAAAATGCCTTTCTCAATAAATCTCAAAGGCTGAAGTCTTGTTGAAGTTTCATCCCTCCTAGAACCAACTTGAGGTTGATTTTTCTAAGATTGTATATTACCTGCTGTTCTTAGCCACCCCAAGTCTGCGGAGAGGGGCGGCATACAAATCCAATAAATAAATAAATAAATAAATAAATAAATAAATAAATAAATAAATAAATAAATAAATAAATAAATAAATAAATAAATAAATAAATAAATAAATAAATAAATAAATAAATAAATAAATAAATAATACCTGGATCATTGTTAGATTTGATAAGTAGTTATTAACCTCATTTTTTCAAAAAGTATGCTGGATCAATTTAATCCACATTTAGCCTGTCTTGTGCTTAGTGGACCAGATTATCAACTGCTGAAAGGACTTGTAAGAATATTTAGGTAAATATGGTTGCAAATTCGAATGTGATTAAAATTCTTTCTCAGACTTTTAAGCAGGAAATTTGGAACTGGAGTTTGTAGACAGCATATAGATATTGACAGTAGGATTGCATCCCACGTCTGCTTATAATAGCTGGGTACTTACACAAAACTGAAACGTGGATTATTTGACTAAGAACTCTGAATAAGCTATAGTAGGTAAGGTTTACATATAGTGCTAAGTTATAAATCATGTTTGGGAACTACAATTGCGGAATTTATATCACATACTAAGCCATAACATGGTTTTGGTTTTGGCTTTGCACAGTGTATGAATCCAGTCAATATATCAACATTGAAGTAGAATGTTTGTAATTTTGATATCATACTAGCCCATTATCCTTCTCCTATTTAACCTAGGTGTTGCTAAATATCTAGCCTGATGCAAGCTTCTAAGAAACATGAACTCTTGGTCATTGGTCATTCATCTTCTGATTAAAGTAACATGGCCACAACTTCATATTTAAAAAGAAGTTGCATTTAAAAAAAAAAAAAGAAATGAAAAAGCCGCAAAATAATTTAGATTCCAGAAGAAAAAGAAAACACATTTTATTTTTCAAAGTGATAATATAAAGAGAATTGAGCGGTTTAGTGGTCAAGGCAGCTGTTATACTTTCAGTATCAGACAAAGGCAAACTTTTGTTAGAAACAAGTGACAACAAAGGTTTGGGGTATTTCCAAATACCGATAGTTGGTTTGTGAGAAGCAGGATATTGGGCAAGTTAAATCTTTGTTCTCTTCAGGATTAAATAATATGTAAAGAATCGCCATTACATCTTATCCCTGTAATTCTCCACTATATTTATTTATTTATTGGATTTGTATGCCGCCCCTCTCCGTAGACTCGGGGCGGCTAACAAAAATGATAAAAACAACATGTAACAATCCAATCCAATACTAAAATAACTAAAAAAACCCTTATTATAAAAACCAAACATACATACAGACATACCATGCGTAAATTGTAAAGGCCTAGGGGGAAAGAATATCTCAGTTCCCCCATGCCTGACGACAGAGGTGGGTTTTAAGAAGTTTACGAAAGGCGAGGAGGGTGGGGGCAATTCTAATCTCTGGGGGGAGTTGGTTCCAAAGGGCTGGGGCCGCCACAGAGAAGGCTCTTCCCCTGGGTCCTGCCAAACGGCATTGTTTAGTTGACGGAACCCAGAGAAGGCCCACTCTGTGGGACCTAACTGGTCGCTGGGATTTCATGCAGCAGAAGGCGGTCCCTGAGATAATCTGGTCCGGTGCCATGAAGGGCTTTATAGGTCATAACCAACATTTTGAATTGTGACTGGAAACTGATCCGCAACCAATGCAGAGTGTTGGTGTAACATGGGCATATTTGGGAAAGCCCATGATTACTCTCGCAGCTGCATTCTGCACGATCTGAAGTATAGTTGCTTATATTAGACGTCTGTTAGCAAGATCCTGTTAATAATTTATTTGACACAGCTTGATAGGTAGGTACACATATCCACATAAGCTTTTACTAGAATTACTACTGTTTGCCCCACAGATGTGAAGCGTTAGTAATGAAAGTTTATGTTAAGAATCCACAATCCTTCACAGTCCTCTGCACCATACCACATTTTTTTTTAATGTAGAGGATTGTCTCCGGTTGCTAATGGGATTATTTGTTAACCTTTAAGACATCCCAACATGTTGATATAATAGACTAAAACGATTCTCTTTCTGGAACATGTTGATATAATAGTCTAACACGATTCTCTTTCTGGAAATTGGGCTAGAAAATGTTTCACTTATCTGACAAATTTACCTAAATTATGCCATTTCAATCCAGTTCATCAGGTTTGTGTGCACAAATATAGAACAGAGTATGTTGTAAAAGAAAATGGAATTTAGGTACAAATTGTGCTGTGCACACCCAGAGCATGCAAAAGTAGAATTGTTAATATTAATGTTATCAGATTTGTGAAGCTAGGATAAACAGCTGACAGCCCAGTCCTTCCTGTTTAAAATTAAACCATTTTTCTATTATTACCAATGCATTTCAAATGTTGCTGGAGGGTTTCAAAGGGGTAAGCAAAACCTAAGTAAAAGCAGTATCAATAGAATCTGTGGATGTACAATTTGTATTCTTTCTCTAAATTTTGCCACTCTATTGCCGAATTTTGTTTTTCTTGCCTTGAAAAGAATCAGGCAATTGGGCTGTCCACATTACATGTTTATCTCAGTCTACTGTCACTAATAATATTTGTTAATTTTTAAGTCAATGTTAGTATAAATATTGTTTTCATGTTTTATTTTCTTACCTTTATTGGTTATAGGCTGCCTAGAACCACCTCTGGGTGAGATGGGCAGCATATATATTTAATTAATCAGTAAATAAATAAATGGGTTGCTGCGGCCTGCTTGTAGTTGTTTCATGCCCTAAAACTAACTGCTAACACTATTTTATGATTAATATGGTTAATAACAACTCACTGGGGAAAAAGAGCCATCTGAGTTTTATGGATTATCTATGCTTATAAAAGGATGGATATCAAGAAGAGAGCTCATTTTTCCTGTTTACTTCAGCTGGGTACAACATTGCTTGGAGGTAGTTGCAAAAAAAGTCTTTCTAGGACATGTCTGATATATAGGAAAATTATGAAATTGGATTGAATAGTATGCTACATAATGCAGGACAAATGTACCCAACGTAGTGTCCTCCAGATATGTTTAACAAGAATTGCCACCAACACCTATCCAGAATAGCACATATATTATATTATATTATATTATATTATATTATATTATATTATATTATATTATATTATAATAATATATTATTATATTATTATAATATATTATTATATTATTATAATATATTATTATATTATATTATATTATACTGTATTATATTATATTATTACAGTGATCCCTCGATTTTTGCGATCTCGATCTGCGCGAAACGCTATATCGCGATTTTTCCCACCCGATGACGTCACTCTCTTCCTTTCTCATCTTTCTTTCTCTCTTTCTCTATCTTGCTTCTTCCTCTCTCACACTCTCTTCCTCCCTCTCTCATCTCTTTCTTTCCTTCTTTCTCTTTCTCTATCTCTCCCCCTCTTGCTCGCGGGCGGCGGGCGAGCGGCGGGCGGGCAGCAGCGAGGAGCCGAAGATCGGGGTTTCCCCTTTGCGTGGGCGGCGGGGAAGACCCAGGGAAGGTTTCTTCGGCCGCCCAGCAGCTGATCTGCTCGGCAGCGCGGCAGCAGCGAGGAGCCGAAGATCGGGGTTTCCCCTTTGCGTGGGCGGCAGGGAAACCCCGATCTTCGGCTCCTCGCTGCTGCGGCGCTGCCGAGCAGATCAGCTGCTGGGCGGCCGAAGAAACCTTCCCTGGGTCTTCCCCGCTGCCCACGCAAAGGGGAAACCCCGATCTTCGGCTCCTCGCTGCTGCGGCGCTGCCGAGCAGATCAGCCGCTGGGCGGCCGAAGAAACCTTCCCTGGGTCTTTCCCGCCGCCCACGCAAACTCCACCATCTGCGCATGCGTGGCCATGGAAAAAGGGCGCGCATGCGCAGATGGTGTTTTTACTTCCGCACCACTATATCGCGAAAAATCGAGTATCGCGAGGGGTCTTGGAACGTAACCCTCGCGATACTCGAGGGATCACTGTATTACATTATATTATATTATTATTATATTATAATTATATAAGTATTATAAATAATATTTAATTCAGCATATCTGGAAGCCACCAAGTTGGGGAGGGCTGTGGTAGGAAATGCATAATGCTTTGTGGTAGCTCTGCTTCATTTTCTTAATCTATTCTCCTTCATTGCTCACTCTGTTTGCGTGATCTTACTTTCAACTGATTTCCTGATTTCCCAACCCTAGCAGGTGAGTTCCCAGCTATATTTGCTCTCTGTTCTGTCTCCTGTCTTTTAAAATGGTTTCCTCACAACCTTCCACCACTTCTTATAAATTATAAATGTGCAATGTAGAGACCTTTGTCATCGTCACATGCTGTAGGTATATTTTGGGTGCCTCTGCTAGATGGAAAGTACAATTATTTAAACATTATGCCACTTTGGAATGATTCCTCTAGGAGTCCTCGAAGGCTTGGCAGAACTGTTAGTATATTGTAAGCAAGGCATATACATCCACAAAGAGACATACACGGTCACATTGTTAAGATTTACATTCTGCTTTTTGGATGGAATGGGAGAGAATTGAGACTATTGATATACAGTAGTACCTCTACCTAAGAACACCTCTACTTACAAACGTTTCTAGATAAGAACCGGGTGTTTAAGATTTTTTTGCCTCTTCTCAAGAACCATTTTCCACTTACAAACCCGAGCCTCCGAAACTGTAACCGGAAAAGAAGAGGAGAAGCCTCTGTGGGGCCCCAAGGAATCTCCTGGGAGGAAACAGGGCCGGAAAAGGTGGGGAGAAGCCTCTGTGGGGCCTCTAGGAATCTCCTGGGAGGAAACAGGGCCGGAAAAGGTGGGGAGAAGCCTCTGTGGGGCCACTTGGAATCTCCTGGGAGGAAACGGGGCCGGAAAAGGTGGGGAGAAGCCTCCGTGGGGCCTCTTGGAATCTCCTGGGAGGAAACAGGTTCTCCACCCTCCCTGTGTTTTCCCCAATTGCACGCATTATTTGCTTTTACATTGATTCCTATGGGAAAAATTGCTTCTTCTTACAAGCTTGTCTATTTAAGAACCTGGTCACGGAGCAAATTAAGTTTCTTCAGTAGAGGTACCACTGTATTGAGAATTAAGCAGCAGCTGTTATCATGAGAATAAGCTGCTTAACCTAGCTGTTTTAATACAATTTAGTGGGGACAGCTCTGGAATAAATGATTTCAGTACTGAGAATTTTAAGCTTGTTTCTTAAGAGCAGATTACACAATAATATTGTGGGACAGTTCACGTCTTGAATGCTTATAAAAATAGCATATGTGAAATCTAGCACCCCAAATTTTGCTTTAACACACAGCTCTTTGGCCTGCATGTTCACTATTTGATTTGTGGTCTTCCTGCATGGAAGTGCCAAAATGCTTGAATTTTAGTTGTGCACATTGAGACCACTTCTGGAACGTGGTTACTTAAGGGCGGGGAATGGGTGACTGTCCGCTCCTATTTCCATCCTTAATCCCTCCCACAATTTTATTTTTTAAAATAGACCACACCCCTTCTGAGGGATGTCCTAACATCACCAGATTGCATTTCCTTCTGTGTTGCCCCAGAAGGTCATGAGTCTGAATTGCAGTCTTTGTTCCAAGAAATTTTATTTGATCTTCTTTAGCAAAACGTTTGTGAACCTTTTGAGCTGTAAGTAGATGTGATGTAATAGTTAAGATGCTGACCTACAAAAAAAAATGAGACAGGAAGGTCTCCTTTAAGAGAGTGAGAGTCAACTGGGTGAATTTGAACCCGTTGCTCAGCTCAGCCTATCTCACAGGCACACACAGAAAGACACACAAACGGCTTGAGGAAAATGCAATAAAATAATACCTAGGGATAGCTCAGAAGTAAGGATCCTGTCACTATGACTAGCATAACGAGTATAAATTGTGAAAAATATATCTTGTTATATACACTGTATTAGTCATCCATAATTAACAAAATGGCTTCCTAACTGTTGCTTAGTATTTTGATTTAACTCATAGAATGCGCATGATCATCCGTGGCATTATTTGTGCTGAGGATAAGAAAACCATAATGTACATTATACATTATGTTCCTATCACACAGTGAACAGGTTAAAATGCTTGGCTGTGACTTGAGACCAATAATGGAGATTGGAAGTAAAGCGTTTTCTAATTGTGGGCTTGTTTTTGTCACTGTATGACTGAGCCTTGTTTGGGTTTTTGTTTCCATTCTTCTTGATAGATGACGCTTTTATCAACCCACAACTGCAAAAGATTTTTGAACGCGTTCGGCAGAGTGCAGACTTCATGCCTTTAAAGCAAATGATAGTAAGTCACTGGTTTAGGAACATGGGAGGTGAGAACTTGGGAATGGAAATAGAAATCAGATCTTATCATTTATACAACCAGAAGTGGGCTGCTAAGGTGGAACGGTGACGTGTACTCGCCCCCGTGGCTCTGAGTGCTAGCGGAGTCCAGCACAATTCTGCTACTGCAGCTGTGCAGGTAGCAGAATCACGCGCAGAGATGCAGGTGTGCCCGTGTGTCGGCACGGTTTTTTGCTTCCGTGCACGCTGAAACACGGGCGCACATGTGTCTCCGGGCGCGATTATGCTACTTGCACAGCTGCTGTAGCAGAAATGTGCTGAACCCCTCTAGCATTCAGAGCCACGGCGGCAAGCACACGTCACTGTTCTACCTTAGCAGCCCACCTCTGTATACAATGTCTCCTTAATCAGATTCTGGTATTCTTCGGCAAATAGGTGAAACACAGTTCCTGTTCTTGGCTATATTGAGCCATAAAAGCTCAGCCTACTATCTTTAAAAAAAAATAATCGCTCTCTACTTTGTAAGAAACTGTGGGGCATATTGTGCAAGTAAATTGCCTTTGAAACACATTGTTGATGTTTGTTTAAAATAGTCCATACCTTATAGTATATAAGAAGGCCTAATTTATATTTAGATACTGTAATTATTTTGTTTTTATTTTGCTGCTAGAAAACGTTGAACAATGATCTTGGCCCTAACTGGCGTGATAAATTGGAGTCTTTTGAAGAGCGACCTTTTGCTGCAGCTTCTATTGGACAAGTTCACTTAGCTCGATTGAAGAACGGCAAAGAAGTTGCTATGAAAATCCAGGTGGGGGCTGATAGCTCCAGTGTTTATCCCAAATGTGTTTTCTGACAATATATTTGGCAATAATTCTGTTGCTGGTGATAATGCTTCTAGCTTTTTGATGCGTCCACTGGCTGGAGGTTACCAGTGTTCCTGAGCTCTGCCATTGTTTAGCCTTCTGATATTTAGGAAAAGCGCCATACAAATTTCATATTAGAAATAGAATTCAAAAAGACAAGCACCCATATACCTCCAGTAAAAAAGCCAAAAATCCCAAAGGAGTAAATTAAATGAGCATTACAGATGAAGTTAATAGGAAACCATTTCTGTCTTATTTGAAAGAAAAATAACACAAACTTGTACTGGTAATGATAGGAAACTAAGTACTACTTGATGATTTTTTTTCATTTAAAACTAATAAAAAATGAAACCACTGTTAAAAAATGTCCCATATTTAATCTTAACATTAGAATAAGCAATTGGGTTGGACATTCTTTGTATATAAGGCAATAATTATTTGTTGCCAGTTAAGCATAGTAGTGACTGCATTTGCCTTTTCCTTTTATGGTGAAATCAGAGTAGGTAAGGGGGAAATAAGATTCTTTTTTGGGCAGCTTAGACTGCAGGCTCATGCTGTCACAGCTTGAGATCAATTGAGATATAATCTTAGATTTATTCTTTGGCTACGACAGTTGCAAGTGTATATTAACTTTCCATACTTGTTGATCAAACAATATCTGAATTTGCATCTGGTATCTTAATTCTGAGAATAACTAAGCAAAGCATTCGGTGTATGGGGATTTCTGCCATTGTAGTTGGCATAATTCTTGATTTTCTTGGAGTTCATTTCTATCAGTGGTTACATTGCTAATTGTATTTCAATAGTATTTTTTTTAAGAAACATAGAAGATTGATGGCAGAAAAAGACCTCATGGTCCATCTAGTCTGCCCTTATACTATTTCCTGTATTTTATATTTTACGATGGATATATGTTTATCCTAGGCATGTTTAAATTCAGTTACTGTGGATTTACCAACCACGTCTGCTGGAAGTTTGTACTCTTTCAGTAAAATAATTTTTTCTCATGTTGCTTTTGATCTTTCCCCCAACTAACTTTGTGTCCCCTTGTTCTTGTGTTCACTTCCCTATTAATCTAGCAATTAAATTGCTAGATTTTAATCTAGCAATCTAAATTAAGATAGGAGGAATTGAACAGTTCTTTAAACTGTTTGTGTCAGTCAACCATCTGGAGCAAAAATATTGAAATGTGAAGGTGGCTTTTCACTCTTTAAAAAAAGGAGGCAGCACAGTAATGTATCTGCATTTTCTATCTCAGCATTTTGAGATTAATTGTACTTCTAAACACAACATTTTTATTTATATAACTGCATAATGGAAAAGAGATAATTCTGAATATAAAGAGCCCGTATAAAGGATTTTGTACTGACCCATTGCTAATTGATAACTAAATATGAAAAGCCATTCCCCCCACCTGTACAAGACATAATTTATAAGCAAAGATCTTACTATCTTTTATATATCACTCCAGAAAATAGTGGGAAAGACTTGCATTTGTGAGTCTGCTGGCAGTCAGTATTGATATTATCAAGCTAGATAGATTGGCCAAAGATCAGAGTTGGTAGCAAGTAGCTTCTTAGGATCGTCTGTTCTTTTTTCTATGCTGAACCAAAAGTATTATTATATTCTTTAGAAGTAAAGAATGATATTTAAGTTATGTAGATGCATAATTAAGATACCTTAAGTGGGCAAGAAAGCAGGAATGACCTTAGAAATATTTTCAAAAACATCTCTCTCTATTATTAACTACTACCTGGGACTGATGGGTTGTGTCTTCATAACAGATTTCCCACCACTAATTTAAAGGGTATTAACATTCAGAATCAATTCTTTGCTCATCATTGTCATTTTCTGTCTTGCAGTATCCAGGAGTGGCTCATAGCATTAACAGTGATGTCAGCAATTTGATGACTGTCTTGAGTATGAGCAATGTTCTTCCAGAAGGTAAAATTGTTCAAGAGGGAGGGAATGTTAGATTTCAGAGGTTTGCGTTGAAAGAGTTGATGGGAAGCTTCATCTGTTTTCCTCTTCTAAGTGATACTCCTAAAACAGACGGTGCAATTGGGAAAGCCTCTATGTTTTTGGAAGTCTTTTCCACTGTTAACTACAGTATAACAGACTAAAGAGATTTGGATGGGCCCCACACTGTTAGACTTCTGTGAGACACTTAAAACCTGCTAGTTAGTTGTAGTAAATTGGGGGGGGGGGGGGAATCCTTGACACTGAATTGTGGTGGTTATGTGAATTGTTATTTTATTGTTGTTTTAACCTTTTTTTTAATTGCCCAGAATAATCACCATGAAATGGGTAGACATATAAAAGACAATTTTAGCATAAAAATTAAGATGTACTGTTTATGGCTTTTGCCTCTGTGTTACGTATCTGAAAAATGACCACAGAGGGAGAGGATGAGAGAAAGATTATCTTGTTGTGTAATATAGTATTCTTTGTCCTCTTGGCAGTTTGTGGATTTTTTCTACTCAGCCATAAACTGCCAATAGAAAAAAGAACACTGAACACAATTTTATACCTTTATTTTGTAGCCTTCATTAATGTTGGCAATGAAAGGATGGTGTAAAATTATTTCCAGCTTTTTTTTAGGTGGTGTTTTCTCTAGTTATGGACATGGTGACCAATGCTCTATGTATGCCATATCAAGGATGACTTTAATCTCGCAGTAGATATAAGTCAAGATGCCAGTTTAAACATACTTCTTTCCCCATTTCTTTTGTATCTAGGTCTTTTCCCTGAACACCTGATTGAAGTTCTAAGGAGAGAATTGGCCCTGGAATGTGATTACAAGAGAGAAGCTGCTTGTGCCAAGAAGTTCAGGTGAGATCCTCTGATCCCAATCTTCATCTTTTAGGAAGCATTATTAGGAAAGATAGCATTAATGCTGCAAATTGTGAATGCAATTTTATGTTAATGTAACTTTTGGTCTACGGAGAGGGGCGGCATACAAATCCAATAAATAAATAAATAAATAAATGTTAATGTAACTTTTGGGAATAGGAAGCATCTGAAGCCAAAAGAAAAGGCTGCAAAACAGAGTGAATGTCTTGAGTAAAATGTTTTAATATTTGCTGTTCAAATTGCGCAGGCGTTTTGAGATGTTTCATCAGTTTGTTGCCATTTAGGGAGCTGCTCAAGGACCATCCCTTCTTTTACGTCCCTGCTGTGGTGGATGAGCTGTGTGGTCAGCGTGTCCTTACAACAGAACTTGTGTCGGGGTTTCCACTGGATCAGGCTGAAGATCTAAGCCAGGAAATTCGGAATGAGGTACTCTTTCCTCTTCAGTGATGAGAAAAGAAGACCTGTAAATGGTCACAGTCTGAATTCTTTCTCCAACATTTTGTAAGAGACACGTTTAAAGTCTGTAGATTGGAGCTCTGGTAAAGGTTATAATCAAATTGTGTGCTTGGGCACTTTTTCTTTACAGAGTTTATTTCTTAGCTTGGAACAGTTTTCAAGTAAAAAGACATGGAAGTCTTTTTGCAGCTGTTGGTTTAACTCTTTAAATCTGGGTCCCCAGTGAAAAGATTTTCAAGCTTTTTTAAGCTCTGCATTTCAAACACTGAATTTCATCTTGAGGGTTATCTGTAAACTGAAGGCTGTTATCTGTTCGATTTTACTCATTAATCAAGAATGAATGTATATTTTTTTGAAGTTTTCAAGATGTCTCTTGTCCAGCTATTGGAAATGTTTACTAAATTCAGAGATAATTCAGAATACATGGCAAATAATATTCTGGGCAGACAACTCTCTGCTGCTGAATGGTTGGGGTTTTTTTCCATGTCTGTTCCTGTGAACAACTTTGTGACCTTGTGAGTAGGACGGCAAAGCTTGCCAGAAAAGTTCACCTTCTATTTCCTTGGCCAAGTAATGAGAAATGCATCGTCTTCTTATTGCATAAGCACCCAAATATAGGTTTCCAAGTTAGGGGCAATTCTAGCTGTCCAAGGCTGATGGAAAAGTACTGTCAGTAAACAAGAGACAGAGGAGAGTTGAAGCATGGAGAAAGGGGGAATTGGAACTGAATACGGCAAGGATTAGAGAGTTAACATTAGGCCTGATAGTCCCGCATTGGCAGACAGAGTTGTCCTGGTGTTTAACACATCCTGTAGGAAGCTATAAACATGTACCAATTGTCAGCCTAGTGCGTATTTTCATCAATATTAGTAATTGGGTAAGATTATCAGTATAGGCTTTTATTGCTGTCTAAATAAATGTACTTATGTAGTGCTATTAGAATTGTGTTGTGTGAGCACAATTGCCCACAAAACATACAACTTATTTGCAAGAGGCAAAAGAATGGAAAAAAAGGCCTATACTGATAATCTTGGGTTTAGATAGGGACATCACTTTTTCTAAATGTTACCTTTTCTTAACTCAGCTTAGTGGTAGTGGTAGTCTTTGTTGCCTTGTTCATTTGCAACTCTTTTGGTCTTCCATTAGTTATTTTAGCTCCCTTTTCATGACCTTTCATTCTTTCTATTCATGTGCACACAGGTAAAACAAAATGCTTATGTCCGTGTTTCCTTGCTGCTACTTGTCTATGTCTTGTTTCAAGCAAATATTTTTTTATAATAATAAAAAATATTTTTATAATAATGTAAGTTTCTATAACAGTATGCTTATTAGAACACTATGTATAATATGGACTATTTTCTTGTATTGTAGAATATTAGAATATCACTATTATGCAATAATGATATCCCCTTTAAAAAAAAACCTATAAAGTCTAGAAAAGCAAATAGTCAGTTGACTGTACATTTTTTGACTATTAGTAAAAGCTTCCTTTTTGGAAAAAAAAAAGCTTTTGAATATTTTAATTTTCAAGCTGAAGATGAAAGTTCTCTGTAACTATTGACAGCTGTAAAACAATAGTGCTGTTTTTTTCCTCATCATGCAAGTTCTGTCTTAAAAGAGAAGAAACTTTTCATATATCCAGTTATTGAGTTGTAATTTTGTATGGTTTATGTCCTTTAGGCTTACCGTTACTGCTGAGGAAGCTGTTACAGATGTTTTGCTCCAGCTTCATCATAGAGTAGTAGTCAAATCTTTTATCAGGTCACATTGCTTTTGCATCTTGACTCATACATTGGAATATAATCATGCACCTATCTTCTTCAATGATTCATTTACAGTGATCCCTCGATTAGCACGGTCTCGATTAGTGCGAAACGCTACAACACGGTTTTTCAAAAAATATTAATTAAAAAATACTCCACGGTTTTTTTGCTATACCACGGTTTTTCCCACCCGATGACGTCATACGTCATCACCAAGAGTCACTTCTCTGTCTCTTTCTCTTTCTTTCCTGTCATTCTCTGCTTCAATCATTTTCTCATTTCTCTTTTTTTCTCCCCTTTTTTCTATCATTTCTTTCTCTCTTTCTTCCTCTCTCACACTCTCTTCCTCCCTTCTCTCTCCCCCCCTCCTGCAAGTAGAGGTCGGGTGTGTTACCGGGAGCTGGAGGTGGCGTGGGGCCGGACACTAGGTGCTGGGGAGGACAAAGGAGTGAACGTAGCTACTGCCTCTCAGCTGCAGAGCCGAATGGGGGCGGAGGCAACAGCGGAGCCCGGCGCTGGGGCCATGCAAGGCTGTTCATCCAGGGGGGCGTGGACTGGCAAGTCGCCCTCCTTTCTCTCTCTTTCTCTCTCTTATACCACACCGGTAACAGGGAGAGAAAGAGAGAGAGCGGAGGGCACCTTGCCGGTCCACGCCCCCCTAGATGAGCGGCTCCGCATGGCCCCAGCGCCGCCCAGGCAAAGGGGAAACCCCAAGATCGCTTGCCGCTTGCCGCTTGCCGTATTGCAGCGAAGGAGGCGAAGCAAGGCTCCAAGCTGCAATATGGCAAGCGGCAAGCGATCTTGGGGTTTCCTCTTTGCCTGGGCGGCGGGAAGACCCAGGGAAGGTTCCTTCAGCCGCCCAACACCTGATCCGCTCCGCAGCGCGGCAGCAGCGAGGAGCCAAAGATGGGGTTTCCCCTTTGCCTGGGCAACGGGGAAACCCCATCTTCGGCTCCTCGCTGCTTCCGCGCTGCGGAGCAGATCAGCTGTTGGGCGGCCGAAGGAACCTTCCCTTGGTCTTCCCCGCCGCCCACACGCAAACTCCACCATCTGCGCATGTGCGGCCATGAAAAAAATGGCGCGCATGCGCAGATGGTGTTTTTACTTCCGCACCACTATAACGCGGAAATCGATTAGCGCGGGAGGTCTTGGAACGTAACCCCCGCGCTAATCGAGGGATCACTGTACTCCTAGTATATATTGCTTTATTTATTTTTTTTACTTATATTCCACTTTGTTTTACTTGTGATTATATTTGTAGATCTGCCACAACATATTGGTTTTGTGCCTGAGGGAGCTATTTGAGTTTAGATACATGCAGACTGATCCAAACTGGTCAAACTTTTTCTACGACCCAGAATCGCACAAGGTAAACTCTCTGAAAGTTGAAATGCACACTCTAGGATTTATTTCCTTTCTGCCTCTTTACATTATGTCCAGTAGCTTTGCAGTAGGACAAGTGGACACCTGTTTTTAAAGCATGTATCAGTTTTGGGGCGAGGGGGCTAGATTAGTATTGGAGTAGATTCTGAGTCATTCCAGACATTCTTGCTTCTTACGAAGCACTGGTTAGACTAGGCAGTATTTGTTGTCTTGCCATCCATAGGGCCTGCGTTTCAGAAGCAGCTTCATACCCTCTAGCATCCACATACTTCAGGAAAAGAAGGATGGTGACATGTTAATTTTATGCCAAATTATACTGGTTCTCTAAGAAAATCATAAAAGGATTTGGGGGGAAAACTGGAGAGAAAAATCTGGAGTATAGAAATTGAACAGTATTTTCATGATGTTCTCTGTCTTCCTTTTACTCTCTGAAGGTGGACAGAAGAGAACAAAACAAAATTTAAATTATAGCCCAAGGCCTATGCAATGTAACTTAAAATAACTCTTGTTTAGCTATTGTATTATAAAAAAATAATTTATGCTGGAAATCTGTTATAACTCTGAATATGCTGCAGCCTGGGCCAGAGGTCTTCAAACTTGGCAACTTTAAGACTTGTGGACTTCAACTACCAGAATTCTCCAGCCAGCATAGCTAGCTAATGTGCAAAACCTGGTAATTAAAAATATCATTTCCAGACACCTATCATTTAACAAATTTTCTAGTTATCATTGATTGGAGAGGCTGGGCAGTCTTTCCATCTAACAATGAATTAGTTGGGAGTGTAGTTCTTCACTGTACATACTTTAAAAAAAAAGCATATTAGTCCAATTAAATACTGCAAGATTTGTTTATATTTGCCATCCATAATTAAATCTGGAAAAAAGCCTATTTCTTACTAGGCATAGGATAATTTAGATAAATAATGTGCAGGATCCGATTGTCTTGATCACCGAGGAAGCACATTATGCTAAAGTTCAGTGTTTTCTGGTCATTGATAGTATCAGGGAATACCTTTATCTGAAGTGACAAACTGTAACTGAGACAACAGAGCCGGGTCTCCAGTGAAGGGCCACATTTTTAAAAACTTCCACACCGTGGGCGTGGCTTATTTTGTGGGTGTGGCTTGATGGTCATGTGACCAGGTGGGGGTGGCATGTCAACCATGTGATTGGGTAGGAGTGGCTTACCGACCATGTGACCAGGTGGGAGTGGCTTGACGATCATGTGTCCAGGGGGGTGGCTTAAAGGTCACGTGACTGGCTTAAAGGTGGCCAACTTGATGTCACTCACATAAAGGGTTTGGGTTATGGTGTCTGGCCTCTCCTTGCTTCAAAGAGATACAAGATATTTACTATTACTGAACATCCAAAATATACTACTATTTAATCCTATATGTATATATACCATGTGTGTACATACATATTATACACAGGCACTCAAAAATATAATTATCTACTATATGTAAGCTCCATTTTTGCTACCCCCACTGCGTGTTGTCCCCCCTCCCCTCAAAATGTGGGCAGCAGCCCATGATTGCTGGTCTCTGTACCCAATATTAAAATATTGCACCATCAGATGAAATAGCTTACTTGTACCACATACAGAGATTCCTCAACTTGCAACAACAATGGACCCCGAAATTTACATTGTTAAGACAGTTAAGTGAATTGTGCTACATTTTACAACTGTGTTTGCCCTAGACTGGTTAAGCAAATCATTGCAATTGTTAAGTGAATCAGGTGGTTGAATGAATCTGGCTTTCCCCAGCTGGGAAGATTACAAATCACACAACACAGGGACAGTGTAACTGTCATAAATACATGCTAGTTTTCAAGTGACAGTCTGGATGCTGCAGCGGTTGTGTGAAAACTGGTCATAAGTAACTTTTCACTGCCTTTATAAACTTTGAACGATCTCTAAATGAATGGTTGAGGACTATCTATATATGCTTCTTCAGCTGCTATCAAAATATTTTACTACTCTCTTTATCCAGTAGTATGCTTATTTGCTAATGCAGGTGCTATTTTGTAATGTAGTGTAATGGTATCATTTTAGGATTTTTTCCAGCCACTCCAATGAAAAGTAGATGAAGAATATAACTTCTGGGAAACTAGAATAAGCGTTCTTTCAGATCGTTTATTTAGAAATGAACCCTCTGGAATAGTTCTGTTTTCATTCAGAAACTTTTGTACATCTCTCTTTCTAGGTGGCACTTCTGGATTTTGGAGCAACACGTGGCTTTGATGAGAAGTTCACAGATACCTACATAGAAGTAAGGACTCTAAATTGTTATTGTGGGGCTTGTAACAAGTGGATAGTAACAGCTTTTTGTTGCATTTTTTTGTGATTTTAAAATATATTTATTAAATTTATAGGTAGTCCTTGGGTTCAGAGGGAATTGGAGCTGGAGTTGCCATTGCTAAGATACATGGTCATAAAGCACATCGTGTGGCTGCATTGCTTAGCAATGGTAGTTCTAGCAGTCCTGGTTGTCATTGTTAATCAAGTATCACATAATCACAACTTCCTGCTGACTTTCCCTGTTGACTTTCTTTATGGGATGTTGGCAGAGAATGTCAGAAATAGTGATCATGTGACTATGGCTCACTGATGTCATAATTGTGAGCCAGATACCTGGATCCAATCATGTGTCTACAGGGATGCTATGATGCCTAGAAGCTCAACTGTAATTGTAAGCTCAATTGTAATTGCAAGTGCCATTTGCTCAGCTCAGTTTTAACAGTTGCTCAATGAACAGTTGTAAACCAGGTTTTACATGTATATCTTCCAACTCTGAGAATATGTTACTCCAAATCTCAGGCAATATCACTTTACTTTACTTTTCTTGTCTTTGCCTCCTAAAAGAGGACCAAAAATATTTTATCATTAAGTCTAGACTTTTCTTCTAAGAAAGAATGTCCTCTTTTCTTTTCCTATTTACATGTTTCTTACCCTGATAGATAATATTAATATTATCCTGTAGAAAGGGGGGAAGTGGAAGTGATGTGCCGGTGTCTGGAGGCTGTTGGGGCCTGGATGGGTGTCAACAGACTCAAACTCAACCCGGATAAGACGGAGTGGCTGTGGGTTTTGCCTCCCAAGGACAATCCCATCTGTCCGTCCATTACCCTGGGGGGGGGGGGAATCATTGACCCCCTCGGAGAGGGTCCGCAACTTGGGCGTCCTCCTCGATCCACAGCTCACATTAGAGAACCATCTTTCAGCTGTGGCGAGGGGGGCGTTTGCCCAGGTCTGCCTGGTGCACCAGTTGCGGCCCTATCTGGACTCATTGCTCACAGTCACTCATGCCCTCATCACCTCGAGGTTCGACTACTGTAATGCTCTCTACATGGGGCTACCTTTGAAAAGTGTTCGGAAACTTCAGATTGTGCAGAATGCAGCTGCGAGAGCAGTCATGGGCTTACCTAGGTATGCCCATGTTTCACCATCACTCCGCAGTCTGCATTGGCTGCCGATCAATTTCCGGTCACAATTCAAAGTGTTGGTTATGACCCTTAAAGCCCTTCATGGCACTGGACCAGAATATCTCCGAGACCGCCTCCTGCCGCACGAATCCCAGCGACCGATTAGGTCCCACAGAGTGGGCCTTCTCCGGGTCCCGTCAACTAAACAATGTCGGTTGGCGGGCCCTAGGGGAAGAGCCTTCTCTGTGGTGGCCCCGACTTTCTGGAACCAACTCCCCCCAGGGATTAGAACTGCCCCTACTCTCCCTGCCTTCCGTAAACTCCTTAAAACCCACCTTTGTCGTCAGGCATGGGGGAACTGAAACATCTCCCCCGGGCATGTACAATTTATGCATGGTATGTTTGTGTGTGTGTTTGTTAGAAAAATGGGGTTCTTTTTAAATATTTTAAATTTATTTGGATTTGTTATGAACTGTTGTACCTTACTGTGAGCCGCCCCGAGTCTGCGGAGAGGGGCGGCATACAAATCTAAATAATAAATAATAAATAAATAAATATAATTTAGTTGTGTATATTATAACCAAATAGCCATAGAGGGAAAATGGCTATCTGGTTAGCTCTATATGAGCAATTGTTTGATATTTGTTCTACAGCAAGGGTATCAAACTTGCAGCCCGGGGGGCAGATGTGTTAAGTGCTGGCCACACCCACACCCATTTTAGCAAAGGGAAAAAAAAAGTTGTGGTACGACACTTGACTCCGCCGTGACAATGCAAATTTGACAACCCCCCCCCCCTTTCTACAGGATCTATATGCTAATATAGGTTTCTGTGATAAAAATCATATTAATTTTTTTAGGTTCTTCTTCTGTTCCTTTTGGAAATCTTACTTTAATTTCCTTGTACCAGCGCTTTGAAAATATTCAGGTATTTTTCCTGAAATTTAGGTTCAAATTTCTGCCTTGCATATTTGGGGAGGCAGCAGAAGCTCTCGCTTTTTTAAAGCCAAAACCTTTTAGGAATTTTTAAGATACTACAAGGATGACTTGCTTTTCTTGTGAAGTAAATGCTTTTCCCAACTGCAAAAAATGACTAATTAGATTTGTTTTTTATTTCTTGCCTCTTACAGTTAATCAAAGCAGCTGCTGACATAGACAGAGAGAGAGTGCTAAAGAAATCAGTAGAAATGAAATTTTTAACTGGCTATGAAAACAAGGTACGTTGTAGAACCAAACAATCCCTACTTTGCCACTGCTATGAGTTGAGTTTGATTTTCTCAATCAGTAGACGAGAATACAACAAATATCCCTTCTCAAACACACAAAAAACCTCTCTGCTATTTTATATTCATTTTTTTTCAACTTTCCAAACATTAGGGGTGCTCAAGTTGTAACATGCCTTGGGGTTTGTAAATATATTTTGGTTACTTTAATATAATTTAGATGTGCTTGGTAACTAACTACATAAATATCATAACATTTTAAACCTTTTGTTTGTTTCATAGCTACTCAGTTGTTACATTGCAATCTAATAAGCCAGGTTACCAAAGTGTTTTCTGTTTTAATGTGTGATGAGCAGAAACCACCTCCTTCTATTTCTCTTCCTTTCGCATAAATAACTAAAACTAATATGAAAGCCTTAGTTGGCTTAAATTTCTGGTTCCAATTTCTTGCTTACAAAGAGGCAGGCAAAATGCTAAGGTGGCAATTAATATATATATATTAATATATATATATTATATATAATATATATAATTATATATATCTATATATCATGTGTATATACACATACACACAGTGTTCCCTCGATTTTCGCGGGGGATGCGTTCCGAGATCACCTGCGAAAGTCGAATTTCCGCGAAGTAGCGATGCGGAAGTAAATACACTATTTTTGGCTATGAACAGTATCCCAAGCCTTCCCTTAACACTTTAAACCCCCAAATTGCAATTTCCCATTCCCTTAGCAACCATTTAGATTATTACTCACCATGTTTATTTATTAAAGTTTATTAAAAAAATATTTATTAAAGGCGGACGAAAGTTTGGTGATGACATATGACATCATCGGGTGGGAAAAACCGTGGTATAAGGGGAGGAAAACGTGAAGTATTTTTTAATTAATATTTTTGAAAAACCGTGGTATAGACTTTTCGCAAAGTTCGAACCCGCGAAAATCAAGGGAACACTGTATATATATATGTAGATTGTTCTGAGTTCGGGTTTTGCCCCGTGTAATATTTTGAGTGTCTGTGCGACGTTTCGGTGAAATCACATTCACCATCATCAGGCTGAAGTTATAAGCTTCGTGCTGCTGTAAATATAGTTTGTTTGCAACTATATATATTTCCAAAACCTAAAAATCGCTGTAACTGCAGAATCATAAATCACCCTCTTTCTCTTCCCTCATAAATTTTAGCGTGTCATGGTAAGAAATCTTGACAATCTAGAAACCTCTACTTTAGCTTCTGATCTATGGCAGGATAAACACCTGTCTCTTGATCTTGGAAAAGAAACTTCACTGTTAAGTGATACTTTTTCAGCCCTTTTATAGGAAGCAATCTAAAATAGAAAAATGCAATCTTGAGTTAAACCATCGAACACTTACAGAAGTAGGTGCTAACTTTCTACATAATACTGAAAACTCAAAATTTAGTAACAGGCAGCAATTTCCCATTTTATATAACAGGAAAGGATTTCTGCTGAATGTTTTTATAAATAAATGGAGGGAGTTCTGGTTTATAAACTTGGGAATTTTCTCTTTGCTGTTCTCCATAATTTGAGGCCTGTGTATTGATATTGTATTGAAAAAGAAAAAGCTGTAGTTATATAATCATATTCCCTATTCTAAGTGTATGTTTTCTGCAAATTGACGGATACTGTTTTGATTAAATAAATATGTTATATTTGAACAAAAATATGTAGAATTGGATTGGAATTATATGCTATCCTGGCTGTTTAAATTCCATCTAACCACATTAGGGTATGAGCACATCATGTACCTGCCCTGTTTTAAGAGTTGCACTGCAGTTATTTATTATCCTGCAATATATTGTCAGCCACAACTGTCTTATCTGTGCTAAAAAGGCAGAATCTATTTTGTATATTAAGCCAAGAATCGCTGCTTATGAGTTATTATTCCAGAGCTGGATTTCAACTATTGCTGCTATTTGTCAGACCATTTTTTCTGGTTTATGTTGGCAATTATTATTTCATTTTCTTTTCAGTAGACCTGCTTCAAGTAGCCGATCACAATCACTTTCTAATTTGTTTTTAATCAGGCTATGGAAGATGCCCACTTGGATGCTGTCCTTATTCTTGGAGAAGCTTTTGCATCCAGGGAACCTTTTGATTTTGGCTGTCAAAATACCACCGAAAAGATACATGGATTAATCCCAATCATGCTGAAGCACAGGTTGGTCCCTCCACCAGAAGAGACCTATTCTCTTCATCGGAAAATGGGTGGTTCCTTTCTCATATGCTCCAAGCTGAAAGCCAAAATTGCATGCAAGAATATGTTTCAAGAAGCCTACAGTAAATACTGGAGTAAAAAGACCAAAAACGAGTAATGGCACAAAAGAACTATTAAGTATTGTTGTCTTATGAATATGGCCCAATCATCAAGCTCTGGCACACCACCACAGTACTATTTCTTCCCTATCACGCCTCCAGAATTGCTTTAGCAATGCAACAGATGATCTTGTGGAAGCAGAATAGTTTTGAGGAAGTTGTTGGGTACAATTCCTCTCAGCATTCTCACCAGATTTTAGGTGTATCTCCTGTTTTATTAAAAGAAAAAATAGTGGTTTGCTAGTTTAGAAGATGTGGAGGCAAAAATGAACTGCTGCATTTCATACTGTCCTAGATCTTGACAATCTTTTTCATATTTTAACATTAGTAGCTGAGTTGACTTTTTTAAAAGAAAAAATATACTGAGGAGGAACATACGTCAAAACGATTTGGCATAGAAATTTATTTGTACTTCTTTAAATGTTATTTTCCCCATCTTTAAGATTTTTTTCCAGTTTCCTTCAAAAGTTGAAAGGCTTTCCTCTGCAGTTTCATACTGCAAAGAATAGAATGCCAATGTAATTTAAAACAAAACCATATTTTTGTATAATACTTGGTGGGAGTCTGCAATGTCTGGGATTTTCTTATAGAACAGTGTGAAATATATATATGTGGAGTCTCTGGTGCTCAACAAAATGGAATTTTAAAGAATCTGATACAAACAGTTCATTTGTGTATGTAGAATATCTTACCTTGAAATTTGGTTGCTTATCTTTGATTCTTTGAGCTATAACAAGGAGGAATGTAATTAACTAGGTCTCAAAAATTGGGTTTACTAGTTAAATGGAGATTTAGAGAAACCAAAGCTCAGTGGCATTTATAAGCGCCCAGGAGCAAAACTCTAATTTCTCCGTCTTCATATTTGGCAGTGCAACTTTTGATGAAGACAGAAGATGTATATTCAGTATCAATTATGTTTCAGAATTGCATTGAAAAGCTTGATCTACATTTAAATAGCTCATGTTCAACTTTGAACTTATTTGCAATAAAGAGGTGCTTGTGTAAAATACGGTGTTGGTGAAGTTAATTGTCTGGTTGAGAAGAATCTTGTGGGGGGTTTTTTCTTTGTCTTTTGACAATCAGAGGAGCATGTTAGTCATAATTCAATACAAATAAACTACAGTCACTATCCATTGAGTAGGAAGATTTTGATATTGACATGTGTTCATCTGAACCTAATTTTTCGATTTATACCACACCTTTCTATCTTTATGTAAAATAATTGTTAATTCAGCCCCATTGTCCAACTCACTTTCCAAAAGAGTTTTAATAACTTGAAAGGCCTCAGATGCCCACTTAACAAAGAATAGAGGAAGTTGCTGCCAAAGATTTTGTGTTCCTGCTTTTCCTTTATATATTCTGAAAACATGAAGGCCCGAGCAGACTTCATCTGGACTCTTACAAAAAAACAGTACAGTACTTTAAAGATGGTCTGAAGTGTAGGCAACTTGATACTCTGCAAATATTTTGTGAAGTTCTTCCTACAGTCTTTTGCTGTTGATTCTGCTGCAGTTGTCCAAAACCTCTAGAAAACCAAGTGCTTCCCTACCATGTGTGTCAAAAAAATAACTGCCAATATGCCAAGAATAAGATTTGGCTGAACATAACAATTAGCAAAAACAGTTGGAAAGCTGAATTTTAAGAAAGCAGGCTAGGAACAGTTTTGATGCCTTTGAACTTGAAGACTGCTAAGAATACCATGGACAACCAAGAAAACAAAGTGATGGACCACTGAACATATCCGTCCAGAATTCTCAGATGAGACACAAAAAATCAGGTTCAAGTGAAACTAATTTGGACATATTATGCAAAGACTCTGCTCTCTGGAAAAAAGGTCTGATGGGGAGAATGGTAGAAGGAAAGAGTAATAGGAAAATCAGCAACAAGATAAATAGATTCAGTTAATGTATAGTGGTGATGAATGCCACTATTGGGAGATTTGAAAGAGATGTAGGGATAGATCATCCCAGATAAAATATATCTTATGTGGTTGCTAGGAGTCAAAAATGATGGCACATAATAAATTACAGCAAAAGAGTTACCCTGTGGCCTGGAATAAATCAAAGTAAGCACTTGCTTTGAAACCAGAAATTTTAACTGTGACATTCTTTAGCTGAATTCCGACCTCATGCTTTCATTGCTTTCCACTTAAGATGGTTAATTCAGTTGCTGAATATGTTAACAATAAATTAATTGAATTTATACCCTTATGCTACACCAGAAAGTATAAATCCTGCAGGCAGGAAGTAATAACAAATATTTCCCATTTTCTCTTGCCTAAATCAATTTTCCTACGAGATGGAGAAAGTTCCTTGCTGTGGAAACAACAGTAGCTAAAAATGTCTTTCCAATAATATCACAGAGATTCAGAAGATCTGCCATTATTTATTCCAATTTACATAAATTTTGACTTCTCTCCTAAGGCACCCAAGTTATTATGAGAAAAAGAATAGCAAGCAGGTTTTGTGGACAGTTTTCTATAGGTGTGTGTATCAGTCACTCGAAACACAAGTTGCTGCTGAAGAGGATATGCATAAGTTATATTTTCTACCAATCTATATAGCATGAGGAATTTTTGTTGATTCATACCACTGCCTTTCAATATAATTGTCAAATTAGCAAGGATTGTTACTTTATTATTATTTTATTGGTCCTAAACCTCTCTCTTGCTGCCTAAAATACCTTGTAGAATGCTTCTATGCATTTAGATACATTGATCTTATTTCCTTGGAGCGGATTACTGTGTTATTCACATAGTGCACAGTTGATGGTATTGAAGTTATGTCGAAAAGGTATTATGGAGTTCAAGTCCTAAGTTCAAAGAAAAATGAATATATGTTTGTAAATTATAAAATATTATTTATAATCTGGTACATTGTTACGACAGACCTTTATAGTCTTCATTTCATCCAACAGGAAAGAAACATTTTAAAATTCTGTACTCTAGGCTGCAATATCAGAGAGTTAAAGGGGGAAATGAAATGTGTGAAAAGATGGAATATGAGCACTACTAAGAGTATAAAAAGCTGACAAGGGGCTTGTTAAACCAAAAATATTAACTGCCAATAGGAATCTGCTTTTTGAGGAATTGAACATTACCGTATAAAGCAGCCCCCCCCAAATTTGACAACTTTAAGACTTGTAGACTTCCAACTTCCAGCTGGCTGGAAAATTCTGGGAATTGACATCCACAAATCGTTAACAGTTGCCAAGTTTGAAAACCTCTGGTATAAAATATCACTTGATTATTGATTATTAGAATACCTTTAATCAAACAAATTTACAATCTCATTTTGAAAGAAATAAACTATTTGATGTATTTGAAAAAATTAATGCCAAGAGAAGAAAACCACTTTCTTCCTGCTTGTCGCACACACAAAAATAAACTCCTCCAGAATCCTTGAAGCCTTCTTTACCACCTAATATATTTATTTATTGCCAAGCAAGTGCAGTCAGTCTGGTGAGATTCTTGTAACATGGGTGACTAGCAATAAAGTTTTTGTTTGTGACTCTTCACAAGTGATTCTGGTTGCTTTCACCTGGCCTGACAATTCTCTAAACATATGACTGAAGTTCTGCATGTCATTAAATCTTCATAGTCAAAGACAATAGCAATACTATAAGTTATGTGAATTCAAATTATTTTTAAGACAAAGCATGCTTGATTTTTTTCTAGAGAAATAAAAGTGGTCCAGTGGTTTGATGTTAGAACCATCAGGATATTTAGCAATGTACTTGCCATAGAAAAAGACATGGGCTTTTCTGTTACGAGTTTTAAAAAATGGCAGGAATGTTTGTGTGCAGGAATAATGTGTATTGCGACTATAATATTTAGCAACTGTATCAGATATCTTTCCTAATTGGTTCCTATAAAATAAATTACTGTAAATAGAAAACTGGGCAAAAAGTATGATGGAAGTGGACTGGGGTGGAGATGGCAAAGTTTTAACAAAAAAAATGTCCTCAGAGTTCTGCTCTACTTTTCCTAACTAAAAAGCTGCATCTTTTGGGTCGCACAATAAATTCCTGTTTTCTATTTGATTGTTGCAGTGTATCAGTAAACAAGAGCAAATTAATATTGACCGTACACTTTTAATTTCATTTTGTCCTTCAAATAGCCATTCATTAAGCTCTGTTCCCAAAACAGTATATTCAGTATGCATCTGGAGTCATTGCTTGCAAACCACATGCTGGAGAAAAAAATATGCTGAGCTTAAATCTAAATTAAATGTTTTTATTCTTGCAGCATTGAGCAAACAAGAACAGAAAGTATGATTAGTCTTTGGTTTAAATTTAAATAGATGCTTTGGAAGAGAGCAAGCACTCCCTAGATTTTCCTGGCCCAGCACTTCTAATGTAAGAAATTAAGATCTCAATAGCTGAATTTATGGGCCCATTCTTACCATAAAATTGATCTGAGGGGAAGGGAAAAGAAGACAAACGATCTGAATTTCTAGTATTTCCCTGTTTTATTGCAATACATCAAAGTAGGTTAATATTAAGTGTTATCAATGTAAAATATTGGTGGTCTGCCACTTATTACACCTTTGACTGATCCACCTTAAATATTTCTGTGCAATAGAATCTACATCATTGTTCTGGAGCAAATAATCTCTTACAATGTCCTCTACAACACTGAGGACATGAATCAAAAAGATGAGTGAGAAGAGCCAAAGCAGAAACTTGCCCCTCCCACGCACACACTTGTCAGCTTTTATACTCTAAACCAAAACAAAACCCAAAAAAAGTGATTACATCTAGGCCATGCAAAACTGTACAACAATATTACAATGAAAAAAATCCCTAAAAATATCTTTTTCTTAAAAAATAAATGATACGAAATCGTACATAGAAAGGCAGGTATAATTCTGTTAAATACCATTTTTTTTGGTTGTGAATTGCTTCCTCATCAGTGTGACTTTGTTTTTTTATGCAGAATGAGAAAGGAAAATGATTTTCCCCCTGCAGAATTGCTTTAACATTTTGGTCCCCCAAAATTTAAACTCTCCTGCTTTACTGATTCCTGAAGGCCCCCTTGTAGACGAAGAATTGCAAACCTAGTTTCCCAGGAAAATCCAAATAATAACACTTGGAAAGTGACAGATTTGTTTAGTCCTGTTCCTCTGGGCTAAATTTTGCCAGGAGCCTTTCAGTACCTTTCCTCCGAAGGCACATGCACCATGTCCTGGGACCTCCAAACTGTGCACCTAGATAAAGGACCCCATTTATAAAGAGGTAACTCTATGGTATAATCCTAACAAGCCAATTTCGTTTAATTAAACAACAGACAAGGAAAGGAAATAGGAATAATCTCTACTGCTGTTATGTGTATATTATTCCTGAAATCTGGTAGCTGAAAAATCACCAGTATTTTTAACTTCCACCACCCTTAACTCAATTTTTCTCCCAAGTTTTTGACTTTGGAACAAAAGCTTTGCTTGCGACTTAAGATGTGTCTCTGGTGAATCACATACGCAAAAGTACATTATTGCATTCATATGTATCATATTAAAACATTAGTCTGTTTCCAAATACCTGAGTTTAACACAAATGTTACTGTGAATCTCTCCCCCCCAACCCTGTTGTTCTAAGAAAAGAAAAAAAATAGGAATACAAAATAACCTGTCAGTCAAATTTTAGACAAAGCCATTAATGAAAGATTGATTCAGAAGAATAAAATTATACAATAGGAATATATATTCTGAAAAGAAACATGAATGTTGTGTACAGATTGTTTCTATTGTAAATACACAGAGTCTCAAGAGATGAACCACCTGAGGTTCAAGTTATAATCCAATTTATTGAACCTCTTAAACATAACAGGGCAATGAGTGAAGTGCCTGAATCAATTCAAAGCAAGCTTTTCATTTAAGGGCCAACATAGCTTCAAGCTGCATACACAAGAGACCCTAATTAAATTAGTCAGGATTCAATCAGAGCACACGAAAGTGTCTGGAGAAACAGAATCATATAGGAATGAAACTGAGAAATGTACCACTGGAAACTTCGACTTGATTAGCCAACTCTTCAGAGATTTAAGTGTGTGTGTATTAGGTACAGTCGGAAAAAAGTACCTAATAATTTATCAATATTGGTACTCCAAGGTCACAAATCCTAACAAAAGGGTAATGTTTGCATTTTATTAAATAGTTCGATGTTATGTAAAACTATTTCTAATTTTCAGATTCCTTCTCCTTAGTTCTTGCTTGCATGGGTGACAACTATGTCTTCAAGTGGAAACAGCTTGATTCCCATAGGACTTGTTCAGGGCTTCCAAGGTAATTTCTGAAGTCAATAATTCTGCAAGCCAGGTGGAGTTTAAAGCTAGAACCAGAAGCCTTAAAAAACCCACCAGGCAATAGGGGGTGGAGGGAATGCTAACCTTTCCACCTTGGTATGGAGCAATAACAATGACAAGAGCATCACTGTAGAAACTGAAGGGATTGAAACGGGATCTTGGAATAGTGACTGTCAAAGGAGATCAGAACTAATAGATTTATGTGCTGTTCTCGTCACTGTGACTCAATTCCTTGGAAAAGACTTGCAGGAAATTCCTTTAGTATGTTTAAATGACAGCTCTGAAATTCAACTCTTTTGTTTCTAACTCATGACAAAACGCCCAATTCTGAGATTCTTAATAAAGTCAGTTTCAACAGACAGGTTTAGGATACCATGCTTAATAGCAAAATTTTAAGTTGCCTCCTACTCCCAATTATTCCCCAGCACAAGAGAGCTAAATGCAAACAAAGACACAGAAATAACAGACTGAATACACCTAGATGATCTCTATCTTCCAGTACTTAATCAGAATTTGGTGTGATTGTAGCAGATGATTTTTCAGAGGTGACCCTAGGAAACTCTTACAGATTTGTGGTTTTTTTTTACTGATGTTGATTTTAATTGTTTGACAATATCCATGATATATTACAAAACTTATAGAAACTATTATCTTTTTTAAAATTACCATCTGAATATTTTGTCCACTTGAGCTTGTCTAGCCTAAAGAAGCAACCATTCTAAGAAGAAAAATCACATCCGTCTAGTGTGAAAATGCAAATTGTACTCATTTTATTCAATAACATGGAAGAAAAAAGGGGTTGCCTTTCCCTCCATCTGCATGTTGTCTTTGCCACTGCTTTTCTAGGTGACGATGGATGTCGACTGTTCAGACGGAAATGCTGTGCTCTGATTAAGCTTTCTCTATTAGATTCAAACACCAGAATTCTACATCAAAGACAATGGACATTCTGAACCAGAACTGGTGAGCACAGGACCACAATGAAAACTTTAGAAGTCTGGAATAATTTAGCAAAGTACAACTCTACAAGCGGCATGTTAAGTTTCAATGATCAAGAACAAACTAGAAACCTCTATTTCGGACTGAATGATCCTTGTATTCAGAGAATGTAGTTAGTTAACTAAGAAAGTTACTTAAGAGCTTGTGGTGATTAAAAGGCAAAATGGGTTTGAAAGCCCAAAAGCTCATTCATTTCTATTTGCATTTACTTCAGCTGAGGAGATTCTATAATTGTTTGGATACCCTTCAGTTGACCTACATCCGTGTACTAGTAGTAAGCAATAGGTTTTGCTTGAAGAATAAACAACAGGCAGAAAACAGGCAGAGATAATTTAAAATAATGCTTATGGCTCGTTTTTCTACTGATAAGGAGGAAATGTCACAGAGCAAAAATCGTGAGGATGGAGTCTTCATCTAGGCTGTATGTTTTTTATCCAGTGCCATGTTCTAAATTCAGATCACACCCTCAATCCATAGATTATTTAGTATGAAAAAAGGAACACCACAAATTTTAAATTAAAGGATCTCTTAAATAGGAATCCATCTTCTGTTGCATTACAATGCTGCTTTTTCTTTTATTATATACATATGTACTAACTCTTAATTTTGTGTATTTACTTAAACTCTATTATAGTAAAATATGCATCATTTCTCCCCCCCCCCGCCCCCAATCAATAAGATTTACTGGTAGCAATCAGACTGACATTCAGAGTGTCTGAAAGCATGTGTATCTTCCTTAGCAGGGCAAATTTCACCCTGTCATCAAACATGGAGGATGTTGTTGTATTTATTCCTGAAAAAATATAATATGGATCTACGTGTACCAAAGCAAATCTATCTGGTTTCCTGTTACATATTGTGTTTATCAGCCTACACTACCATGTTTTGTTTGGAGTGTGGTGTATTGCATAATATGCCATACAATGGAATTTCATAATCCTATGAAATAAAATTGATAATAATAGAAATATACCAATATTTCTCATATAACAACAACTCCGTGCTGCCCTCCACCAGGTTTTTCTTTTGTTTGCTGGCTACTATTAGGAGGAGGAGAGAATTGCGCTACTGGTGCCAATTATGGCACATACACACTCGCTTCCTCCCCCTCCCGCCCACAGTTTGATTCTTGTAGGGAAGCTGAGAGATGAGAATGAGAGCAAATGGAGAGTCATGGGGGCCAAAAGCTGCTGAGATGTCAAATCTGAGTGCTGAAGCAGTTCATGAGTCCCAACTCACGTGGTCCGAGCTCTCCAGGGAGAGGCTCTTGGTCTTGTGAGGAGAAATGGGACTGGGAGGGCTGCTCAGGTTGGAACTGTTGGAAGCTGTAGAATGCCTTGGAGAGTCAGAGTCCTGCAGCCCAAAACACGTGGAGAGAACGTATTAGTGAACAATAGTGTGGCAACAAATGGAAACAGGGAGGCTTGGAAACTTAGGGAGGGGACAAGGAAGAAAACGAATGCCAAAGTGGTATCTCTCCTTTCTCTGCCTGGACAGCAACCCTATCAAAAATAGGCAGGGAGGAATACCCATTCTACCTTATCAAGTGCCTAATTTTGTTCCTTGGACTGAACTATTGGAGGGATGAAAACAAATAGCACATTCTACATTTATACAAGCAACTTTCTAGAAGGTCTTTTCTTGGGCTCTTCACATTTGAATCCTTGCAATGCTGTCAGTAATGCAGTGGAACACAAGTTTTATATTCACAATCTGCCAAATATAACCGCACACATATTTTTGTAGAGTTGTTATAAACTTCAGCAGCAATTAATACATTTAGAGTCCTTTGTTGATCTAATTTTTATTTTCCTGTATCTGCATCTATGCCTATAAATGCTATAATCACATTTACATAAATGTTTATTTGTGTAATTTCCTGAAATGGTTTTGTTTGTACTGTACTGTGTTACACACTTCTAAACCATTGCTCAGTTGCTTAACAATAACAAAAAAAAAATTGTCTGAAGAAGAAACTCCCCAAATTGTTTCTTGGAATATTTTTTGCTCGTTCAACAAAACATTTTTTAGCTGGTGGTTGTTTCCACAGGGGATTCAACTCCTTTGAAAAACTTAAATTTGGATTGATCCCCAGATCAAACAATTCAAAGTTTTAAAGTTTTCCTTCTGTGATCAGATGACTTATAGATATGTTGTATGTAATTTTCAGAAATCAGGCTTGATATGATGGCACTGTGATCTAAAACACATGGAAGCTATTTACCTATTGGTAACAAAATTATCAATGTCACTCATGCTACTGGAATTTTTGTCATATTTTACATATTTTCCTTTCAATTATTGACTAATGCAGTAGTTGTGTGTATCTTATTTTTGATTGCTTTAAGCATAAATTGGAGCTTATACCCACCTCTCTCTCGTACTCCCTCACTGGTGCATCACTGCCTTGGTCCAAGCCACCAGAAGACAAAGAGCCATCTGAAGGGGATGCCATTGGCTGACGCTTTGCTCCATAGCTACCTCCTGAGAATTCTCTCCGCAAAGCACTACCATTTTGTGCAGATGTTCCTAGAAATAAACCCAGGAATTTAAGTACATACCATGTAAAAGCATTAGGGCTATAACCCATAGTATTCATTCTCTTTACCATTATTTGGTCTGCTGATGGTTGCCATTTTTCCATCATCATACCTTTCTATTAAGGTTCCCCTCCCTCTTCCATCCTAGCCTCTTTTTCAGCAAAAATAAAATCAATTTTATATGCATTGTTGAATTAACATCTTTCGGTTGGTTAAGGAGAAAGTGCTAGGTGGGAGAAAGTATAGGAAGGGAGGTTGAACACTTGCATCAAATCTCAAATATTTTGCCAACATTTCTGAAAATGTTGCTCCTATAACAGTTCATTGCAGATGAACAGCAGTTCTGAAATATATATAAAAGTATTGTGCAAATGCCCCATTTCCTATTGCCAATCCTGATTAGGCCTTCATCAGTACCATGACTGATATAAACCAATAATAAAAACAATACAGAAAGTTAAACTTGATACGTACACTGAGGTACATACTTCCAATATCATTGATATTTTTACAATTTAATCCCTGCATACAATGTTAAAATAGCGGGAGACCTATGATTTTAACTTTCTTCATACTTCTTTACAGCACTATGCACTGAGTAACAAGTGATTGTACAGTTAATAAATACTACTGTTGCCAAGAAAAGTCCATGGGCCCTTCCATGCAATTATCAGGATTTGGGCTCAACTCATTTCTTTAAAAAGATGTCTTTAAATTTAATTGGTATTCAGTTCTGCAGCTCTTTTTCATATTCAGATGAAATAAAAATACTGTTTCATATGATTGTAAGGTTTATTCTGTTGATATATGCCATAATAGTGAAATATGACAAATAGGCAAAAACAGATATATTTCCTTTTTTTTAAAACATGAAATATGTTCCTGATCTCAGTTCATAAGCACATGTCTTCTTAACATTGGGGAATTCCAAAAGTTAACTAAGAACAAAAATACACTGCTTGTAAACAGCTGAACCTATAGCAATAGCACTGAGACTTATATACCGCCTCACAATGCTTTTTACAGCTCTCTAAGCGGTTTACAGAGTCAGCATATTACCCCCAACAATCTGGGTCCTCATTTTACTGACCTCAGAGGGATGGAAGATGAGAGCCTGGTGAGATTCAAACTGCCAAATTGCAGTCAGCTGGCAGGCAGCGCAGCAGAAGTGTCCTGCAGTACTGCATTCTAACCACTGCACCACTGCAGCTCTTATGTATACATAAATCCAGTGTTACTGCCTTTGAAAATTATTAAGCCTGCATTGCTTTCATATTTATATTCTCTCCAAAGAGAATGTCTAATCTTTTCTCCATAAATTCTTGACTAGATTCCCTTTGCTCTTAACGTTTTATATCCTTAACCACAAAAATACCTGACACTTTCATAATACATTCTTCAGGAAGCAGACAAATGCAGAGGTAACAGTACACCTTCCTCAAGGAAAATAGAGAAAGAGGCTGACACTAAGGTAAGGCTCAGAAACTTACTTGCTGCCAAGCCACTACTAGCACTCATGGAGCGTCCAGGCTCAGGCCGGGTTTTTGTGATTGAAGGGATGCTGACAGATCCACTAAACATTGCTCGACTTTCTTGAGGCCGAAGATTCTGCAATACAAGTCAGGCAAGTCAGAAACAGCTAAGAGGTGTAGTCATACAAAACAGAAAGGGCAAGTTGGTCAGGTTCGAATTTAAAGAAGATCTTGACTGACTTGCTCACTAATGAATAAGCACAGGCAGAGGTGGGCTGCTAAGGTGGAACGGTGACGAGTGCTCGCCCCCGTGGTTCTGAGTGCTAGCAGAGTCCCGCGCAATTACGCTACTGTACCTGGTCAGGTAGCAAAATTGCACGCGGACACTGCACTGAAACACGGGCAAATCTGCATGTCCATGCCCGATTTTGCTACCTGCCCAGGTGCAGTAGCGTAATTGCACTGGATTCCCCTAGCGCTCGGAGCCGTGGGGGTGAGCACACATCACTGTTCCACCTTAGCAGCCCACCTCTGAGCACAGGGTTACAATGGCGTATGAAATGCCAGGTTATCCGATCCATTGATTTGGCTGTGCTAAATTACAAGCCTCCCCAGCCAGATCACTGAAGACGGATGATGGGAAATGGGGAGAAACACAACAGCAGGGTTAAGAGTGCTGTGATAAGTAAACTGACAGCAGTGATTGCAAGGAAGCAACTGAAAAAAAAAAGAAATAAGATTTTTCACCTGAGGTTGAAGGAATCACGCAAAATGGGAATTTTATCCTTCAAATATGAAAGGAAAGAACATATGCCAAAGATGCTTCCCTTTCTTTTCTTTTTTTTAAAAAATCTACTCATTTTATTGCTATGTTGCTCACTAATGTTATGATTTTGTTTATTTGTATTGTTTTATTCATACTATGTGTCAGCGCCCCAAACAGCATCTGAGAAATAAATCAGAGTGCAGTCCAATTCTCTCATCCAAGGTTCGATTTATTAGCAGAGCCATGGTCACGCCATTGCCATCCTGATACTAACTTCCTTCCAGTTCCCCACCCAGTTTAAGGTTCACCTTCCATCCCCACATCCCACAAGTTCATCACGAGGACCAGTCCAAGTGCAGGGATTCCACCGACTTCCTCTTTACATCCGTTGATGCAGAACAAAAGATGACCTTGGACTCTAAGGAAGGAATTTGTTGTGGCTAGTAGCTTTCCCTCTCATGGAACTACCCCTCCCAGTTCCCCTAATACTATTCTACTGGGGCAGGCCAAAGTCTCTAACTCCACATGATGGCTTCGGCCTGACACTATGGATGTTTTAAAATTTTCATGTATGCTGAGAGTTGCGAGATTGTGATAGGACAGAATTTTTAAAATTATATTTAAAATAAATATAAATTTTTTATTTTTATTTCAGACAAATTCATTTCGCTTTTGTTATACAGTACAACAAGCTGTGCTTACTTACCATGGGCAGGTCTTTGAGGATCTGTATACCATCTCCTGGGCCCATGTGTGCTATATGGTTAAAGTTAGTTGGGTGAGAAATTAATTTATTTCTCATTTCTGGATCTCGCAGCATCTCTCTGCAAAAGAAAATATTCAGATATTGTACATTTAAGTGGCTGTTTGTAAACACCGAGAGTAAATATATACTAGTCATATAAATTATTCCGCAACAGAAATCAAATAGCCAAATATTTGACTAAATTTTAAAAGAAAAGTACTTTAAATTCTGATACTGATTCTATCTCAGCTGTTAGCTTGATGGAAAAGGTCAGGAAGAACAGAGGTTTGGCTTAAAAGCTTAACAGCCCATGTTCATAAACAGTCCAAATGGTTACTGGGTTTCAGAGTGCACTACGAGAGGGAGTTGAGACAACATTCAAGAAAAGGTGTAGAAGTGGGCTCAGTGATGATCGGATGCTGCAAAGATGGAGGCAGAGATGAAGGATAGAAGAAAAGAAAAGGATTAGAAGAATATAGCACTATTCTTTGCATTTTACTCTTACAATAATTTAAAGAGCTTTAGAGAAATTTGCCAATGTGTTGTAGGATACAAAGGAAAATTCTTGAGAGTTTCCAGCATTTTAGAAAACCTGACAGCATAAAACTGATTCTAATCATGGATTATGTCATAAATAGGTCTAAAAAAGACTCAACAGTAGTGAAAAAAGGCTGACTTGGGAACAAGCAAGTTCAATTGTTTCCCCGTTTTCCCATAATTATATGCAAACTTTTAACAGCACAGGCTATATGTGAGAAATGCTGAAATATTAACTCCATATTTCTTGAAAGTATTTTCTTATAAGTCAGAATCCTTTCTGAATATTTTCCTATAGTCTGAATGCTATCTTGCAAGGTGACCCTTTTGCTGCCTGAAAACTACACAAAATTTGAAAAATAATTGTTATCATCAGAGAGCGCTGGGAAATATTACAGAGAATCAGATAGGAATTGTGTAAAAAAAAATAGAACATCAAAACTGGACAATATATGCATAATTAGCAATATAAATTTCTTTTGTAAAACTTTATTATCAGTCATATATACAATATATACACACATGCACACACAAATGTACTTATGTACAGCAGTTGGAGACATGCATTCCAATTTACAATAGTTCTTTTGCATTGGTATTTAAATTAAAATAAATTTAAGTATTGGGTTATACATAATTTAAATAATATAGACTATATAACAGAAAAGACAAACGTTTGAACGCATTGACCAGAAATCCATTTTTTTTCTAACAATCAAAAGGAAAAAAAAAATACAATGACGGAACACAACAGTCTTCACGGCCTACAAGCATGGACAGAAGACAAGTATAGGTTGAATACCGACCTTCTCTGCTGCATTCTCTCTTCCTCAGGCACTCGGAATGAGTAGCGCCGTTTATTATTAATATTTCGGACCATTTGCTTTCGACTGTTATCTGATGTTTCAGGAACCACCAACTCATCACCCTCTAAGAGAAATATAAAAATCCAAGCAGGATCACTTTTTTCCCCCACTGCAAAAGGTTAGCTATAGAAAACTTTTCTAAATTAGATACAACTGCTAATACAAAACAATGGAAAAAATAGAAATAGCTAGTACAATGTTATGACTCTAAGCTTATACTAAGTACAGTGGTACCTCATGATACGAACCCCTCATCTTACGAACAACCCGAGATACGAACCCGGGGTTCAGAAAAATTTTGCCTCTTCTTACGAACTTTTTCCTTCTTACGAACCCGCCGCCGCCACTGCTGAGAAGCCCCGCCGCCTGGCTGTCGCTTTTTGAAACAGCCGGGGGGCTTCTCAGCATCCTCCTGAACCCGAACGCCAAACCCGAACTTCTGGGTTTGGCGTTCGGGAGGCCGCCGAGAAGCCCCCCGGCTGTTTTAAAAGACGATTTTTAATCCTAAAGTACTTTACAGATAAATATTACTACAAGGAAGAATCTGAAATAATTGTCTCCTTCTGTTAATGGAAGCATTACCTCAGGGACCGCCTTCTGCGGCACGAATCCCAGCGACCAGTTAGATCCCACAGAGTGGGTCTTCTCCGGGTCCCATCAACTAAACAATGCCGTTTGGCGGGACCCAGGGGAAGAGCCTTCTCTGTGGCGGCCCCAGCCCTCTGGAACCAACTCCCCCCAGAGATTAGAATTGCCCCCACCCTCCTTACCTTTCGTAAGCTACTTAAAACCCACCTCTGCTGCCAGGCATGGGGGAATTAAGATTCCTTTTCCCCCTAGGCCTTTACAATTGTATGCATGGTATGTTTGTATGTATGTTTGGTTTTTTATATTAAGGGGTTTTAATTCGCTTTTAGTATTGGATTATTATTGTACACTGTTCATGATTGCTATTAGCTGCCCCGAGTTTTCGGAGAGGGGCGGCATATAAATCCAATCAATCAATCAATCAATCAATCAATAAATTCTGAGTGTAACTCTACAATGCTGTAAACTTCCAACCACTGCATTTATAAAAGTTTTATTTATTTCAAAGATCTGGATTTATAATTTTAGGAAGTATCAAGTCTTATATTTAAAGAAGTGGAAGTAAATGTTTTAAAAATCTCAAAGGTAACAAAATCAGTACAAAATATACTGATAGTCCTTGACATGATTTATGACTGCTCATGCCAAAAGCTACCGGTAGTTTTTATTCTGGTTCCGGAGTTTACATAGCTGCAAAAACCGCTGCAGTCACATTATTGCATTTTGGGTTCTTGGCAAGCGGGTCATGTTTTCGGCCAATTGTAGTGTTCCATTGGTCATATGACTGCAATTTGTTTTTGCCAGTTTATGGCAAAACATTGATAGGAATGATTTACAATAGTGGCATTTTCTTGATAACTACTGCAAAAAATAAAATAAAAATCATGTTCAATCATTTGAGTGCCTTGATTTGGGCACCATCATGATTTATGGTGGAAATTCCAGACTCCAATACAGTCGTAAATCAAGGACTCCCTGTAATAGACTTAAAATTCAATTATGCTGAAGTGCTAGAAATAGGAGACATCTAAATGAACTGGTTCCTACTTCAAATAGACTAAGATAGTCAATTTGAAAATACAGAAATATTTTGAAAATATTTTTATTCTATTTTTCTATTGAAAATAATATATTTGAAACCATGGAAACTGCAGCATTTACAAATTTAATGTTGTAATGCTTCTGAAGAAAAGCTACTTGGATTGCATGCAGTGCACCAGCATTCTGTTAGTGTCTAGAATGAATAGTAACCAATGTAGAGAGCAGTCTTTTTTTTACTTACCTGCCATTTTATTTTTGAAATAGATTAACCTAACAGTTTCTAGTCCTAGGACATTTAGCGACCCTTCGGTGTTCAAAGGACGTACCTACACAATGTAAAATGTAAAACAGAAAAAGTAAAAAGATATGAAGAAAACCTGAAAACATATAAATATTTACTACATGAATTATCATGGACACAAAAATTCAGGAGGACACTGGTAGGTGGATTTAAAATCTGGGGGTTTTAATCATCACAATCGTTAAGGTAGTTGTAATCTGTCTCTAACCTGCACAACCAACTTGTTTTCTCTTCCTTTTTTCACCACCACCTTTCTCCAACTGAAGTCCTACATCAGTTTAATCCCTCACTGGTGAAGTGAGCTGTGGCTCACCAAGAAATATTCATTTCATAAAAATATATTAAGCAAAAAATGTACCAAACTCCTTCTGACGAAATGCTAAAGCCAAGCATTTTGAAGTTAGTGGCATATACGGTAAATACAATCAATCAATCAATCAATCAATCAATCAATCAATCAATAAAACGTTTAATAGGAATGTATGCATTGCACTGTTTAAAGTGTCTTTTCTCTAAAAATTCAAAGTGCTTGAAAGTTCTCTCTTCTGTTTATTGCAACCAAGGCAGCACTCCGAGACAGCGGCTTCAGTGAGTAGCTGCTTCATACCTAATTAGTTTCCATCCTAGACCTGAAGGTGGGTGGATGTCCCGCTTCCTAGTTTATGAGAGGAATATTTTAATCTAGATGGAACCCAATTTGTATTTTAATTTATATTATGAACAACCTGCCCAGACTGTTTAATTTACTGTATAATTCATGAGTTACCTTCTTGAGGGGGATGGTCTGAATCCACTCCATTGAGTTCACATCAAATATATCAACTGAATTTTCACTATAAACTGAGAGATATGGTGCATTGTAACCTAGAAGGAAACACAAATAAATGTCTGGATAATGTTGGACTGGGTTGAAAACTGGAGGGTAAGGAAGTCAGTTTTTTGTACTGTATATATATATTTTGTAGTTTATTTAGAAGTACCGTATATTTTCTATGATTAAAAATAAGCCTAGTTTTTTTGGTGTTTACCTATCTGTTTAATATTGATTGGAAATAAGCAATGAGAACCCTACTGTCACTCAGTATGTTCACATTATACAGCCACTGAAGCTGACTGTAGATCTGTAGGTCAGTGGTTCAAATCTCATCACCGGCTCAAGGTTGACTCAGCCTTCTATCCTTCTGAGGTGGGTAAAATGAGGACCCGGATTGTAGGGGCAAAATGCTGGCTCTGTTAAAAAGTGCTATTGCTAACATGTTGTAAGATGCCCTGAGCCCAAGGAGAAGGGCGGCATAAAAATTGAATGAATGAATGAATGAATAAATAAATAAATAAATAAATAAAATAAATTATAAATAATCACATTAAAGATTAAAATTAAGCTTTTGGAAAAAAAATAAACCATTAACCAACCTGAGAAATAAAACAGTATTAAGTGTTAATAATACATTTGCTATTCCAATATTTCCTCAATTACCAAGACATTGAAATTATGTATAACCAGTAATCATTCAGAAATGAGTAGTTAACAAATTTTTCTGATATAGACTGACATAATAGTAATGGAGTGTCCATATGTGCATGTGAAATACATACTTACATACACACACATGCACGTGCCAGAGGTGATATTCAGCCAGTTCGCACTAATTCGCACAAATTGTTGGCAGAAATTTGGCCAAGGTCGCTGAACGGGTAGCAATGGCTGGCTGGCCCCGCCCCCAAACTGGTCACTCAAGTCACTGCTTGCTCGCCATGTTTGTCAATACCATGGCCTTGCAAATCCAATGGGATGAGCATGCACGAAGAACATGGTGGCGACGGCACAGCAGCAGGTTTTTATGTGACCTCAGGTAGTTTTTGACAGCCTGTGGCCACCTGCCGCCTCTTTTACAGCCTCTTTAAAAGCTGGGGGCAGCCAAAACCTCCGGTCAGCTTACCTTCTGGAGTCTAGACCACCAAACCGGCAGTGAAAATGTTTGAAACCCACCACTGGCATGTGTATTTATTTATTTTATTTATTTATTTATTAGATTTGTATGCCGACCCTCTCTGAACACTCGGGGCGGCTAACAACAGTATAAAAAGACAATGTAAACAAATCTAATATTAAAAATAATCTTAAAAACCCCAATTTAAAGAACCACTCATACATACAAGCATACCATGTATAAATTCTATAAGCCTAGGGGGAAGGGAAATTTCAATTCCCACATGCCAGACGACAGAGGTGGGTTTTAAGGAGCTTGCGAAAGGCAAGGAGGATGGGGGCAACTCTGATATCTGAGGGGAGCTGGTTTCAGAGGGCCGGGGTCGCCACAGAGAAGGCTCTTCTCCTGGGTCCTGCCAAACGACATTGCTTAGTCAACGGGACCCAGAGAAGGCCAACTCTGTGGGACTTAACCGGTCGCTGGGATTCGTGCGGCAGAAGGCAGTCCCGGAGTGGGGTGCATCCTGAACAAAGAGGCGGTGTGGGGGAGGAAGTGTGGCTAGGGTCGGGTCACTAAAGGAGGGGAAGCGGGTGACTGTCAAAGAGAGGGCAGAGATAGATAGGTGGAAATTCCAAAGATTTTCCTACCATTTTTGTGGGCATGGCTAGGTGGGAGGGTGGTGGTGGTCATGTGACTGAATGGGTGTGAGTGACGTCAAGTTGGCCATGCCACTCAGTCAGAAGCCTCCTCCCCAGCCATGACCACCAAACTGGAACTGAAAATTTTTGAAGCCCACCACTGGCAAGTGCACATATACAAACATACATATGCAAAGAGGTGTTTTTCTGAGGTTATGATTTTTTTTTGAAGAATTGAAGAAATCAGTATTATTTAATACCGCAACTTCTCGCATTTTTCTATTAGCAGAACCCCCTACCACTAGTGGCTATTTATTAAGTATTCTCTTTCATCATTAACCACATTGAGAGCTTCAATGTGGTAACTATAATTAGTTATATCAATAGGACATTCCTTGCACTAATTCTAGAAACAATATATAATAGTTCCCATGAATTTTGGAGGCAACCATGGTGCCTCCGAAGCAGAGATTTAATTCAAAATCTATGATTCTTTTTTAGATGCAAAGTCATAATTGTTTGCCAAATAATATTGGTGCTAAAAATAAATGAAGAGGAAATAGATGGGTAAGAAGGAAAGAGGGGACAGAATCACAACATCATAATATTACAGTATACCAAATAGATTATCATAGCACATAGTTAAAAAGTTATTTATATTTCAGTATTACATCTCCTACAACTTATTAACTGATAAATTATACAGAGTTATTCAAATTCTCTGGACATCCATCAAGCCTTGAGGAAAAACAACCCTTTACTTAAATTAACGTAATGGCAGAAACTTACAGGAAGAAGAAGGAGTTGCAGGCCACATTAGTTCTTGTTGCCTAGATCTTCGACCCTGACAGTCCACATAAATTCCTACACTGCTAAAACACAGCAGGTATTCTTTATTTGAGATTTCAACAGCACAGATGGCGTCAGCTGTCTGCTGTGTAATGAACGACAGTGTGTGATCATCTGGATGAAGCAAAGTCTGTGGATTTCCTTCTCCATGCAAAGGGAACCTCAAGTATCCTGACTGGTAGCCAACACAAAGCCGTTCACTAAAGATAGCCATCCACTGGACATTCCCAGCCACTTGGATTTCCTTGATTTTTTTATGGCGTGTTTTGCTATGATTTAACTCGTAACACAGGACCTGTCTTTTCATTGCTACACACAGGCAAGTAAGGGCTCCATGGCGCACTTGTCCAGAAGCTATTGTCTGGCAACCTTTAGTTTCTGCCAGTTTATAAAAATCAATCTCTCGACCATCCAGAGCGGTCATAGGAAATAGTCGTACATGGCGGTTTCGTCCCGAAATCACTGCAATAAGTTGTTCATTTGGGATGAGCTCAATCTGATGAACTTTCTTACTGTCACCAACACGAATTATCTCTGCAAAAAATAAAAGGTTGCAAAAAATGATCTTGAAATATAAAGAGCGTGCTGAAGGCTACAGTATTCATCTTGCTTAATAGTCTCTTTGGTTGTTCTGGAATAAAAAGTATAAACTTGCTTTTCTAAACTGCTTTTTGTACTAATAATTCCTTCTGAGAATCATTGTATCCCATTTGCATTCTCAAAAATTTGTCTTTGACTTTTTTCCTATCAGGATAATTATCTTTGAATAGGATTTATTCAAGTGTCCTCAAAAAGGAAGTTTGTACCTTCTTTGTCCAAAGTTAATTCTACATTGTTTACACTGACTCCCTTCCCTTCCTTGTGGACAGTGTGTTTCTATGTTCTATATCAGGGGTATCAAACTCAAGGCCCCCAAGCCAAATCCAGCCCTGAACTTCATTTCTGCTGGCAGAGGGTTGCAGGAGGCTGATAACCGAAATTGGGATCTCATTTTCACTGGCAGAGAGTTCAGGCCACCACAGGCACCCCCAATACCTTGAGCTGTCCACCCCCTCCCCGGTCAAAGACAACCCTGATGTGGCCCTCAATGAAATTGAGTTTCACACCCCTATTCTGTATAGTAACTATTAATATTATGTCACCTATCCACTGCCAAGCAAAACCATATTATATTTAGAGAGTTTATGCCTGTTGTTAC
The DNA here is from genome assembly GCF_031021105.1 of Erythrolamprus reginae. Classification (NCBI taxonomy): domain Eukaryota; kingdom Metazoa; phylum Chordata; class Lepidosauria; order Squamata; family Dipsadidae; genus Erythrolamprus; species Erythrolamprus reginae. Next base: position 357,568,310 of record NC_091950.1, on the reverse strand, counting down.
AGAACTGAATAAGGTACATTTGGTTTTATCAATGTGTTTTGAATATTTCATTTCTAATTGTGTTTAATAATAATAATAATAATAATAATAATTTATTAGATTTGGTTGAAATGGATGTCCATATATACTGAATAAATAAACAAATAAATAGGCAAAGCTAGAGTTCCACTCTTCTGACATACTACAGACCGAAGAGTTCCTGAGTACAGGTAGTCCTCAACCTACGACCATTGGAAATTATAACAGGTATCTTCAGAACTATTTATGACTTATTTTTGAAGTTACGATGGAATTTCATTTGGAATGATTGGCAACTGCCTCATCCTTATGGCCATTTGCAACATCCAATGGTTACATGCCTGTGATTTGCAATGTTTTTTGTAAATTCCTGCAAAAATGCTTATTGGAGAAAATGGATTTGCTGAATGTCCACCACAAAAATATAAGTAATCAGAAATTACTTTCTCAAAGTCACTGAGTAGGTTTCCTTTGCTGAGAGTGGACCTGAATCTCAGCCTCCCTAGTATTAATCAAGTAACTTAACTATTAGGCTACACTGAATGAAAGAAATTTGAATTTTCACTTTTTCAATATAAATCTAATATTCTTACCATCCTTTGTAACATGAACAACAAATAACCCTTCTTCATTGCCCAAAGCTATTCGCTCATGATCTGAAATAGTTAATAATGAAAAAAAAAATTGAAATACACATTGTGTAAGAAAAAACAAATATCAGATGCCAGGATAGTTGAAGCCAATTTAATATTAAGTGCAATGATACCATTATTTTACCTTTAAACAGAAAAGAAAAATATATATCTTGGGAATTCTGTAATAACTAAACAAGTCAAAATAGTCAAAATTAAACTAGGTAAAAGGTAAAAATGACTAATGCACAATTTTAACTAGTGTACACATTTACAGATGAAAGAAAATACAATTTGCAAGCATTTTAGAATTCATTTGATTCATAAATAATTTTCCATTTTGCTTTCCATTTTTTATCACATTAAACAGTTTTGTAATTCACAATACCTCTTATCATCTTTATTTTTAATCCACTCCATAAACTACCAGTTTTCCATTAGATACCAGTATGTTATCTTGGCCATTTAGTCTATATCAGAGGTGGGTTCCTTTCGGTTCACACTGGTTCTATAGAACCGGTAGCAAACTGCTGGTGATGTCACAGAGCCAGTTCTGTCGGTGCCGGTTCGTGGACGCAGTCGTCTTTTTAAAAGATTTTTTTTTAAATATTTTTTGCTGATTTTTAAATTCTGCGCATGCACAGAAGCAGAATTTCCAGCACTGCGCATATGCCACCTCTTGTTTTCAGTTTTTTTTAAAAAAAATGTATTTTCAGCACAGCGCATGCACATGTATACAAAGCGCACCTACGTGGCACAGCCATGCAGCATGGGAAGAAACGAACCAATGGCGAGGTAAGTTAGAACCCAGCCATGGTCCATATCTGTGATGGCAAACCTATGGCATATGTGCCACAGGTGGCACGCAGAGCCATATCTGCTGGCATGTGAGCCGCTGCCCTATGTCAGCTCCAGCACACATGTGGGTGCCTCACCAGCTGATTTTTGGCTCACATTGAGGTTCTGGGAGGGAATTTTCGGCATCCGGAGGGCCTCCAGGGTGTCAGGGGAGGGCGTTTTTGCCTTCCTCAAGCTCCAAAAAAGTCTCTGGAGCCTGGGGAGCGAAAAAAATGGGCTACCAGGCCTATCAGAAGGAAATGTGCATGGGGGCCACTGAATATGGGTGTGGGTACATGCATGCATGCAATAGTGCGCACATGCACTATTTTGGCACCCTAAGAAAAAAGATTCACCCTCACTGGTCTATATGGATTGGTAACCAGATACCTTCCAAATATTTTAAGCTCCAATGCTTGTTTATTATTGGACACTTTGCTTAGGACTAGAACTTGTTGGCTGCCTTGTGACTACATTATTCCTTATGCGAAAAATCTGTTTGGTGCTCATTACACCTTCTGGAATCATTTAATAATGAGTACCAAGGTACCATTGTATTCGTTATTAATTCAAATAATATGGATTTATTTTTTTGTCCTTGCCCTTTCCTTTTTTAGAACAAGACTTCTGGAATATGTGTGTGTGACAGAGAGTGCATATTGAGTGTGTATCACATTTGTTAAGGGGATGGGCGGATTTCACTGGATTTAGGAATTCTAGATTAACTTTATTTTTGTATTTATAATTTTCTTCCATCTTTTCTTAAATTCAGAGTCAAAGTCCCTCGAGGCAATTATGGTACATTGCTTCAAAATCCAAGTATGAATTAAAACTTCAGAAAATCTGCAAAATGTCTTTAAAAATACATACCTATAATTGCTGCTGCTTGGCTAGTTTTAATAAGGGGTAAGGTACTGTCATATGCTTCTTTGGGAGCGTAGACTGAGCGATCTTTGAGCTTGTTCTTCTTTAAGATCCTATGTAATTCGTTTAAGACTCCTACCCATTTACTTTTTTCATTTTCACTGTCAGCTAGGATCAGGACTGAGCACTTATTACTTGATGCTAATAGCTGAGAGGCTGAAACCTGAAAATGTTACAGATACGCGTAACTAAAAAATGAGATTATTTGATAAATAACAATGCCATTTATTCATTGAATAAATATACTTATTTAATGTATTCAAAAGATTCCCTCAATGTAACTATTTACAGTATGCAGTAAATAAATGAAGAAGCCAAAATCAAATATAAATTTTAAAATCCCAATGAAATCTAGTGAATTTAAAAAATGCGTAGTAAATGACCCCAATTCAAATCGCTGTTTACTCAGTTATGAAACTATGAGTATCAGTCTCCATAAAAGAATAGCAATGAAGACAAAATGGACAGGATAAAATTATGAATAAAATCTGATTTTAAAAATATGTATTAATTTGTATACAGGTAGTCTTTCAGATATTACTATAATGAAGTCTATCCTTTACAGTTGCATGTCACAAAAGTAGTTAGGTCAGGGGTCTGCAACTTTAAAACACTCAAAAGAGCCATTTGGACCCATTTCCCACAGTAAAGAAAACACCAGGAACCACAAAACCTGAGTGGGCATGGCCAACTCGACATCACTCATTCCCACCCAGTCACATGACCCCAGCCACGCCTCCAAATGTTTTCTTTTCTGTGGGAAACAGATCTCTCTGTCTGTTTTCTCTCTGTTCTCTGTCCGTCCTGTCCCATCCATCCATCCATCCATCCATCCATCCATCCATCCATCCATCTATCCATGCTCTTCTGCCCAGCTTCACATATTGTGTGAATCCAGCCACTTGGGTTGTGGAGGGGGAGTGGAGGCTGGCGGACAAAGCCAAGCATTGGAGATCCACAGAAACCCCAATCCGTATCCTGTCAGGGAGACACCCCCCTTCCCTTGTAACTGTAATAGGATATTACTTACCCTAAAAATACAGGGAATATCTTTTCGATTTGCATGGATGACATCAGAAGCCAGAACAGAACACACTGAGAATTCTTCATCCCTTTTATAAAGATATCAGTGAAAGATTATTACATTTAAACAGTAACTATTCATTTTCTAGAGTTTCTTAACCTCTCTCTAATGGACCTCTTTGAGAGTCAGGCTATGGACTTCTCAGAAAAATGTATTTAAATTATAAAATAAAAACATGATACAGATTGTTTTACAAAAGAAATAAATGCTCAAATATAGTTATCAAAATTTTCAAAATGATAAAGAAGTAATACAGATGTTTTTCTTTATTAATCCATTAAATCAATAAGACAAGTTAGAAATTACTGGGAAATCTTCCCCTTCCCCCCGATTCAAGATCATAGACTCCTCAAAATCAATCCACAAACATAGAGCAACATAGAGTTATAATGATGTTTAGATTTAGCTCACCCTAAAAGGACATTAAATTCACTCAATATCTGTACCAAATAATTTCTTCATATAAATGTTTGCTATCCATTTGTCAAATTGTTTTTCTCTTGGTATAAGGGGGCAAAATGTAAGAGTGAAAGATAAATCAAGTAATAGCCCCCTTGAAGTGTCACAACAGAAAACTCTGATAAACTTTTATTTACATTTAAAAGAAATTTTCAAAATAATATTGCCATGCTTATATTCCCATCACCTAGATTACACAATCAATTTTATAATCTTGAAGTTATCTATATGATCTAAATCAGTGATTTTCAACCTTTTTTGAGCCGCAGCACATTTCTCACAATCACAAAATCCTGGGGCACATTGAGCGGGGGGGGGGAGACTAAAAAAAGGTTGGACAAAAATCTCTCTCTCTCTTCCTCCCTTTCGCTCTATTTCTTTCTCCTTCCCTCTTTCTCTCTTCCTTTCTTCCTCTTTCTTTCTCTCTCTCTCTCTCTGTCCCTCTTTGTTTTCTCCCTTCCTTCCCTCCTCTTTTTTGTTCTCTTTCTCTCTCCCTCCCTCTATATCTTTCTCTCTCCCTCCTTCCCCCCTCTCTTTCTCTCTCTTTCTCTCTGACTCTCTTTCTTTCTCTGTCTCTCTCTCTTTCTCTCTCGTACACCACACCAGCAACAGCGGCATCGGGCAGTAACCGGCGGCGGCAGCAGAGCGGTCAACTAAGAGCGGGAGCCCTGATGGCGGCTGGACGTGTTGCTGGACGCCGTACAAGCTGGCACTGCGCTGGGCATGGGCGCGGGGCTGGCACCTCCGTTCCGGCCCAGCCAGCGGGCCAGTGCCAGCCCCGCAGTGCCAGCATGTACAGTGTCCAGCAACACGTCCAGCTGCTGCCGTCGGTGCCTATGCCCTGGAGCTCCCACTCGCAGCTGCTGCCTCCCAGCTACTGCCCGATGTCGCTGCTGCTGGCACCCTCCTGCTCCCGCTGCCCACCCGCCAGGTCCCAAAGGTCACTTGATACCGCCGCCGCCAGGGAAGCTCCAGCTGAGTGGGGCGCTGCTGGTGCCTCTGCCCTGGAGCTCCCGATAGCAGCCGCCACCTCCTGGCTACTGCCCAGTGCCATTGCTCCTGGCGCCTTACCGCCAGGACCCAAAGCTCACCTGCAGCAAAGAAGGAAGGCGTGAAAAAGAAGGTGAGAAGAAGGAAGCTTAGCTTCCTGTCTCGGAAGCTGAGCTTCGCGGCACACCTGACCATGTCTCGCGGCACACTAGTGTGCAGTTGCACACTGGTTGAAAAACATTGATCTAAAACATACAAGTCACAGGCACAAAGAATGGTTAAAGCAGAATAAATTTAATGTTTTGTAATGGCCAAATCCAACTCCTGACCTTAATTCTGTAGAAATGTTGTACAAGGATGTTAGGAAGACAGTTAATGAGAGAAAACACACTAAATCCTTTAGTAGGAGGAATGGGCTAAACTGTCTAAACTTGCTTGCTTGATGTTAATGCATTAATGATGCACTGATTCAGTCCACATCAGTTAGTTAGCTAGGTAATAAATAATCTGAAAACAAACTGAGCTCAAACAGCACTAATGACTCTACAGTTCAAACCTGAGCTACGTTTAGTACATTCTCTGCTATTGATAACAGTTATCAATCATAAACATTTAGTTGAAATTATTGCTGCCTAAGGATTTTACATCAGTTACTAAAAGCAAAGGTTTATACTCCTTCCCAAAAATATGCGGTTTTGGATCATTTCCCCCAATAATCCAATGAACAAGTCTAACATTTTAGACTCATTTGCTTAATTGGGTTCCCTTTTTCTAGATTTTGGATTTGTGTGGAGAATAGATCACATTTTAGATCTTATTTATGTAAAAATGCTGAAATTTCAAAAAGCACCAAGCACCAAGGTGTGATTAGCAAGTGTTCAAAAAGAAGTCCTACTGACCAATTGTGAATATACACTAATAATAAATCCATTTAAAGAGAGATATGATTTTTTACCTGAAGCAACAATTGCTATCATTTTAAAACTTCAACTTCTACTTCCATAATTTTCTGCCATATTTAAAGCTCAATAATATTTCCAAACTATACCATAGCTACTGTTGATGTTCTTCTCAGTACAACTTTTCAAAGAGGGATAGGTTATAGGTCAACTTTTATGTTATTCATACCAGCACTTGCTGCCTTGGGTATTAAATTAAAGCATGCCATTCTTACCTCATATCAAGAACCTGACTAACTACCACACTGGGTTGGGATGCTTTTCCTTCTGCTATATCATAAAGGAATAGCTTGAAGTCACAAACAACAGCCAGAGCTCTCTGCCAGCCTTTCTTCACTCCAGATGGCTTAGGGATCTAAAATAAATGTAATCACATTAATTTAAAAAATGCAAATCATCAAAACAGGAAAATACATCTAAGCGTACTATGCAGAATGCACTTTCAACATTTATACAAGAACCCATTCACCAAGTCAACCAGACATACATTTGTGCTATAAAAAAATAAGTTGACTTAATGGTCATCTCTTCTTTCAAACAGAGCAGTGAAGAAGCTGATGCCTCTTCTGCATGCAAGATCGCACTGAATTGAGATCAATGCTAGTTCCAATTTCCCACAAAGTAATGGGTCTTGAATAAATGAACTACAACTCAGCTTGAATTCTAGGAGTATTGCTGCCGTGAAAATGTTGTAACATTTCTTCTGCAGGTGGTTTCCAGTGGCAAGAATCCCTAATTTGTCCCATTTCTTAGGATTTCGTATTCTGTTCTGCAGCTGAGGCACTTTGGAGTTGTGTCACAATTCATGTCCTCTCCAATCACTGTGGAGGGCACCAACTTCAGTAACCACAGCCCCCCCCCCCAATGGCGTAAAGCAAATATAACAGGAAATTAATCAGTGAATGTTTGGAGTATTAGCTGGTTATATTTTGTATGCCCTTCCACTAGCCAAATGGAGGGATCACTGGCCACCTCCATACCATAATGAAGTACAGCAGAGTAGACGTTAGCAAACTGGTACAAAATTGCAATACCAATAACAATAAGTGACAATATGGAAACACCCTGAAGACTACCAGTACTAATTCCTAGCTTTTTCTAAAAGTCTACAAGCCTTGTTGTAAAAATGATAAGACATTCTCATTTCTCTCTCTCTCTCTCTCTCTCACACACACGCACAGAATATCAATAGTAAACAAAAAAACAACACAGGTTTCTTAGACTTACTCGGACATGCCCTTCATAAGCAGTTCCTATTCCTTTCTGTGGATCAATCCCTAGGGGACCTTTTGTCTGTTCAGGTGGGATGGGACATACCGCTGGTGCTTTGTCTGCGCAGGTCACATGACATGAAAATCCACAGACTGTGAGAAAAGACAGAATTTGTAATGAAAATAGTTGGGTGACACAGAAATCCAGTAAATTAAATTAAATTAAAATGTACATTGTTGATTGTGCAATAATTATTTTAATAATATGAAAATCAATAATAAGCACAAACACCTTTGTCAATTTTTCTTGGCCAATAGAACCATGTATCTACTATATGTTATGAAGCAAATGTACTGTATGTCACTGTAAACTTCCATTCCAGATTTGCTATCGATAAACATGTACATTCATTGCATTAATATCTTCTGGGCTATTAAAACCATAGTGATATATAAACCAAAATGAGCCATTTCACAGACATTTCAAATATATATGTTCTGATGAAGTTTATACTTCTGCGACATTTAAATTGCTAATTTATAAAGGGCAATTTACAAATTTGGATAAGAAACGAATGTAAAACTAATTGTCTAATTCATCTGAGATACTGAATTTTTGTTAAAAAAAAACTTTTTAACAGAATCAGATGCGGCTTCATATATATTGTCCACATCACTCTTATTAGCTCTACTTTTTTGAGCTAAAATGAACATCCATAAAGAAACATTCATTAAAAATATTTTGTTCAGTTTGATAAAATGGGATAGCCCACCCTCTCGCCCATGTTGTAGTACATGAAATTTCTAGGAGTCCTAAGCAGGGTGATAAACATTACTGTCCTAGAAACATAGAAACATAGAAGTCTGATGGCAGAAAAAGACCTCATGGTCCATCTAGTCTGCCCTTATACTATTTTCTGTATTTTATCTTAGGATGGATATATGTTTATCCCAGGCATGTTTAAATTCAGTTACTGTGGATTTATCTACCACGTCTGCTGGAAGTTTGTTCCAAGAATCTACTACTCTTTCAGTAAAATAATATTTTCTCATGTTGCTTTTGATCTTTCCCCCAACTAACTTCAGATTGTGTCCCCTTGTTCTTGTGTTCACTTTCCTATTAAAAACACTTCCCTCCTGGACCTTATTTAACCCTTTAATATATTTAAATGTTTCGATCATGTCCCCCCTTTTCCTTCTGTCCTCCAGACTATACAGATTGAGTTCATTAAGTCTTCCCTGATACGTTTTATGCTTAAGACCTTCCACCATTCTTGTAGCCTGTCTTTGGACCCATTCAATTTTGTCAATATCTTTTTGTAGGTGAGGTCTCCAGAACTGAACACAGTATTCCAAATGTGGTCTCACCAGCATTCTATATAGCGGGATCATAATCTCCCTCTTCCTGCTTGTTATACCTCTAGCTATGCAGCCAAGCATCCTACTTGCTTTCCCTACCACCTGACTGCACTGTTCACCCATTTTGAGACTGTCAGAAATCACTACCCCTAAATCCTTTTCTTTTGAAGTAAACACATGCATCTTTATATATAGTCATATTCTCCAAGCTTCTAATGGTTTCAGTGCAACTGAGATTGCTACACAGGGAAAGTTAAAGTCTTTTCTCCATTTTCACTTAATTTCACTCTGCTGACCCAGATGCTTATTTACTGAAAATCCTTGTTTTAAACAAGGTTCAACAATTATAAAACCCTCTCAATACTGAAGCCAACAAAACAGATGCTCAGATTTCTCACTGTACTTTTAAAAAACATTTGATTACCAGAAGGACTGTACAATGTGGTGTTGCAAATCACTGGTTGTCTCAGCATCACCCAATGCAATCACCAATCTAAAACAGTATTATGACATATTCAACTATAGTGTATTATACTAAGCTAGGGAAATTTGTCCCTAAATCTTCAAAAGGTAGTTAAAACAGCTGGCTATTGTTCGCTTTTTTTTTGCCACAAGTGTAATGCAGCTAAAAAATGGCATTAACATGTAATGTTTATCATATAATAAATATAATCCTTTGTAAACACAAACAGATGCCAGACCTTACCTTCACAGGTACAGCCCTGTCTTATTAACCCAACCATCAATGATGTGCACTGATTGCATTTGGTAGGGGTATTAAAGGATTTTACTACAAACTGATGGGCCTTAGGCTGTAAAACAAATAGAAGTATGATTAGGTGACAAGTGTTTGATAATAAAAAATCATTGTTAAATTGTTGCATATTATATAAATAGTTTAATTTTGTTGCACTAATAAAATTAGAATTTCCAATTTCATAATTTTCAAGCTATTTCTATATCTTATACTTTTTAAATCATAATCAGTTCCATTCAGAGAACAGGATCATCATTTTCTATTATGTTAGGTATGTATAATAGTTTTACCTCTTATGTATTTTACAGAAACAGTCTAAAAAACCTGAATAAATGTTCAAAATCAGTAGATCACTGTCCAAAAACGGAACAAGTAAAACAGTTACTTTGTGTTTTAATTTTCTGTTTTTCACATCAAAGTAGATTAATATCTAATGCACCAGAAAACTCATTGGCAGAATATTTATTATTAAACTCTGCAGAAACAAATGTGGGGTTTTTCCTTTAGCTTTCAAGACCATTTGGTGATCAGTAAAGCATTTTACCCCTTGCAATGTTGACCTAATAGAGAATAATTACTACATTTCTGTAATGAAGTAGAAATCACAAACATGTGACAAAAGAAGTATATAATCTGTTTCTTTTTGTTACATTTAGTCCAGCAAACAGCAAATCTTTTCAAATTTGGCATAAGGAAATAAATTTTGTCTAAGTTGGATTTGAACTTTTAAAATATTTGAACACTCACAACATATAGAATTGTTTCTTCTAAAGCGGTTTAGATCTTACTGATACTAACAACAGCACCCTTATTCATAAATAAATGATAGAGGATTAACAAAGTAGATACAGGTAGTTCTTGACTTATAACTGGTCGCTTAATGAAAATTATGACTGACTTGAAAAAGTTATGTCCTCAAAGTTATTACTGCCACACTGCCTCCAAGGTTACATGGGTCATATTTTGAGTACTTGGCAACTTGTTTGCTTTCACAATCAGTTGCAGCATCCTGTGTGTCACATGTTCATATTTTACAATAGCTTTTGCTATTTTCTGGTAAAATGTTCCATTGGATAAGCTGGATTCAGAATTACAATCACATGATTTGCTTAATGACACTTTATTTATTTATTGATTGATTGATTGATTGGACTTGTATGCCGCCCCTCTCCAGGGTAGCATACTTAACTACTGTGCTAATTTGCTTAATGGCTATCGTAAAAATGGTAAAAATATTAAGCCCAGTCATGGGGACTCAAGTTATGACCGCAAAGATTTATGACCAATATTCCAAGCTCAGCTGTGGTCATCAGTGAAGGACTACCTGTATAAGAATAGGCGAAGATTTTAACACAGCTTATCATCATATCTGATTGAATACCTTTGGCAAAGAGAGTCCTGAACTACTATATGGTGATCTCATGGTTGGCGTGTGAACTGGACGCAGAGGATGATCTGAAACCTGAGCACATACATGATGAACATTAATTTATATTAATATTAAACGCCCCACACCCCCACTGTTAAATGGTGTTGATGGTACAAAAAGTACACAATTTTTAAACATTTTTTTTAAAAAAGCATTTCGTTTGGGCAACATATTCAGATTTCCCTCACTTACAAAATACATTTAAATGCTTCTAACAAAACTAATCTGACTGCATCAAAGTAAATGTACTTTAGGAAATTGGTTTACTGGAAAAGCTTCAAATACTTGTAGACACATAAATACACAACTATCAGTAACAATTATTATTATTATATTATTCATATACCTTTTTTCAATATGCAATTCAAGGTGAAGAATTCCTCCCTCCTCCTATCTACCCTGTGGGGTGAGTTGATCAGAGAGGAAGTGACTGGCCAAAAGTTACCCAGCGTTTTTTCATACCTAAGGCGGGACTAAAACCCACAGTCTACTGATTTCTAGGCCAGCACCTTAATCACCACTGCAAACTGACTCTCTATGGAGGGGAAAATGGCATAAAGCATTCACATAGTGACTCTGAGGATTATTCTTTTGGATGTGCATATAATAAAAATGTTTTGTTAATCAAACAGCACTGGGGCTGCCAGCAAAGCAACGCAGCTGTCCATGCAACATGCATGCGGAAACCCAAAAAAGCTTTTCAGGCAGTCATGCTGACCATTCCAATCATACAGTTGTTTTAATTTTTCGAGAAAAGATGTTTCATTTGTAGCAATATGCACCTTAAAGCACGTTTTCCAACATTTGCACAGTTTTGTTATTTGTCTATCACACACACACACTCAGTTTAACCAACTGAATTAAGCTGATGTTTGGCTGATTACCTCTGTACCAATACTAGATCATACATTTACTAGTTCAGGCAGTTATTAAATAAAGGCATTTATATGATAGAACTGTGAGAGAAATGTTCTTATAAATGTAGCCAAGGAGATTAATAAAATGATATAGGTCAGTAGCATGTGCCAGTAACACTTCATTTTCGTTTTACTAACTAAAAATATTGTCAAACTTTTCTAAAGCATTATCGTTGTTATAAACTGCTTAATTTATCACGATGAAAAAATGTATGTTAAGGAATTAAAATTAGAATGTAATATAGTATAGTACATGTAATGTACTATATAATACGTACATGAAATAAATATGCTTGAGTATCTGTTGACAAGATCATGGTCAATATTAATGTGCCATGATAAAAAAGTTACATTTTTTTGTACCTGCCATTCCATTTTTATTAGGTAATTGTGACAGCATGTGATTACCAGGCTAATTTATGTTAAATCATAAATCAGAATGATTTTTAATTTATGATTACACTGGATATTGTTTTTAATGATTGAATATTGACTTGACAAATAATGTTCTGAAGACTTAAATATGAAAATAAATTAATCTAAATTAATAAAACCAATAGAAGTTTCATTTTTATTTAATATTGCATGTTTTCCCCCCCATTTTTCTTATTTTTATTGCTTTCTGATCTTATTCTTTTAAAGATATTTACTTGATCAATAAGATATTGATCTTATTCTTTTAAAGATATTTACTAAAATAAATAAATAGGAAAGAAACCAGCTATATAGCCTGGTACAAATGGGGGATAGCTATAAATGGACAATAACCTCAGGAACATTGCAAACCCTGTCAGTTGTGAAACAATAATTTAAAAACAATGATTTATATTAAAGTGAAAGCAATCATGCATATAATTGCAGTATAAAAATACAAGAAGTATTCCAGTTTTGAATACTTTGGTAACATTTGAAGATCAAACCATGCAAGGAAGAAAGAAAGAAAGAGTATTTAATGTGACATGTGAACTATGAAATTAGGGTTTCTGTGAAAAGTTCAAGAAATATTCTGAAGATCAGTGCTTCCATCCAAAAAGTAACAAAACAATCCTCCATCAGGAGACAACTACATGGTGCTTCTAGCAAGCTAATGAAATAAATTGTTAGTATTTTAATTAGATTTGTGAATACTGTATATATTTTACCATCTATGCCCTGTCATAAACTATTTTTGAAACTTTTGTCATTTTCTCAAAAATCTTTGCTCCATAGTGAAGATGTTAGCATATATTTAAAGTCTTGGCTTAATGCAGCCTGACTGACAGGCTTCTAACACATCACAGAAGATGACAAAAAATCCCAGAAGGAATTCCACAAGGAACATTACAAAGCTAAGTTCCTTGGCAAAGGTCTAATGGAATCAGCAGCTCGCTAAAGAATAATAAAATAAATACTGCTTCACTTTAGATCCCTGGTTCCAAACATGGGGCCCATGCCCCACAGGGGGGCAATTTCATTTTTAATGGGGGCAGTTGGAACCTTGTTTAAACCTTGTTTTGAATAAAAAGAATTATATGTCAAGGGGAGGGGGGGCTCAGAATTTTAGAGATGCTTAGGTGGGGCAAAAAAAAAAGGTTGGGAACCACTGTTCTAGATGCAATTGATATCTGAAAGTAACAGCAGCAATGTATTATATCAATTTGTCCCAGTATTTGCTCTTGGTATGGACAATTTGCTTTCTATAATGGACAATATAAACATGTTATAAAATGTATGTGTATGTGAATATGTTTTATCTTGCTTCCATACTCCAAGGGATAATTTACATATTATTTTATATAATTATTGATCACATTTTTGTTTATACAATACTATTTAAAGTATGTTGTCACTGAGTGTGAGTTTGTCTGTGCACATACATAAATATGTTTGAGTCCTATGATTGTAAAATAGAAGTATTAGAAGTATTTTCAGGAACCACTGCATCCCAATAATAATAGGTGCAAAGCAAGTAGCAAAACGCTGTTATATCTATCTTTGGCCATCTGTTTTCCATATGAAACAGAAATAACTCTTCCCCAAACATAGCATATTTATGTGCTGGACTGAATGGTAAAACTCATAAAATCATTAGAATAATCTCCTTTTAATAGGTATGCTATGTAAAGACAGTGAGACTTTAGGACTTTGTTTATTTAATATGCTTCATTGGCTCATTGGGTTAATTGGATGTCACGTGCAGAACTAAATCTAGTTGAATGTCCAAATCAATTCATGGATGTAATTCCTCAGGTCAATTCCCATAGTAAACTAACTTTCCACATGGTATCTGGACTACTTACCTGAATACCCTTTTTTGATTTCCACGATCATTATGAAATCCTAGAAAAGCTACAACAAAATTAACACTCTCTGGGCATTATAATTTTAACTCTTTTTCTAGCTGCTTGAAGGAGTGAGCAACAGGTAAGAGTGGATAAGTTCTCTCTGCTCTCTCCATAATGGTCACAGATTGTTCTCTATATGCCAGTGAGAAAAGAATCATAAAGTAAAACAATAATGTTTAAGTTTTCTTTGTTCTAAAGGAGTGACTGGCCAAAATATTCTAACTCATGTACTAAAAGTGATAGAATCTCTTCTGAGGTTATAGACTCCTGATATCTGGGTTTTGGTCCCAGACAGTGAAGGGCTACCAAAATTTTTACTACCACACTGTGGGCGTGGCTTATGCAGGATGCCCTGTACTTTCTTTCAACAACTTTTAGTGCAAATTGTGTACTCTGGGGTGGAGCTCCATTTCCGCTACCCCACTGCATCCCCGCCCACCTGTCCGGGCAGAAGCCCACCCCTGGTCCCAGACCTGAGCTTAATGGGCTTGCTATTATGTTGTTATTGTTGATTGCTTCTTTTTATTATTATTATTATTTAGTCCAGGCAATATGTATTTATATTTTAAATTATTTTTGGAGTTTTTCATTTTTTTATAAATCACCCAAAGTGTGCTGGACTGTATGGCCATAACACATAAATAATAATATGTGATCAAATATTATTTTAATAATATCCATTGGGGTGAGTTAAATCACCAGGATAAAACATTATGGTCACCTTATTATGAATGTATAACCTTTATTTGTTAATATAACTCCCACTTAATCCAACTGAGCTTACTCCACAGTACATTTGCACGATTGCTTTGACACTGAGCTATGGGACGGACAATTCTTAAACAAATGTTCTAAGAGAGAGTACCTCAATTGGTTCAATGTCACTAGCTGTGGAAGGGGACCTAGATCTTGAATGAAGATGATACTTGATATCTTCATCCCGCGAAGGCGTATTAGATAAGGTAAAATTTTCAACAGAATCAATCTAGAGAAACAACCGAAACAAGCAAAAGAAAAGAAATGGAAAATGAAAGGAAAAGAAAAAAAGGGGGGGAAAGAATATTAAGAAGCCACATTCGATGTACCAGTGTTTAAAAATATAGAAATGCAAATAACATAAATGTAGTGTCTCCTTTAATAAAATTTGGCACTTGCCTTACAGAGATTGTGGGAAACAATATAGAATCATTTACCATTCCCTTTTTCAAAATTTTCCCACACATTGCACTCTACTCTACAAACCTGAGATTTCCTAGTGATCTACCATCCAAATATTATGTTGAATAGATGCCTCTACTTGCTGTGACACAGAAACGTAGGTGAATTACACTACATTTTTTAAAAAAGAAGGGAGGTAATCACTATTAGTTTATCCGACCTTTATTTATATATAAATATTTGGCCAACCTAAGGTGGTGAACATAACTTTGTTTGAAAAAGATGGACTGTATTATAATTAATGTATAAGATTATGGAGATATTGTATATCTTGTAAATAATATCTTTACTATATGTTGACTTGTATTATTGTCTGAACAAACCAACAGTGCCACATGTACTCTGGTTACAATACAGTATGTCTATCGCTGGTTGTTTAGCCCAGTGTGGAATGCTGACAGATTTAAACCTACATTATCTATGCATTTTATTTTGTACTGAATAGGATTCATGCACATATTGTAGAAAGCAGGTTACTTTTAACTTTAAGAAAAATGTTAGAGCATGATTTGTTGTTCTGAAAACACCAAAAGAGCAGGTAGAACATATTCAAGAATCTTCCTTATATGCATTTACAAATAAATCTTTGTGTACATTCGTATGTGTAAAGTGTATGTATGTTTGTGTGTGCTGCTTGAATAAACCATACGTAAAGAACAGATGAATGATCAATTTGTGTTCTTTTATTTTGCTTAAAGCCTTGACTGCTTACTTATTTATTGCAAGTTCTAACATAAAGCAAACAGTAACTGAAATTCAGAATGCGGCTCAGCACTTCTTTTAAAATATAGACGTAGCATTATTTATTTATTTATTAAATGTTCATTTCATTCCATCCTGAAGAGACTATAATCAATGATACATATATATTTAACGTATTATGTTAAATATAGTTATTTGCTACTTTCATATAAACTATTCTAAGCACTGCAGCAATTATTAGCAGAAATTCTTTTCTATACTTTAATTCTACCAGGATTAAATATAAAATTATATCTCTCTGAACATCAGGGAGAACTTTATTTCTTTTACTTATTGAAAACCTCACTTGGGTTCGATAATCTTTTCCATCTGACCTGGATATTATAGCAGACAAAGAATGTAGGAAATAAAATATTATGAGACACACACACAGAGGTAGCAGAAGTAGCACCCCCTTTCTGCTATTTTTATATCTTCTATTAAAAAATAAAATCTAAACCATAAGGGAAATAGAAATGACTAGAATACATAGTTTGGGTTTGTCATGTAAGTTAATTGCAAACTGCTGTTCTTAGCACATAGATGAAAGTGGGTTTTAGGAAAGTCTATCCACAAGATCTAGTCTGAAACACATATTCTATCTTTCCATGATAATTAGCATAACTCAGTCTGAAAACACTAAATAGGCAGTGCTTGCTCAATACGGGACACAGCACAAGGGCGTCCATGTATGTGCATGTATGCAGCTAACATGTAGCAGGTATTTGAAAGAGTTTGCTGTGGTGGGAAAAATATGAGCCAGGAGTATTAGGTAAGTTTGCCACATTGAATATGAAAGCATTATAGCCTAAGCTATATAAGTGATGGCGAACCTTTTTTTCCTTGGGTGCCGAAAGAACATGAGCGTGCTCTATCACACATGTGTGAGTGCCCACAGCCATAATTCAATGCCTGGGGAGGACAAAAACAGCTTCCCCCATCCCACCGGAGGTCCTCTAGAGGCCGGAAATGGCCTGTTTCTGAACTTCTGGTGGGTCCAGTAGGCTTGTGTTTTGCCCTCCCCAGGCTACAAATGCTTCCCTGGAGCTGGGAGAGGGTAAAAAGGCCCTCCCCTTCCTCCCGGAGGCTCTCTGGAAGCCAAAAATGCCCTCCCAGAAAATCAGCTGGATGGCACACACATGCACATTGGAGCTGAGCTAGGGCAACAGCTCACGTGCCAGCATATCTGGGTCCAGGAGATTGGTCCAGGAGATTGTCAACGCTTCCTTGGGGAGGCAGTCCTTCCCGGCTCCCTATAAGGAGGCACTTGTGCGCCCCCTCCTCAAGAAGCCTTCCCTGGACCCACCAGTGCTTAATAACGACAGTCCAGTCTCCAACCTTCCCTTTATGGGGAAGATTGTTGAGAAGGTGGTGGCGCTCCAACTCCAGCGGTCCTTGGATGAAGCCGATTATCTAGGCTCTCAAGAGTCAGGATTCAGGCCCAGCTACAGCATGGAAACTGCTTTAGTCGCACTGATGGATGATCTCTGGCAGGCCCGAGACAGGGGCTTGTCCTCTGCCATGGTGCTTCTTTACCACTCAGCGGCTTTCGATACTATCGACCATGGTATCCTTCTGCGCTGGCTGGAGAGGTTGGGAGTGGGAGGCACTGTTCTTCAGTGGTTCTCCTCCTACCTCTCCAGTTGGTCGCAGTGGGTGTTAATAGGGGGTCAGAGGTCGACCTCTAGGTCTCTCCTTTGTGGGGTGCCTCGGGTCGGTCCTCTCCCCCCTGTTATTTAATATCTACATGAAACCGCTGGGTGAGATCATCCAAGGGCATGGGGTGAGGTATCATCAGTATGCTGATAATACCCAGTTATACATCTCTACCCCATGTCCAGTCAGCAAAGCAGTGGAAGTGATGTGCCGGTGCCTGGAGGCTGTTGGGGTCTGGATGGGTGTCAACAAGCTCAAACTCAACCCCGACAAGACGGAGTGGCTGTGGGTCTTGCCTCCCAAGGACAATTCCATCTGTTCGTCCATTACCCTGGGGGGGATTATTGCCCCCCTCGGAGAGGGTCCGCAACTTGGGTGTCCTCCTCGATCCACAGCTGACATTGGAACATCATCTTTCGGCTGGGGTGAGGAGGGCGTTCGCACAGGTTCGCCTGGTGTACCAGTTGCGGCCCTATTTGGACAGGGAGTCATTGCTCACAGTCGCTCATGCCCTCATCTCCTCGAGGTTCGACTACTGCAACGCTCTCTACATGGGGCTACCTCTGAAAAGTGTTCAGAAACTTCAGATCGTGCACAATGCGGCCGCGAGAGCGATTGTGGGCTTACCTAGGTTCGCCCACGTTTCTCCAACACTCCGTGGCCTGCACTGGCTGCCGATCAGTTTCCGGTCACAATTCAAAGTGTTGGTAATGACCTATAAAGCCCTACATGGCATTGGACCAGAATACCTCTGAGTCCATCTTCTGTTGCACGAATCACAGCGGCCGATAAGGTCCCAGAGTTGGCCTTCTCTGGGTCCCGTCGACTAAACAATGTCGTCTGGTGGGCCCCAGTGGAAGAGCCTTCTCTGTGGCGGCCCCGGCCCTCTGTAATCAACTCTTCCCAGAGATCAGAACTGCCCCCACCCTCCTTGTCTTTCATAAATTGCTTAAGACCCACCTATACCGCCAGACATGGGGGAATTGAGACATTTCCCCCAGGCTTATATAGTTTAATGTATGGTATGCTTGTGTTGTATCTTTTTATATAATGGGTTTTTAGATATTTTTTCTTTTATATATTAGATTTGTTTATTGTACACTGTTTATTATTGTTGTGAGCCACCCCCAGTCTGCGGAGAGGGGCGGCATACAAATCTAATTTTTTATTATTATTATTATTATTATTATTATTATTATTATTATTATTATTATTATTATTATAATATGGCTCTGTGTGCCACCTTTGAAACATTAAAGCAGCCATGTCTTTTACAGAACCTAGGTGCAATTTCTTTAAGGAATGTCAGTTGTATGCAAGCACAGCAAGTATTAAAAACAGGACCCACCACCAAGATGAAGTGGTTGTGCATGCATAGATAAGCATAGAGAACAAAGACAGTCTTCAAGGCATCAAACCCTTCTAAAATACTTTTTGTGGCTGTTTTAATATTATGAGGTTATTTTGTTTGCATTAACATGGTTTGTAACAAGAATACTTTGCACAGCCTAATACATACATGTATTTAAAAGAGACACATCTCTGAATGCTTAGAAGCTAATTTGAAAATTGTTCTCCCTCCCTCTTTCTTTCTGTGTGCTGTGTGTTGTGTCTGTGTGTGTCCATGTCTGTGTGTGTGTGTGTGTGTGTGTGTGTGTGAAAGAGAGAGAGATAGTACTCAATGCATGACTAAGCATAAATTCCTAAACCAATAACCATACTATAAAATGTTCTTAGACTGATAATATTAATCACATTAAACAAATGGTTTCTTTTTAATGTCAACCAAATTAACTTGACAGAATTGATAATCCTGCTCATAATTTGATGATGACGTGGATTAGGAAGACATATTTCTGTTTTGCTAAATCTTTGTACTCTAATACATTTAAGGTTGAAGCATACTATTGTAATTGTATATGAAATGTATTTATCTCATTTGTAAAAAAAATCTGTAAAAAACATTGTGTAAATATTGTTCCCCATCATCTGAACAAACAGGTGGATTTTACACTAATTTTGCTTTGTTTTTGTGACATCCTAAAGTCAAGAGCATAAAACAGAACAAAACCACACACACATTCTCAAAGCTTTGCACTTAATAAACAGTATTAAACAGAAGGAAAATATAAGAAAAGCAGTAGCACAAGACAAGCAGCAAGGTAAATTGCAAGCCGCAAAAATATCAAGGAAAACGGTCTACGCTGAACGAAGGCAAAGCCATGTCCATGATATGACAAACTAAAAGCCAACACGCAACAAGACATCCTCTTACACGTCTGCCTTTGTGAGCTGGAATACAGGAGGGAGAGCGCTTGAACAGAGAAAGGAGGAGACTGTTAACAAGGGAAAGATACATTCCTTCAATCCACACATCTGTACAGAGATTGATACCATTTTGCATAGTATAGACAGGGATTTGTGTATCATGATAACAAAAATCAGAAGAAACATCAAGACACAAGAAACAACCACTTTCAAACATCGTTTTGAAAACATCACGTGTCTAAACAAAATTCTATTTTAGACGACATAATTTCTTATTAAATTCTCTTCTGCTTTTTTTTAAAAAAAGATGTAAATATAGAAACATAGAAACATAGAAGACTGATGGCAGAAAAAGACCTCATGGTCCATCTAGTCTGCCCTTATACTATTTCCTGTATTTCATCTTACAATGGATATATGTTTATCCCAGGCATGTTTAAATTCAGTTACTGTGGATTTACCAACCACGTCTGCTGGAAGTTTGTTCCAAGGATCTACTACTCTTTCAGTGAAATAATATTTTCTCATGTTGCTTTTGATCTTTCCCCCAACTAACTTCAGATTGTGTCCCCTTGTTCTTGTGTTCACTTTCCTATTAAAAACACTTCCCTCCTGAACCTTATTTAACCCTTTAACATATTTAAATGTTTCGATCATGTCCCCCCCTTTTCCTTCTGTCCTCCAGACTATACAGATTGAGTTCATTAAGTCTTTCCTGATACGTTTTATGCTTAAGACCTTCCACCATTCTTGTAGCCCGTCTTTGGACCCGTTCAATTTTGTCAATATCTTTTTGTAGGTGATATACAGTGGGATCACAATCTCCCTCCTCCTGCTTGTTATACCTCTAGCTATGCAGCCAAGCATCCTACTTGCTTTTCCTACTGTCCGACCACACTGCTCACCCATTTTGAGACTGTCAGAAATCACTAAATATTATCAGGAATACAGGTCGATCATTATTGTATTAGGATTGCAGCTGACTTCTCTGCTGAACCCCATGATGAATGTCTGTTTCTCAAAAGAAAATGGCAGCTTCTTTAAGAATTGCATTGGGGAAAGTATTTTTTTTCCCTTTTTTGTCTGCTACAGTCTTGGTCGTATGTCTAGGAAGATTCTCAGTCACGGTTATCCCAAATGAGCTTTTTCAAAGGGCAACTGGACTTTCTGGTTATTCTTTGAAGACGTTTCACTTCTCATTCCAGAAGCATCTGCAGCTCTGAGTGGATGGTGGGGAGATGGTGTAGGGATGGTCAAATCTTCTTGGATGAGAAGTGAAACGTCTTCAAAAAATCCCAGAAAGTCCAGTGGCCTCTCGAAAAAGCAATTTCGGGAGTCTGAATCATAATTTCTTATCTTTGCTAATGCTTCTTTACACTTAAAACAAAACAAAAAAATTAAATGCAGCAATGTATTCCGAGTCAAATTAGATCCTGAAGTTTTATTACAAGTGCAAGAAACCTTGTTTATTTATTATCTGGTCTTTCAGAGGTTATGTAAGATAATGTAAGTTTACACAGAATGATTGCTATTAGCTTTTTAATAAAGGTGATACGGATAGCCCTCAAGTAACTATTATATTTCGGACCATGCCTGATTTTACTTTTGTTGCTATGTTTGTTAAGTGATTCATGCAATTACAGTATTAAATGAATCATATGGCCTTAAATTATTCTGGCTTTCATTATTAACTATGTTTGTCAGAAAGTGGCTAGACTGGTTGCAAAATGATGATCATTTGACTGTGGACACTGGAACAATCATAAATACATGTTAAGTGCCAAAATGTAATCATCTGACTATAGAGATGCTGCGATGGATGTAAATATGTGGACTGATTGTAAATAATATTTTTAGTGCCATTGTAACTTCAAACAGTCACTAAATACATGGTTGTAAGTCGAGGACTACCTGTATTAACATTTTAGCATGCCACTTTGCAAAGGCATTGGATGTTTTTCTGTCAAAATCAGGAAAATGTTCTTTCAAACTCCATGTCAATTCTGCTGCCTGGGCAATATAATTTTATAGGCAACATAACTATGAGTCTCAATAAAGCTGGAAGCCCTAAATAGGTATTCAACTCTGACTGTGGTAAACAAATAAGGACTCTTTAGAGCTGGTCTGAAACTACGTAACAGCCTTTTAACATACCGTAAGTATTTTGACTTGCTAAGTCAGGGGTAGGCAAAGATGGGTCTTCTATGACTTGTGGACTTCAACTCCCAGAATTCCTGAGCCAATTATGCTAGCTCAGGAATTCTGGGAGTTGAAGTCCACATGTCATAGAAGAGCCAACTTTGCCTACCCTTGTGCTAAGCAATCAACAATGTCCAGGTAATCAGTAAAACTTGGAAATTTAGTCCTGTTCTGTGGACAACACCACGTAGATAATAAACTACACTGAGTTGTGGGGCACAAGTTATTTAGACTCAATATAACTAAATGAGGAAGTCTGACAAGGCTATTTTCATTTTACACAAATGGGGGAGACATGATCTAATATTAAAAGAAATTATTTTAAAAACAGAAGATAAAGTTAGCTGTCAATATTCAAATTTGTTAGGCATGTTGGGACTTCTAATGTTATAGACAAGAGAATATTAAGACAATACTCTGTTGCTGTCTTTCACAAGGCCCATGAGCTAAGTAAAAATTTCAAGGGGGCATAAGGATCTCAGTAGCCCTTACATCCTTTCTGCATCTTTCATGTACAGAACTTCTCCCAATTACTGACTCAAAAGCTTAGAAGGAAAGGCAACAATTTTCTCCAAAATAGTCTGACAATTTAACATAAACATTTAACATTCCCATAGACTAATGATAAAAAACAAAACAAAATATATCCTATTTTTGTTCCAGTATTGCTTTGCTTTCAAGCTTTCAGACTAAATACTACACAAAGATCACCCTTAGATATATTGTATAAAAGTAGTTCATAAACATGACTACATGACTAAGGAATAAATATATTAATCAGAGCTATTATCAATTTTAATTTATTAAATTTATAAGCCACCCACTCTTTACAGACACTGGACTATTTGAAAAAAGAGGCTTGTAGGTTATGATGTCAGTTTTGTAATCTGAATACCTTGACAAATGTGCTCATACATTTTTAAACTCATATTTATATACCACAAAAGCTATTTTAAATCTGGAATACATAGAAATTGCTTCTTTTCTGATAAGCTATTGTTGCAAACTGATGCTAGAATTATTATACAAAGCCATTGATCTATTCATACAAAGCATCCAAAACTAATTTATTATTTCTTAACAATGCACACTATTTTACAGCTACTGAAATCAACCTATTTTAGAATTAAATGTTTTCAGAAGCATTAATATGAAAGAAACCTAATCATTAGTCAGTCAATTCCACCAGAAATTTGTCTTTTTTAAAGCAATCCTACAGTCTCCTGCAAACCTGGATTGTAGGACCTTTGTTCTGAGAATGTGATAACATATTTGTTAAATTATTTTGAATATAAAACTATGGGAATGTTTTCTATATGATGCAGAAATTGTAATTCAAGCTCAAAAATGGTGAACAGTATTCTCCAGTGGTTTTACAGTGAGGACGGTCATACTGAAAAATGTTTTTGCAAATAGGAGCACTACAGCACTACGTTTTCTACTTATATACAATACAACTGACACAATTATTCCACATCTCCCTGTTTCCCCCAAAATAAGACACTCCCTGATAATAAGCCCAATCGGGCTTTTGAGTGCATGGCAATAAGGCCAACTTATTTCAGGGTTCCAAAAAAAGGATCTTATTTTGGAGGAAAGACAGGTCCTTGATAAAAAAAAATGTCCCTGGTGTATGAATTTAAACTGACCAGGAAAACAAACAAACAAACAAACAAACAAAAAACCACTTAAGAAAGTGACATGCATGTGAATGAAACATATATTCACACTCATCCCAAGCTAAAGTAAAAACAGAATTGTAGAAGCCAATTTTAATGGTATAGTTTTGACCAAGCAATATCAACAACTGGCCAGAATGAGTGTGAACAGTCCCTTGAAACAAGTCATATCTTGCGTCTCAGTTCCTTCAAAGAGCAAATGAAAAGACATAGATGCAAAAACCTTTAGCCCATGCCATGAAAACTTATACTGAAAACTATACAGCACAGAGACATCAGGAGCACAGAACCTGGTGAATCTCATGCTCTTGATGGTTTAAGATGACTGCATTACCATCTGAAGTTGCCAAATCAAATCTGTTTTATTACTGAATAATTTGTGGATTTGGAGATGAAAGACTTACGTCATCCATAAAATCAATCAATGAAGAAGAAGATGAAGAAGAAAAGGAATCCTATTTTAATGCATACAGCAGTAAAGAAACAGAAATAGATAGATGAAAATGTCTGCTTTGTGAAAACAACTGCATCACCATACTATTGAGAAATCAAATAAAGAAAAACTGGAAATGGCTAACAGATTATTTTGTTTAGCATAACTTCTGCATAGTGTTGTTAACCAACTGTAATCCACACATAATAAATATTCTTTCACCCACATTAAAAACAGATCAAGGGGGCATATATTTACCAGATAACAAAATAATCATTAAAGGTAGTCCTCGACTTACAATCACAAGTGGGACTAAAAAACTGCTTGTAAGTCATGGCAGTCAAGCGACTGGACCCATATTTTTGCTATTTTTGTGATAGTCATTAAATGAATCACTCTGGTCATTAAACAAACTGCAGCTATTGTCAGAAACTGGTGGCAAAGTCAAGGTGGATGCCAAGTGCTTCAAATGCAGTCATATAACTATGGGGGCCCATGACATTTTATGACAGCCAGAAGTGTTTTACAAGTTGTAAAGTCTCTAACCTTGGCAACTTTAAGCATGGAGAATTTCAACTCCCAGAATTTTCCAGCCAGCAAAGCAAAGCTGACTGGGGAATTCTGGGAGTTGAAGTCCAGGCTTGAAGTTGCCAAGGTTAGAGACTCCTGTTGTAAAGCATCTGTTCTAAGACCATAAAAATTCTTAATAATTCGTAAATGTCCAGTTGTAAATTGAGGATTACCTGTAATGGGAATGTAAAATTTATTGTCATGATTTTGTCATAGCATGCTTTAATATTGAAACAAATCACTGCCAAACAGTAAATATATTGATAGATAAGCTACATTTAATTGGAAATTTAATTTGTATGCTGCTCCGAATTTTCGGAGAAGGGCGGCATACAAATCTAATAAATTGAATTGAATTGAAATACATTAGTATCAACTTGCTTCACCAGTGAATTCTTGCTTACAAGTACCTTTTCCTTAGGTCTCACCTTCTTACCATCATCATCTTCCTCCCCATTGAAGGCTACAATCAATCTCTGTCCTAGTTCCATAATATATGACTCTCTCTATTCTCTACTTCAGAAATATTTAATAGCTTTGTTGTATTATGTCCATGAATGAAACAATTCAGAGATAAATAAGGATGGTTGCTGCTAGATGGGAAGGGCGCCCCAAGGTGCACAATGGCCTGCTGTGGCTTGGTGCAAGCACCACAAGGCTTCAGATGGCTATTGTCAAATTATCTAACTTGTGTCCTTCCATGTCAGTTTCCCTAGTGATTCTGCTTGTGGGAAATTGCAGAGAAGGTCACAAATGGGGATCAGATGACCATGGAACGTTGTAACTGTCATGTGTGTGAGACAGTTGCCAAATGTCCATTTCACACTACTCATTTAACCTCAGTCACTGAGAGAGTGGCTGAGGATTAATTGTAGTTCTGAAAATATTATAGATGTTTCATTTTATGGTTAAGTTTCAAGACTTTAAAAATGGCAAAAAAAAGAAAGCAAGCTCTTCTGTCATAATGTTTGAAAAACAGTTTGGTTAGCACATAGGAAATCTGCATTAAAAGCATCATACAAATACTTTTAACATTCTCTTTCTCCTTTTTTACAACTAGAAAGTGACAAAAGAAGTAAATAATATTCCTTATGAATCAAAATATTTTGATTTTCTTGCAATATAATAACTGTAGTTATGATTTCAAAGCAGTAGTGATCATAAACCTCATCCTTTTGTAACATCAAATATTAAAAAATAAATCCAATTACTTACTTCAAACTGATCCAGAGCAGAGGTAGGTGCATTCAAAAATGCCAAGAAAGAATTTTGTGAGTCTTGATGCTTCACTCCTAGAAAACAACAGCATGATTTTACTCAACAGAAAATGGTCATCCACATACTGATCTACCTGTTGCTGTTCTTGAGTTGTTGCTTTCTGCTTAAAATCAGATTGTTCTCAAAAAATATTATGGATTTCCCCCCCTGTAGAATCAGTTTTGTTAATCCATATATTTCCAGTTCTTTAATAATTAATGTAATAGTATAAATTCATGGAAACCATTTGTTGGGATGGTCCTTTCGGGATTTAAAACAAAATTCCTATTCCCAGTTGCTGAATTTTGATACCAATAAGATCTCCCCAATTAAAACATGAGAAACTGGACTTATAACTTTATGCACAATTGATTTTATTGTACGAAATCCAGAGTCCTTCTTTGAGGGAGATAAGGGTTCAGAAATGTGATAAGCAAACAAACAAACAAACAAATGCATAAATACATATCCATTTATGTATTACCTACTATGACACGCAAGTAATACCCATGATCTAAGGCAATTTTTCCTTTGAGTTTTTACTGAGAAGTTATCTGTTCCCCAGTCTGTACAGGTTCCATTATGGTGTTCCCTGATGCCCAGTGTTCAAAATGAAAAGAAAAGAAATTTAAAAACTTGCTTGCTGCAGAAAAAATGAATATCTCTATAAAAACTCCAGCAAAAATCCTGCTATTAATCAATGTAACCAGCTAATCTCATTTGAGGTTGGAAGCTAAGCAAGGGCAAGAATGATTAGCATTTGAATAGCACACTATCAAGGGATCTCTAAATTATAGATTAGATTGAGAGTTTTTAAAAAATCTCAGAAAAAAAGAAATGGAAAACTACTTTTGCACTGTTACCAAGAAAATGGCATCAGCATTCCCTAAAGCTGCAACTCAACAGGACCGACACAGACTTCAGAGGATAATCAGAACTGCGGAAAAAAACAATTACTGCCAACCTGCCTTCCATTGAAGACCTGTAAACTGCACAAGTCAAAAAGAGGGCTGTGAAAATATTAATGGACCCCTCGCATCCTGGAGATAAATTGTTTCAAGTCCTACCCTCAAAACGTCATTACAGACCGCTGCACACCAAGACAACTAGTCACAAGAACTGTTTTTCCCCGAACGCCATCATTCTGCTAAAAAAAATAATTCCCTCACCATTGACAAACTATTCGCTACTGCTGCATTACTATTTGTCAGGCCGAAGTCTTCATGTGGAGTTAGAGAGTTCAGTAACTTTCCCCTCTGACTACTCACTACCCCTCTCATCCCCCCTTGTGTTAAACCAAATGAAATCACTCTGATGTATAGAAGAGTAGCAAGCATGCTTTGAGTGATGCTGAAATATTAAAGTGAAAAGGTTTGGGCAGTAATGCAATTGTTTAATGTGATTGGGGGGGGGGTCTCCTGGTTTTAATTATGAATATAAGATCTGTATGCCAAATCAAGTATAAAATAATAAAAAGATGGAATTCGGCATCCAAAGGATGCTTTTTCACTTTTAAATTAGAAATGGAAAATACTGTTAAAACAGGTATTATTTATTATAATACTGAAGAATTAACTTTCCTACACATCTGACTTACAAATTCTATGGTTGTTCTAAAATTGTATGTAGAGCTGGCTAAAGATACCTACTTAATAAAAAAGGAATCCTGAGTCTGAATGAATATAAGAAAAATCTTCTGATTTTTTAACATGCATTTTACTTACAATTGTAAAGTTATTGGAAATCAGAAATAAATGCTAATCTTTTTCTATCTGCCTACCATCTACTGAATAGTATATGCAAAATTAAAATTCAACTGTATATGGCTCTGAACTAAAATTCTTTGATATAAGACTCCTCAAATGCAAGCATATAAATCTCTGAAGAAATAACTACTATAAACAGAGATATGTACGTTGTTTTGCAATAAGCAAACAAACTGGTAACATCTGTTTCGTCCAGCAATGATCACACAATACAAGAAAACCCAAAAAACAACAACTGAATCTTATCTTCAGTATGCATCCTATCCTTTGCATTTGACCCAGAGATCTACTCTTTCACCTTGTATGATCAGTGCTAATATAACGCTATAGTACTTTTAAATCTTCATCCCTGATGCTATATTGCTCCTGAATTGTGATGGGTGAATTTGTTTTACAATAGGATCATTTGAATAAGGTACACTTAAGTTTCCATTCACAAACAGAAATGTAAGATTTTTATAAACAAATATAGTTCTATCACATTTAGAGGTCCATTTCCAGGCTCTCTCACATTCTAAGATAGTGCTCTATAGCTGCTATCTTAGCTATTTCTCCCTAAGAGACATCAGATGAAAAAAATACTGGTGTGTGTATATGTGAAGTTCTCTTCCTTAGAATAAATAGTAACGCTAACCGACATTTTCAATTATATTAATGCAATTATCAATAGATTAAACTTCCTGTAAAAGGTTTACTTTAGAAAACTCATAAGTCTTAATTGAGCACAGCTTATAATGCTCAAAGACCAAAAGACTGCATTTTATATGTTCTTTTTTATCCTATATATCTGATGTCTTGACAACTGAAGAATAAATTAAGAATCACCTTCTATTAAGAAGATAAAATTATGAGGCATTGCATGTTCCTTATAACTATAAATGCACAAGCAAAAACATGATCTGAAAAAAAACTATTTGAAGGATTCCAAGAGTACATAAGATAATTTTAATTCTGTAACAGCCATGTGGGTACATCTTATCATGCCAAGGCTATGATGACACTTCAAGAGTCAGAATCTTCGAAATGCAGATTCTGTCAGCACTCTTAAGTGGACATTCTGATTTGATAAGATGTACCCACCGCCAGTCAGCTTTATTTGGATGTCAGTGCCCATACCCTTTTCTGACTGAAGTTCTTCTGCCTCTTTTTTCAGTTTGTCTATTTCTGATGACAGCTCGGAGTTCTTCTTTTCAGATTCCTGTAATTTGCTTTACACAAATAAAACAAAAAGAGAGACACCCAGTTAGTAAGGATCATGATGTGGTTATATTCGAAAAATGATTGCAGCGTTCTTCAATTAGGAAAACCCCACTTAAGTCTCACTATTAAACAAAAGATAACATAAAAATGGACAAAAGGATTTAAGTAAGCTTGAAAAGGAAAATAATTCCTTCTGTTTGATTCATGATTTTGTTTTATAAGCACCCAGTGGAACACAATGATTTTATGATTAATTTAAAATTATTGATTTGGATTATAAAAGTTCCATGATAATTCCTAACAAGCAGGCAGAATAGAGGGAAGACATATGTGTTGTGAATGATTATAGTATACAGTGATCCCTCGATTAGCACGGTCTCGATTAGCGCGAAACGCTGCAACGCGGTTTTTCAAAAAATATTAATTAAAAAATAAGTCCGCGCTAGTTCTCTCTCTCTTTCTCTCCCTGTTGCCGGCGTGGTATATGAGAGAGAAAGAGAGAGGCAGAGGTCGGGCGCATTACCGGGAGGTGGAGGCGGCGTGGGGACGCTGGGTGCCGGGGACACCGAGGAGGGGGTGGACGTGGCCTCTCAGCTGCAGAGCCGAACAAGGGCGGAGGCAACGGCGGAGTCCGGCGCTGGGGCCATGCGGGGCCGCTCATCCAGGGGGGCGTGGACTGGCAAGTCGCCCTCCTTTCTCTTTCTTTCTCTCTCTTATACCACACCGGTAACAGGGAGAGAAAGAGAGAGAGCGGAGGGCACCTTGCCGGTCCACGCCCCCCTAGATGAGCGGCTCCACATGGCCCCAGCGCCGCCCAGGCAAAGGGGAAACCCCAAGATCGCTTGCCGCTTGCCGTATTGCAGCGAAGGAGGCGAAGCAAGGCTCCAAGCTGCAATACGGCAAGCGGCAAGCGATCTTGGGGTTTCCCCTTTGCCTGGGCGGCGGGAAGACCAAGGGAAGGTTCCTTCAGCCGCCCAACACCTGATCCGCTCCGCAGCGCGGCAGCAGCGAGGAGCCGAAGATGGGGTTTCCCCTTTGCCTTTACCCCATCTTCGGCTCCTCGCTGCTTCCGCGCTGCGGAGCAGATCAGCTGTTGGGCGGCTGAAGGAACCTTCCCTTGGTCTTCCCCGCCGCCCACACGCAAACTCCACCATCTGCGCATGTGCGGCCATGAAAAAAATGGTGCGCATGCGTAGATGGTGTTTTTTACTTCCGCACCACTATAACGCGGAAATCGATTAGCGCGGGAGGTCTTGGAACGTAACCCCCGCGCTAATCGAGAGATCACTGTAGTGCAAACCTTCAGTTGTCCAGATGCCTAGTCTCTAACCCACCAAGTGACCCTAGCAATTTTTTTCCTTTGCACTTTTATATGACTTTTATGTTTTAAGGATATCTTTGGGGCCCCAGAACCATATTTGTAAATGATTAATCTTCTTAATATAAAGCACATGGCTAGTAACCTTGCAAAAGCCAAGGTGGTACACTGGTATTAAAGTTATTATATGTCTGCTAGTGGGGGGAACATGACCAAAAGACAAAATGTGACATGTATTTTTGTTTTGTCAGGAACATACAAAACCTGGGATTTGAATTATTACACTGTGAAGTAAGTTTTGCTTTTTTTTCTAATTATGAGTTGCACTGAACGCTTATACAGTACACCTATTCTTAAACTTCATGTTTACTTTAACATTTTTAACATATATAAATATAATTCTAATGAATCAAGATTTTAAACTATGTTAGGCATTGCAACTCATAGATTCTATATAGATTTACTCTATGCAGACATTTTTCATCATCTAAATGCAGTATTATCAAACTGCATTCTAACATCAAGGAATATTTATTTATTAGCATGGTTTATTATAGCAAAAACTATGTAGAACTCTTATCATTACAACTAATATTTCTTTCATTTTAAATGGTAGGGGTTCATTAGGTTTTGCATGCAGTATTTTACTTCTGTAAGACCCTGAAATATCACTGTGTTGGATGACCATATAATTTTCTTAATAAATAAATAAATGGATGAATAAAAGGAAGGAAGAAAGGGAGGGAGGGAGGATTTCATATTGTTTCTAGTAACTACTTTTAAACAGGAATCCTGAATAAAGAATTTCCTAATTCAGTACAAATACTAAAAGACCACAATTGGAAAGCAATTCTTAGAATTCATCAGATATTCTAATGTCTGGGTGTCAAAGGAATATTGTATGTTGAAGTTGTAAAAGATGGCAGGTATTTATTTTCAGCTTAAGTCTTTCAATTGTTTTCAGGAAATAATTTTGAAATAAATTGCAAATTATACACAGAAAATTGGGAGTTTTATGGCAGGCCATCAAACTATTGTATTCAATTTCTGAATTCGTTTCTTTGATGTCCTGCCATAAAACAATATCGAATTTATCAGGATGACTCTCAACAGAAAATATCACAAGTTGCCTTCAAATCTTAAAAGGAATCATTAAATCTTACCATTCTGTTGCAATGTTACAAGCTTTAACTTTATTTAACTCTTCCTGAATGGCTTGCTTGGCTCGTATTTCTGCATCAAGGGCTGACTGTAGCTCTAATCTTGCAGACATATCTAGTTTTGCAAAGCGACGCATCTTCCAAGGCATGTCCTTCAAAAAAAAATGTATTTAAATATTTTTAGATAATATATCTCCTAATGATAGCTTAATATTTAAAACTCTAACAAACATTGTAATACCTCTTTTAAATAGCGGGGGTGGATTTATTTATTTATTAGATTTGTATGCCGCCCCTCTCCGAAGACTTGGGGCGGCTAACAACAAGGAAAAGACAATGAAAACAAATCTAATATTAAAAAATAATCTAAAAAAACCCAATTTAAAGAACCACTCATACATACAAGCATACCATGTATAAATTCTATAAGCCTAGGGGGAAGTGAAATTTCAATTCCCCCATGTCTGACGACAGAGGTGGGTTTTAAGGAGCTTGCGAAAGGCAAGGAGGGTGGGGGCAACTCTGATATCTGGGGGGAGCTGGTTCCAGAGGGTCGGGGCCACCACAGAGAAGGCTCTTCTCCTGGGTCCCGCCAAACGATATTGCTTAGTCGATGGGATCCGGAGAAGGCCAACTCTGTGGGACCTAACTGGTCGCTGGGATTCGTGCGGCAGAAGGCGGTCCCGGAGATATTCTGGTCCGATGCCATGAAGGGCTTTATAGGTCATAACCAACACTTTGAATTGTGACCAGAAATTGATCGGCAACCAATGCAGACTGCGGAGTGTTGGTGTAACATGCATATATCTTGGGAAGCCCATGATTGCTCTCGCAGCTGCATCCAGAGCTGTCCTTTTTATGATATACTTATGGTAATGGACCAAAATCCAGTGGAAGGAAAGGGAGGTTGAAGGTGGAAATTTGTTTGCTTTGCTATTTGGCTACTTCTCCTCCATAACTCTGGAGGATCCTTGAGCTGGGGGAAGGCAAAAAACAGCCCAACCGGAAGTTTGTTTCAGAACTTCTGGTAGGCCCGAAAGTCTACTTTTTGCCATCCACAGGCTCTAGAGGCTTTCCTGAAGCTTGGGGGGAGGGGCGAAAACGGCCTCCCCTGCCAATGGGCCTACCAGAAGTCCGGACGTTTCAGTGGGAGGGGGGGCTTGTGCGTGCATACAAAGGGAGGGTATTGCATTATGAGTGTGGGCACATGTGTGCTATTGTGAACACATCTTTTTGACACCCGAGCAAAAAAAGCTTTGCCATCACCGATATAAACATTCAGTGATTTTTCTTAATTAGAAAATAACGCAGTGAATAAGAAGTTAAGTGCCTGGATATGATAATGAGCCGAGGTGGTGCAGTGGGTAGAGTGCAGTGCTGCAGGCCACTAAAGCTGACTGCTAGATCTGTAGGTCAGCAGTTCAAATCTAATCACCGGCTCAAGGTTGACTCAGCCTTTCATCCTTCCAGGGTGGGTAAAATGAGGAGCCGGATTGTCAGGGCAATAGGCTGGCTCTGTTAAAAAGTGCTATCGCTAACATGTTGTAAGCCACCCTGAGTTTAAGGAGAAGGGCAGCATAAAAAAATTGAATGAATGAATGAATGAATGAATAAATAAATATAAGTGTCTGATTCTAAACTGATACAATAATTGATACAGCATTTATTTGATGGCTTAGCAAAGTATTAAAACCAGAATCATGTGGAAAATCCAAAGCTTACTGTTGCCCTTGCACCCAAGCTGGAGCTCTTCAATGCTTCTAATTCTTCGGTCATTTTGGAAGCTAATGCTTGAAGATAACCTCGGGCATCTTTTTCATCACTCACCCTGAGGAAACAATGAACATATTAAAAACTTTAGAAAAGCTAATAGTTATATTTGAATGTAATTACATTGGAAAGTACATTTAAAAGTTGAGGAAAGCAGCAGTGAAATTTTAAAACAATTAAACAGTGAAATTATTCCCTGATATGTGAATAAGGTATGGTATTACTTTGGGAGCAGAATAGTAAAAACTCCCTCAAGATGAGATCAACTACACACCAGCAATACAAAACTGGTTTGAAATTGTATTTTATCACAGAAAGAATGGTTAACATAATTATATAGGTGCAGTAAGCGCAGAAAACAACTGATACTACATGTTTCTTACTGCTGCAATATACAGGTCTAGTAAACCAAGAATAGTTTGGCATTCTGGCAGAGGTCATTTGGGGGCAATCTTATCAAGCAGCTAATTTGGTTTTCTAGATCTTCACCACTTTCTCCTTAGAATTGCCAAGTAGACTGCCAAAAAACTCTCCAAACGTCTGGTGGAAACCAATGAAATCCATAAAGTAGCTAGGGCAGACCACTATACTGGATGTGCCCATATTATGAAGTTAAGGAGTTGCTGATTCAGAATAATCAGTTAGAGATCTCACCATCATAAAGGATTGATGTTAATGTCTTACACCCTCAAATTACGTATCAATTACCCCAATACAAAAATAAATCCAGTGTGTGACCCTTAATGTAGATTGATTTGAACTTGCTACTAGCAAATGAATATGATAACGTGAATTAGAAATGGAATTATCCTAACTTGCAATATGATAATTTTATATAGAATCTGATCATCAATAAAATTCCATATGGAGTTCTACAAACAGATGTCTAAAATCACAGCCAACATAATAAATGCATTCCCTTGAACAGATGTAACGGCAATATCTTACATATGTACATCTTTATCCTTAATCAATGACACATTTTTCTCTGCATAAATGCATTCTTCATTTTTCAATTCAATTCTAAAACTGTCTTTGTCAGATGCATGACAATTGTTCAGAATTATTATATAATGGCCAATTAATGCTCAATCTTATGCAAAATATGCACATATTTAGTATCTGTTGGTAAGAAATCACAACTTTTTAAAATTGTGATTAAATTGTGAAATAACGTATTTTTTTATTTAAAACCCTTTTGATTCAGGAATCTTGGCTCAATATAACCATTGCATTGCAGTAGTAGAAGTTTTCAGCAGCTGATCTCATTATTTTTAAATAAAGACAGATACATTCAAAATTTTTGTAAATACTGTATATGTAACCATTTTTGACACTGGGGAAAATGTGCATCTATATAATGATAGTTTTTCATTATTTTGTAACATAATTACATCAATTTTTATTCTATTTATAGCAAAATATGTAGGCAAAATCTATTATGAATTTACTATGACATATATTTTTAATATATATGGTCTTATCTGGTCTTATCTGGTCTTTTCTTGTTTTATGACTACTGCAATAGGAGAAAAATAATTTAATTTAATTAAAAAGTCAAAGCAACACTACAATTGTGATCATACAATTTGGAGGGAAATCATTATAACAACAGCGACTGACAATATAGGTCCATGGAATGTAAATTTGTCCTCCAGGAATCAAGAATGTGGCATAGTAGAATTAAAATGAGATTGTGTTTTGGAAGAGACAAAAATATTATGAAGTAAATATGCAAATGTTCTTAGTAGCAGAGCAGACCATGATTTTTCAAAAATCCAAAATTTCTGGTTATTTGCTTATATTAAAAAGTGGAGAAGGAGCAGAACAGCTTAAATATTAGGAAGGCTGAATGTAGGAGAAAAATAAGGTTGCTCATACTGAATGAAGTAATAAAAGTAAATTTAAGGTTTAAGAATAAGGCAGAATCCCCAGAGAAAACTAAAGCTTAATGGTTTATTTGAAGAGTCCAAAGGAATGAAGAGTCATATGCAGGAATTCTATTTAGTGCAGATAACAAGTAAATTTGTTATCTCCTGGCCCACCAGTGTAGTAGTATATTTTGCTGAGTGAATGGGAATGAATGTTTTTAAATCGTATTCGTGTTTTTTAAAGTTCTTTTTAGTTATATTAAGTGGATTTTTAGTTATGTATATGTTATATTGTTTTTGATATGCTGTGAGCCGCCCCGAGTCTTCGGAGAGGGGCAGAATACAAATCCAATAAATAAATAAATAATGCATATTTTCCCTCCAATCCAATACATGCTGCTTACATGTAACCATTCTTTGCTGCATAGTTAATGGCTGATTAGTTAGCTGGGGAAGAACTGTTGAGATCCTTTTAGAAACTTAAACTGAGAGTGTGAATCTATTGAGTGGGATTCAAATTTAACGAACTGTTCTCTGCTCTAATGACTGGCTGGCTGGTCATGTGACTGGGTGGGAGTGGCCAACTTGATTGGTCTCACCTTTAGGAAATTTCTCCTTCGTCCAACTCACAATAAAACAGCATTGTTCCAATATTTAGAATAGAGTAGAATAGAATAACAGAGTTGGAAGGGACCTTGGAGATCTTCTAGTCTAACCCCTGCTTAGACAGGAAACCCTACACCACTTCAGAAAAAAAGGTTATCCAATCTCTTCTTTAAAACTTCCAGTGTTGGAGCATTTACAACTTCTGGAGACAAATTGTTCCATTGATTGATTGTTCTGTCACGAAATTTGAGAGGCTCCTACAAAAATGAGGGGGTCAAACTATTTTCCAAAACACCAAAATACAAGCCAAGAAACAATGGATGGAAATTAGCCAAAGAGAGAAACAACCTAGGACTAATTTTTTTCCCCTAAGGGTGAGATCAATCAAGTAATGGAATAGCTTGCCGTCAGAAGTTGTGGGTGCTCTATCACACACAAGCAACACATTTGAAATCTTTACAGTCTAATACTGTTAGCTAACTCTTAAATGCTGAAATGTCCCATTTATCCACATTTTTGAGGCTGTGAGCATGCCCAAAAGGCTTTGCATGCATGGTCACATTTGCGAACCGGTAGGGAAGGCAAGTAAATATTACCCCTACTTGTAGTCATCTAGTCTGAGCAAGTGGGTGGGGCCATTCACAGTTGGTGGTATCAGTTGGCCAGAACCAGATTAGAATCGGCTGAATACCACCCCTGCCTATAAGGTTTCTTCCAACTCTGACAATCTGTATCATCTGTAAATTTCTATTGTTTCTGTGCTGATTGCATTCCTGTGGTTTTATTATCACAACTAAGTATTCACCTGTGAAATGGTTCTTGGCTGTCTGCCTGGGCCAGAGCTATTAACTGAAGGGAGAGAGAAAGGGGGGGGGGGGTGGCATTTCTTGGACTTTAAACCTGAATTTTAAAGGGGCTAGAATTTTTCTGCTGAAGAAATGGCTATGCTTTTATTTCTTCTCCTCCCCCCTTCCTTTAGTTAATTGAGCAGGTGTGTGTGAACTACTGAAATTATTAGGCAGGCAGGCAGGCAGCCTTCACTATTCAGCCGGTTCGCAGAACTCCACAAAGAGTTAACAAATGGTGTGAACCAGTCGAATCCCACCACTGTTTCAATCCCCAGTGATCAAAGAAAAATCCACAGGTGAGAAATGGAACATTCCAAAATACAAGTCTGCTCCATTCTGGAATGTCCTGTTTTAAGGAAACAATTTTATGTTCTGAGTTCTGACATCCCATTATCCTTTTCTCCTGAATAATTTTAATAATCAGAGTATATCTATTCTATTTCCATTTTCTTTTTTTAGAAAACAGCTATATCTTCTTCAGTAAGATTATGTTTCCAATGAGTAGATGAGACTGAGTAAAATATAGTTTGTACTGCTGTTGTTATATACAATGGTTTTTTTTTCTTGTAACCAAACTGAATTTATAGCAAAGGACATTTTGTTTCCAAATTATGTAGCTTTTATTTTATTTTATTTTTTGCTTATAGGTCAGGCTGTAAAAATAAACATGGATCAAATGTAAGTAACCTACTTGGACCAATCCAAGTTTTCCAGAATGATACAAACTGTCCTCCCATATAAAAGAGAAAGAGAACTATTTCTATATAAGGATAGCAAAGTTACATTACAAATAAAAATGCAGATGAGCTAAATGTTTCTCTAAAAGACCTCTGTTTATCTAGCAAGATGAAAATATGTTAGGCTGATATAACTTGTTAACATTAATTAATGTTAAATGACTTGTGGAAAAGATTGTTAAAAGTAGATCTAAATATAAAACAATGGGACAACAGATTACAGCAAAAGTATTTTTTCATGAACAATTCTGAATTTATCCCTGCTTTTCACTCTCAGCTTTGTCACTCAGAAATATGTCTATTTGATATAAGCATTTTTAGTAGATAATCAGTTTGCATTCAATGCTATTAGTTTCTGTTTAAGGAAAGTACCAAATTTCTCTACCATGTTTCATCCACTTAAAATATTTTAGTGTTAGCAATAATAACAGGTCAAGGTTTTTAACTGCTCTTTTGTTCTATTATACATTCATTCATGAAACTAATACAGGTAATAAAATATAAGCAAGTGAGATTAATTCTTAATTCTCTTAGGTATGACTTATAACTTATTGAAAGGTCCAGAACTTTGTCAGATACAATTTTGCTCTTTTAAGTGGAGTGGGGATTAGCAGAAGGCTCAAAATAGATGACAAGATTGCAAAATTGTTTTTTGTAATGCAAAAATAATGTACCTTACTGCATGAGTCACAAACAGAAAAATGTCCTTACCACTGGATGATCTCGGTAATCTGGGCTTCCCAGTGTGCTACAGATTCTTTTTTGTCAGCAAGATCTCTCATGTCTTCTTCAAGTTGTCGGTTATTCATACTTAGTCTTTCATACATTGCTGTAAGCTAAATATATATATATTAAAAATATTATAATCACAATTATGATTGGGCAATAGTGATCAGAAAGTGCTTTCTTCTGAATTTATCATGCATTTAAAAAAACTAAATGAGGCACTAATTACATTCACATATGTATTGCCCCAGGAGGTTTCTTACATGTTACATATATTTATGATGAATTCTCTTATTTTTCTGTTGTCTTTCTGCAAAAACAGTTGTAATCTCTGAAATTTTCCATAGTGTCATTATTGATTAAACTGTCTGTAAAAATAACACTGTAACATTAAAAGCATTTAGGCAAATCCTTAATATCTTTTTTGTTTACATTTTATTTATTTCAGCAAGAACAGGCTTCAACTCATCCAACAAGGCTAAGTGGTTTGGGATTTTAGGCTATCTGGAACTGCAAATTTCCATCTTTCCTTTTGAATAGGTAGGCAAAACTTATACACCACTTGCTCCTATTTGAGAAGCAGATTATTATTATTATTATTATTATTATTATTATTATTATTATTAATTAGATTTGTATGCCGCCCCTCTCCGCAGACAGATGGCAGATTTGGCTAGGAAGGCATTTGTACAACCTTGTGCACCATTTGTGATCTTTCTTGAAGCAAGAGGCACTGCATCCCATAACTCCTGTTTTGATTACCTCTTAAGTTGATTACTGAAATGTATTCTACATGCTGCTGTCCATGAAGAACATGTGGAAATTACAAAATATTCAGAGTGTTCATCCTACTACATTCCTTCTTTGCTTCACTGACTTACAGTTTGCTTCTGGTTAGGATTAAAGATGTTGTTTGATATTTATAAAGCCTTTTCTCCAACTGATTCAACTAATCTTATCAAATCTGGCAGGAGGTCCCATTGAGTAGAAAATGTCATCCAGTAGGACTCAAAAAGTGTGCTTTTTTGTCACAGCACCAGTCCCTTGGAACACCTTACTTTCCAAGATTAGATCAACCCAAACTTTCTGTCTGGTTTTGTTGTCCTTTTGGTAAACTCTTAAAAGCTGTTTGTTTTTTTGGTATCTGGAAAGTAGCTGAGTCTATATTTCTTGGTGGCATTGTTTCTTTGGCAGCTATTTTTTTTTTTTTACTTATATGTAGTTTTTAAAAAAAATGTTGTTAGCTACCCAGATTTGCTAGTTACCCAATCTTGTTTAGCAAGATTGATGACAATATACATTAATCCAAGCAAATAAATACCTTCTACTATTTACCTAATTCTATTCAATACATCAATGCCTATTTAAACAACATATCACTCACCTTGTCAAGCTCATTGGAAAGCTTCTTGTTCTCTTCAGTCAGCAGAATCTTTTCCCGTTCATATTTATGTTTGAATTCTGTTTCAAACTCCTCCCTTTCATTTTGGCTATGGTAAAATGTACAAAACAGTTATCATATATAAAGTATAATTTCCTCGTATATGTTTTTGTCACAACTTAAAATATACATAAAAATATTAAGATCCCACAGTAACCAAAAGAATATAGTAATCCATACAATATGCTTTACAATAACACCATATAATATTAGAATTTAAGTTAGCAGATGTTTACTGTTACAATTTTTAAATGCCTTAACATATGGATTGTTTGAAGTATGCATCATTAGAACCAAAGTATGTCTAGGTTTAGCTGAATAAAGGCCTTTAATTTTAGAGATAAGTATATTGCATGGATATTCTGGATGACATTCCTTCAGCCTGCTATAATATATAGTCTATGAATTCAAACACTCACAGTTCAGAGTAAGTGTTCTGATTCAATATTCTTGCTCAGTTTTATAACACTGTATTTTCAAAATCCCAGTCAGTACAAAAAAAACTAATTGCCATATATGGTTTTAAAATCTGAAAAGCTTGATGCATAGAGATTCCCATTAGATTAATAAAGTTGATCTAATTATAACAAATTTCCTGAAACATCCAAATGCTCAATTATCATTAAGAGATCTTCAATATGAACATTCCTAATTTTCAGCATAAGTATCATTTTATAGGCCATGAAAAAATTTAAAAGTGAGAGGGATACACAATGTTTTAAAGAAATGTGAACCTATTTCCTTACATTCCTGTTTCAACTGAACAATAACTGTATGTTGAGGGAGAAGCAACATATCTCATAAAATCTTGTTGTATTAAACAACCTGCATAAATGATGTTAATTTTGTGATTTATGAAATGAAACGAGAATTCTCCTTCCTTTGTTTCTAAAATATTTTACGGGATAAGATCCTTTTGAAAAGAGATAAATCAGGGAGGCAAAATACAGTGGGAAGAGAGTGGGATCCAAATAATTTTTTTTTTAAAAAAATACACTTTAACTATATTGTTGGCAATTTACAAAAATGAAAAATTACAGAAGCTACTTCACTTAGGGGAAAACTGTCCTTTTTGTATTTTTCACATCATAACGTGATATTTGAAAAGGTTACCTATACTTTAGATTGCATTTCCTTATCACAAAAACAGCTTCAAAT
The DNA here is from genome assembly GCF_031021105.1 of Erythrolamprus reginae. NCBI lineage: Eukaryota > Metazoa > Chordata > Lepidosauria > Squamata > Dipsadidae > Erythrolamprus > Erythrolamprus reginae. The sequence continues at coordinate 357,527,788 of NC_091950.1, read as the reverse complement.
AACGACTTGTTTTCAACCTTTACCTGACAGAATTTGCTTTCTTTTATTGTGGAAAAATGAATTACATATATAAAATATTTATGAATAAAAAGTCCAGAAAATGATTCCATTTGGCATCTGAACTTGAGATACAATAATAGTTATAACTGAGATCAACTTGTAACTGTATTTTTCTAACTGATTTTTTTATGGAACAACATTTATTTGATTTGTTTAATCTGAACTTATTTTATGGTAAATAAATAAATAAATAAAACATGGTAAAAATGTAAATAGTTTCTATGGATAAACACAACCCCCAAAATTACTAAGCTTGTTTTGTGTCAAATTCTGGAATAAAGTAGACATCATTTTGTTGCACCTGCAATTTTGGATATTCATCTAGTATAATTTTATTTGAAGTTGAAGCATATTAGAGTTTTATAATGACAACCACGAATCCTTAAAAACCTTCGTAAGTATTACATTAAAATAGAACAAGAAAAATGAAACTCTGCTATAATAAATAGTCCTCAGTTAAGTACATGAAAAAAAAGATGAAATGTGGATTTCCCTATCCACCCCATGGTTAAACTGTTTAACCCCATGGTTAAATGAGACTAAAAAAAGCCCCTACCTCAAATCCCTGCCTATTTTATAGATATTGACTAGATATAACTGTGCTATATCAGTTATAATTTTTATATACCTTTGCTCAGCAACAGCTGAAGGCAACAGAGAAAGATAGCTAAGAAAATAATACTGTTTAATCTATCACAATCCCTATAATTATACTGTACTTGTTTCTACGGCAGAATTTATAACTGTTCTCCAAAGATACTCCAAAATGTTTATCAGCTTAACTATGAGAATAAAATGTAGAGAAAGGGAACAAAATACCCCGATTTTAAATTATTATTTTTTCAACCAGTCTCTGAAATACAACACAGCATATCTGAACCAGTTCTGAATTGGCATGTTGCTAGGCATCATTTGAAACACAACACTTCATTCCAACAGTGTTGCATATTAATAACTGCTGTTCAAACTCTGAATCTGTAATCCAACACCATCCACTCCTCTCTTCAACTAACAGATTCCATGCATATGATGAACATTCTGGGGGAAAGCCAACAAAGATTAAAGCATTAACTCTCGGGGGGATGGATAATGGGTCACACAGCTATGCCTCAGACTGGGGTTTAAGGCTAACTTCTCAGACAACAGTTCACCGTTCTTTAAATTAAGCATATGATTACATCTTTATTTTGATATATGTGTTCAGCACAGATTTTCTAGAAGTATTTTTTAAAAAATTCTTTTATTTTAAAATACAGTGAACCCTCGAGTTTCGCGTCCTCAAGTATCGCGAAAGGGCTATTTCGCGAGTTTTCAACCTGGAAGTAAACTCCACCATCTGCGCATGCGTGCCCTTCCACGCATGCGTAGATGGTGGAGTTTCCCCGCCGGGCAGAGGCTTCCCTGGGTCTTCCCCCTTCCCCCAGAGGCTTCCCTGGGACACCCCAGTTCCGCTTCCCAGCTGGGAAGCGGCCCCAGCAACAGCGTGGGCGGGCGGGCGGTGCCCGCGCGCTTGGGGACATCCCAGCTCCGCTCCCCAGCTGGGAAGCGGATCTAGGGAGTCCCCACCGCGCGCGCGTTGCTGGGGAAAGCGCGCGCGCTTGGGGACATCCCAGCTCCGCTACCCAGCTGGGAAGCGGATCTAGGGAGTCCCCACCACGCGCGCGTTGCTGGGGAAAGCGCGCGCGCGTGGGGACATCCCAGCTCCGCTCCCCAGCTGGGAAGCGGATCTAGGGAGTCCCCACCGCGCGCGCGTTGCTGGGGAAAGCGCGCGCGCTTGGGGACATCCCAGCTCCGCTCCCCAGCTGGGAAGCGGATCTAGGGAGTCCCCACCGCGCGCGCGTTGCTGGGGAAAGCGCGCGCGCTTGGGGACATCCCAGCTCCGCTCCCCAGCTGGGAAGCGGATCTAGGGAGTCCCCACCGCGCGCGCGTTGCTGGGGAAAGCGCGCGCGCTTGGGGACATCCCAGCTCCGCTCCCCAGCTGGGAAGCGGATCTAGGGAGTCCCCACCGCGCACGCGTTGCTGGGGAAAGCGCGCGCGCTTGGGGACATCCCAGCTCCGCTCCCCAGCTGGGAAGCGGATCTAGGGAGTCCCCACCGCGCGCGCGTTGCTGGGGAAAGCGCGCGCGCTTGGGGACATCCCAGCTCCGCTCCCCAGCTGGGAAGCGGATCTAGGGAGTCCCCACCGCGCGCGCGTTGCTGGGGAAAGCGCGCGCGCTTGGGGACATCCCAGCTCCGCTACCCAGCTGGGAAGCGGAGCTAGGGAGTCCCCAAGCGCGCGCGCACCCCAGGCGCGAGCAACGGGGTGGGCGGGCGAAGGGTGGGCGGCAGTGGAAGCAAAAACACCATCTGCGCACGCGCAGATGGTGTTTTTACTTCCGCACCGCTACTTCGCTAAAAATCGATCATCGCGTGGGGTCCTGGAACGGAACCCTCGCGATGATCGAGGGTTCACTGTATACAATATATAAACTCTGATGATAGATTTAGAGATCTGATGTTGAATGCTACAACTGAAGCGACAGTACAGCAGAAAGAAATGGAAGTGATTCAGAATAGTACAAAGGGAAAATCTGAATTCAAAATTATTTGGTTGTTCAAATGTAATAGAAAAAAAATCATTTTAGATACCACACAGATATGCTTTCATGCTTCAACCCTGATACACATATTCACCTTTGGTCTAAAAAATAGCGGAAGATACAAATCAAAAAGCAGAGCAGTGGAATGAATACAGGTTGCAGTTCTGTGCACAATGAGTTTAGAATAGTTTTGCTACATAAGAGTGCCCACAACGAGACTCTCAGTTTCACAAACTTGGAATTAAGTATATACAGTGAACCCTCGATCATCGCGAGGGTTCCGTTCCAGGACCCCACGCGATGATCGATTTTTAGCGAAGTAGCGGTGCGGAAGTAAAAACACCATCTGCGCGTGCGCAGATGGTGTTTTTGCTTCCACTGCCGCCCGCCCTTCGCCCGCCCACCCCGTTGCTCGCGCCTGGGGTGCGCGCACGCTTGGGGACTCCCTAGCTCCGCTTGCCAGCTGGGGAGCGGAGCTGGGATGTCCCCAAGCGCGCACGCTTTCCCCAGCAACGCGCGCGCGGTGGGGACTCCCTAGCTCCGCTTCCCAGCTGGGGAGCGGAGCTGGGATGTCCCCAAGCGCATGCGCTTTCCCCAGCAACGCGCGCGCGGTGGGGACTCCCTAGATCCGCTTCCCAGCTGGGGAGCGGAGCTGGGATGTCCCCAAGCGCGCGCGCTTTCCCCCAGCAACGTGCGCGCGGTGGGGACTCCCTAGATCCGCTTCCCAGCTGGGGAGCGGAGCTGGGATGTCCCCAAGCGCGCGCGCTTTCCCCAGCAACGCGCGCGCGGTGGGGACTCCCTAGATCCGCTTCCCAGCTGGGGAGCGGAGCTGGGATGTCCCCAAGCGCGCGCGCTTTCCCCAGCAACGCGCGTGCGGTGGGGACTCCCTAGATCCGCTTCCCAGCTGGGGAGCAAAGCTGGGATGTCCCCAAGCGCGCGCGCTTTCCCCAGCAACGCGCGCGCGGTGGGGACTCCCTAGCTCCGCTTCCCAGCTGGGGAGCGGAGCTGGGATGTCCCCAAGCGCATGCGCTTTCCCCAGCAACGTGCGCGCGGTGGGGACTCCCTAGATCCGCTTCCCAGCTGGGGAGCAAAGCTGGGATGTCCCCAAGCGCGCGCGCTTTCCCCAGCAACGCGCGCGCGGTGGGGACTCCCTAGCTCCGCTTCCCAGCTGGGGAGCGGAGCTGGGATGTCCCCAAGCGCATGCGCTTTCCCCAGCAACGCGCGCGCGGTGGGGACTCCCTAGATCCGCTTCCCAGCTGGGGAGCGGAGCTGGGATGTCCCCAAGCGCGCGCGCTTTCCCCAGCAACGTGCGCGCGGTGGGGACTCCCTAGATCCGCTTCCCAGCTGGGGAGCGGAGCTGGGATGTCCCCAAGCGCGCGCGCTTTCCCCAGCAACGCGCGCGCGGTGGGGACTCCCTAGATCCGCTTCCCAGCTGGGGAGCGGAGCTGGGATGTCCCCAAGCGCGCGCGCTTTCCCCAGCAACGCGCGTGCGGTGGGGACTCCCTAGATCCGCTTCCCAGCTGGGGAGCAAAGCTGGGATGTCCCCAAGCGCGCGCGCTTTCCCCAGCAACGCGCGCGCGGTGGGGACTCCCTAGATCCGCTTCCCAGCTGGGGAGCGGAGCTGGGATGTCCCCAAGCGCGCGGGCACTGCCCGCCCGCCCACGCTGTTGCTGGGGCCGCTTCCCAGCTGGGGAGCGGAGCTGGGGTGTCCCAGGGAAGCCTCTGGGGGAAGGGGGAAGACCCAGGGAAGCCTCTGCCCGGCGGGGAAACTCCACCATCTACGCATGCGTGGAAGGGCACGCATGCGCAGATGGTGGAGTTTACTTCCGGGTTGAAAACTCGCGAAATAGCCCTTTCGCGATACTTGAGGACGCGAAACTCGAGGGTTCACTGTACTTCTGATATTTTGCCAAAATGCAACAAAACAATGTGGTACATATCTTTTTGATTTGTCATTTTTCAAAAACTGTTTTTACAGTAGAATATAATCTTGGTCATTCCTTTAATAGCCATTAAGATCTTTCATTTTGCCTATTTTCTAACAAACTAAACAGTCTTCTTCTTACAGCATTTTTGCTAGGTATTTTAAAAATATATCTCAAAGCAAGGCCTTCTTTGATGTGTCTTGATATCAGTATAAACTACAGAAAAACAACTGAAAAAAAATAAAAATAAAGATAAAATAATATATATTGCAAGAACATTATCAAGATTGAGATATAAATTTCACTTACTATTCATTTATATTTATATTTACTATTCATTTATATTAAATATAGTATGTTTACTATATTTACTATTCATTTATATTTATATTTAATTTATATTCAGTTCAATTAAAATTGTCTGTCAGAAGTGATACCTAATGCTTATTTGTCACAAATTATCTGTTTTGGTCACTTTATCAAGTGTGTTTCCTGACTATTTTAACATAACATCCTTTTGACTCTTTACTGAATCCAAGGCATTTCTTTTCTAAATAAAAATAAAAATATCAATTATAAAATTATAATTGATATTTTGATAAACTTTGATAAACAGAACATGAAATATTTACAAGGGACAGAATTTGGTTAGAACCAACAATTCAAGTATTCAATGCTTAATAAAGTTACTTATTAAGCACCAGGTACTATGTAATACAAAGGTCTTCAAATTTGGAAACTTTAAGACTTGCGGACTTCATCCCCCAGAATTTTCCAGCCAGCTATGGGTGTGAGTTGAAGTCCGCAAGTCTTAAAGTTGCCAGGTTTGAGGACCCCTGATGTAATACAATTATCCTGTTCAGCTGAAATCCAGGACAACTGATGTAGTCATCCTCCAATAGCATCCCATGGTAGTATAATAGTAACTAATAGATTCAGTTTAGAGCTACTACAACTGGGTCTAAAACTTCCATTCAAGTCAAGCTTTGTTGCAAAGAACTCCATGTTGAGTATTGTATCCAAAAATGTGTAATACATTCAGGAAAGTTTCAGAAAAACTAGAGTAGTTATTGAGCAGTATGAGTTATATTTCATCTTGAATAAAGATTATTGAGATTAGATTCAATTATCTCAAAGGATGTTGCACAGAAAATCAAAACCATGTCTCTATTCAACAAGACATAATTTAATTATAGGAGCAGAGAATTTAGTTCAAATCAAAGGAAAATTTGAGTAATTCAACAATGGAACTGAATGCTACCTTTCTAGATATGTTCAAATGAAGGCCAGTCAGTTAGCTCTAGGAATTACAGTATTTAAAGCAGATTCCTCCATGGAGTAGGTGGTTCTAAGCATTCCCTTCTAATTCTATAATCTAAAAGTTCTTTAAACAATACAGCACATTTTGTGGTCCAAGTTCTGTTTCTTTGAATAGGTACCATCAGTAGTGGGGCGACAAGGAAAGGAGCCTTTTCAGCTGCGACCCCGGCCCTGTAGATTGTTCTACTAAGTTCTCAACCCTGTGCCATCCATCTTCTTGGTTCTAGGTTTTGGTATGATATTTTAATTTTATTTTTATATTTATTTCTCTACTGTTTGTTAGCTGCCAGAGTTGCTTTATCAATAATATGGATACATAAATAAACATAGTTGTCCACTCTATTTTGCCAATACCATCTGCTCACATCACCACATTCACTCAGAAGGTTGCCCTATTAACTGTTCTGCCTGACTGGCTCAGGCAATGCGTAACAGTTCAAGGAAAAGAAATCAAACACACACATGCTCAGCTAATCAGCAAACTTGTATTAAATTAAAAAAAAAGGGTTACTCAAAACAGTTCTGTGTCCAAAAACAATGATAGGGCAAGGCTTACTTCAGCTGCATACAAAAACACAGGAAAAAACAAACAAAGACAACCTGGAATGAGCAAAGACGTTTCAGGAGTCCTTTTGAATCTTTGGAGCAAACAGCAAGTCCCAGAGTTTTCACCTCCCACTTGTCCGAAAAAGCTGGGTTGAAAACTCCAACGGCACGGAACAGAAACTTCAGAGCAGGAGCCACAAAATAACACAGATAAACAGCCACAGTTTGCCTTGGGCCCTTGTTCCCTTTTATCCGTTTAGCCCTCATTAAGGGAACCACACCCAGCCCTCTGTATAAGAACCACACCCAGCCCAGGTGCTTCTATAATGACTTGTAATACTCCTTAAAGCGATCCCTTCTTTGCATATATTGATCTACAGAAGAACCCAGGGACGAAAGACTGTCTGTGGGACTGCATGCTAAATCCCCTGGGCTGTCTGCTGAATCCTGCGTCCCAGTGGCCTCGCCCTCCTGGCTGTCTGCCATGTCTTCCTGGCTGTCAGCTAGGCTTTCGCATTCACTTTGTGCCGCGTCTCTCCCATCTGTGGGAGCAACGGCTGGCCCAGGCCCAAACACAACATTAACTGGAGCATGCAAGTGTGCAGGACAATCTTTAAACAAAAAATGGGATTATGTCCATTATTCAGCTAACAGAGTTCTTCCATTTTACCTACTAAGGACAGACAGACCTTTACTTACAAAACACACACTATGAATTCAACAAAAATCAGAAGCAGATAAATACAAAGTATATAGGACAGCGAATGAAGTGCATATGTAAACCCCTCTTTCAAGGTAATTTACCTTCATTGTGCATTAGACTTCATCTTTCTTTCATTCATTCATTCTTCATTCATTCATTCATTCATTCATTCATTAGATTTGTATGTCACCCCTCTCCGGAGACTCGGAGTAAAACAGTTTGAAAGAGCCAAGTAAAGACATTCCTTATTGTATAAATATAGTTGCAAAGATCCAACACATTTAAGATGTAGTCTTTACATACAGTATATCCTGCCAGGTCATACTGAATCTAATAATGTTTTTATCCATTTTCTAATAATTTTATTTCAAAGGCTAAAACACATTAATTTGTGACTTTAGGATAGAATATTATTTGGATATCCAAATATAAATATCTGCAACTGTAGAGCTGTAGATCAACTTTTTCAAAATAATAAAAATTGTACATGAATGGTTATACCTTTCTCTCCTTGTCTTTTCTAATTTGTCTTTCAATATAAGAATTTCTTTTTTGAGAGCAAGTTGTTGGATCTCTGCATCACGCGATTCCTTCTTCAGATTTTTTAATTCATTAGAATGTATTACTTCTCGTTTAGACAGTTCTTCTTCATAAAAAACCATTTTCTTTTCTAAGTCGGCTTTTAATTTTGTTATTTCCTGCTGATGTTCTGTGCTGCTCACCCCTGGAGACCAACCAATTTGTTTCTGCTACAAAAAAGGGACATTTCAGAATTAGCTTTTATGATCTGGAAAATTCTGACGTACAGTATAAAATAGGACTAATTCATCTTGGAAGGTTAAAAAAATGAAAATGAAATTGGTTGACACTGATTTTAAAATAAAATTTAATAAATTGAATTTCACTTTATTGCTTTTGTTCCTCAACTGAGCTTCCTCGTTGATAAAGGCATAACAAATTATGAACTTAATTATGCATTCTTCCAGGATTAATAATAGAAAATAGACCACTGCAAAGTAGTTTCTATTACAGGATTCCAAAATATCTCGCAAGCCAGGTCATTATCATTCTGCTGGGGAGCGGGAGCAGTGGTGAAATCAATTTTTTGTAGGTGTGTTTTGGTGGGTGTGGCAAGGGAAGGATACTGCAAAATCCCCATTCCCTCCCCACCCTAGCGCCAGTCAACGGTAATATTTGCCGGTTATACGAACTACTCAAAATTTCTGCTACCGGTTCTCTAGAGTCTGTCAGAACCTGCTAAATTTCACCCCTGGGTGGGAAAGGATGTTTCATGACTCCTTGGATCATTGTTTCAAAGTTATTTCCTTACCAGAGTCCTCATCCCCCAATGATATAATTTATATAAATTTTAATATACCTTCCATTTAAAGTAATTCAAAATGATAATAGCTTGTAAGTCTCCTACCCCTAGATCGGCAAAAGTCCTTCTATGCTTTAAATGGTGAAATCAATAAAGGCTAACCTTTAGTCCTTCTAATTCATTTTCCAGCTGCTTAGAATATTGCTCGCTTCTCTCACGCAGCTTCCTGTCCTTGGATGCCTCAGCAGCTGCAGCTTCAGCATGAACTTCCAGCTACAAATGTAATTTTAAAATCATAAACATTCATTTTACCATTGCTATTCCTTACTAATGCACCAGAAACCTCTGGACTCATCATAATCATCAACATTTATTTATAATGCCCTTTTAACAAAGGGCATAACAGCATATTAGCAATAGCATTTTTTAACAAAGCCAGCATATTGCCCCCACAATCCAGGTCCTCATTTTACCCACCTCGGAAGGATGGAAGGCTGAGTCAACCTTGAGCCGATGATGAGATTTGAACCACTGACCTTCAGATCTAGCAGTCATCTTTAGTGGCCAGCAGTACTGCACTCTACTCACTGCGCCACCTCGGCTCTTAAAGATGATATCAATAAGTATATTTAGATGATATCAATAAATATATTTAGATGATATCAATAAGTATATTTAGATGATTAAAAATGAATGGCAGAGTCTGTTATTTACCAATTACCATTGTTTAATTAACTAAAAGACATGAATTTAAATGTAAGTGAACTTTTTTGTGTAGTACTATGTCTAAGGTCAATCTGGGATAATTTTGGGTGCTTTAAAAATTTGATTGACAGACAGACAGACTTACTTCTTTCTTTATTCTGTCTGTTCTACGTAATTCTTGTTTCAAGCTGTCTGACTTTTGCATTACTACTTCCATCTCTTCTTCTTTATCTCTAACTTGGCGGGTAAGCTTCTGTTTTTGTGAATGCAATTCTGTAAGTCGCTCATTCATCTCAGAGAATTCCTGCATGGCCAGTTTCCGTTGGCTATGTGCATCTTTCAGTTCTTTGGTTTGTGCCTTTAACCTCTCACTGGAGTCAAGCAGTTCCTGCAATCAGAAACCAAATACGACATATCCTTAAATATTAGCTTTCTATCACTAAATAGGGTTAAAACAAGTAAGACATACAATTTGCAGAACATAAAAAGATAAGTAGAAAATAGGCGTTGATTGCTTACCTGAACGCCTCTTCTCGTACGGTGAGTGGGTACAGCAGTCACATGGGTTGCTCCTGTCCAATCCGTTGGAACTGAGCCTAGTATTAAAAAAGACTGCTGGATCCGCCCCTTCCCCAGAATTCGCGAATCCGTAGACTAGGCTCAGTAGTGAAGCTCTTTAATGTTCAACTCTCATGTGTTATAAGAAATTAGAATAGAAGGTAAAGAAGACCACACAAGGGAGGGAAGTGACTGCTGTACCCACTCACCGTACGAGAAGAGGCGTTCAGGTAAGCAATCAACGCCTATTCTCCGTACTGAAGGAGTGGGTCCAGCAGTCACATGGGACATACCCAAGAGATAGGTCCCTAGGGTGGGAGTACATTGCTATCGTGAGAGATAACGGATTGGAGTACTCTTCTTCCGAAGGCAGCGTCTGCTGATGCGTACGAATCAATCTTGTAGTGTTTTATAAAGGAATTTGGCGAGGCCCAAGTGGCTGCTTTGCAGACTTCTTCCAACGGAGCCTGAGTCGCCCAAGCGGCAGATGTGGCAGCACTTCTGGTGGAATGCGCTGTAATATTCCTTGGAATGGAGAGGGAAGCTGTCTCGTAGGCCTTTGAGATGGCCCCTCTGATCCAACGACCTATTACTGTGGAAGACACTCTGGATCCCAAGGATCTGGGATGGTAGGCTATGAAGAGTGCTTCAGATCTCCGGATGGATCTTGTGCGTTGGATATAAATCTTTAGCGCTCTAGTGAGATCTAGAGTGTGCCATCTAATCGCCAGGGGATGCTCTCGTTGGAGACAGAAAGAAGGTAAAACGATATCCTGAGATCTGTGGAACATGGAACTGACCTTGGGTAGAAAGGTGGGGTCCAGCCGCAGAACCACCTTATCCTGATGAAACTGACAGAGGTCCTGTCTGATAGAAAGGGCTGCCAACTCAGATATGCGTCGGGCGGAAGTAATCGCCACCAGGAATGCTACCTTGAAGGATAGGTACCTGAGGGACGCAGAGTTCAGGGGTTCGTAAGGTGCTTGAGTAAGAGAGTGGAGAACCCGTGGCAAGTCCCAGGTTGGATATCTGTGGATTTTAGAAGGCCTGAGATTGGCCACTCCTCTTAGAAATTCTTGGATTTCTGGAAAGGAGCGTAGGGGCTGCCTGCGAGGCCCCGCCAAGACGGAAGAGATAGCGGCCAGATGGCGGCGGATGGTGCTGGTAGAGAGACCTTGGTGGAAACCTTTCATAAGGAAGGCGATTATCCTGTGTATGGGAAGACACAGGGGGGATAAGCCCTCCTGCGAGCACCACTGATGAAATTTGGACCAAGTATGGTCGTAGATCCGATTGGTAGACCCCCTTCTAGATTTCAGAATGATTTCCACTGTGTCTGGGTCATACCCTCGCAGGTCTAAGTCCCTCCGGATAACAGCCAGGCGGTGAGGTGGAACCACTCTGGATCCGGATGGAAGGAGGCCCCCTGCCGCAACATATCCTCTGAAGCGGGGAGTCGCCAGGGGTCCTGGACGGACAGTTGTTGAAGGTCCGCGAACCAGGGCCTGCGAGGCCAGTGAGGGGCAATCAGGATTACACGTGCTTTCTCCAGGAGGATTTTGTTGATCACGTCTGGCAGGATTGGAATTGGAGGGAAGGCATACAGTAGGCCTGGAGGCCAAGGACTCCTGAGGGCATTGACTGCCTCCGCTCCCGGAGACGGGAACCTGGAGATGAAGCGGGGAAACTGGGTATTGTCTCTGGTCGCGAATAGATCCAACACTGGATGGCCGAACCTGAGGCAGATTTGGTGGAACAGTGACTGATGGAGATTCCACTCGCCTGGATCTATGGTGGCTCGTGAGAGCCAGTCCGCTTGGACGTTGAGGCTCCCCGAGATGTGATCGGCTAGAAGCGATTGGAGATTTTTCTCTGCCCAAAGACCCAACTTCAGGGCCTCCCTCATGAGGGCCTTGGATCTTGTGCCTCCCTGTCTGCAAATATGGCTTTTGGTGGCTATATTGTCGGTGAGAATCAGCACATGTTGGTTGGATATGTGAGGTTGGAATTGCTTTAGAGCTAGAGACACGGCTCTTAATTCTAGCCAATTGATGGGCTTGGAAGCCTCCTCCGGTGACCATGTGCCCTGAGCTAAAAGACCTTGGGCGTGGGCTCCCCAGCCCGAGAGGCTGGCATCTGTGGTGACTACAAACTGGTCGGGACACCGGAAGGGGGATCCCTTGTCTAGGGCTGGAGAAGTCCACCACTTGAGGGATCTGCGAACCGTCGGTGGGATGGTGATGCGTCAGTTCGAGTTGCTGTGGCCTGATCTCTGAAATGGTAATAGTAGCCATTGAAGTTCCCTGGCGTGAAGGCGGGCCCAGGGAACAATACCAATACATGACACCATCTTACCCAAAAGGGAGGATAGGGTGACAATGGAGGCCGATTGCTGGGGCAGGATGCGAGCAATGAGATCCAAAATGCTGCGTTTTCTCTCATTGGAGAGAAAAACCTGGGATATTTCGGAATTAATGATAGTCCCCAGATGCAGGATGGAAGTGGATGGATCAAGATGACTCTTGTTAAGGTTTATGGAAAAACCATGGTTCTGTAGAACCGACATGGTAGAGGAGAGGTCTGCAGCTACACCAGCTCTGGAATTACCATGAATTAAAATGTCATCTAAATAACATAAAATATGAATGGGAGAGGCCCGGATATGAGCCGCCAAGGATCCCAAGAGTTTAGTGAAAACCCTGGGAGCTGAGGAGAGCCCAAAAGGCATAGCCCTATACTGAAAATGCCTGCCTTGAAAGGCAAAGCGCAGAAATCTCCTATGGACCTTGGCAATGGGGATATGGAGGTAGGCCTCAGTGAGATCTAGAGACACCATAAAGTCTCCTCGATGAAGAGCTGATAAAATGGAAGATAGGGAGTGCATTTTGAATTTTCTATATTTAATGAAGCGGTTTAATTTCTTTAGGTCCAAGATGGCTCTCCAGCCTCCAGAAGTCTTAGGGACCATGAAGAGGATGGAATAGAAGCCTAAACCTCTCTGGAGAGAGGGGACCGGTTGAATAGCTCTAATAGTCAACAAATGAGAAATAGCCTCCTCCATTCGAATACGAGATGGAGAGGAACTGGGAGAGGGACAAGAAATAAAACGGTTAGGGGGAGAAGAAATAAACTCTAACCTTAGGCCCCTTTCCACTGTGTCAATGACCCAGGGGTCCTTACAAGAGCGGTGCCAGGCGGAAGAGAACCAGGCTAGGCGACCGCCTATAGGCAGGTGAGAAAACTTACCATCTGGTTCTTTTGGAAGTTCTGGTAGTAGAGGATCCTCTCTGATAGCGGGACCCTCTGCCCCTGGTGGTTCTAGCTTGGGATCGAAAGCGAGGGGAATACTGACCTGGGCTCTTGTGAAATGCGAAGCTTTGATCCTGCTGACGCCCGGTGCGCCGAAAGGACTGCGGTTTCGGGGCCTTCTTGGTGGTAGGTCCCAAGACCTTTTTCTTGTCTGCGTTTTCCGTAAGGAGAGGATCCAGAAGATCTCCGAAGAGGAGGTTACGTTTCAGTGGACCCATAGCTAACTGCCATTTCTGTCTTACCCCCGCCTGCCAAGGGCGGAGCCATAGAAGCCTTCTGGCCGTTGTGGAGGCTGCTACCGACTTGGCTGCAAATCTGGAAGATTGGAGAGTAGCATCTGCTATATATTGGGCAGCTGCGAAGATTTTGTTGAAATCCTGTTGGCCCCGTAAGTCATCTGGAGGCAGGTGTAGTTGGAGCTGACGAAGCCATAAGAGCATAGCTCTGGAAAAGAAGGATGCCGCTGCAGCACTCTTAATGGCCCATGAGTCTGCAAGGAGACTTCTTTTGAGCATTTGTTCAAGTCGTTTGTCCTCTGGCCGGAGGACCTCCTCTGCCTCGCCAGGCATGGCAGCCGTTGAGTGGAGCGTCTTCACTGGTTCATCTGGCCTAGGACATGTTAGGAGTTCCTCATAGGAGGGGGAAAGCTTGTAGAGCTTCTTGTCCTTGGGAGTGGGAGTGAAGCCTATGGTTGGGTGGTCCCACTGTTTAAGCAAGGCATCCTTAAACAACTTGGGCATAGGAATTACCTCATTGTCTTCCTGTTCCTCCATGAAGTAAGGAAGATTTTCCTCTGGGGGGTCTGTGGAAGGAGTAGCTTGCTTCTCTTGCCCGGCTAGCCCCGTAGATACTCTAGCTTTTAGCAGGAGAGATTTGAAAAGCTGCGAAGGGAAAATAGCAGCTGGGGCTGGAATCTTAATCTGAGATTCCTCATCCTCCGACAGACGCTGAAAGGGGTCATCATCCTCTTCTGCATCCACGTCCTCATCCTCTTCCTGAGAGGAGTCAGAGACCTCCATGACTGGGGCTCTGTAGGAAGGAGAAGAACTCACGGGACGGGAGGAGCGAGGGGGAGGATGAGACAGAGGAGGTACATTTAAAGATGAGAGTCTAGCATCAATAGTGTTAGTCAGAATAGTCAAGATAGACTGAAACTCCGGTGGCAAGGAAGAAATATCAGCCGGAAAAGCCTGAGGATCCCTGAGGCCCTGAACAGGTTCTGGCTGGGGGAAATCCTCGGTAATATCTGGCTCCTCTGGACCTAAACCCCATAGGTTAGGTTGGGGTGGATTTAGGTTTGGCTCATCCAGGGATAGCACAGGTACCCCAGAGGGAGGCAGGTTAGAGGCCTCCGGGGGGGTAGGGTTGATATGCACTTGGGCCTGCACCTTAAAACGTTTGGCTGATTTATCATGTATTTTTTGTAGGGCTAGGTCCCTTCTCTTCTCAGCCCTAGTGGGCTTGGCTAAAGACTGAGAGCCTGAGGAAGAGGAGGAAGAGGCCTGGGGAAGCTCAGAAGGATTACCAGTAGGCCTAACCTCTTTGGAACCTTTGGTAGTGCCTCTCTTGGGAAGGGAAGCCATAGTCTGAGCAATTACAGAAGACAAGGCTTGAGCCAAAAAATAGGGGAGAGAAGAATTATTTTGTGGAATTCCCAAGAGGATAGGTGACCCTGCTCCTAGGCCCAGGAGCAGCTGCGCCTTAAGAGGCAATCCTGGGCGATACCAAGAGTTCTTGTCCTTAAGTGCAGCGTGGCAGGCCTCACTAACTTAACTTTAAGAAAAACCAAGGCACACTGGTTGGAGGCCACTTCCGTGGAGAATAGGCCCGAGGGAACTCAAAGCGACGACTCCAGGGTCAGGCGGCGGGCTGTAGGCACTAATGGCCAACCCCTTAGGGCAGAACCGAAAGTGCAACTTACTGGGCGTCAGAGCCTTGGCGCCAAAATAACTGCTCCGTTATTTGCAATAGGAGCGACTAAGCCCGGGAGACAAAACAAGTCCCACACCGCGGGAGGTAAATAGCCCTTAATTAGTTGAAAAAAAAAAATAAAGCTTGCTCACGGCAGGACCTCCAAGGCCGGAATTAACAAACCGGCCGCGGCTACAGCACGAAGGGAAAAACCGCAAATGGCTGAGCCGCTAACTTCTCCCCCAACTCAAAGCCCTGTAGGGCTGAGAAAAAAAAAAAAAAAACTGCCGGCAAGCTGAGTAATGGAAAAATCTTACTTGCTATTGAAGAGAGATCGAAGGGAAGGTGTTTTATCGAGAGGAACGAGCATTCACACACATCCGAGGATGCGAACTGAGCGAATTCTGGGGAAGGGGCGGATCCAGCAGTCTTTTTTAATACTAGGCTCAGTTCCAACGGATTGGACAGGAGCAACCCATGTGACTGCTGGACCCACTCCTTCAGTACGGAGAATAAGTAAAAAATTTAAAGCTACATCCATTAAAACTTTAAAACTAAGCAAAAAAACAGAACCAAGGATATGGATGGCAAAAGACTTGGACAAGGTATTTTTATCTCATAAACCACCTCCAGTACTGACTACTCCCCTGGTAAAACCAAGTTTTAATACCTTCCTAGAAGGCCAAAAAGGATGAGAATAATTCTTATGTCTGGTGAGTGTTCTAGAGAGTTGGGATCACAGTGGAATAGGCCTTCTTGACCCCACCACCAAAATTCCTTAGCAGATGAGCTCTGCAGCAGGCCTTTTCTGGTACTGTGAGCAGAGCAGACTAATCCCATTGGGGTGAAATGGCTCCTTAGATAGCTTTGATCCATACCATATAGGGCTTTAAAGGTAATAACCAATAGATTGAACTGGACCCAGAAGCAAAATTATATCTAATGCAGTCTGTGAAACAGCCCTGTTATATGTGACAGTATAGGGACCCCAGAACGATGTGTGCCCTTTATTCTGGATCACCTGTAGCTTCCGGATACTCTTCAAGGGTAGCCCATATGTAGTGCATTGCAGTAATCTAAGCAAGAGATGAGTAGGGCATGAGTGATCATTTGCAGGACCTCATGATCCAGATGCGGGCATAAGAGGCACACAACATGAAACTATGCAAAGGCCATGACTGTCATTTGCTCTTTGAACAGAAATTGCGAGTCCAGGAGTACCCCAGATTGCGTACTGGATTTGTATGGGGTAGTTTATTATAATTCTTACAGATTGATTTGAGTAAATTGTTCTAATTATTTTGATATACTTTTCTCCAAATTTAATTTGTGTTAATTGATTAATCAGAAATTCCCAATTCAAATGATCAAAGGCCTTCTGGGCATCTAGAAATATAAGTGCAGTGGATTTCTCTGGGTGGGATTCATATATTCCAAGATGTTCAAAATCGTTCTTGTGTTGGTTTTTATATACCGTATTTTTGGAGTATAAGACACACCTTTTTCCTTCCTAAAAGATGCTGAAAATTCAGATGTGCCTTATGCTCTGAATGCAGCTTTTTTCTAAGCTTTTTTACCCCAGCCCTAACTACAGTAGGTGCTAATTATCTTCCCAGTTCTTATCTTGCAGGTTCTTTCATTGTTACTGCCTGCAAAGAATGTTTTCTAGGCTCTAAGTTTTTGCAGAATTTTTTTCATTACTCTAATTTGCTCCAAGTAAGTTTCTTTCCCGTCCTAACCAGGTACTAATAATGTTCCCACCTCTTACTGCTTGCAAGCTCTCATTGTTACTCTCTGCTAAGAATATTTTCCAAGCCCTATCTTTGCAGTTTTTTAAATTGCTCTAACTTGCTCCAAATGTTTTTTTCCAGCCCTAACTAGGTGCTAATAATGTTCCCACCTCTTACTGCTTGGAAGCTCTCATTGTTACTCTCTGCTAAGAATATTTTCCAAGCCCTATCTTTGTAGTTTTTTAAATTGCTCTAACTTGCTCCAAATGTTTCTTTCCAGCCCTAACCAGGTGCTAATGATATTCCCAGCTCTTACCTGTTTGCAAGCTCTTTCACCGTTACTCTCTGTGAATAATATTTTCCAAGTCCTGTCTTTACAGGGTTTTTTTTTCATTGCTCTAACTTGCTCCAAATGTTTCTTTCCAACCCTAACCAGGTTCTAACAATGTTCCCAGCTCTTATTAGCTTGCAAGCTCTTTCATTGTTACTCTCGCCAAATAAGGTTTTTTTTAAAGCCCTAACCAGGGGATAAAATAATGTGCTGAAACTGACCAGACTAAGAATGCTAGCCAGATGAATATCTGGTAAGCAGATTCTTTTCCCTATTTTCCTCCCCAAAAACTAAGGTGTGTCTTATATCCCGGTGCATCTTATACTCCGAAAAATATGGTATCTACCTGGCAAAAAGCCCTTTTGGTCTGGATGAATCATTTCATCTAGTACTGGCTTTAAACTTTCTGTCATAATTGTAGCAAATAGTTTACAGTTGACATTTTAGTAGCGAGACTGGCCTATAATTTTGGAAATAATCTTAGTTCTTTTTCCATATATTGGATGTAATCTTTTTTCTTTTATCACTTTTTGGTTCATTGTCCATCTTTTGTTTTCTCTTTTTGTCCCTCTTGCTTTAATTGATATCGAGTTGTGGTCAGCACATATATTGGATTCAATTTCAATTCTATCCCTCTTATTATCTAGTTCCTTATCTGCCCATATCATATCAATTCTAGACCATGATTTTTGGGGTGTTGAAAAATACATAAATTGACTTTTTTTTGCAAATGTCTCTCCCTCCATAAGTCCTTCAGTTTAAATTCCTTCGACATATCAAAAAAGATTTTTTAATCCCCTGATTCATAATCCCTATTAATGTCCACCACCGCAGTAAAATCTTGATGATACAAATACTTTTCTGTTCAATTTGAATAATTTGTTCATAAATTTCTTATAGAATTCTTTTTGTCTCACATTAGGGACATTAATTACCATCAGTGATATTTTTTTATTGTATTGAAATCTCTATGCTAAGGATTCTACCTTCTATATTGGAGTAAATTTGTTTTGGATTTAACCATTTTTTAATATAAACTGCTATTACTCTTTATTTGGAATCCAATAATAATAATAATAATAATAATAATAATAATAATAATAATAATAATAATTTATTAGACTTGTATGCCGCCCCTCTCCAAAGACTTGAGGCGGCTCACAGAACACAATACAAAAACAATATGTATACATATCTAATAATTAAAAACTATAAGCTAAAATCCCATTACATTAAAAAGCAGTCAATAACACATCCACACATAACATAATAATAATAATAATAATAATTTAATGGTCAGAAAAGGGGGGCATGATCTAACTGCTATAAAAAACTCACCAAGATTAGAATTTTCTAAAAATCTATGTTCTATCTTCTTTATACGCACCTTTTGCTAACATGTAATATTGGGACTTTGTTTTTGTAACTTATTTATTATTTCTCTTCTTTTAATCACTGAATTTAAACCATTTATATTGACTGAGAATAACTTGATTTATTTTGCCATACTACTCTTCGCTCTGGGTCTGTTTCTTCCTTTTCTTCCTATGTATTGTGTTATAAATTGACCTGATTTTTCAAATGTGTCAATTCTTCTTTTCTTTTCTGCATTCGCAGGGGACAAAAAATCCACTCCCATTTTTTAAAAAAAGTTGGTGGCCTCAACAGACTGGCACTGACAGAACCAGTTCCGTGACATCACTGTAACATCACCAGCGGTTTGCTACCGGTTCTATAGAACCGGTGCGAACTGGGAGAAACCCATCTCTGCAGTGAGCTCCTGAAGTGGTTTAAAATGTGGAATCAATCATACAGAACTGCTCATGTAGTAACACTTGTACCTATTTTTCATAATAATCATTTCAGAAATACTATCAAATGCAGATAGATAAAAATCATATGGCCTAATCATTTTGCTGTGTGGCTATGTTAAGATGACTGAATATAGGTGAAATGTTCTAAAACCAAAATTGAAATAAAAAAATGTTGATCAGATTGTTTATACCTTATTAAGATCATCCCGCTCTTGCTTTAGTGCTTTCATTTGCTTCTCATGAGTTTTGATGTGTCTGGTAGCATCTTCTAAATCTCTTTGTGCAGCACTGGCTTCTTCAAGTTGCTGTTCTAATTGCCCAGAATCTATAAGAGAAAATTACTGAGAAATATAAAACACTAAAATAGAAGTCTTACTGCTCACTTTGGGCAACAAAAAGGACCCATCATTCATTCCAACTTCCCAGAATAAGAGTTGAATGTTTAGGTACTATTTGTATGTGTGAAGTGCCAACTATGGTAGCCGGACTTTCTGCCAGTTAAAATTATAGGTAACTGATCCAGTCTCTATTTCTTCTTCAAATTGTGTCTGCTGTAAAATGAGCTCCAGACTAAGGCTGGATTAGTATGGGGTCTGTGGTCAATTTCACTTCTGTATTATTTCATAGAAGTGGGATACTGTTCCCTGGGGAACTTCGCATTGTTAAAATAAAGTTTTAATTTAAAAACTCCAGGTTGATCACAATTTTCTTTCTTCATAGATCAATTAAAATAGGTAGTTACTAAAATAGTAACTACCTATTCAATAAAGGCCTTTTTAAATGAGAATCTCCAAATTTTATGGAAGGTCACTAATAAAGGGTATGAGATGATCTTCCCTAGATAGGAGTTATAGGTATGTAGGTGTACAATGCCTCTAAAGATAAACTACAAACATATCCTAGTTAGCCCACGGCAATTTTAATGGGAGACATATTTCTCTGATATATCTTGTGTGCATAGAACCCCAAAATGGATTTATAGAAAAGCACCGTATTAATTGTCAAAAGACCCACAGACTGAGCAGGAAACAATATCATTACAACCTGAATTCACTTGGTTATAAAATTATACATTAATTGTGACATTTCTCTTGCTGAAATATCTATTCTATACTGATGAAAAATAAAATTCAACAGAATTTTTTTTCTACCTAGAAGAAACCATATTAGGACCCTTATGCTTTCTTAACATTTTCTTTATTGTTTTTGGTATAATATCAACCCATGGCTGTTGTTTTTAGAAAAAACATACAAAATCAAATTAACATACAAAAAATATACAAAATAATTGGTTGGTTGTGCTATTTTGCTTCCATCTTACTTATTTCTGTTACTTCAGAATAAAGGAGCAGAGGACAGATGACAGAGCTAGGAAAATATAAGCATGCTGAATATGCAGAGATAATAACTGGGCCTGACATAGAAAATAACATAACCAGGAATAAATATGCTCTTTGCAGTCACCATGTTGAAATAACAGAACCCACAATATTTAGTCTTGATGTTGGTAAACTTAATTTTAAATATGGAAAAACATTCAATCACTACAAAAAAACCTTTGAATTCAGATTTTAAATACTCTTGACTAAGTAAACATGAAATTCTTATCTGCAACTGTTAATTTCATGATATTCATCTTCATGAAATTCAGAACCACAAGTTGTAATGCAGGTTATGCTATTATTTTCTCTTAAGAAAAATGTAATAAGACATATTGCATAACATTTACACATAGCAGTTAGGTGAGATACTGTCTAAGCCAAAAGCTTTGGTATATAATTTCGCAAATTAAATTGAAGGGTGCTTAGTATTTTGTGTGCGTGTTCTTAAAATCAGAAGAAGTGTTGCCTTACTCATACCAAAATTTTGTAATTCACATCTTATTATACATAGTTGACTTTAATTACTCCTAATTAAAGAAAGATAAATTAAATAATTAAAGCTCTAATTCAATGTTATATTTTTATAGTTATTTTATTGTTTCTGAAACTGCAAAAGGAAACTACTCCCCAAGCTTTTATCTTTAAAACAAATTAGCAGAAATAAAAGAAATAAACAAAGCACACAGAAGGTTACACCATTCATTTTCATTGTGTATAAATATTTTGAGCTAATTTATCCTAAAGCGTCCATTTGTTTTTGCTTCAGACATATTGCCAAGATGCTGACAGATTATTTTCTTAGGATAAGATAGAAGAAACTATTTGAAATTTCAAATAGAAAAATTCTATTTTTTTTTACTGTGCTGTTTATAAAAACATGGGAATATTTCAACTGCATTTCAAAATGTTTAGTCTTACAGTCTACAGACAGAAGAGTGCAGAACAGCAGAGGTCTTTAAGTGCAGGCGGGCAAGGGCGACTGGCTGGGATTCAGGCAACTGCTGCTTTCTAGTGTGTAGCAAGCATCCCTAGAGCCACATAGTTCTAGGGATGCTTGTTGCCCAACAAGGCAGGGAGAAATGTGGAGCAAGATAGGCGAGTGGGGTAAGTTGGAGACAGCCTCTTACCTTACTAGGGGCAGAAAGGGATCAAACCTGGAATGATTTGAATTGGGACAAGTACTTGCTTAACAATCCACAATCCTCAGTTAATGACGACAACAGATATTATCTGAAAATTTAAGGGAATTCCCCCTTCCCTTATAAATATAGATCTGTGATCTGGAAGTGCTCCTTGATATCACAGTTGTTACAGTGCATCTACAGTACATCTACTGTAGCAACTGTAATTTTTCTATAGCTGGCAATGAATACCAAAGCCTTGGCTAAATCACTGCTAGACTATCACTATACGATCTCTATGTAAGACTACTCTTGAAGAATGCCTGGAAGCTCTGCCATGCAAAAGGGAGCTGCTAAAGTGATGACACTAAGACAGATTGATTTTAGGCCTTCCAGTCAGACTGGATTCTTGGCAACTGCATGGACAATGCACTTTTCTTGGCAACATTTTTTGGAAGCGGTTTGCCATTGCCTTCTTCCCAGAGCTAAGAGAAAATGATTGACTCAAAGTTACCTAGCTGGCTTTGTGCCTATGGCGTGACAGGCCAAGAACGTATTAGCAATATCTGCACGATGAAAATAGTTCTGGCCACTACTACAGATACTAAATAATCAGCAACCTGTAGATTTTTTTCCAACTAGCAATTTAGTAAAAGGTTCACAAAAACTTATTCCTCTTAATAAAATCTTATTAGTCAATAAAGGTACTATCAGATTCCTGAGTTCTGATACTATCTTCCACAAAACTACTAAGTTGACATGTTAATTTTGATAAATTAATATAGGGACAATTCAAGACTTTTTTGATTTTCAAATCCCTTAAAAGCTCAGGGCCTGAATATCTGAGTGACAGCTATGAAACTATCTCGAAGATGCATGTGATATTAGAAGCTTACTTGTCAAGGGAGGGCTTTTTCTTGTATCATGACTAAATTAATGGAATACATTTCCTTAGAAGGTATACTTAACCTTTATTTTTTCTGTGTTAAAAAGGAAGTCTTAATCTTTCTGTTCATCCAAGCCTTTTAATTTAATTTGATTGTTTTTGAATTTTGAAATCCAAACGTTAAAGGTTTGAATGTAAACTTTAGATGAAGTTGATTAAAAGATAATGGGAGAATGTGAAGAATGCAGCTCCTTTACTTCTTCCCTGTATAGATTTGGGTGAGACTGTCACCCAAAATATTAGGCTTGAAATATTCTAGATATGCTATAATGAAAATGCAAAACTCCATATATGGAAATCACAGGGAACAGAATTAAGAATTTGAAACTCTACTTTGCAATTGTGACTAAGATTTATTGATGGATTTATAAAAATCTCCCTTTAAAGCTAGTGATTATTACATGCTTTATTATAGTGACGCGTGTAATAAGATTTCTCATCTATCTTTTTGCTGTTAGTGAGTTCCAATGTGACCTAGAATCTTTACTTTTATAATAGCAGAAAATAAAAGAATAAACAATATGCTCCATGCTTTTATTCAGGACAACAAATTAACCATGCCATCTTATTATCATCTTATTTGCTAACCTGGACATATTCTAATAATTGTGGCACTGTCATTTCTTCATTTTGGTTATCCCTTTCTCTACCATTTTTGAGATAGGAATACTAATCTGAACACGGAATCTAAATGAAATGTAAATGGTATCGCATTAATTCAGCAAAGAGTCACCATGCTCAAATATAAAAAAATAGGCCCCACAAGTCCTGCAGGGATATATTATTGTGATAAAGAGGCTATCCTTGTAGGAGTCAATAAAGAATGCTGGAGGGTATGCCAAAAATATCCAAGCAGAACAACCTAAGGCATTAAAATTATCCCAGATACCCATGCGTACCTATACTGGACAGCAGCTATTTAGCAATAGCACATATTGCTTCACAGTGCTTTACAGTCTTTCCAAGCTGTTTATGGAATCAGCAAATTGTCCCCAACAATCTGGGTCCTCATTTCATCAACTTTGGAAGCATGCAAGGCTGAGTCTACCTTGGGCAGGCCAGAATTGAATTCCTGGCGGCAGAATTAGCCTGCAACACTCCATTCTAACCACTTTGCCACCACGGCTCATATACAGAAAGATGCTAGAGACACACGATCGTTTTACTGTCAATTTATTTATTATATTATATGCCACCCATCAGAAGGCTCTGGCAAAAATGTCAAAGGCATCATTTCATATTGTGAGGGAGAAAGGGAATAGTAAATCACTTCTGTATTTTATCAAGTAAATCACATTGAGAGACAAGATAAAATGGCCTGCAATGTAGTGCTGATGGGAACCTTATGCTGAGAAGCTCTTAATATGCTATTGAGGAATAAGCAAGGGGGTTGGGGGGTTGGGAGCAACAGTGGGGCTTATGATACAATTAAGTTAAAAAAATTTGGGTACTGCCATGAAGGGAAAGAAAATCTGGAGTTGCCAAAACTGAAATACAGTGGGAATATGGAATGTGAAAGCTGAACTGGAAAAGCATCATGACAGATGAAGCGAACTGGCTACACATTGATATGTTATGTATCACTGAATTGAAAATAACTAAAACTGGATATTTTCAGTCAGAAGATCATACTGCTTATTACTCAGGCGACAAACCCCCCCAAAAGACAAAAGATAGTGTTGCTTTTAGTGATGGGCGAACCCAACGGTGTTCGGGTTCGGCAAGTTTGGACGAACTTCGCGCAAAATTTGACCGAACCCAAACCCGAATGGTTCGTGGTGCCAAAGCTCCGCCCCCGGAATCCAATCATTTTTAATTTTTATTTATTTTTATTTTTACGAAAAAGGACACCGCAGCGGCACCGCAAGCAAAGGGAGGTCCTTTCACATGAAAATAAAAAACTTTTATTTTTACATGAAAAGACTTCCCTTTGCTTGCAGCGCCGCTGCGGCGTCCTTATTCGTTTAAAAAAAAAAAAATTACATGAAAAGACCTCCCTTTGAAGGAGCTGGGGAATCCCTCCCACGAAGAGATTTCAGGGGCGGAGCTTTGATGTCACGTATACCGGCAGGTTGCTAAGGACGCCAAAGCAATTCCTTCCTGGATTCCATGGAATCCAGGAAGTGATCACTTTGGCATCCTTAGCAACACCGGCTGCCAGCTCCCCGGTGTTTGCCTTCCTCCGCCGTCACCAGCGCCCGGCTCCTCCTCCTCTTCTCAACAGGTGTCAGCTGGACGGTGGCTTTCATGGTGTTCAGCATGAACGCCGAACTAAAGCACGAATTTAAAGAAAAATTCGGGTTCGGGTCTGGCATGCTGAACACCACAAAATTCGATACTGACCTGAATTGTGCAGGTTCGGATCGCCCAACATTAGTTGCTTTCATTATCAGAAAGGCTATATTTCAGGTTCTGACAGGTTCTGGAGAACTGGTAGAGGAAATTTTGAGTAGTTTGGAGAACTGGCAAATACCACTTCTGGCTGGCCCCAGAGTGGGCTGGGAATGGGGATTTTGCAGTGTCCTTCCCCTGCCACACCCACCAAGCCATGTCCACAGAACCGGTAGGGAGGAAAAATTGAATTTCACCTTTGGGCTATATAGCAAAGACAGTATTTAGGGATAATATATTTAGGCAAATGAAGTCAGTTGACCAAATCAATTGCAGGACAGCCTTTGGTTATCAGTTATTCATTTATGTTCCAACCACTAATGTAGAAGAATATGAAGTTGACTAATTTAATGGTTAAATTTAATATAAAATCAACAGAACATGCAAGTAAGACATGCTGCTTGATGGTCGGAGAATAAAATGCCAAAGTTAGAAACAGTGAGGTTGGAAAATGTTCTTTGATTTTCAGAAGGCCAAAAATCAACTGACCAGCGTGCACATTTAGGCTGGAGATGACATAGGGCAGCACCTTGCATGCCCTCATATGTGGCTCTGTGGGCCACCTTTGGTATGCATGCTATAGGTTTGCCATCACGGGCTATCTGGTTGGTAAATAGTCAGCGTTACTGCATGCCTTTTAATGTGTATTCCCATTATGTGCCTATTTACTTGCAATCCCTTTCTCTCCAAGAGGGAAGGGAGAAAAAAAAGAAATGGGACAGGAAAGTTTATCTAAAGAAATCAACTTTTTAGGCAATCTCTCTGCTCTGTGAAAGGGGGAAAAAGAAAAAAGGGTCATATGCTAACTGACTATAATAGCAAACAAATGACTGAGAGAGAGTTGCTATGAAAGTCAAGTGTGCAGAAAAAGTTATTTTTTCAGCATGATTTTAACTTCAAACAGTCACTGCATGAAGCGATTGATAAATAAGGTTTATCTGTTGATGTTTTACATTGGATGATAAATATAATAGTTGAAACATTTGTGAAGGAAATTGAATACAAAAACTAGAAAAGGATTTGTAATGTGTTCAATATTAAATATTGGTACTTACCAGTGATTTGTTTTCTTAATGTTTCAATTTCATCCTTCAGGCTTTTAATTTCTAAATCTTTGCTTGCTGTTACTGGACCATCTACAGTTGAATAATGTAGGGCCTGGACTGTTTGTGTGGACTCTTTAAAAAAGCATGGAAGATATAAGAAACTGCATTCAAAATTTTCAATCTATAGGTTTGGGAATTTCAAAATCGTAATATGGGACCCAAAAAGTAGCTACGGCCTGACAATTTTTGAATCCTAATCTAAAAATTCTATAAGACTTTCTGTCATGCCAAACTTTTTAAACTTCTATAAAGAACTGACCTTTACTTTCTTCTAGTGATCAAGAAAAGTAAGAAAATGAATCTTACACTTACATTGATCCTTTTAAAAAAACAATTACACCAGAGGTGGATATCTATCAATTTGGACCAGTCACGGGAGAGGGGCAGCATACAAGTTAGATAGATAAGATAGATATAGATATATAGATATATATAGAGAGAATAAATACAAAATAGAATAATGGAATTGGCAGTGACCTAGGCCTGCCACATCCTGAACCTGTTCTTTGAGCGGTGCCATAGGCACTGCCATCTTGCTTTTTTGCTTCTCTGCATGCACAGAAGACTTTTTAGTACTGTGCATGTTTGTGATCTTCCTGAATGGAAACAAATTTTATATTCAGTCTAACCATCATTACTCAGCATTTTCTCTTTTAACTCTCTCTGTTTATTTCTGAATTATTTTTGAAACTTTCATTTCAACATTAAAATACTCTCATTTGTATGTTTCTTCAAGTTCTTCCATACTGTATTCTCTGATCCTCTGGAAATTATCCTAATAAAATCCTAGAGGATATTATTGTTTTCCAACAACAATTTTCCACATATTCTAAAGTTTTAAATCGTGGATTGGGCCTGACTTGGTTTTAATTTTGCTCAATACATTGGCATTTTTACTTTACTTTTTTTCTTTCTGCAAATGTCTTAATAATACTTTGTCTATATGTCCATCTGTCTTTAAATATTAATAATTTCTTGTAATTTCTACTTGTAAAATATGTTCTTTTCATCCAAATTATTACTGTTATGACACTAACTGTACCATAATAAATTAATGTCCAGTTAAATGCAGAATGCTTATACTGAAAATGTAGTAATATAAGTCTTTCTACAACATAGGTCATGGAATCCAAAATTGACTTAAATAGATAATAATGTATATTATACAGTATATAGGAATACCTTGAAGTTTTCTGCTAAGTTCCAACTTTTCTTGCTCTAAACGTCTTATTCGTCTCTCATATGCTTCTGTAGCTAAGGTATCTTCTAGTGTTCTTTGAACATTGGCATCAAGTTCCATTACACGTTGCCCAGCTGCAAATCTTAGTGTACTACGATCCGATAGGACACTGAGAAGATAGTTATCAGGTTCAGAACATTTTAACAGAATGATCTTTATGACTTTCATATTAAGATAATTAAAAGTTTATGTGTACATTCCAACAGAAAAGTGTAAGAAGTTGTTGCACTTTTTTTGCAACTGTATTCATGAGGATATCATAAATTGTAATTGAAATCCAACATAATTCAAGTAAAAATCCACTTGAAGATTCTAATGAAATCCACTCACAAAGATTGTCTCTCTTCCCTCTTATTACCCTCCAAATTGACTTATAACGATCTTCCAAATATCCAGAGTCAATTTTAAATGGCAACAGTCATAAGGAGGGAAGAGAATAGTTTTGTCACCTCTCCCTATTCTGGTAATGAAATACCTCTGTCACTAAAAAAAACAAACTAAAAATTACCCAGATACTTAGGTATACTCTTAAAATATCTCCAATTATGCAGTGATGCTAAAGGGTTGTGAAGGCTTTTGAATTTTCAATATTTCTGCAAAAATAGGTCCTAAAACACAATCTGTTCTTCATACAAGTCCTAAAATTAGATAAACAGAACCGAATTAAACAAATGAGCCAAACACATTGTACTTGTTCATTGATTTATTGTGGGAAATGATTCGAATGATGTGAATCTTTACTTTCATTTGATCAATTCTACATATCAGCCTGGAAAGAGGAATTTTAACCCATTCTTCCTTGCAGTAAAGCTTCAACTCAGGAATGTTAATATGTTTCCCCTCATGAACTGCCTATTTCATGTCCTTCAACAATATTTCTATAGGATTAAAGTCATGATTTGGACTTGGCCATTTCATTTCTTTAGTTCCCAAGGTTTTTAGTTTCTTAGACATCACTCCTTTTAAAATTCCTCTAGACATACCAAGGTATTATATGCCTTGCTCTTAGTGTGATCTTGGTTGGTTGACTACTCCTAGGGAGGGTAACAATAGTGTTAAACTGCCTTCAGTTGTACAAAATCTGCTGGCAGTGGATTTAAAGAGTCCAAATTCTTTGGAAATTGTTTTATAATCTTTTCCAGCCTGCTGAGTGTTAACACTTGCTTTTAGGGGATTTGTAGAAATCACTCTTTTTAAAAAATTATGACACACTTCCGCATACCTGTGTTATGAAGATCAGACTTCAATGGTTCTGTAAACAAAGCAGGACTTCTGCAGTCACCTGATTATTAGATTCCCAATGATTGAAATACCTGACTCTAATTTTTCCTTCAAATGAACTGATAATGTAGATTTTCACATAATTTTGCTACACATTCAATAAATCAATTAAGATTTTGACTTATTTGTTTATTTTGGTTTTCTTTATATAGTCATATTTATGCATAAATTTTTAAAAAATTCAAAAAAGATTTGCAAACTTTTAAGCAGTATTTTATAAACTTAGATAAAGCAGGTAAGGAAATGATCTACAATATAAATTTGTCCAAATGTGTAAGTCCTGTATTCTATCAGTCAGAAGCCCTTTCAATAGTCAATTGCTTATTGAATAAGTATTCTGCAATGCCACTACAAAACAACAATTACGTTTGTCTTTTAATATTTTGTAGTTATCTATTATTCTAGATGGGTAGGCATGCTGGCTCAATGTTAAGACACTGGGCTTATCAGCTAGAAAGTCAGCAGCCCAGGTTCGAGACCCGAGCGCCACATGACGGGATAAGCTCCTGTCTTTATCCCAGGTCCTGCCAATCTAACAATTTGAAAGCATACAAATGAAAATAGATAAACGGGTAACAGCCGTAACAGCGATCTATGATGTCATGCTGGCCACATGACTGTGGAAATGTCTTCAGGCAGTGCTGGCTCAATGGCCTTGCCCCCTCAGTTGGGAATGACTAGTGGAGTAAAATCTGCAGGGACTCCTCTACCTTTCTATATGCATGAAACAGCCAACAATGACTATATATTGGCTATAATTGGATCTAACCAATACAGTATATTGGACTAACATTAGGGATTTTGTCTGGTGTTCAGTTTTATTATACAATCTACACTTTCTATGAAGATGGAAACAATGTGCCATTCAACGTATTAATTTTGTAATACAAGTGGTTCAAAATTTTCATATAAAATGCACACATGTGTTGTTTGGTTTTTTAAATAATGATGGGGTTTAATATGTTTTTTAATATTAGATTTGTTCCACTACTATATTGTTTTTATTACTGTTGTGAGCCAGCCCGAGTCTTCGGAGAGGGGCGGCATACAAATCAATCAATCAATCAATCAATCAAATAAATAAATAAATAAAAAATAAAAAACATACAGAAACAAATACTAACAAATAATGCAAAGAAATACTTGCATTTAATTCTATTTTATTTTTAAATCACAAAATAATTGAGTATTCTATTATGGTTTAGTATCAACAAATGGGTCACTCACCAGTTAGTTGTATATGTGAATCCTATAAATGGCAGGTGATGGCCAGAAAATGCAGTATGTGTTGGCGGTGGCATTGTCTCCTGAAGTTTAAAGGAACAAGAAGAGTTTACTAATTTAGAAAAGGTTAATCTATTTGTATTAATTTCAGGTAAAATTAGCACAATGGGTATTCTGGTTCAGAAAAAGGAGCAGATTTGAAAAGACCATCACAGAAACACTACCAATGGTTCCCTTGGTCATTTATGATAGTGTAAAAGTAATTGTGGTTCAATGCTTCTTATTTCTAGCAATGTTTAAATCACCAAAAATACAAAACAAAAAGCTGAGGGAAAAAATAAAAAAGAGGAAACAGAAAATCTGGTTTTTTTGGAGTGCCTGATTGCCATTTTTGCTTATTTTAGAAATCAATGAAAGCTTCTTATTGTTCAGTTACTTTCCATATTTTTGACCCAATGGACATAAATTTTGTTAGTAGTGTTAATCAGAAATTTTTATTTACTTACTTGTTTGTTTCTTTGTTACATATTTCATTTGCTGTCTATTTTAAATAATGATTGGGGTATTAGTAAAAAGGAAGATAGAAATGTTATACATAAATACACAAATATCAACATAACATATTAAAAGACACTCTTCTCTATTACTTACAGAATTTTTTAAACAGTCATCATCTACATCAAAATTTGAAGTATCTGTTGGACTGCTGACTTCAGGAATATAAGGTGCTTCACAGTTCTGAATGTTATCCCAGTCAATCCCTAAAAAAAATGGGTGGCTTTTAAAGTCTTCTATTCCATTCTGCCCAAGTCTATGTTCTCTGCTGCAGATAAGCCTTCGAATTAGGTCCTTGGCATTTTCAGACACGTCTGTCATTTGGACAGGAAACTGAAATCTTTCCTTCAAAGAAAAAAAGAATGCTAATTAATAAACTAATGCTAACTACTTAAAAAAAAACCTAACCATACCAATCCAAGAAGCAAAACCCCATAGGTTTTGTATGGGTACATTTATAGCTTCCATCATAAATTAATCAATCCTTGAAGGATTACAATCCTTGTAATCCTTGAATACAGCTCATCCGTCTGGAACCTACACCGCATTTTGGACATAAACACTCTAGAAAATTTCCAGAGATACTTTACTAGAAGAGCCCTCCACTCCTCCACTCGCAACAGAATACCCTACGCAACTAGACTTACAATCCTAGGTTTAGAAAGCTTAGAACTACATCGCCTTAAAACAATCTAAGCATAGCCCATAAAATCATCTGCTACAACGTACTTCCTACGATTACTTCAGCTTCAACCACAACAACACACAAGTATACAACAGATAGAAACTCTAAAACCGACTGCAGGAAATACGACTTTAGTAACCAAGTAGTTGATGCATGGAACTCACTACCAGACTCTGTAGTATCATCACCCCTCCCCCCCCCAAATTTTTTTTTACCCTGAGACTATACCCTTTACTCTTTACTGTTGACCTCTCCTGATTCCTAAGAGGTCAGTAAGGGGTGTGCATAAATGCACCAGAGTGCCTTCCATCTCTTTTACTAGTATCATGTATATAAATAGTTGTAACATTGTATACCACCAATACGTACTTGATAAAACAAATAAAGAATAAATGAATGAATGAATGAATAAATAAATAAATAAACTACAAATATATTACAACCTAATGTGAGCTACCACTTTCTCCAAGGATAAATAATTATGCACGTAAGAATTCATAAAATATGTGTTTTGGGGAAGTATGCACAGAATATTTTATACAAGACATACAGTACCTATTTTGAAAAAAGATACACATACAAGGAATTGCATCATAAAAAATAAGGAGTACATGAAATGGAATTTGCAGGAAGATGTGTAAAAAGTTGAGATCATACGATTCTTGTTAATTAATTGACGATGTAGAAAGAAACTAACAACAGCCAAAATTGACAGATTCAGTCTAGTAGCAACAATGATTGAACTTCTTTTAATAAGAAGACATCCTTGTTTCTGATCAGTGGTCATATTTATCTTTTG
The DNA here is from genome assembly GCF_031021105.1 of Erythrolamprus reginae. Lineage (NCBI taxonomy): Eukaryota > Metazoa > Chordata > Lepidosauria > Squamata > Dipsadidae > Erythrolamprus > Erythrolamprus reginae. Next base: position 357,496,247 of record NC_091950.1, on the reverse strand, counting down.
GTTGGCAGAGAAAGGATAAAACAGTGCTTATTAAATTAACTCAGTACAATTAATTTGAAAATTGCCTGACAATGATATTAATTCATTTGGCATACAAATTTAATTAATCCATTAATTAATTATTGTTTTGTCATATAAAATCTATCTGGTTGCAATTTTGGAGACTGCACTCAAAAAGAATTCAGAAAGTGAAATTCAACCTCACAACAATAGTGTTTGCACTAATGACCTTTTCCTAATTTTGTTATTCTTCTGGACACATGGAAACTTATATAGGGGTAAGAGGAGGCATTATTCCCTCCATCTGATTCATTTTCAGAAACAGTTTCACTAGAAAATCTATTTCATTAGATTTCACCCAAAGTCCATTCATTAACCAACAAGAATATTGATAAAAATGTTAGGGCATTTAAAGACAAGTCAATCAATAAGTAAATCAAATATGCAAAACTATTAATATATTAAAAATAGCAATAGCACTTAGACTTATATACAACTTCACAGTGCTTTATAGTCCTCTCTAAGCAGTTTACAGAGTCAGCATATTGATACCAACAAACTGGGTCCTCATTTCACCAATCTTGGAAGGATGGAAGGCTAAGTCATTCTTGAGCCTAGTGAGATTCGATCTGCCAAACTGCTGGAAGCTGGTGATCAGCAGAATTAGCCTGAAATAGTACATTCTCACCAATGTATCACTGTGCCTCTTTAATTAATTCAAAGAAATATCTTAATTGACTTAATTTACATCAATTTCATAATCTTTTTTACTATTTTCTATCATGAGCTGCCATGAGAAATCCATTTTGAAAAGAAATATATTAAATACACACAGAAATAAATATAAATGCATCACTAAGCAAAATAATTCTAGATTCCCTGGATGCTTGTCATTCATTTCTACATACAAGCACAGCTCACTCACTTTGTGGTTCATTATCTTTCCATATGTCTCCACCAGAGATTCAGCATAAAAAGGTGTTTCTCCATAGAGCATTTCGTACATGCAAACACCAAGGGACCACCAATCACATTCGGGACCGTATTTTCCTTTCCCATCTTCCATAGCTTGCAGAATTTCTGGAGAGATATAATCTGGTGTTCCAACTGCCACTGAAGACTGAACCTGGAGGGATTATTATTTCACAATTAAACATTATTTATTTATTTGTTTATTTGTTTATTTAATCATATTTATATGTCGGCCTTCTTCTTGTGGACTCAGGGTGGTGAACAACAATAAAATGAATACAAAGTTAAAACTCCCACAATAAAAACATTCATCCATCATTCATTCATCAGTAGGCCGGAACAAGATGTTAGTGTTCAATTACTCTCCCAGACCTGTTTGCAAAGCCGTGTTTTTAGGGCCTTTCGGAAGGCCACGAGCATGGTGGCTGTATGAATTTCCGGGGGAAGCTGATTCCAGAGTGCCGGAGCCACCAAAAAGAAGGCCCTCCCCCAGGGCCCCGCCAGCCAGCATTGTTTGGATGATGGGATCCAGAGAAGGCCGACTCTGTGGGATCTGATCAGTTGCTGGGATGTGTGAGGCAGAAGACAGTACCTAAGTAATCTGGCCCAAAGTCATGTAGGGCTTACCTATAATACTATTTCTGTTTCTATATGTATAGGAACAGATACACATATTTAAAATAGTGATACATGTGAGTAGATGAAATTAAAGAAGAATGTTTTCCACCATGACAGATTAAAAATCCTACTAGCAATCTGGCATTTATTAGCTATTATTTGTTCTCTTGTTCCTGAACTTGCAGTGAACAAAAATTCAACATCAATATGCAATCTTGTATTTCTTCCAGATTGTATCAAATACTGAAAGAGTGTATTAACACACTGCACATTTTTACTTTTTTCAAAAATCTAAAATATTTTGCCAGGACTTGGAGTGAATGTAAACAAAAAGTAATAATAATAGCAAGTGATAAAGAACTAGGTATTTAACTTAATTATGAGTTATGGCTAGGAAATACTAGAACACACAAAATATCTACAAACAGGCAGAAGTGGGCTCTGGATTTTATCACAGATTTGGCAGAAACCAAGTAGCTGTATTTTTGGAATGCAAACAGGATTTGTGATATTTTTTCACATGTTTCTGACACTTTAAAAAAATCTAGATTCAATATTCAGGATCAGGAACGAATATACAATCAACATTCAAACATAGTGAGACAATACAAATCACAGAGAAGACCATTACATGAAATAGACTGCAAGAAAAATTACAGGTTTGAGTCAGTGGTAAGAAGTAAGTATGACTAGAAAGTTTTTATGTTTTAAAATGCTAAAATATTCAAAAGACCTGCTTGGAAGTATCTGAATAGATATATTTGTTCATTATTACTAAATAAAATTCTTCAATAATGAAATTAAGTTTTATTAATTAACAGCAAAAAACAAAGTAAAACTGATTGCAGCTATTTTTAAACACCTAACCTAGTTGTTTAAGGACACAAAACTATAGAAAGGAGTACATTTAGAAGTACAGAAAGGAGTTCATTTTGCTCTGCAAACCATGCAGTGGTGAGTTGCTGCCGGTTTGAACTGGTTCTTTAGAACCGGTAGTGGACATTTACCGTCACTCGCTGAACCGGCAGCAATGATTGGTGGTCTACGCTCCCAAACATATCCTTCAGTTGCCGCAGCTTGCAAAAAGACCCTTGACGCAAATGCAAAGGCTTCTGCAGATGGTCATTTCTGGGTGTTTTACACGACGCGACAGGGGCATTTCTATCACAATGCAAACCGGTAGGGAAGGTAAGTGAACCCATGCAATACTAAAATACTGGAGAGGTACATAAGAATCTGAAGGAAAGTTTTCCTGGATAGTATGGTAAATTTATATTCTGTGATACAATTCTAAATGGCTGTAATCTTTTATACGTGTACCATAAAAACAAAACAACAGAGCTTTAAAGTATACATTTTTTAAAACTGTCCCATCACAGTGCTACAATATAAAGTACTTTAAAAAATCATTACAATAAATGAAGAAAGAAAATGTTTATACACCCATCTCCACATTTATTTCAGTGAGAGCAATGCAGCCAAAATACCATTATTATAATAGAGGATATAGAACAGGAGAATACAAATTATTTTTTTCTGTTATACTTGGCATATTGACATTAATGTTGTTTGTGATATAACAATTCTCATGTGATTAATTTCCTGTTGTAAAATGGACCCCTAATAGCTTGAATAACATGTCAGGCAATTGACACTAAAAAGGATACTTTTGTCTTCCCTTCTGTGAATCTCAATTTGTCATTCCCAGACTCATAACTCTAAATACCCACATATCCTCCTTCATTATCAATTATTATATCTGTTTTGTTAGTTCTATAATAAAACATCTAAATTATGCACTCAGAGTTCAAATTCTATAGTGAAATAGATCATTGGCAGAACAAATAAAGATATCATTCAAAACCTATGGTAGATATTATGATATAGAACTGTATAAATACCATCAAAAATGGAAGAGTCATAGGATAATGGGAATTATTAAATATTTATGAATAATAATGATGATGATGATGATGATGATGATAATAATAATAATAATAATAATAATAATAATTTATTAGATTTGTATGCCACCTCTCTCGGCAGACTGATGATGGTAAAGTAAGATATTTGGTGAAGGAACATAAAAAGTGTGCAAAGTCAATGAATCTTATAGTACATCCAGCCAGAATAATTAAAATGGTTTTTTACACTGCTCAAAAAAATAAATGGAATGCTTAAACAACACAATATAACTCCAAGTAAATCAAACTTCTGTGAAATCAAACTGTCCACTTAGGAAGCAACACTGATTGACAATCAATTTCACATGCTGTTGTGCACATTCAACTTTGTACAGAACAAAGTATTCAATGAGAATATTTCATTCATTCATTCATTCACATCTAGCATGTGTTATTTGAGTATTCCCTTTTTTTTTTGAGCAGTATATTATAGCTCCAACACTATTGCTCAAAAATGATAATTTAGTAAACCAACAACTTTACTTTATATCAGATATAATCCCAAAACTGAATTTGTTAATAAGAATAAAATATTAAAGATGTTTGAAGCTACAGTTTAACTGAGTTTATTAAAAAAAAATCTAATTTACCGTTCCATCTTCCATCAACTTCAGACAAGAGCCAAAATCCGCTAATCGAATATGTCCATTCACATCCATCAGGATATTGTCTGGTTTGATATCCCTATGAACAAAATTCTTTTGGTCATTCCATGTTAAATGTCATTTTATCAACTTAAGTCTAATAAAATATTTTGCATTTCAAACATTTTGGGGACAACTTAAATTAAAATGCATATTGTAAAATAATCATGATTTGATGAAATCTGAAATCACATGTATTTCTATCAATTAATGTACATCAATTAAAATCTGTATACATTTACATATTACTGATATAATAGTAATGAATTGCAGTGATTGTACTTTTAAGTAAGGCATGTAAATGCTGCATGAAAAGTAATATTACAAGATATATGCCCTATGTCGATGAGGAGATCATAAATGTCTTCTAAGATTGTATATGCCACATGCGATTTCATAAAGTACTTTCTAAAAATAACTTTATATTCCATTGTAAATTAAATTTTTTTTTATTAAAGTATGGCACACAAATAGATAAACATGAAACTACTAAAGTCATTTTAAATATAATGCTTCAAAATAAGATATGCAAAATAAGATATGAATATGCTATATAAATGCAAGTGCATTCAGGTATAATTGTTGTGCATTTACAACAATGTTGTAAATTTTATTCCTTCAATGATGTTGATTATTTAATGTGTCTTCTCTAGTTCCTTTTTATTATTATTGATGGTGATAAAGTTTTGCCTACATACTGGATTCATAATTTTGGTTGTAAATATAGAGGTGTTATAGCTTCGAACTGCTACTTCACAATATCTTTCCTGATATTTTTATTAGCAGAGGGAGCAACAGCAAATCAGAAATCCAAATCTAGGGATAAGAAAACTTATAAAATAAGTATCAATGTGACAGCATTACGCATTATGACATATGCTACATTAATTTGTTCACTTTCATCCCTTATCAATAATATAAAGTACAGGGAGAGGAAACTCTTCAGCTATTGTTTAATTTTCCATTGATCTCAGAACAGGTAAAGAGAACTAAAGCCTATCATATCTGGGTAATGACACATCTTCTCCAGTGAGGTTGCAGGATAGGCCAGGAATGGGGTTTGTTAACTGTGTCCTTTTGCCTAAAGACTAAGTCATAATTTTTATAGCCTAACTTTGCTTAGTGGCTGGCAACCTCTAGGCAAAATAATGAGTCATTCCATTTCTTACCTATTCTGAACATTCCAGAGTACTAACTTCTTCCAAGAAGTTCTACCAAGCACCCAGGCTAGCTTGAGAGGCCTTTGTGGTGCTCCGGACCACTTTTCTAACTTATTTCGTGTCTCAGTCTGTCTTTTTTTACATTACATTAACAATATAAGCATTTATTCTTGGTCTAACTATAGCCTCAGAAGTAAAAATTAGAGTAAGAAAGACAAGAAAAAAGGAACAGAGATAACCATATTTTATAAATTTTAATTGATAACATAGCCATGGTTTGAATGAATATTTAGCTACCAAAAATATAAGTGAATTTTTTTGCTAATAATTGCTCAATAACCATAAGTCTTCGCCATGGTCTAAAACATTACCGTAAAATCTACATTCAGAGTATAAGACACACCCAAAATATCAGCCTCTTTTCGGGAGGAAAAAGGTCATCTTATACTCTGAATGTAGATTATTTTTCCAGCCCTAACTAGCTGCTATGGATCTTCCCAGCTCTTATCTTGCGTGCTCTTTCATTGTTTCTCTCTGTGAAGAATATTTTCCAAGCCCTAAGTCTTTGCAGGATTTTTTTCCCATTTCTCTAACTTGCCAAATAAGTTTCTTTTCAGCCCTAACCAGGTGCTAACGATGTTCCCAGCTCTTACCAACTTGCAAGCTCTTTCATGGTTACTCTCTGCGAAGAATGTTTTACAAACCCTGTTTTTATAGTTTTTTAAAATTGCTTTACTTGCTCCTAATGTTTCCTTCCAGCCCTAACCAGGTGCTAACAATGTTCCCAGCTCTTACTGACTTGCAAGGTCTTTCATTGTTACCCTCTGTGAAGAATATTTTCCAAGCTCTAAGTCTTTGTAGGGATTTTTCCATTGCTCTATTTGTTCCTAATGTTTCTTTCCAGGTGCTAATGATGTTCCCAGTTCTCACTGGGTTGCAAGCTCTTTCATTGTTACTCTCTCCAAATAAAGATTTTTTAAAGCCCTAACCATGGAATAAAATAATGTACTGAAACTGACCAGACTAAGGACGCTAGCCAGATGAATACCTGATAAGCATATTCTTTTCTCTATTTTCTTCCCCTAAAACTAAAATGCGTCTTATATTCCAGTGCATCTTATACTCCAAAAAATATAGAAAGTACAATCTATTAATTAAGGCATGCAGTTGTTGGTCAATAAATAAGCAGAAAAAGTAATTTTGTCAAAAATGCTACATCCATCTGGGAATACCACCTATCAAATGCATCCTGAAAGGAGAAACTATAGAGGAATACAAAATATGTTCTGCTGCTATGATACAAATTGTTGGTACTAATGATTGGTATAAATTGTTGATATGATACTGATACTGTAACTTCAGCATTGTATATTTATCTTTTCATCTCTTTTACTTCTTACTAAATATAGGATAAATACCTCTGTCACTATTCTATTTTGGCACAACTGGCCAATCTTTTCTGAATTATAACTAAGAAGAACAGTGGGAATGACAGAGACTAACCAGTTCAACTGACTGTTGCCATCTGTAGAGGTGAAGAACCTTACAAATCATACCAGAATGAATTTCTGTTAATTTCTTTTTATGATGATGGGTCAACCATTTATACATGGATTGGATGGGGAATGAAGGACATGAATAAACTGATGAGGTCTAATCCCACACAGTTACATGAGTATAAGTAATACTGAAACCAAGGGAACTTTTGAATAATTATGCGTAGAACTATGCTACATATTCAGAATAAATAGACAGGAGATGGAAATAAACTTTAGCTCAATTATCTGCCGATAGAACATGTTAATTTAAAAATATTTCACAGGTTGTGTCAACGCGAAGTGCCTGTGCCTTCACCTTTTTAGTCATTTTGCTCATTTTCCTCAATGGCAAGAAGGAAATCAGTAGGATACCAAGTAGCCACACAAGTTGAGAGAAAGCAAGGTGAGGGATCAATGGAAAGAAGCTGCACAGGATTAAAAATAAAAACCAGCCCAAAGAGAAAGAGAAAAAGAAAGAAATGGAAACAACCCACTGGGTGGAAGATTTCTCCCAATCTTGTGAGAAGAGTGAACAGATATAAACAGACATAAAAAGCCAAGGTAGCACAGTTAAAATGGATACTTCAGCCGGCTACTTCTGTTTACTGCTTGCTGCTAGCATTTCAGCAGTTCGATTCTCACTGGCCCAAGGCTGACTCAGTCTTCCATCCTTCCAAGGTCGGTAAAATGAGGATGCAGATTGTTGGGGACAATATGCAGACTCTAAAACTGCTTAGAGAGAGCTGAAAAGCACTGTGAAGCAGTATATGTTTAAATGCTATTACTATAAAAAGAAACAGAAGACGGAAGCCACAATGAAAACAAACAGTGTAGTAGTTGGGGAAACTGAGATTTGAAATCTTGTCCCCCCTTCTTTTTTTCAACAGAAAGAGGAGCCTTCTTGTTCATTGCAACTGACAAGTGGACTTCAGTAGGTATGGTAACATGAATGGCCACCATAATTCCAATGATCTTGCAACTGGCTACAGGACATCTGGAGCACAGACGTGGATGGTGCAGAAGATGAACTCAGAAGATGTAGGAAACCCAAAATTTCTAAGACTACAAGTTGTCAATTGGACAAAAGATGTCTAATCACAGTCATAAATAGTCAAGGAAACTAAATATTCAGCAGTAGTTACAGCATTTTTTTAAAAAAATTGAAGAAGGAAACAACACCAGTCTACTGGGGCCACATGTGACCATAGGACATAGTAGTGCAAAGAATGGGTGATGGTGGGAGATATTTATTATTATGAAGACCCAAATCATTATTATGAAGTCCCAGATTGTTGGGGAGAATTATGCTGACTCTGTAAATTTCTTGGAAAGTGCTATGAAGCGGTATATAAGTTTAAGTATCACTTCTTTTAAACAAAGTTATATGGCTGCTCACTCTTCCATAGGTGACTGTGGATGTCTTATAACATTAAAAAACACAGAACATAAAACCAATGTCCTCCCCCACTGCCCGCATGGCAGAAACAACATTGTCAGAAACAACACTTGATCAGCTTCAGTTCCATCCGGAGTCCCTAGCTCACTAACAAAATCACATCTTCTGGATCTTTTGGAAAAATAATAACTGCCTTGGTCCCAATTATGGGTATAAATCTAAAATTACGTCTATACTCCAAATAAATAATACTGGTTGTTGCAGCTGGATGATTAATGAAACATTCTGCAAAATAGACAACAGTCTGTATTAGAGATGTTTAAATAGGGAAGTGAAATAAAAACTTTGAGCAAAACAGATATAAAATGTTAATATGCATTTCTTCTGTTTTGATTGTGCACCATAGCAATTCTGCTAAATGCCTAAAATAGATGTTCACATAGTATGCTATTGTTTCTCTATAGGAATTAGTTTTGGGGCCTAATAAATGCTGTAACCTACAATATATACCAAAGGAATAACTCAACCTCCTACAAAAGAAGCTGTGTAATAGCACATTTTAGACAAGCAAAAACATACTGAAGCAACCATGAACATCAGAAAAAAGCAACTGATCCAGTGTCCCCTCTAATTTTTTTGGGGGGGTGGGCGGAAAAGTATAGTGTCTGAGTGGCAGTCCCTTCGGGACTGGGCGGCACAGAAATAATAAATAAATAAATAAATAAACAAACAAACAAACAAACAAAAAACCCACCCTGTTTTGCCTCAGAGAATTTCAAAATAAAATACTGTACTGTGTGTCTATAACAGTGAGATCATAATAGGGCAACTCTATCAATATCAAAATGCCACTTAAATAGCTGAGCTAGTTTCAAACTAGATTTTGATTTTCTTTCTCTCTTCCTTACTCCCATTCTTTTTCTTTCTCTTTTCCTTCCTCTCTTTCTTCTATCTGTTTCTCTCTCTTCCTCTCTTCCTCTCTCTCTCCTTCCCTCTCACTCTTTCCCTCTCGGCTTCTGGGCAGGTTTGGAAAACTGAGTTGATGATGATTTTTAAGTGAGCGATTGCTCACTGCTCAGCTTAGAGGGAACTATGAACTGATCATCTATACTACTTTTTTTTTTTTAAAGCACTCAAACCAAAGAGCACAACCAACACAGGCTGTAAAAAAGGTAAAGGTACAAATATATAAAAACATTTCAGAAAGCATCTACAGAGTATTACAATCACATGGTATCAGTATAGCACAAAAACCAATTAAAGCTCTCCAAAACATTTTACATAAACTAAAAGATCCAGACCTGGACAAAAAAACTGGAGTCATCTATAAAATACAGTGTAAGGACTGGAAACCCTCCCACCTCACAAAAAAACCAACCTCCTCACCAGCAATAAACACTTGAGCAGAGATTAACACCAAGATTAACATCAGACTACCAATCAAGAAGTAAATAATACCCCAATGAAGGAAATGTTAAACAAGCTAACAATAACACCCAGCAACACTGATAGGGCAGTAATGGTGAACCTATGGAACGGGTGCCACAGGTGGCACTTGGAACCATATCTGCTGGCACACGAGCCATTGCCCTAGCTCAGCTCCAACATGCATGTATGTGCCGACCAGCTGGTTTTTGGCTCGCACAGAGGTTCTGAGAGGGCGTTTTTGGCTTCCAGAGAGCTTTCGGGGGGGATGGGGGAAGCTGTCTTTGCCCTCCCAGGCAATGAATTATGGGTATGGGCACTTGCACATGTGCGATAGCACGCGCCCATGCTCTTTCAGAACCCAAGGAAAAAAAGGTTCGCTATCACTGTGTTAGACTATAAATTGAAAGCAAACCCCATTCCCGACTAGTACTGTTGATGCTACCTAGTTTAGAGAGTGCCAAGGAACCTTTATTTCATCCTGAGTTATGAATGTTTTTTCTATCAGTACTATAATATATCAAAAGTTATTCACACAATTATATACATATATATATATATATAATGCCTTGGAAATGGCTCTGGGTTGGGCCGAGAGGCAAAAAAAGGAGCTGTGATGTTCCTTCAATACACCAGGGTGATTCGACACAAAAACATGTAACCCTTCCCTGGTGGAGAGTTGAAAGGATTGGATACTGTAGCCTAGAGGTTAATTCTCTGCCTTAAAAGGCAAAGGTTGCAGGTTCAAGTCCCAGTGAGGGTATGGCTAGCTGATGAGGCCAAAATAAGGCCGAAATAGATCTAACCTAGTCTCCCTTAATTTTCAAATTCAGCAAAAAAACATGTGGCATATATATATGTCACATGGTTTTTTTGCTGAATTTGAAAATATATGTACACTTTTATTTGCATATTCCCTGGTTTGGTGCTGCAACCCAACAGGACCAACACAGGATCAACAGGACCAACACAGACTTCAGAGGATAATCAAAACTGCAGAAAAAACAATTGCTGCCAACCTGCCTTCCACTGAGGACCTGTATACTGCATGAGTCAAAAAGAGGGCGGGGAAAATATTTACTGACCCCTTGCATTCTGGACATAAACTGTTTCAACTCCTACCCTCAAAATGTCGCTACAGAGCACAGCACACCATGACAACTAGACACAAGAACAGTTTTTTCCCGAACGTCATCACTCTACTAAACAAATAATTCCTTCAACTCTGTCAGACTTTTTACTAAATCTGCACTTCTATTTCTACTAGTTTTTCTCATAATTCCTTTCCTCCCACTTAGGACTGTATGACTGTAACTTGTTCCTTGTATCCTAAGATTTTTATTAATATTATTTCTTCATTGCTTATTTGACCCCTATGATAATCATTAAGTATTGTACCACATGATTCTTGACAAATGTATCTTTTTCTTTTATGTACGCTGAGAGCATATGCACCAAGACAAATTCCTTGTGTGTCCAATCACATTTGGCCAATAAAATTCTATTCTATTCTATTCTATTCTACTCTACTCTACTCAACTAAAGATTTTACTATTCTAAGTCTTCTGTGCTGTGGTGTTCATCTTGTGGAACATTCTCCCCCACCCCAAGTGAAATGAGCCGGGGTAGTGCAGTAGTTAGAGTGCAGCACTGCAGGCTATTTCAGCTAATTGCTAGCTGTATTTCAGCAGTTCAAATCTAACCACCGGCTCAAGGTTGATTCAGCCTTCCATCCTTCCAAGGTGAGTAAAATGAGGACCCAGATTATTGGGGCAATATGCTGATTCTGTAAACTGCTTAGAGAGGGCTGTATGAAGCGGCATGTAAGTCTAAATGCTATTACTAAATGCTAAATCAAAATAATTTCTTCATAATAATGTGATCATGATTTTCTTGAAAGAAACCAGATCTACCCAACACACAAATAAATATAAATATTATTTCTGGAACCCAGACTGTTAGCGTATTTCTCTTCTTTTTACAATAATATGAAAAGGACAATGATCAAGTAAACAAGAAAGTTCTTTAAGGAGTTGACTTGTTTTTACTTTTAATTCACCCTCACAATATCCCAGCAAAGGGGAAATTTAATTTATGTACATCAGCCCCTTTGAAAGAGATATGTGGCTTTGGAGTGGAATGGTTGTTACTGCAAGAATTTATAATTTATTTTCTCCACTTCCTAGATAGTCTGTTTGGAAATATTTCAGATGCGGCTGTCCATTTAGTAATTACTTATATTAATTTACTATACCTTTACTATCAAATGATTCTTAGTTTTTTCTTATTCATTAATAATTGCCAGATTAACAACATACACAAAAAGTAATTATAATTTGACTAATTTGTAATCAATAACCACATTTTTCCATTGCATCACTGCATTTTGTCTAGTTATAATACTAATATTAATTACAGTTTCCCCCCATGGATTTTAGCCTTATAATAATTCTATATTTAGATATTTTTTATAATTATTTTCTAAATTATCATTTAATTTTATTATTCAAATTGTATAATGCCTTGCTATATTAATTTTGTGCCCAAAATGCTTATATTTAAAATTTTATATGTATTGCTATATAATTGTATACTTTGCTTTATTCAAGTCAATTTCATTTATTTATTTATTTATTTATTTATTTATTTATTTATTTATTTATTTATTTATTTATTTATTTATTTATTTATTTATTTATTTATTTATTTATTTATTTATTTATTTATTTATTTATTTATTTATTTATTTATTTATTTATTTATTTATTTATTTATTTATTTATTTATTTATTTATTAGATTTGTATGCCACCCCTCTCCGAAGACTCGGGGCGGCTAACAACAATAAAGAAAACAATGTAACAAATCTAATATTAAAAAGTAATCTAAAAAAACCCAATTTAAGAGACCAATCATACAAACAAACATACCATGTATAAATTCTATAAGCCTAGGGGGAAGGGGAAAAAATTTCAATTCCCCCATGCCTGACGACAGAGGTGGGTTTTAAGGAGCTTGCGAAAGGCAAGGAAGGTGGGGGCAACTCTGATATCTGGGGGGAGCTGGTTCCAGAGGGTCGGGGCCGCCACAGAGAAGGCTCTTCTCCTGGGACCCGCCAAATGACATTGTTTAGTCGATGGGACCAGGAGAAAGCCAACTCTGTGGGACCTAACCGGTTGCTGGGATTTGTGCGGCAAAAGGCGGTCCCAGAGATATTCTGGTGTGATGCCATGAAGGGCTTTATAGGTCATAACCAACACTTTGAATTGTGACCGGAAATTGATCGGCAACCAAGGCAGACTGCGGAGTGTTGGTGTAACATCGGCATGCCTTGGGAAGCCCATGATTGCTCTCCAGGCTGCATTCTGCACGATCTGAAGTTTCCGAACATAGTCTGCATTTACATTTGCTGCGTTAATATGCCAAATATGTTAAATTTCAGCTTTTTGTTTATACCTTGACACTATGCTTTCTAAATGTAGATATTATTGCAACTAGGAATTGAGATATAGAATAATTAGTTTTTTGTTAATTCATGTTATTGTTTCAGAGTTATTTAGTTATTGTTTTATTTCGTTTGTTGGCACTGGACAGAGTGGGACACTGGATAAAATGCCTCAGGGGCCTGGAGATAAATTCTAGCATGAGGCTGAATATGATTGTTCTAAGGGCCCAGTGATCATTGGAGGAGACCTTCCATTGGGCGGCCAAATGTTGTAATCTGCTGCTGATGGGCACTTCTACCCTGGAGTCACTTGGGCCTATGAAAGGCCCGAGATCCAGAAGGGGGCGCATCAACTGATTAAATTGCCTGTCACTGTCTCTAGTGGTGGATATGTCCTGTGGCCTGTCTGCTCTCTGAAAGTACAAACTTTGGAACTGCAAGGCACGTGTCAGGCTGAAAGGGCTGCCGACAGAAATAGGGACCCAGATGGTGATCTGCCTGCCAGTGTGTCTGGGGCAGCACCTTTCTTTTGCTCCTGTCCTCGACCAGGATCATTTCAAGGAGTTCGCTGAATAGATTCCCTCCCTTGAAGGGAGCAGCTGCCAGGTGCCATTTGGAGCGCATATGGAAGTATAGTCTGGAAGTATAGCTGATAGGGAGGTGTATAAAATGAGACAGAAGGAGGCGAAACAGATAATATATGCTGCTAAAGCCTCAAAAGAGGAAGAAATTGCCAAATCTCTAAAGAAGGGGGATAAAACCTTCTTCAGATATATTAGTGATAAGAAGAAGAAAAACTGCGGCATCACGAAGCTTAGTACCGGGAATAATACATGCATTAATGGGAATAAGGAGATCGCTGACCATTTCAATAGCTACTTCTGTTCAGTTTTCTCAAAAGACACCTTACAAAATAAAACTATAGAGGGATATAGCATTGCTTCCAGCTGTACGGATTCAGCTCCAGTGATCTTAGAAGCCGATGTCTTAGAAGAACTTGAACGATTAAAGATAAATAAGGCAATGGGTCCAGATGGCATCCACCCCAGAGTTCTTAAAGAACTCAGATCTGCCATTGCTACCCCCCTGACTGATTTGTTTAACCAATCCTTGTTAACAGGAGATGTTCCTGAGGATTGGAGAATGGCCAGTGTTGTGCCTATCCACAAGAAGGGCAGTAGAGAAGAAGCTGGTAACTACAGGCCAGTTAGCTTGACATCAGTTGTAGTTAAAATGATGGAGACTCTACTCAAAAAGAGGATAAATCAGCACCTAAAAAACAATAACTTATTGGACCCAAATCAGCATGGCTTTACTGAAGGCAAATCATGTCAGACTAATCTCATTGATTTCTTTGACTATGTCACAAAGGTGTTGGATGAAGGTGGTGCCGTGGATATTGCCTACCTGGACTTCAGCAAAGCCTTTGATACGGTTCCACATAAAGAGCTGATAGATAAATTAGTGAAGATTGGACTTAATCCCTGGATAGTTCAATGGATTTGCAGCTGGCTGAAGCGTAGACATCAGAGAGTTATTGTTAATGGCGAGTATTCTGAGAGAGTCAGGTTACAAGCGGTGTGCCACAAGGGTCTGTTCTGGGTCCTATTCTTTTTAATATGTTTGTGAGTGACATAGGGGAAGGTTTGGTAGGGAAGGTTTGCCTATTTGCCGATGACTCTAAAGTGTGCAATAGGGTTGATATTCCTGGAGGTGTCTGTAATATGGTAAATGATTTAGCTTTACTAGATAAATGGTCAAAGCAATGGAAACTGCAGTTTAATGTTTCCAAATGTAAAATAATGCACTTGGGGAAAAGGAATCCTCAATCTGAGTATTGTATTGGCAGTTCTGTGTTAGCAAATACTTCAAAAGAAAAGGATTTAGGGGTAGTGATTTCTGACAGTCTCAAAATGGGTGAACAGTGCAGTCAGGCAGTAGGGAAAGCAAGTAGGATCCTTGGCTGCATAGCTAGAGGTATAACAAGCAGGAAGAGGGAGATTATGATCCCGCTATATAGAATGCTGGTGAGACCACATTTGGAATACTGTGTTCAGTTCTGGACACCTCACCTACAAAAAGATATTGACAAAATTGAACGGGTCCAAAGACGGGCTACAAGAATGGTGGAAGGTCTTAAGCATAAAACGTATCAGGAAAGACTTCATGAACTCAATCTGTATAGTCTGGAGGACAGAAGGAAAAGGGGGGACATGATCGAAACATTTAAATATATTAAAGGGATAAATAAGGCCCAGGAGGGAAGTGTTTTTAATAGGAAAGTGAACACAAGAACAAGGGGACACAATCTGAAGTTAGTTGGGGGAAAGATCAAAAGCAACGTGAGAAAATATTATTTTACTGAAAGAGTAGTAGATCCTTGGAACAAACTTCCAGCAGACGTGGTAGATAAATCCACAGTAACTGAATTTAAACATGCCTGGGATAAACATATATCCATCCTAAGATAAAATACAGAAAATAGTATAAGGGCAGACTAGATGGATCATGAGGTCTTTTTCTGCCGTCAGACTTCTATGTTTCTATGTTTCTATGTTTCTTGTCAATAGTAGAGCCACAGGAGGCAGTGAGAAGTAATATTAGATGCCATGGCGCGGGATGTGAACTTAAGTCTTAAACACATTATTATAGGACTTTAGAAAGGTCTTAAAAGCCAATATGATTAATTGCTTTATTATCATTTGGAGTTTTATTGATTATGATTTTAAAACCAGATGCATGCTTTTTTTAAAGTTTTGCTGCACTTTTATTTCCTTAAATTTAATATTATTTTCACTATTATCTTAAATGTGACTTAAAAATGAGTGGTCATAAAATGGAGGCTGAAAATTAGAAAGCTAACTATCTGCCAATTCATTTTATATTATGTCCAACATGAACTTGATTTATATTAGAGGTCAACAGAAACCACACTGGAAGCTGGCAGAACACTATAGCTGCAGTTTAGTTAATAATTCTACAAATGTTTTGTTTTTCATAAGTGGGCAGCTGCCAGGTTGTTTCTCTAGAAAACAGCACAGCTGGCAATATGTTTTTTCATCTCTTTTTACTAGCACAGCTTTATTAAATAAAATAAACTGGAAATAAGTCAAACATCTCAGAAAAGGGGGGGGGATGTAGATTTAAATCTTTGAAGGGAGAAAAACCCTGATGATTTGTATTAAATGAAATCCAAGTGATAAAAACTGTCATTTTGGATATAAAGAGATTTGTGAAACAGGGAAATACAATGTATTGGCAAAGTTGCAATAAAATTAGAAAAGCACGGGATGCCTTATGAAAATATTATAAGCAAAATAAGAAGCATGAATGCAAAGACCTAATAGAACTACGGTAGTTGCTATTCTAATTGTAGAATGCTTAACTATCAGAATATGGAAAATAGTAGACTGGCATGTAGCTTGTAGCAGTGAAATGACTGCTTAAAAAGGAAAACTCCTGTGGTAACCTCAATATACAGACACGTTGGAAGGCAGTTTTCTCCCCTTGCATTAACTCTCTTTTCAGTTTCATTCTCCTCCATGCAAAATAATACCATATTTTTCGGACTATAAGGTGCACTGGTGTATGAGAGGCACCAAGATTTCAAAGAGGTAAGAAAAAGAACTGTTTGTCCTCTCTGACCCCCAGGAGCACTCTGCAGACCTCCACATGTCCAGTTTTTCACAAAAAATGGGGCTATTTTTCACCTGTTTTTGTGAAAAACAAGGTGCACAGAGGGTTTGAGAGACCTGCAGAGTGCTTCTGGGGGCTGGGGAAAGGTAAAAACACCCCTGTTTTTAGGAAAACCGGCCCTTTTCTCCCCATTTTTTTGCAAAAACTGGGGCATGTTTTCCTTTCCCCAGGCCCCAGAAGCAATGTGCAGGCCTCCCAAACCTTCTGCACACCCAGTTTTTGTGGCAAAATTGGCCAATTTGGACAGAAATGGGATGTGGTGGTAGGACTTCGGGAGGCCAAAAATGGTGGTATTCGGTATGTAAGATGCACCAATATTTCCACCCTCTTTTGGGGAAGGTGCATCTTATACTCCAAAAAAAAAAGATAATTATTTCTTCATATGTATGGATGCGCTTGTTTATATTGTTTTTACAGTAGCTTCTTGCCAGGTTTTAAAAATCCTGGCTCTAAAATCACTAAAGTCACTATCTTCACATCACTCTGCTGAAGAAATGAATAAAAATATCTGTCATTCAGTATAATTTTTTTATTTCTCTCAATAAAAATATCTACCAATAAAGGAACAGAGAAACAAAAGAAGAGGGAGTCAAACTATTTTCTAAAGCACCTGAGGGTAGAACAAGAAGTAATGAATGGAAACTAATCAAGGAGAGAAGCAATTTAGAACTAAGGAGAAATTTCCCGACAGTTAGAACAATTAATCAGTGGAACAACTTTCTTCCAGAGGTTGTACATACTCCAACACTGAAAGTTTTTAACTACAGATTAGATAACCATTGTCTGAAGTAGTGTAGGTTTTCCTGCCTAAGCAAGGGTTGGACTAACAGACCTCCAAGCTGGTCCTTTCCAACTCTGTTATTCTATTCTTATTCTGTTCTATTCTAAAATGTTTACAGTTAGACAGTCAAGGAATATGCCCACACCAGCACTTGGTAGGCCTTGGAAAAAGTATTTAGATGCTACAATGTACAAACAAACAAACAAACAAACAAACAAACAAACAAACAAACAAACAAACAAACTGTTTTATCCATTCCACAAATGTTTCCAAAACAATTAATTAAAAATTCTGGAAGTCAGTATAAAAAGTAGGGCAAGTTGTACATTTTGTACATAAATAGACTTCTAATATATCTTGAATCTTTCAGGTTATCAATTTCTTCCTTCTGGTCTATAATCAACATGATAAATTAGATTATCATAATCACTCTCTTGAAAATAAGAAAAAAATATTCTCCTAAATTTAGTTGCAGAAATTCATACGAGAGCTTCATTTTTGGCTCTTTATAGTACATATCCAAATTAATTATTATATTAGGACTCCCCACTACCCCAAAATTTAAAAAGTATATGGTAAAAAGACATATATATTGTGCCAAGCAATACAAATACACTAGAATATTATTAGAATGTTTGGGACTATTTATAATTGCATATTTATCTCACAAAACTACCAATCCACTTGTTTGAAACATATATGCAAACTAATGTATTCATTCTAGAGTAATGAAGCTAATGAAATCCAAGTGAAAATCTTGTATATACTGTATGGCTTTAGCTATAAATGACTTGAAAAGTGACTCTACAAAGGCTCATACTATTAAAAATCTTCAGCAAAATTGTTCATCAATTTCTGTCAAAAGCACTATATACTGTATTAGTAGATAATACCATGCTCATTAAACTAATCTTTAAAGATTTAGTTCTTTATAAAAACCACTTTAATTAAAACAGCAGAGACTAATTCACAATGGAAAGTATGATCTATTGATAATAATTACCTGTGGACATAATGCAGCTGATGTACAGAATCAATTGCTACCACCATTTCTGCTAAATAAAACCGAGCCATTTCTTCAGGTAACCGATCCTCAAACTTACTGAGCAAGGTAAGCAGATCTCCACCAACATAATAATCCATAACAAGGTACTAGGAATATAGAAAACAATTTTGATAGAGATACAAATATGCAGTAAATATAACAAACCGGATAAGAACAAGAGCTGTTTTTTCAATGATTAGGGCAGGGTAAATCTTCTGGAAATAGGTTGCTTGTATATCCTCCATTATATAACACGTCTTTCAAAACCTTTGCTCAGCCCTAATATTTTTTCTTTTCTAGAAAAAGACTAGAAAAGACTAGAAAAGACTAGAAAATGCTGGAGCAAAGTACTACGGGAGTGCCTTCCTATTAACAAAAAATATTATATTGCTGATACTTCCCCTATATATATCCTGCTACCAAATACAAAAATAAAACACAGCAATAGCTAATCACTTGAGTGAATCATAAATGTCATGCTTAAGTTTGCTTAATTTACATATAGTCAATTTATTAAAAAACCAACTCCTCTCCGTTCTTGTGATCATATATTACTAAGATTTGATATATTTTGCCTGCAGTATTTTTTTAAAAAAAGAATACATTCGTACATAATATTCAAACATAACCTTTAAAAAATAATTGGGGGGAGGGGTCACACTATTGTACCACTTCAGAAGTGGCTAACGTCATGTACCATGAGAAGCTGGCCACTTGTGGCTTTTAAATCCTGCTGGAAGTAATGTCATGTGCTTTGATGTGCTTTCTCCATCGTGAAATTGGGTGCAGATAATACACAAGATACACCTCTTTGTCTATTCATAGGAACAATTAACAACTGCTTGTATGGTGGCAGGAAAACATATTTGTCACTTAACTATTTTAGTTATCAGAAAACAGGTAAATTAAAATTAGACATTATGTTCAAAGATTACTTTTAAGTAATACTCACTAAATAATTTTCATCCTGGAAGGCGTAATGCAATGCTGTAATCCACTGATTATCCCCATTCACCAAAACATCCCTCTCTTCTCGAAAACAAGCTGTCTAAAGGATAGATAAATGTAATTATTATAAGCAAAATATAGAGTCATTTAGAGTTCTTTTCATTTAAACAATAAGACTGAAGATTTCAGAATTAGGATTGCTATATAAACAATTAATTTTTCGTTACAACTATAATAATCCAAAGCAAGGATAAAATGTGGCTAAAATAAATAAAATTACTTTTAAAATCATGAAAGTGTAATATTAGTTCTTGGAAAGACACAGCTGCATATTGAAAACCAGAATGGCAAGAACATGAAACACAGCTACTGTGCATAGTTTCAGTCAAAAGTATAAGCAAATAATTATTTACTATTGTCTCAAGTCAAGGTAATAAGATAAAAAATACCCCATCCTGGGTTGCCACATAGTACATTCTAGTAAATTCATAGTGTTGTTTTTCCTATCTCTTAATTACTATCTTTGATATAGGAGACTACATATTCTGAATTTACCAACAATTGGATTAATTGAATGATCCGTATTGTACTGTTATAATGGAATTAATATTAGTGACAATCAGAGCTCACAATTAAGAATCCCAGCAGAACTAAAAAGAAATGAGAAAAAATGTAAAAAAAACCTTGAAAAACAAATGTAACAAGTTTTTTCCTAATTAAAAGTATTTCTACCTAAATCAATTTAGGTAGGAATACTTTATTGGTGTATCAAACATCTTTAATTATTTAATGTGATCTTGATTTAAACCACTACAAGGGGCAAAGTTCAGTAAGTAGGTGATGGCTGTCTTCCCAAACAGATTTGGCAGCATCAAAAAAGTAGGCAGCAATGCAGTAAGCATTTACCATATTTTTCAGAGTATAAGACGCACCTTCCCCCCCTGCCCTAAAAGAGGGTGGAAATGTCGGTGTATTTTATACACCGAATACAGCCATTTTTGATGTCCTGAAGCTCTGCCTTCGTGTCTCATTTTTGCACAAAATGGGCCCGTTTTTTGCAAAGATTGAGTGGACAGAGGGTCTGGAAAGGCTGCAGACAGCTATTGGAGACTGGGGGAAGGCAAAAATGCCCCCATTTTAATAAACCATTTGATTCAGAATAATTTTTCATTGTTTTCTACCTCTAAAATCTAGGTGTGTCTTATACTTCGGTGCATTTTATACTCCGTAAAATATGGTAATTTCTTGTCAAAAAGATGACTTTTTCAATCAGCTATTGGACACTGTGCAGATGATTCTAATCCAACAGCATGAACCAAACGGACAAAAATGGATGCCCAAATTTGGTATATGCAAACCTTTATGAAAAGTAGTTCTGAAAACAGAAGGGATTTATTGGAAATTTAATCTGCACATTGTCCTGTGATCAAACAACTATTTGAATGTTTCCAAGATGAATAATCACATGTTTTGGATTCTAAATCCATATAAAAAGCCCCATAGCAAAAAGAAAAAAAAGAAAGAAAACCAAAACAGGGCAGAAGAATAATAAACCTGTTTTACAAGGTGATTAATATAGACAATTCAACAGAAACAAATTATGAAAATGAAAACTATGACAGCAACGTATTGTAATGTTTCATATTCTTTCCAGATACAGTATATTGCATTTAGAAATAATCTGTTTTTTTTCTTTCAAGCTTGTTAAATTCTAATTAAAAGAGAAAAAAAATCACAAACTTAATAGCCTGTTGACCATTCTCTGAGTCTTACCTCCGCTCTTTTCAGCATTTCCCATTTATTTAATATTTTCATGGCAAATACTTTATCTGCATTTTTTAATTTCACAACAGCAACCTGCAAAAATTAAATTATTTTTTTTAAAAGTGGGCATAAAATATTAATTTCTCAGAATGCCACTGCTGATGCATTTATAATCCCACAATTTATTTTAGTTGTAAATAAATACAGGTAGTCCTCACTTAATGACTTGTTGCTTAGCAACCATTTGAAGTTATGATGGACCTCCCCAGAGCTACTTACAACCCATTTTTGAAATTCTGATGGTCATACATCCTTATCTCAATCAGATTATCACATCTGGGTATTTGACAACCATTTCGCATTTACAGCTGCGTGCAGCATACTGCAATCAAATGACCATGATTTTTGGTGGCTTTTGCCAGTTTTCAGTGTTTACTTCTGATTTTTTGGCAGAAAAGCCCTTTAGGGACCAGTGTAACCACCTCTGTGCTAGCTTAACCACCACAGTCTTCCCTTAATAACCACTGCCAAAAAGGTCATAACATTGAATCCAATCACATGATGATCTATTTAATGTCGGTTATGACTTACGAGTACAATTCCGACTCAATTTACAGCCATACCTTAAGGACTACCTGTATATCAGCATGATGCAATACTTGTGTTTCACCAAAGCAGCCCGAATATATTACAATTTTTAACATATTTTTTATATAGTGGAGCATAACATGTTGTGAACCCTCCTGATCTTTCTTCACAATATGGCTGAAAAATATGGCATTTGTTCCCCACAATAAATCCTAAAATTAGATAAAAAGAACTCAATTAAGCAAATGCCTCTATTATTGGCATGCTATAAGTGTCCCTCAGCATTGTTAACCAGCCGCAAATGCCCAGTTCTCTATGCCAAGGCCCTCCAACTAGCCTTCTAAAACAGCTGCCAGCAAACTCTACAAAGGGGGGGGGGAATCCATTGGAAGAGAAATGCCAACAGCAAAGAAAATACACTACACAGAGTGGCCACAGAAACAGTAAGCGCAGTTGGCACCAGGCCCAAAGGCATGGCAAACATGGTTAGCACAGCCATGGTAACAAGCATGTCCCATCATCTGGCCCATTACTTCAGCCTCCAAGACAGCCTGAGCAGGTTCAAAACTAGGCCCAAGCCAAACCAAGTCCGACCTTAATCCAGGTGTAATTGCCAATTGAAACTTGTTGTACAATTTAAGAGGACAATCCTTCTGTGGCTCCTGCTGTCTCCATTATACATAAACCTTGTGAAAAGGCTCTTAATTCCTTTGCCCCTCTGGATTTCTGTGCACAAAATTATATGTGTGGAAGCAAAAGACAAATGGTGACACTGGTATGGAGGGAGATTTTTAGTGAAAGTATTGTCACAGGCATAGTTGTCCTTTCAAAAAATATAATGTAAAGTCTTAAAATAAGTAACCGAGGGGGGGACGGGACATGGGGAACTTTTATTCTAAATACAGCATTGATCATTTTTCTTACTTTAGTAAAACTCAATTCTGAGGATGACAAAGCCAATTATTCTAAAGAAATATTTAATATATTAGCTTCTGGCCCAAGTTTGAGCTCAAATAACAAATTCATATTTTGATGATAAATTGTCTTTCAATGTTTTATGATATGTCAAAGGCACATACATACATGTCAAAGACACATACAAAAGAGAACATAATACCCACACACAGAGATGTGACTGTGAAAGTGATCTTATTTTATTTTTATTTAATATGAAAAAAAGAGAAAAAGGAAAAATGGTAGGAAGCCTGAAAAGTACACATTTCTCTTAAGCAAAACAGATGTTACATAATGTTTTATTATAATGTACTCACAAAATTAATTAATATTTAATGGAAGGTTTCTTAATAATGGGATATTAAAGTATAGTTATAACTAATATATTTAGTGATTTAAAAGATTTACATTTTGTTCTATGAAAGCAGTCATGTCATTTATGTTTCTACAAAGGTGCACACACAAAACAACAAGTTTAAACTTTTAAAAAAAACCTTAAAATTAGAAAAGACAATCTCGAACAAGCTTTAAAAAAGGAGGGGGGAGAGTCTAGTTAGGCAGAGCTATACATAGGGGTCTTTATGTCCTATGAATTTTGTGTCTGACCATTTTGCTACACTTTAATCAACTTTCTGATGAGATTTCCAAACACAAGAATAACAGTATCATTTCTTAGCCATTTCCTTTTTCTTATTTACTAAGCTTCAATCTCTAAATAAACATGGTACAATTATTTGAAAACCAACACATGCAAAAATCAACAAGAGACAAGTAATTATAATCAGGATTAGAAAAATAAAGCTGTAAATACAGTGCTTCTACTTTACAATAAATAGAGAAAATACCATCAAAGCCTTCAGCTGCCGAAAGAATTATGGATAATATAAATCAGTTGCTCACATCCTCATGGCTCCCCTCGAAAGGATTAATTAAGACCATGTACTGAGCACAGTTCAAAGATTCTAATTTATAGTCAAATATACATTGTCTGATAAAGCTTGATTGAGCAGTAATTTTACCTTGATTCAATCCTACCAAATAAACTGTTAATTAATTTTCAGGCTTTCTAATGCAGCTCTAGTAATATAACTTATGTAAGCATAATGTAAGTACTTCTTTGTCTTCATCCAAGAGAAGCCAATATTATTTGAAGTAAGAATTTTCTGTCCCTTTTATTTCCTCATAAAAAGATTAGTCAAAAAACTATACAGTAGATTCCAAAATGATTGACATTGATGCCTTATTTTCTTGTACATCTAATTTAGTGCATTCTAACAAATAGTTTATAAAGTTACTATAGTTTTATGATTTTCTAAAATGCACATCTAATATTCTAATATTTCAGGGAGTTTTAAGCACTTTGAGTTGCCAGCTCATATATAACAACTATAACTATTTTTTATTTCACTACAAGCGACTAGGACATTTCAGGATAGGAGCCCGTCTTAGTCCTGTTGTGTGGGAGGAGTTTGAGCTGGTAACACCTGATGAAGTGGACAAGGCCATGGGAGCTGTGAGCTACGCCACCTGTTTGTTGGATTTGTGTCCATCCTGGCTGGTTTCAGACAACAGGGAGGTGACACGGGGCTGGGTCCAGGAGACTGTCAACGCTTTGTGGAGGGAGGGTTCCTTTCCGGCTCCCTACAAGGAGAAAATTGTGCGCCCCCTCCTCAAGAAGCCTTCTCTGGATCCAGCTGTATTTAACAACTATCGTCCTGTCTCCAACCTTCCTTTTATTGGAAAGGTTGTTGAGAAGATGGTGTCGCTCCAGCTCCAACGGTCTTTGGATAAAGTTGATTATCTGGGCCATCAACAGTCAGAATTCAGGCCTGGCTACAGCACTGAAACTGCTTTGGTTGTACTGAAGGATGTTCTCTAGCGCAGAGGTCCCCAACCTTTTTTGCACCAGGGACCGGCTTTCAGCTAGACCAGTTTTCCATGGCCCGGTGGGGGGGGGGAGCTAGCTGTCAGCGGCGCCGTAAAAGGGGCGATCAAGAGAGGAATGGGTGAATGAATGGACGGAGGGTGGGAAGGAAGGAAGGAAAGAGGGAAGGTACAGGAACAGAAGAAGGGTGCAAAGAAGCAAAGAAAGGTGTGAAAGGGGAGAGTAAGAGAGGAAGGAGTGAAAGAAGGGAATGAGGGAGGAAAGAAGGGAGGAAGGAAAAGGAAAGCAAGAAATGGAGGGAGGAAAGGAAGGGAGGAAAGGAAGGAAGGAAGGAAGAAAGAAGGAAAGAGGGAAGGTACAGGAACAGAGGAAGGAAGCAAGGAAACTTATGAAAGGGGAGAGTAAGAGAGGAAGGACTGGAGGGAGGGAGGGAAGAAGGTAGGAAGGAGAAAGAAAAGAAATAGAGGAAGGAAAGGTAAAAGAGAGAAAGAAAAAGAGCAAGAAAGAAAGAAAGAAAGAGAAAGAAAGAAAGAAAGAAAGAAAGAAAGAAAGGCAACTTCAAAGAAAGGCTCACTGAGCATCTCTCACTCTCTCTCTCTTTCTATCCCTCTTTCTTTCTTTCTCTTCCTTTCTCTCTCTCCTCTTCCTTTATCTCCTCTTTCTCTCCCCCCTCTCTCCCCCTTTCCCTCTCTCTTTCTCTCTCCCTCTCTTGCTATCTCTCCCCCCTTTCCCTCTCTTTCTCTCTCTCCCCCCTCTCTCTTTCTCTCTCTCTCCCCCTCTTTCTCTCTCTTCTTCTCACTTTCTCTCTCTTGTTTTCTGTCTCTTTTGCTTTCTCTCTCTCTCACTCTTTCTCTCTTGTTTTGTTTCTCACGCTCTTTCTCTCTCTTGTTGTCTCTCTCTTGCTATCTCTTTCTCTCCCCCCCTTTCTCTCACTCTCTCTTTCTCACTTTCTCTCTATCTTGCTGTCTGTTGCTTTCACTCACTCTCGTTCTCTCTCCGTTCTTCTCAGCGGTGACGCGCGCACGCCCTGCCCGCCTCACATTTGCCGAGAGGACTTTCGCCCCGGGCTCTCAGCAAGGGGGTTTGCATGAGAGGCGGGGCCGGCGGAAGGTGATATTCAATGTCGGGGGCGCACGGGCGGTTTTGCGCGCGCTCCCTATCTCCCTGCTAGCCCACTCGGAATACGTATTCAAAATAAGAAAAGCCTTTGCCGGCGAAGGCTTTTCTTATTTTGAATACAGTATTCCGAGTGGGCTAGCAGGGAGATAGGGAGCGCGCGCAAAACCGCCCGTGCGCCCCCGACATTGAATATCACCTTCCGCCGGCCCCGCCTCTCATGCAGCCCCCTTGCTGAGAGCCCGGGGCGAAAGTCCTCTCGGCAAATGTGAGGCGGGCAGGGCGTGCGTTCCGGGTGCGGGAGGAGCTGCGGTGAAAGGCAGGAGGTGGCAGAGGAGCAGAGGGGGCAAATCGGGCGGGCGGTGGGCAGCGCGGAAAGGCCGAGGGGGCCCTGGCGCCGCGGACCGGCTGAAAACCCCCAACGGCCCGGTCCCGGTCCGCGGACCGGCGGTTGGAGACCCCTGCTCTAGCGGACCCGGGATAGGGGTTTAACCTCTATCCTGGTGCTTCTTGACCTCTCAGTGGTTTTCGATATCATCGACCATGGTATCCTTCTGTGCTGGCTGGAGGGGTTGGGAGTTGGAGGGACCGTTTTGTGGTGGTTCACCTCCTACCTCTCTGGTTGGTCGCAGTAGGTGTTAGCAGGGGGTTAGAGATCAACTTGGGGGGGACTTTTCACCCCCTTAGAAAGGGTCCGCAACTTGGGTGTCCTCCATGATCTGACAGCTGACTTTGGGCCATCATCTTTTGACTGTGGCGAGGGGTGCGTTTGCCCAGGTCTGCCTGGTGCACCAGTTGTGGCCCTATTTGAACAGGGAGTCTCCACTCACAGTCACCCATGCCCTTATCACCTTGAGGTTCGACTACTGCAATGCTCTCTACATGGGACTACCTTTGAAGAGTGTTCAGAAACTGCAAATCATGCAAATGCAGCCCTGCGAGCAGTCATGGACTTTCTAAGGCATGCCCATATTTCTCTAGCACTCTGTGGACTGCATTGGCTGCTGATTGGTTTCTGGACACAATTCAAAGTGTTGATTATGACCTATAAAGCCCTACATGGCATTGAACCAGATTACCTGTGGGACCACCTTCTGCCACATGAGTCCCAGCGACTGGTTAAGTCCCACAAAGGTGGCCTTCTCCAGGTCCTATCAACTAGACAATGTTGTTTGGCAGGACCTAGGGGAAGCGCCTTCTCCATGGGGGCCCTGGCCCTCTGGAATCAGCTTCCTGTTGTGGCGGGGCACAGCAGCTATAAAGCTGCTTTTTTGGGGGGGGGGTTAAAGTTTCCTTCTTGTTTAAAATTAAGAGTGGCCGAATTCAAAAGAATAAACTTGAATCCAGAAATCCGAATGTCCAGGAATGGTTTTGCTAGAGTGAATCTGCAATGCGACTTCAGATCTGACTTGAGTCGGAAACTGGGGCATGCACAGAGAAGCAATGAGGAGTGGCTGAAAAAACTAGACTCGGTAACTAAGGAAGATCAGACTGTAGCAACCTATTCCTGGACTATCCTGCAACTACACTGGAGAACAATTAATATATAATGCATATTAACACAAAAAATTTCATAATGAGTTAGTTCAAATTTTGTTTTCTCTCAATTGGAAACTGTATCTACATAACTATTAAAAACACACACACACACACACACACACACACACAAAGAGGAGATAGCTGAAAAAGCAAATAGAATAGAAATGTAAAGTGATAACTACAAACTTTCCCTGGCCTCTCAAAAAAGTCTGCCACTGTGATTTATTAAAACTGAATATTTAATGTTTTTAGAAGTGTGTTTTCCTCCATGAATAGCCTGCTAAAAATCTGTGGTATGTGCTGATATAAACATTTTGGTTTTAGTTTGAAGGAAAGGGAAAAGGCAAATTCTTCTTCCATATTTCCCACAAATAGTTATTGCCATCTGGCTTGCTGTCAAATGATTTCTCCTTCTTTACTAAGTTAGGTCTCTTGCGTATTTATAAATCAACATACTTGCCTTTCCTTCTTCAAATATTTTAATGGATGAAGATATCTGAGGGGGAAAGAAATCTAACAGATTCCTATAGCTTCTTGTTTAGGATTTTTTTTTAAAAAAAATGTAGGACATAACCAGAGTACTGTATTAGCCATTTTGCATTCATTTGGCATGAACAGTAGCAGATATGCATTGTCTATCCAGACTAGCACAAACTGTCCTTGCCTTGAACTAAAGTGATGAAAAACTGGACAGCTGCATATACGTAGTCTGCATTCTAAATTAAGAAAAGGTTCCATTCCTGTACAGTAGACTTACTTTCCTTGCAAACTATATCCATATATGCAGAATGAAAGTTACAAGAATAATCTTTAAAAATCAGAATTCATTCCCTCACCATTTATACATTTTTCTTATATCTGCAAAGCAAAGTATATTTGATCTTGGAATGAGCTTGAAAGCAATACCTTAAGGTTTTTCAGTTGAAGTTTGTGCTACTGTTAGATTATAGATTATTTTTAGGGAGGCACATAATTATAGAGGCAGTGTAGCAACATCTTATTCATTTTTTCCTAGTTCCTTAGAATTCTTCAAATGATTTTTTAGAAACAATCTAGCAGTTAACAACAATGTTTTTATTTTAAAAAAATTGTAGGGACAACTATATTATTTATTGGATTTTTGCCAAACGTGAATATATAGTTTCAGAAATCAAGGCTTCTATCAAGAGGAAAATAAACAAAATGCTAATCTTGAAAACAAAGATTTAATGTGGTAAATAAGAATTCAAGTACATGTTCTCAGAAGGAAAGCTAGGTCTAAACAGATGCTATCAGCATATTTTATCAAAGTAAATTGTCTTGGATTATATGCTATCCTTTCCCACACAGCAACAAGCAATAAAAAAAAATAGACTTCTGAGTTACTCTAAAGTGAGAAATTATAATTCCCTCAACACTGTCAGACTTTCTACTAAATCTGCACTTCTATTCTACTAGTTTTTCTCATAATTCCTATCACCCATTTCCTCCCATGTTGACTGTATGACTGTAACTTGTTGCGTATACCCTAAGATTTTTTATTAATATTGCTTCTTCATTGCTTATTTGACCCCTATGACAATCATTAAGTGTTGTACCACATGATTCTTGACAAATGTATATTTTATTTTATGTACGTTGAGAGCATATGCACCAAGACAAATTCCTTGTGTGTCCAATCACACTTGGCCAATAAAAATTCTATTCTATTCTATTCTATAACTGATTACATGTCATTCAGTTAGCTTCAATGGGTGGGTATAAACCTAGGACTCCCTAATCTTAATATAGCAATTCAACT